>NC_135486.1:97722889-98347889 GCF_052094955.1 Ictidomys tridecemlineatus
ACCAACTGAGCTATATCCCCAGCCCATTTAATTCACTTTTTGACCCAAGATGCTCTGCTGATTTTTACAGCTTTTGAACGCTTAAGATATTTTACAAAGAAAAATCCCTGATTTAAACATGGTAACATTTTTGCATGGATATCTGTCTTTTGGGTCATTTAGAACTTAATAAGCAAATAATTTATTAGTATTCCCCTGATTTAGAGATTAGAGATTTAAAACACAAACGCCTGAAGTGTTGACACAGATGATTGTTGCAGTAAAGGAAGTTTACAGAGAGCCCCCAAGGACTAGCTGTCCAGTTTAGAGACTCTCAGTGTAAACAGAGAGGGCACTAGCTCCTTTTGAATTTCAGACTTTTATTGATTTTGATGTTTATGCAAACAGGGTTAAGCCTTAAATCATGATTAAGCCCTGAGACCAAAGAGTGACAGAGAGAAACACTTGAAGGAGCAAACTGGGGAGCAAACCTCACAGAACAGAAGGGGAGAAAGAGAGCCAGGTGAGCTTAGATTAACACTGCAAAAACAATCAAAACTCCCTCTGAAAGAATGTATTTATTTAAAAAATATGGATTCCCATTTCATCATAATTGTAATTTAAACAGTGAAATAATGTCAATTATGACAATTAATTTAAAGAGTGAAAGGTCCTAAATATGGAAAGGGAGAAATAAATTATAGTTATACATACATGGATAACATGGAACCACACAAAAACATATACTCAAAGATAGGGGAATGCTATGAAGTAATGCTTACTTTAAAAAGTAGAATAATGAGGGCTGGGGGTATAGCTCAGTGGGAGAGTGCTTGCCTGCCACATGGAAGATCCAAGGCCTGATCCCCAGCACTGAAAAAAAAAAAAAAAAAAAGGTAGAAAATTGAAACCATAAATGTAGCATACAATTTCTGTTTTATAACAAACAGAAAAAATGATTAAAAGAAACATGCCAGAGTCATTACTCAGGCAGTAGAATAACGACTGATGATTCTTACTGTCTTCTTTACATCTGGATTTAGTAAAAATTACATAATTTTGGCGGGGGGAGGGGTGATCCAGTTATCTGTCATTTTCTGTTTTATTTAATTATTTGAAATTATTTATAGGTTTTCCTAGCATATCCACTTTTGAAATTACATAGTAAATTTTAAATAATGCCTGTAAAAGAAAGCAAAGGATTAGAATATTTTTAAAATCTTTATAATTACCTAATCCAATTTTTGGATGTCTTATATGAGTTATGTACTACATTAGATTCTGTGACTTAAACCAAATGTCAAAATACAGCTCCTACCATGAGGAGGTCATCAGCAAGCTTGGAAATCGAGAAATATATCCTGAAAAGTTAAATTATGTTAGATATACATGATTTAATAGTGTATCTGAGGCTATAATACTCACAGAAATTAGAAAACAGTCATCTTCTAAAAGAAGAAATACTAGAAATCAATATACAATTGATGAGATTATTCCTCTGTAGGAGAAATACACCCTCAGAAATTATTTGTCATTTCTGGGGACTGGAGGAAAATATAAAGTTAATCAGGATGGTCGACCTGTATTTGTTTTGTTGCTATCCTAAAGGATAAAACATAACTTCTAAAAAAAGAAAGGAAGAAAAAAATAAAAGGCAAGCTATATAACCTAATGTAGTGGCTCTCAACCTTTAGCATACCTCTGAATAACCTGCAGAACTTTTTGAAACATAGACTGCTGGTCTCCATCTCCAGAATGTCTCATTCAGTGGAGTTGGAGTGGGGCCCAAAATTTTGTTTTTTTGAACAAATTCCCACATGAGGCAGATGCTGCTGATCCAGGACTACACTTACACAATATTTTGTCATTTCTCTGGGGAGAAAGAGCAGGTGAGTCAGAAACACATTCTGTGTAGTCTTGAAAGACCAAGCAGAGGAGGGAGTGGTGTCGGTGTGCCTGCAGCACTGTCATGGGCACCTCTTAGGGTGCCCTCCAGTCACAGTGGGGATGCTTCTGGGGATCTCTTTGTGGGAAGTAGGCAGACTCCCTCTGGATCAACCACAATTGCTTTGTACAGCTCAGTCATAGGCAGATAACTCAGCCAGTCTGAGACAGAACCCCTTCTTTAAAACTCTGAAGTTAGGGGCTGGGATTGTGGGCTCAGCGGTAGAGTGTTCACCTAGCGTGTGTGAGGTGCTGGTTCGAGCCCCAGCACCACATGAAAATAAATAAATTAAATAAAGGTATTAAAAACATATATTTTTTAAAAAATCTGAAGTTAGTAGAGGCAGCAGATTAGGGGAGGGAGGAGGGAAGAAAAAGGGAAGTTATAGGGGGAATGAGATTGATCAAATTGTTATGTGAATGCATGAATAAGGCACAATGAATCCATATTCATTAGTGGACTCAGTATTATATCTAATAATAATGCACCAATAAAAAATAAAGTAAAAAATTAAAAGTTCATAGATTTAAAAAAAAAGAAACTTAAATCGAGTTCATCTTTCCAACACACAGGAAATATAAATGTGAATTTTAGAGTGGTAGATAGCCATTTTAGTGTTATACTGAAGCAGGCTGGTCCACACTGACCCACAAGGAATGAATGTTAAATTTTCAAATATTTTGTGAATCAGTTGTTAAGCCATTAATAAACATTAAATAAGTTATTTAAAATAAATGGTGCTAAAGCAAAGGTAATAAGTACACAGAACCTACTACCTATTAATTATTTTTCTACTGTGTATGTTCTTGGGGTTTTTTTATGTCAGTTGTATCTTCATGGTGGATATGCTATATAATGGTGTGTTTCTGTATAACTCTTAACAATTCCATGCTTAAGGACATCACATTGGTGGCTTGAAATCAGAAATGGTGACTATTAGTCAGTTTTCTCCAGAGAATCAGAACCATGAGGATATATATAGGTATACAGAAGCTTCTCAACTTACAACAATGTTATGTTCTGATAAGCCTACCGTAAGTTGAAAATATTGTAAGTTAAAGATACATTTACTACACCTAACCAGTGGAACATGCTAGCTCAGCAGCACAGTGCACTGCAAAAAAATTGATTCTTGTTCCCCTCACAATCAAGTAACTGACTGCTGCTGCCCAGAGGATCTTAGCACACATATCACTATCCTACAGAAAAGACAGAAATTAAAAACTCCAAGTTTGGTTTCTACTGAGTGCTTTTTACTTTTGCATCATTTAAAAAAATGGTAAGTCTAATCATGAGTTGGGAACTGTCTACATAAAATATTTATATGGAGAATTGGCTCACACAACTATAGAAGTTTGGATGTCCCACAGCCTGCCATCTGCAAGCTAGAAAACTGGAAAAGATGGTAGTGTAATTCAATCCAAAGTCCTAAGAAAGGAGTGGGAAAGAGAAGGGGGATGCTGGTATAAGGCTTAGAGTCCAAAGACCTGAGAAACAGGAGCTCCAGTGTCCAAGGACACAAGAGACTCAAGAAAAGCTCACAAACCTACCTGACAATAATGTATAACCAGTTATCTGGGAATCCCCTAGGCTAGTCAGGTTGACAAATAAAATTAACCATCACAGTGTGGGTATCACAGAAATTGGCAAACTCTACAAATCAAGGCTTAATCTAACATTTTATTGATTATCTCAGCTTTAAATTTTTGTGAAGAAAATATTAATAATACAGAGCAGGGTTTCTCAATCTTGGGCCAGGTAAGTTTATGCTGTGGGAAGGATGTCTTGGTGCTCCACTTAATAGATCAATTGTACCACTTCCCTAGTTGTGGCAATCCAAAATGTCACTGGATATTGCCAGTGTTCCCTGAGGAGTAAAATCTCAAAATAAGATGAAGAAATGTGGTGTCTGTAGCCATTACTTAGTAAGTAATGAAAGACATTGAAGAAATATTCTTTTAGTATTTGAAAACTATTATTTGATTCAATAGTCTCTAACATCATTGACAAATGAAGTTCTGATATGCATCTTCATTGTTCCACTTTTGTCTTATTCATTAATTTAAGCATAAATATAAGCTAGCATTCATGTCAGACCTGGGCTTGTTTATCAATTGAAAATCTTAGATTAGCTCAGGATACAAGAGTTCTGTAAAAATCAATGAAAGTATTCTGTGAGAATCAATTATATATATGGAATTTACAATAAAGAGTACCATATAGTTATTATTTATAAATTGTGTCCTCCACAAAATTATATATGTAATATATTCTTTTTTCACAGAAAGCAAGTTTATAAACATTTATCAGCTTAGCTGTGGCCACTATCCACTTCCCATATTGGTTGGTTACTAGAAAACTGTTCTAGTAACTCAAAGAGAGTTTTAGTATCAACAAAGAAGAGTAAAACAGGTTTGCAGGAAGAAACATGAATGACAGACAATGAAGAACAATCCATGGAGTCCCCTAGATTCCCAATTCTCTAGTTCTTCCTGGAGTATTACTTACATTGTTGTTTCAAAAAACATTTCTTTTTTTTTAAGATCCCGCCCTTTTTACATTTTTTTTAGAGAGAGAGAGAGAGAGAAAATCTTTTTTGTAGATGGACACAACATAAAGCTTTTATTTTTATGTGGTGCTGAGAATCAAACCCGGGTCTGCCTGTGCTAGGCGAGTGCTCTACCACTAAGCCACAATCCCAGCCCCCTTTTTTACATTTTAATGTTCCCTAATTCAGGATGTACCTTGCAAGGAATCAGTGCGACCACGAGTGCTATGGTATTCTGCCCACTCTCTTCAGAACAATGCAAGTGTGTTAGGTAACCTCCACCTTATAGGAGTAGGGGCTGCTGAAGATACAAATCTGCATCCCTCACCTGGGCATAGTCCCAGCCTGCAGGACCTGCCTCAGCCAAGGTTGCAGCCCTTTCCAATGGCACCCCCAACCATGGACTGATAGAGAAATTCAAAGGCCCCGCTTCATTGACTCAACTTGAGGCAAACCTAAGTGGTCTTTTAGCTTCAAAGCTCCCACAGAAAATGTTAAAGTTTGGATCTAGAATGTTCCCCAAGGCTCATATGTTAAAGGCATGATCCCCAACAGTGTTCAGAAGTGAGACTTTTGGGAAGGTAATTGGATATTGGAGGCCTATACTCATCTTTGGATTAAGGAACTGATGATGAGTCATAGACAAATGGACTGTTGGGAAGTGGTACAAACTGTAGGAGGTAAAACCTATTTGAAGGATGTGGGACCTTGGGGACTATATCCTGTCCCTAACCCCTTCTCCAGCATTCCCATTTCCTGGCTGCCACGATGTAAGCAACTTTCCTCTGCCATGCCCTTCTAGCATGACGTTTCTGCCTTGCCACAGGCCTGAAAGCAATAGAGCCAGCTGACCACAGACTGACACTTCTTAAACCATGAGCCAAAATAAATCTTCTCTCCTTTAACTTGTTTTTCACAGGTATTTTGTCACAATGATAGAAAGGTAACTAATACAGGATCATAGGAGATCTTTCTCACAACCTTTTCCCTCTGCCAAATCATGCCTTCCTCCTTTCCCCACAGACACATCTCCAAGAGCACTCCCTAGGAACCACAACCATTTGCATGCAATGCAAAGAAGTGCTCTGACAATAGATACAGGTATTCTGATCCATTTGGTAGGAAATTAATAAATTGACATTTTTGTTTTCAGATCATTTTTAAAGTATCGTTAGTGAGAATTATTTCAGAACATGATCCATGTCTGGCAACATGAACAGAATTGAATTTAAGAATGTTAAATGTCGGACTGCATTTGTGGCTCAGCGGTAGAGCACTCGCCTAGCATGTGCGAGGCCCTAGGTTCTATCCTCAGCACCACATAAAAATAAATAAATAAATAAAGGTATTATGTCATTAAAAGTCAAGAAGCAGATCTTACATATGGGCGGATCTTCAAATATCATTAGCCTTGTGAAACCCAGGCTGAGACACCAGCTGACACAATTCCTGTGCTTTTTTTTTTTTGGCAGTGCTGGGGATCAAACCCAGGTCCTCATACATGCCAGGCAGATGCTGTATCATAGAGCCACATCCCCATCCCCATCTCTTTTTCTTAAATGTCCACTTGGAATGAATCTGTTACTCATGTATGATTCTGTGACATCAGACAAAAGTCATTTGAAAACTATTAGTTCACTGATTTGTGCAGATCTTCTAAATGTTGACACATTTGATTATACAATATTTTAAAAATCATGTTCATTAGTATCATCCCCACCAATTGATCAGAAAATCTTTTAGTGATTGGGAAGACATCGAGTTCATGGTAGCAGATACAGTTTTCCAAAATGCTTTTTCTTACTGAAATTTCAAATTTTAGCACTAGTAAAAAATATTGTCAGATGTTTTCCTTCAGTGACAGGCTCACTTTGTTTGTTTGCAAGAAAACATCTGCCAAATTCCAAAGTTCGAGAAGCTATGGAGGTTGTCTATTGGTTATTCTTTTACTCCATGAAAAGAGCTCATTTAGCTTGCAAGTCAATCGACCACACCAGGCTTTTCCTAAAGCTGAAAAAGTGCTTCACGTATGCTTCCTATCTTGTCCACTGAATATTAAAAAGATGCCAACTCGAGTGTCAAGATTTAATGAAACTAATACATTTCACTGCTTTTTAAAGAATATTTTAAAGTGTACACATGACAGTGAAGAGTCTGCTGGCAGAGTTGGGTGGCAGTCCTTTGGCCCTCGCTGAGGAAGTAGCAAACTTACTATTGCTTTTCAATATGCAATGTAAACATCAACACAGAGAAAAGGGCAAATGAGGTCTGATTGTTATTGTAAAAATAGCTTAGACCTCTCCAATTCCCTAAATGGACCACACCTTGAAAACTGCTGATCTGAAATCTCTTCCAGACTACTATTAAAAAAAAAGAAAGCTCTTAATGTGTTTTATGAGACCATTATAATCTTAACACTTTTATCTGATATAGGTCCAAAAATATATATATCCTAACTGTATTTATAAGTATAGGTTTAAAAGTTGTGCCTAAAATGTTTGCAAAGAGAATTTAGCAGTGCACCAAGAAGTACATTCAGTAGGGTTTATTTTTAGGAAATCTATCTAAATAATTATTCAACAAATTAAAAGACAAATAATAAATGACTATACATTTTTAAAACCCTGAGAAGGCATTTCATATAAAATTCTGAGTAAAATAGATAGAAGGTAAATTATTTAAAAATGATAAAGATTATTTAACAATGTTTAAGAAAATATACCATTGTAAATGGTAAGATATTAAAACAATAAGGTATAGATAGCATCATTGTCATCACAATCAACCTTGTTTTGGATATTCTATTAAAGAAATAAAAACTAAATATAAATACTATATTTAAAAAGAGGAGATAAAATTATTGCATTCTGCTGATACTGTATCATTTTCCTACAAAATTTTATAGCTGTTGGCTTTCTAAGTGCTCGAATTAATTTTAAAATGTGGAAATACAACTATATTCAAGATAAGTTTTCTTTGTTTTGTTCTTTTTTTTTTTTTTTTTTTTTGTACAGGGGACTGAACCCAGTGGCACTAATCCACTGAGCCACATCCCCAGCCTTTTTAAAAATTTTGATCCAGGGTTTTGCTAAGTTACTCAGGGCCTCACTAAGGCTGGCTTTGAACTTCCAATCCACCTGCTTCAGCCTCCCCCTGCTGCTGGGATTACAGGCATGTGCCACTGCACTCGGCTCAAGATAAGTGTTATTTTTATTTTTTATTAATTAATTAATTTTAATTAGGTATATATGACAGCAGAATGCATTTGATTCATTGTATACAATTGAAGTATAACTTTTCATTTCTCTGGTTTTTACATGATATAGTGTTGCACCATATGTGCAGTCATACATGTACCTAAGGTAATGATGTCCACTTCATTCCACCATCTTTCCTGTCCCCAATACACCTTTCCTGCCCCTCCCTCCCCTTTGCCCAACCAAAATTCCTTCATTTTTCCAATGCCCACCCCCATTTTACCGATCAGCATCCATTTATCAAAGAGAACATTTGGCCTTTGTTTTCTGGGGATTGGCTTATTTCACTTAGTATGATATTCTCCAACTCCCTTCCATTTAGCAGAAAATGCCATAATTTTATTCTCTTTTAATGCTGAGTAATATCCTTTGTGTATATACATCACAGTATATTTATTCATTCGTCTATTGAAGGGCATCTAGGTTGCTTCCACAGTTTAGCTATTGTGAATTGAGCTGCTATAAACTTTGATGTGGCTGCATTATTATGGTATGCTGGTTTTAAGTCCTTTGGGTAGAGACCAAGGAGTTCGATAGCTGGGTCAAATAGTGGTTCCATTCCAAGTTTTC
Source organism: Ictidomys tridecemlineatus (assembly GCF_052094955.1). Classification (NCBI taxonomy): domain Eukaryota; kingdom Metazoa; phylum Chordata; class Mammalia; order Rodentia; family Sciuridae; genus Ictidomys; species Ictidomys tridecemlineatus. Next base: position 97,731,189 of record NC_135486.1, read on the forward strand.
TGAGGAATCGCCACACTGCTTTCCAGATTGGTTGCACCAATTTGTAGTCCCACCAGCAGTGTATGAGTGTGCCTTTCCCTCTACATCCGTGCCAACATTTATTGTTGTCTGTATTCTTGATAACTGCCATTCTGACTGGTGTGAGATGAAATCAGAGTAATTTTGATTTGCAATTCTCTAATTACTAGAGGTGTTGGACATTTTTTTCATATATTTGTTGATCAAATGTATATCTTCTTCTGAGGAGTATCTGTTCAGTTCTTTAGCTCATTTATTGATTGGGTTGTTTTTTTTTTTTTTGGTGTTAAGTTTTCTTTGTTCTTTGAAATTCATTTGGAAAAATAATAGACCCAGAACAGCCAAAGCAATCCTTAGCAAGAAGAGTAAAGCAGGAGATAACAAAATACCAGACCTACATATACTACCAAAACTATAGTAACAAAAACAGCATGGTATTGGCACCAAAAAAGACATGTTGACCAATAGTACAAAAACAGAAGACAAAGAGACAAAACCACATAAATACATTTATCTCATACTAGACAAAGGTGCCAAAAACATATATCAGAGAAAATAACCTCTTTAAAAATGGTGCTGGGAGAACTAAAAATCTATATGCAGCAAAATGAAATAAACTCCTATTTCTCACCATGCACAAAACTCAAAGTGGATTAAGGACCTAGGTATTAGACCAAAGACCCTGTGCCTAATAGAGGAAAAACTAGGCCTAAATCTTCATCATGTCAGATTAGGCCCTGACTTCCTTAACAAAACTCCTAAAGTACAAGAAATAAAATCAAAAATTAATAAATGGGATGAACTCAAACTAAAAACTTCTCAGAAAAAGAAATAATGAGTTGAAGAGAGAGCCTACATTTTGGGTGCAAATGTTTGCCACATGCACATCAGAAAGAGCACTAATCTCCAGGTAATAAAGAACTCAAGATAAGTTTTAAATGAATGCTTTTTTCTACATATACAGTAATAAGAGATGGAAACAGGAAAATGTTGCATTCAAAAGCTAAAATATCTTAGAAATAAATTGAAATCCTCAAATCCAGATTGTTTGGGGGAAAATTTATAACATGTTGCTGAAGAAGGTAGAGCAAGACCCCAGAAAGGGAATAACAAATATATGTATATATTATATTATAAATAATTTTTTTGAAGTACTGGGAATTGAATCCAAGGGTGCCCTACAATTGAACTACATCCCTGGCCCATTTTATTTTCTATTTTCAGACAAGGTGTCACTTAATTTCCTGGAAAGGCCTTGAACTTGTGATCTTCCTGCCTCAGCCTCTCAAGTAGCTGGGATTATAGGCATGTACCACTGTGCCTGGCACAAAATATGTTCTTGGCTAAGGAAGCAAAATAATATAAAATCAATTTTCCAAAATGTAATAAAACCCATCTTCACTTACAATTTTATGAAATAGGGTTTTATAATAGAAGACTTTAAAAGTTATATGGAATTATAAATTTCCAATAATAGTCCTGAAATTTTTAAAAATGCCTAGTAAGTTGCCATGGAGGACTAACTGCTGTAAGAACAGCTCTCTTGCCATAAACACTAGCTGAAGGAGGAGGAGAAGAGGAAAAAACAATGACAACAGATCATCATATGAGGGCTGGGATTGTGGCTCAGGGGTAGAGCGCCTGCCTAGCACCGGCGTAGACCTGGATTCTCAGCACCACATAAAAATAAAGGCATTGTGTTGTGTCCATCTACACCTAAGAAATAAATATTTTTTTAAAAAAGATAATCATATGAAAGAACTATTTTAGATATTATATAACAAACAGAGGCTGTGATCCCTAAGAGAAGAGAAATAAAGTCAGCCTTCACTCTATATTACTTCCTGGAAACAGTTTCCAGTATACAGTAAAGGTAGGGGAAATCTAAACAGAACTAAGCTGTCTCAGTGAGTTCAGGACAAAAGAGACTGTGGTTGGGAGATTGAGAAGGCGACATTCATGGGAAAGAATACTAAACAAAAGGGGTATATGGGGTGATATTTCTGGAGTTCTGCACTGAGGCTGAATCATTGGCTGAATCCTGATCTTCATGTGTTTCAGTGAGACTCCCAAGACTGGGTAGAGAACCACCATACAATCCAAGAAATCACATGCAGATAGATAAACACCAGGCACAGGATAGAATCCTCACAAGAAAATTATCTGAGAACGGGGGCTATATTACCTTTAACCTAAAAGCTGCTCTTACCCTAAGAAAGCTTGAAAGCAACCTTCTAAAGGATCAAATGACTCCAAGTAACTTAACACAATTTTAGACCAAAGGGCAATATTTTTAAAGTAATTCAACAGAATCCAGCATTAAAAAATGAAAAAAAAACTCATGTATAACTAAAAAGAACAAATAAATTTTAAAAATAATCTAGGCTGGGCACACCCCTGTAATCCCAGCAGCTCAGGAGGCTGAGGCAGGAGGATTGTGAGTTCATAACTAGCCTCACCAACTTAGAAGGCCCTAAGCAACTCAGCGAGACCCTGTCTCTAAATAAAATTCAAAAAAGGAACTAGGGATGTGTCTCAGTGGATTAGTGCCCTTGGGTTCAATCACTAGTACCAAAAAAAAAAAAAATCTAAATTATTACCAAAAAAAAAAAAAGAGTAAAAATCCACAATTTTCTGAGATCAAAACAAGATTACTAGACATTCAGGGAAACAGAATCCATAATAAGGAAAAAATTAATCAATTGATAGAAAGAAACTTAGGTATGACAGAGATGAAATAGGAAAGCTGCTACAATAGCTATTATAAATATGTTTCCATGCTCAAGAATGTAGGGGATATATATTTTCTACATAATGAATACTAAACAAAAACATAAGATTGTATGTTTAATGTAGATAAACATAAACATCATAAAGAGAGAACCTCATAAATATGTATAAATTTATGTCAATTAAAGATTTTAAAAGAAAAAAGATCTAAAATCATAATAAATAAAGAAATGGAAGGAAATAATGCTCATTTGGAACTTCCAGAGATGAAAACTACAATATCTTAAATGAAAAATACCCAACAGATTAGACATAGCAGAAGAAAATACCATTTAACTTGAAGACATAACAGTAAAAATAATCCCAAACAGGAAATAAAGAAAAAAAGATTGAAAACTTAGCGAAACACTGTCTTAAAATAAAAACTAAAAAAGGCTGGGGATGTAGCTCAGTGGTAAAGCACTCCTGGATTCAACTGTAGTACAAAAAAAGAATTATACTAAGGCAAATCTTAATCATATTTCTGAGAAGCAAAGTGTGTTAAAAAGCTGCCTCCCAAACGCCATCACATACAGAGGAATGAAGATGACTAAGTGGGGCTAGGGCTGGGGCTGGGGCTCAGCGGTAGCACTTACCTAGCATGTGTGAGTCACTGGGTTTGATCCTCAGCCCCACATTAAAAAAGAAATAGAGGGCTGGTGTTGTGGCTCAGCAGTAGAGTGCTCGCCTTGCACGTGTGAGACCCTGGGTTCGATCTTCAGCAACACATAAAAATAAATAAGTGAAGTGAGGGTATTGTGTCCAACTACAACTAAAGAATAAATATTTTTTAAAAATAAATTAAAATAAATAGAATAAAGGCATACATATTAAAAAAGAATGACTACACGCTTTATTTCAAAAACTAAGTCAAAAATCAAAGGAATGACATTTTTAAAGTACTAAATGGGTGTAAAAATCTATCAACCTCCAATTCTGTTCTCAATAAAATATCTATCAAAAGGATAATAAACTAAAGATATTTTTCCCAAAGGCTGAGATAATTCATCACTAACAAAACTTCACTATAAGAAATGTTAATGAGCATTCTTCAAATGGAAGAAAAAAAGAATGCACAAATGCTGAACATATGGAATAAAAATAATTTTTTAAACTGGAATCTGGAAAATTATTGACTATTTAAAACAGTCTTTGCATTAAATGTAAATGGCTAAATAATACAATTGAAGGCAGAATTTATCACAGTGAATTTTAAAATGGAAAACCAACTATATGCAAACTATAAGAATCCCACTTAAAATAAAAAGAAACCAGTTAAAGGTAAAAGGATGGGAAAGGATAGACTCATGTATCAATAACAGAAATAGAGGATGGTTATTGGTAAGACAAAGCAAACTTCCAAGTAAGGAATATTACTAAGGGAAAAAAGAGGAATATTTCTTTCTTTTCTTTCTTTTTCTTTTTTTTTTTTTTTTTTGGTGGGGGGGGGGTCAATGGACCTTTATTTATTTATTTATCTATTTGTTTATTTATGGTGCTGAGAATCAAACCCAGTGCCTCACACATGCTAGGCATCCACTCTACCACTGAGTCACAACCCCTGCCTATAGAGGGATATTTCATAATGATAAAGATATCAGTGTACCAAGAGGACATAACTACCTCAATATGCCTTTACTTAATAACATAATATCAAAGTACATGCAGCAAAAAGTGTTAGAGCTGAATAGAGATGTAATCAAGTTCACAGTTGCAGATATAGATTTCCACTCATCGTTAGGTAACTGATATGACAAGTAGATAGTCAGGTTATGGGAACTTTGAACACTGTCAACCAATGTGATAATAATTGAGAATGCTCAACTCCAAACAGCAGAACAGATAACTCTTTTTTAAAAAGTTCATTTGGAACATGCAGTTAGAACATTCTGGGATATTCAACAAATCTCAAAATTTAAAGGAATGTGGTCTGACAACAATGGAGTTAAACTAGAAATTAGAAGCAGAAAAATATCTACAAAATTACCAACAACTTGTAAAATAAGCAACAGACTTCTAAATAACCCTCAGAGTCCAATAAATCATAAGAGAAACTAGAAAGTGGAATGAAAATACATCTCCAGGTCCTGACAGTTTCACCAGAAAACTTACCAAATATTTACATAAGCATTTAACACCAATTTTGCATAGTTTCTTCCAGAAAATAGGAATAAATGGAAGAGAGAACACTTCCCAACTCATTTTATGAGGCAAGCATTCCCACAATACCAGAACTAGAAAAAGAAAACTATAGGTCAATAATTCTCATGAAGTTAGATACAAAAGTCTTCAACAAAAATGTTAGCAAAATGAATTAATGTATAAAATAATTCTATACTATAAAAATGTGGGCTTTATTTCAGGTATGCAAGGGTTGTTCAACATTCAAAAGTCAATCAGTGTAATCCATTATATCCAAAGGGTAAAGAAAAAAAACCCCACATGACCACATGTGCAGAAAAAGCACTTAAAAAAAAAACCAATATGCCCATACATAATAATAATATTGGAAAAAAAGTATTATTTTAAAAACCTACAGATAACATCACATTTAATGGTGAAAGACTGGTTCCCCACTGCGTTGGTGAAAGAAACCCAAATATGTATCAACTAATGAATGGATTAATAAATTGCATTATCATTCATCCAAAGGAATTCTATTCTATAATAAAAGGGAATGAACAACTAAGACATCCATTTGAGTGGAAAAGCCTCAAAACATTATTCTAAGTGAAATGTTCCAGACACGAAATACTGTATACAACATGATTCGATTTATTTAAAGGTCCAGAAGCATTGACACTATAGTGATAGAAAGCAGATTAGGGATGACCAGGAACTGAGGCCTGGGCTGGGAACTAACTATAAAGGGGCATGAAGGGTTACTTTTCTTTCTGTCTGTCTTTCTTTCTTTTTTTTTTTTTTTGAGATGGGGACGAGGAGATAAAAATATTACTGTATCATGAAGTGGTAGAAAAGACACTTCCAGACACACTGAACTTTTATGTCCTCAGATACACTCCATATTCCTCATACTGTATCTACTTTTTAGCATCTTTACCATTCTATAGTCCTGTGCTAACCAGCAGATCCAAAATAAACACACTTCACCAATTTGGGGAGAAGAGTGATGTTTGTGAAAGTAGCTGCTACTGTTCATAGCATCCAAGAGGAAGGACAAAGCATCTCAAGTTGGCAGCAGTAATGCCCATGGGAAAAGCTAGCTATGCCCATCCCCAAATGTTAGAAACATCTATAAGGACACCTTTTATGCCACATTTCATCTATTTTAAGGTGGGTTTTGTTTTGTTTTGTTTACATTTTAACTTCAGTAAAACCTCTTTCAATTGATGATATGGAACTATAACTGGGTATGTTTATTTTCTTCTTAGTGGTGAATTTTTAAAATGGTACAACTTTTTACATTAGACCAAATATATTAGAATTTATGAATTGAAGGCTTCCATAATGTTAATAAACTGCAACTGGCTGAACAGAACATGTGCAGGATTTTGCTTTTGCTTACAAGGATAAGATAGCTGAGATGAGAATCCAGGCAGAAATTCACAGGCCTGAAACCCAAGCACTGGACTGGTCCTGACGTTGTGTTTGAAATCAACAGCCTGTTCTGATCTATTCTTATCCCAAGTTAAGGCTGAGGAGGTGCACTGACAATTGGTGCCAATAACCTTTGGAATAAGAAGTCACAAACAAAAGGAGTAGGAAGAGACAATCATAGTGTAAAAGCAGATACCATCACCAGCAGGTGGCAGTAAAAACAGAAAAGACAAACAGATCACTTGGCTGGCTCCGTAAGAGTGGCTATTATGGTATGAAATTAGGTAACCTGCCCCACGGCTATGAAATTAGGAATATGCTGCAGTGCTACAAAAGGGACAGGGTCTTGGTACTATTAATTACTTAATCTTTCTGAATTTCTGTTTCTTGATCTGTAAAATGGAGAACAAGAAATAGTTCCTATGTAATAGAATTAGTGTATTGATTAAAAATGACATCCGTAAAGGGCTAAAACAGTGCCTGGTATATGGTAAGTATTAAATAATTTTATAGATCATTGTAGTCATTTTCCAGTTTTATAATTCATTCATCCATTTTTTCATTCTTTCAATAGATATTTATTTATCAATTATGATGCTAGAAGCTGCAGTTTACTACATTATTACTATTCCATGTCTTCTTCATTCCCTTAGAAGCAACAAGGCCCAGGACCAATTTCTCATTTCTGTTCCATCATCAGGTCAGTTAAACAATGGGTTAAAAGTAGGCAGGATCCAGGAACCTTCAGGTTATTTATGGAAATAAAAGCAGAGATTTTTACTTCTTACATTAAAATAATAATATTGACTCATCATATAACAGATTTTAGCATGCCAACGATGATCTAGAAATATACAAAAGACTGAAAAAAAGAAGAGGAATAAATGGCTTGTCACATAGGAAGGTGTGATATTAAGTCAGTCATTTGCAAAGATAATACTTAACTGCCGAGATTCAGAAACAAATGAGATAAACTATGTCAAAATGCATTAATTCATTACTATAAGTAGACTTTACATTATATAATCCATTATTTAAAATAACATGATTTTTCTCTTGATTGCTAAATATTTTTGGTAATTAAACATATTTATGTACTAACTACCTTCTAAAGTACCCCCCTAAATTTCAGTCTTGAAATTCTTGAGGGAGATAAGAGGTAAAAATAATGTATTGCTCTGAGTTTAAATGCCATTTTTATTGCATTGATGGGAAGAAATTAATGGAGATTTATTAATGGGCACTGGTATTAGATCTAGACTCTGAACCTCCTATTTCCAGATTTACATTCCCCTTGATTTCTAAGCTCCTCACCTTCCAACGGGGGAAAACATAAAGACCAGAGGTTCTCAGCCCTGGCTGTTCACCTCACTCCCAACCAATTACATTAGAGTTGCTGAAGGGGAAGGAAGGCCATCAGTAATTTTAAAAGCTCCTCAAAGAATTCTAAGGTGCACACAATGTTGAAATTAGAGAATTAAAGGCTAGTGGAATTGAAAATCACATATGTACTACAGTGCTTTGCTTCTGAGATGGCTTTGAGCACCTACCCGTATAAGGCAGAGTGCTAAGTGTCACATGTTGTGGTATCTTTTTGTGTATCCCCACCACCCTTTATTTGTACTTTTCTTGTTATAATTCATAATCTATCTTGCTTTATGTTTGTTGTACTTATATAAGCCATCTTTTAGAATATACCATTCTTGAATGCATGAACTATTTTAGCACCCTTCATAGCAGTCATTTGCTAATTGCTTTGATTGCCTATCTTATAATTTAGTCTCAGAATGGCCCTGAATCCCATCTTTCCTACCTTTGCCTATTACACACCTCCCTTCTGAACAGAATAGCCCTTCTCTTTCCCAATTTTCAGCTCTCACCTATTTTTGTTCTTCATGGAACTCCATTGACTGTTCATCCTCATTCTTTCAAATGGTCTTATCCCCCAAATATTATCTAAACTTTATAATTCATCCTCTTTCTCCATGGTTCTTCCCTGATATTTTCACTTTTTCCCACTTTTTCCTCTCTTTGCTTAACTCTCTTATCCCATTACTTAACCACCTTTCTAAATTTGTCATAGAGGGTATTGGCTCTACTCTAAGTACTCTGTTGCTGGTAAGAGGACCTGGGGTGTTAAGGAGCATAGTAGTCAAGTGAGAACTGAACCAGTTCATGGAGAAAGACATTAGTGTCCCCTATTGGAAAATCAGGGTGGGGAGCAAATTGGGGAGAGACAATAAAGGCTATTATCAAAATGCCAAGTGGAGGGGGTAAGCCAAGAAGGATAGCCTGAAGGTTCATGAATCCAGCCAAGAGAAGACAAGCTGGTGTCAGGGACAGATAGAAATCATAAGTAATAAGATGCAGAGACCAGAACTCAGAGCATGACAAATGTATTATTACAACTTCCTACACTTACCAGCATTGCACACGTCTTTTTTTCTGTACCCTATCCTAAATTGTTCATCCTTAGGTGTTCTCTCACTCTGCTCTCTACAGACCTTTAACCTGAATGTCACTAGATCAGGACTTTATAGGGGGAAAAGAAGTGAAAATTGTTGAGATGCTATTGTCCTTACAGTGGATGGTGGACTCATATATTAGTTTCTTATATGTGGTTTCTATTTCAAGTCAGAGTGAAAATAATCTGCCATAAGGAGGTAATAACAGGCATTGCAGGGGCTAGGCTGGACCAGGCAGACACGTTGAGAAGTGGAATTACAGTTAATCAGAAGGGAAAATGCAAATTGTTGTGAAAAAAATTCAGACGACTGTGCTCAATGGATGCATTAAACATGAGACTGGAGGGAAGAGTATGTGGCCATAAAAAGGAGGCGGCGGCAAGGGATCAAAAACAACAGGACTACAAACACTTCTCAAAGCAGAATGATATCATGAAATAAATATTTGGTGTCTAGGTTGTGGCCAAAATATCAGAGAAGGATATTTGCATTTTCATTGAGCCTGAGTCTCAGATGCTAGGAATACCCACTAATTTATAGTCAGGTAATCTCCAGTAAGTCCCTCCTATTAGACAGGATAGGTCACTTCTCCATAGGGGTTTTCCTGATAGAAGATGGAATTGGTCTCCAAGGATTGAGTGACTTTCCCATGAGTATCCTCCATTCTGTGTCCTTCTTGTTGGATGAGAGTTGGAACTGTTTTAGTGGTTGTGAGCAACATCAACCTTGTTCTTCATTTACTTGAGGCCACATAAAAGCTGGGTATGTCCTTAGTGTGAAATAGCATTCACAGGGAAAAACAAGTCTGAGAAACAAGGGGTATGAGGCTTGTAGTTATGGAGGGTCTTAGGCTCTGTCACATGGATAGGTGTTAAAATAGGAGGAGAGTCAGGAGACCTCCCATCAGAATTATTCCCCTGTTATTTGGTACTCACTGACCCTGGCCTAGTAACACAATGTCTCCTGTGGTGCTCAAGAGGGTGCATATTCCTGGGAAGCCTGAACTCCTACACAGATGTGACCAGTTGCTGAGCACACAGTGTTTCTGGATACTAACCAGAAAGAGGTAGTAGAAAAGCCATAAATAGCACAAAAGTGAGTATTCAGGAGAAATGAATTCAGAGAGCTTTTATACATAAATCCAGTAGTTACTTTCTAGATCCCCACTTATCTTTTCATTCTTGTCATCATTAAGGTACACAAAGATGTCACTTTTACAGCCTCATGAGAAATATTGTACCTTTACCTAAGTAAATTCTGCTGGGTAATAATGTCTGGATGCTGGAAACTAGTGACTTCTAGACTGTTCCAGAAGAGCTATCCATGCAGATAGCATTTCAGAGCAGGTTTGGTGGCAAGGTGTGGGGTCTTATGACCAAATCTAAAACCCGGAACTAGAATTTTCCCTCTGCGTGTAAGCTAATCTGAAAGAAGACTAGCTCTTCTAAAGAATACATTTGAGAGAGCTATTCTCCAACTATTGAGTCACTCAAAAAACATGGCAGTTCCTTTTTCTTCTCAAGGCCAAAGATACTCAAATTGTAGCTGGGTCCTGCTTCCTTTTAGGTTTTCAGTGATGCATTTGGTTGACTGTTGCCAAATTAAGCAACAAATGATAATAAAGAGTTGAAAATTTTTACAATTGTGCTAAAATTTACATACCAGGAAATGTATATTTGCATAGTGAAATGTATTAAGTGTAAGTGTACAAATAAATGAATTTTGATGACTACCAACATGGTCAAGGTATAGATATTTCTATTACTGCAAAAAGTTCCCCAAAAAGTTAATAATTAATTCTATTAAAATTTTTATGTAATACTGTTATAGAGCAGCTTTAGCTTTACAGAAAAATAAGCAGAAATTGGAGTTCCCAGATACTTTTACCATTTTCCATTTTCTCTGTTAACATCTTGCACTAGTGTAGTGCACATTCTATAATAAAGCCAATGTAGATGCATTATTATTAACTATGTCTATAGTTCACTTTCAGGTGCTGCATATTTTGTGGGTTTTGAAAAGTGTTTAATCTCATGCACCTGCCATTTATAATATCATACATAGTAGTTTCACTGCCCTAAAAATTCCCAGTGATCCACCTATTCACCCATCTTTTTCTCTCTCCCTGTGATCCTTGGCAATCACAGATCTTTTTACTGTATTCAGTTTTGCCTTTTCTAGACTGTCAGATAGTTGGAATCATATAGTGAACTTTTCAGATTGGCTTCTTTCACTTAGTGATATGCAGTTAAAGTTCTGTTTTGTGAGGTATGGGTCTTAATAACTCATTTCCTTTCATCACTAAATAATAATATTCCATTTTATGGTTATATCACAGTCACATTTATCCATTCACCTGTTGAAGGACATCTTGTTTTTTTCCAAGTTTTGGCAAACAGTTACAAACATTTGCGTACAGGCTTTTGGGGGACATAAATTTGGTTGCTGAATCATATGTTAAGAATATGTTTAGTAAGAAAGAAACTGCCAAACTATCTTTTAAAGTGGCTGTATTATTCTCTATTTTAACTAACAGAAAATGAGACTTTCTGTTGCTCTGTTCACTCACCAGATTTGGTGTTGCCAGTATTTTTGGATTTTAGCTATGCTAGTAGGTGTGTAGAAGAATCATTGTTATCTAAATTTGTAATTCCTTAATTACATATAATGTTGAACATCTCTTCACATGCTTATTTGTCATCGGTATTTTCTTTGGTGAGGTGTCCGTTCAGGCCTTTTCTCCATTTTTTATTCAGGTTGTTTTCTTGTTCAGTTTTAAGAATTCTATATTATTCTGGATACCAGACTTTGATCAGACAGGTGTTGTGCAAATATTCTTTCTTCTCAGTATGTGCCTTGTCATTTCATTGTCTGAAGCAGTGTCTTTTACAAAACATGAGGTGTTTTTATTTTAAAACTTTTAATAAAAATTTAACTTATCAGTTTTTTTTCTTTTATGGATTTTGCTTTTGGCATTGTTTCCGAAAAGTCATTACAAACCAAGAATCACTTAGGTTTTCTTTTATATTATCATCTAGAAGTTTAGGTCCATGATTCATTTTGAGTTAACTTTTGTAAAAAGTATGGAAAAAGTCTAGACTGATTTATTTTTGGTTTTGCACGTGGATATCCAGTAGTTCTAGTACCACCTGTTGAAAGGCTGTTCTTCATCAAATTACTTTTATTCCTTTGCGAAATATCAGTTTGGCTATAACTATATGGATCTATTTCTAAGTTCTCTATTCTTTAGAAATGCATTCAGAAGTAGAATAAAATGACAGCTTGACAATGAGATGAGTCTGTCTTCCTATTCATGTGCATAGTGTCCTCTCTTGATCTAAATCTAATCTAATTGATCTTTCATTTCTTTCATCAGTTTGGTAGTTTTCCTACTATAGAACTTATGCATATTTTCTTAAACATACAGCTAAGCATTTCCCCTTCAGGCACAAATATTAAATGATTTTATGTATTTCAAATTCCACTTGTTCATTTCTAGTTAGAATACAGTTGACTTTGTATATTAACCTTATATCCTGCAAATATTACTATAATCACTTATTAGTTCCAGTTTTTGTTGTTGATTGTTTGGAATTTCTCTACCAACAATCATGTCATCTGCCAACAAAGCCAGCTTTACTTTTTGCCTCCCAATCTGTAGACCTTTAAATTCATTTTCTTGTCTTGGCATTAACTGAGACTTCCAGGGCAATGTTAAATAGGAATGATGAGTGCAGACATACTTGTCCATTTCCTGATCTTAGTGGGAAAGCATCTAGCATCTCGACATTAAGTATGTTAGTTGTAGGGTTTTGTAATATTCTATATTAAGTTGATGAAGTTCTGTTCCTAGTTTTTATCATGGATGAGAGCTAGATTTTGTCAAACTATTTTTCTGCATCTGTTGATATCACATCAACAAGCTAAAGAAGAAGAGTCATGATTATAAGTTACATTCATTGATTTAAAAATTAAACTAGACTTGCACAACTGGAATAAATCCTTCATGGTCACAGTGTATTTTTTATACATTCTTGGATTTGATTTGCTAATCTTTTGTTGAGGAGAACTGACTTTTAAGTGGCAGTAAAGCACAGATTACTTTATAATAATCCACATGGGTTTAAGCAAAAAAAATTTTATATTCTCTGCAGAGCAGAGCAATTAAACATAAATGCTAATTAGGGATTCATATACAAGAATATAAAGTATTATGATTGTGTTTAAATAATGATATCTAGGTATCTTATATTTGTCTCCTCTCTCTACCCTGCTGCTTTTCTTCTGTTATGATACCCTCCTTTTTTCACTCTATACTTCTCCAAATCACACTACCTTTTAGGAAACCACAGAGGGATTTCCAGTTTTTCATGGCAGCTTAAATAGAAGCATTTTTGTCTACTCATTCCTGCAACCAAACAAAAATAATATTAAAGGACTAAAAATATATAACCACACACACAAAAAAATGGAGAGCATGAAAGAAAAACAATAGATAAGGAGAACTGATAAAAATAAAATTTGGAAAATGGAAAACAGATGGTAGAATCATAACTTACTAAATCTAAAAACCCACCAGCTTAACTGGCAAATACTTGAGTGTAAATTTCCTTGGACAAAGATATTTTCCTGCATAGTCACACCAACACCATCAGAATTAGGACATTACCGTTAATACACTGCATTAATACATTAATACATTTAACCCTTCTACCCATTTAAATCTCATCAGTTGTCTCAAACTGTCTTTTTTTAGTTGTAGTTGGACACAATACCTTTATTTATTTATTTTTACATGGTGCTGAGGATCGAACCCAGTGACCTATACGTCTCGAGGCAAGTGCTCTATCACTGAGCCACAAACCCAGCTCTCAAAACGGTCTTTAATAACAAAAGGAGCAGTTCACAACCATATGTTGCATTTATTTGCCATGTATCTTTAATTTCCTCCGATCTGGTATACATTTTGGTTCCTTAATAGTTTTTTAGTCTTTCCTTAATTTTCATGACCTTGATAATTCTGAAAATAACAGCAGTTATTTTGTAGAGTACCATTCAATTTGGCTTTTAAAAAATGTTCCCCCATGATTAAATTCAGGTTATCAATCTTTTGACAGGATTGTCACAGAGGTGGTGATATGTTCTTCTCATACAGGCTAGCAGGTGATTCTGATTTCAAACTGTCCTGTTATTGGTGATATTATTTTTGGAAATTTGAGTAAGATGGTGTCTGTCAGGCTTATTCACTCTAAAGCTACTATTTTCCCCTTTGTAACTAACATTTTTTATGATAACTACTGTTTTATATAAACATTCATGTCAATTGTAAATAGGGATAGTTTTACTACTTATCTTTGTCTTTATTTTTCTTATGAGGTATACTTCACATTGAATAAAAATTAGAAATTGAATAAGAATTAGAAATTCTTTTATCCTTGATTTTAGAGGGAAGGTATTTGATGTTTCACTGTTAAAAAGAATAACTGTAGGGTTTTCATAGATACTCTATCAAATCAAGGAAATTCCTCTGTATACCTAGTTTGCTAAGAATTTTGTCATGAGTGGGTGTTAAATTTCCTCAAACATTGTTTCTTTGATTTGGAATATCTTTCCTAACTAATCTTTTTACAACCACTTCTTTTGTGAAGCTTTCTTCCTTCTCAGTCATGCCATATCTTCTCTCAGTTATGTTTTATGCCCATAGGTTCCATAAGTACAAATTAAATTGCAGGTAAAAAAATCACTACAAATTTTAAAATCCAGAAAATTTCTGAAAAATATTTTTTGACAATTAATTTACTGGCAAAACCTGAAATGAGCTATTTATATGTCTACTTATAATTTCAGTTGATTCCAGAGTATATGAACATTCATTAATTTTGTTGCAGAAATATTAACAGGGTCCATTACAAAGTGAAAAAGGCTTTGCTAATAATAATATGTAACATGGGGCACCTGTGGCCACAATTCAACAACCAGCTACAGTAATAGTTTTCAGCCCACATATCCTTCTATAACTTTCACTTCCCATCAAGAGGTGAGGTCTCTTTTCTCTTCTCTTTAAAGTGGGAATGATTATATAATTGCCTTGATGAACAAAAAGCAGCATAAGTGACAGTGCTTGCCTTCAAGGTTGTGGCTATAAAACGTCATTTGCTTTCTACCTGTTTTCCTTTTTCTCTCACATTGCTTGCTCTTGGAAGACAATCATTGCATTGTGAGGAAATTCAGGTCACCTCATGAGGTTATGTGAAGATGTTCTAGTTCACAACTCCCAGTCAGCATCAACCACAGACATGCCAGTGAGTGGCCCTTCAGGAGATTCGTGCCCTTGGCATGTAAGCATCCCAACCTGTTAGCCAAGTCAATCAGAGAGAAGCTGGTGTCCAAAACACAAATTCACAAGAAAAAGTGAATGTTTTTTGTTGTTTTAAGCCACTAAGATTTGGGGTAATTCTGATGTAGCAATAGTAACTAGAATACCAACAAATTACCTTGCTATGATGTAAAAAATTCAAAGTTTCAAAACCCATCAAAGGTTTTATATAAGACCTATATGCACTACAATTGTGCATTTGAATACTTAATTTTCAATGGAATTAGAAATTCTTTGAGGAGAAGAACCAAGTTGTTTCATGTTGATACTCTCAAATGTCTAAAATCTGGTTAAGTCTTGAAGGCATATCTATTGAATTAAATGATGAATGCATGGAAAAATAAACAAATGAATAAACACAGTTCCAAACAAGTAATTGTCTTTGAAATAGATTTTGTAGGAATTATACTTTTATTCCATTCAATATATTGCCCAGAAATAATTTTAGGATGTCTTGTTATCACTATTTTTAGTTTATAAGCTATAAAAAAATCATTAATTTTCCTATGTTCCTCTTATCAAAAATATCTTTATGATTACATACTTTATTCCATCAAACTATGTTCCAAATTATACTTGACTGTTTCCAAAAGTCAAACACATCTATAAGGATTAAGATTTTTCCATTACTGAGGAAAACAAAAATATCACACATAAATTCTGAAGGTAATCCCAAAACAGGACATTCCAAAGTTGTTGGACACACAATGTTCAAATTCAATTCAATGCAATGATGTGTACACATAAGGATTTCAGCATCCCTGGTGATACCTTTAAAGAAGAAGAAAAAACTTCACTGGTTTTGAGTCAAAGTTCCACTTTATGTGATGAAAAAAGTTAGCTATCTCATGGTTGCACATTATGTCACACATATTTTAAACTATATGAATAGTATAATTATGAAAAGGAAAAAAAGGAGGGAAAGAGAAAATCCATAATGTCATAAAGGCATGAAAATTAATGTCAATTTATTTTTTAATGTTTCTATTGGGAATATCTATTTCAGCTCTTCTCCAGAGATGCTATAATGATGGAACAAATGAGGCACTAGTTTTACTCACTGCCCAACATTTGTTTGATCAGAATGTAATGGGTCCTTACCGCCCTGCTTTCCTCCTGCCTTACTTTAAAGTCAACTACAAAAAGCTGGGTGGTACGTAGGAGTATCTCAGCATAATTTATATTAAGAGAAAACACCAATGTGATAGCAAAAAAGTCATTGAAATAAATATAAACATTAACCACAGTCTCTCAACAAATTCCAGAAGCAGAACAAGTTTTAAATTTGATAGCAAAACTCCTTGAAAAGCCCTTATTTTCTTCTTTTCTCACATGTCGCAAAGCCCAGCGGGAACACTACCCTCCAAATCCCCTTCTTTGTTTTCCTATTGCTCCATACTCCTTTTTCTACCAGCCTATCTGGCTCATGTCCCCTCTTCCACACACCCCATACATTCTCCTTTCTACCCTATTTCTCTCATCTTCTGAATCTTTTTCTCATAGGAGACTAACTTGCTGCATTAATTGATCAATCAGGCTGAGCTGGGCTACTTTTAATTCCTTTCCTCTTTCATTTGCCTTGTCTGATGAAATTCATAGAATTTGAACATAGTATAGGGAATGATAGAATTCTCCTTCTCAATATAAGAATGGGGAGAAGCTGTGAATCCATATATATTGTCATACTAACATCTTACAGGTGACCACATCTATATATCTATACAGTTGGAATATCAGAAAGTATACCATGGTCTGGCTATAGACTCCAGATAACAGTTCAGGGACCACACATACACTGATACACATAGCTACAGTCCTGCTGACATCTGAATAAACGCACTAACTGAAATGTATGAGTTACTACACTGATGAGGAGCTGTCTTATCCCAGAAACTACTTCATTTCTGGGATTCCCCTTCTTTTACCTGATATTTCAGAACCTCTTTTTTTTTTTTAGACTGAGATGGGAGTTTATAGCCTTGGAAATTGTCAAGGGCCTGGCAGTAAGTCAAGTATCCTCTCTTATATTCCTCTACCTATTCCCTACCTCTGGACCCTGAGTCCTGGATGAAGTTCTGGGAGTTTAAGGGTAGGGAAGCTGTAGGGGCAGAAATTCCTACCTATGTTATGGGTTCCCAAATAAAATACAGAATGTTAACTTAAATTTAAATTTCACATTAAAAAAACAATTCTTAGTGTAAATATGTCCCAAATATCGCATGGAACACATTTATGCAAAAACAACAACAACAACAACAAAAAGGATAAGATTCATTTTGTATGTGAAATTCAAATTTAACTGAGTGTTCCTTTTGGATCCCCATCCTCTAGATCTACTAACTCTAATTTATGACAATTGGTAAGAAGAATAGCAACCAAAAGTGAATGCCTTGTGTTAAAAATGAGAATTCTTAGCAATATACTATCATTTGAGTTGTCCACCCCATTAAAAAACAAACAAACAAACAAACAAACAAAGTACCTACCTAAAGCATCAGGCTATCAAAAAAAAAAAACCCTAAAAAAATCATTAACAAAATCAGTCTCTGAAAACAGCTGGGTCAGATAGAAGCGGTCTGGAGCATGAAACTACTTAAGCGGTTGAAAATGTTTTGTAGGTATGCTACGGAAATCAAGTCAGCTTGTCCTTAAGAAGTATATGAAGCCATGTGAAAATTTACTTGTCAGCCAAACTTGTACAGATGAGCTCACTTTCAAAGCAAAGTACTTGTAAGAATGTTTAAAATCTGAAGATCTGCTTTGCCAAATCAAGAAAACATGAAGATCAAAGATACTATCATAAAATGTAACTGCGTGAAGCAAGAAAACTTAGAGGGAGGGGATGGGAATCACAGAAGTGCTGAAAAGTTCATGATTGTTTTTGTCTTGAAAAATATTAATATAAATTGAGTAGAAAAGTGAACATCTGAAGTGATAAATATAGTCTAATTTGACTAATTCTCACTTTCTTATCTTCAATCTTGATCATTCCCATAAAAAAAGAAAACAGGAATCTTATCCAAATTCTTAGCAGAGATTGAAGCTATGGCAGTATAACTGCATATGACTAAATCATTATTTTATATTCCAATATAGAATATATTTATATTTCATTTGTTATGTAATTATAAACACTAGAAATTAAATAAGTAATTATGGGAGGTATATAAATGCATCTATATAGATAACTAATTACAAATAATCAAATTATGGAACCAGAAAAATCATCTATCATGATATATATCCAATTTGTTCTGCTTTCCTGTTTTTAAAAGCTAACTTACTGCATAAGATATAGATCTCCTAGAAGTGTTCTGAGTACAGATTCAATTGTAAGCCACTCCATGGAGGAAAAAGAGACAGATCACCTATTATGCAGTGAGGAAGGGATAAGGCCTACACCAATTACGCAGTAGTTCAGTACAGACAACAGTAGCCATGGTGGGTGCTGAGTGGCTAAGTGCTTCCCATGCCTCCAAGAATACTTTCTAGAACTTTGTCTAATCTGTTTCTAGAAGACATACTCTGAATGTTTTAAAGGCTTCTCTGAGGTGCTTATCGCACTCTGACAATTTTTCTGAAATTCTGATTTCAGTTTGTCTCATTTAATTTTGCCCTGCCCATTTCTCCTATAACCATTCCCTGTTGCCTGAATAGTCTGGGGACACTTGGAGAAGTTTGGGTCAATGATGAGGTGCCATCTCAGTGAAGACAGGGCTTCCCTAGGACACAGCAGGGACCAGAGAAGCCCTTAGAATGTGTGGGATGAAAGGAGCAGGATGAAGCTTCAGAGCAAAGGCTTATGCAGGAGCAGGTTAGAGATTGTCCTGCTTACTGCTCCTTTGCAGAACTCCAAAAGCTATTTCACATCTTCTGTTCTCTTTTATAAAGTTATTCTACTGAAATCTCAGTAAAAACAAGTCCATCAAGCATGATAGAGGGAAATAAACCTGTACTTACCCAATTCTCCTCCTCCTCTGAAGCCTCCTGCTGCCCATCCCTCTGCACACCCTCTGACTCCTAACCTATCTGAATTCCATTCCCATTTTGCTTCTAGTGTTTCAGTAGTGATGGCCCATCACTACTAAAAAGATAACATTTTTCTCATTTTATTTAATTTAATTTGTGGTGCTGAGGATTAAACTCAGAGCCTGGTACCTGCTAGGCAAGTACTTTACAACTGAGCTGCATCCCCAGCCTCTTTCTCATTTTAATAGCTGCTCAAGGGTACACTCTTGAAGGCAGGAGCCATCCTTCCCTATATGTATTTCCTGCAACACCTGAAATCAGACCAATTTCTTTGCAGATAGGTAGTAGCTTAATACAATTTCTGAATTGCTAACATTTAAAAACACTAATTAGTGTTGTATTATTAATCTCAAAAATAAAAACAAAACAACACTGAACCACCTAAAGGTCATCTTGCCTTGACAGTCCTTAAACAGACTCCTTTAGAATGAGACTGAGGAGCAAAGTCAGGGAAGAGTACAATGAACTTCAGCCTCCTGGTTATCTGTTTGGCACCCTTCACCAGCATTAAATTAGCCATTAAAAAAATGAATGAGAGTCCCATTCAACATGTCAGACACATCAGGAGAAAGAACAAAATGAGATAATATTGACAAAATATGCCTCTCTTTTCTATGGAATTGTTCATTTGATCTTTATCCCAAACCTCCTTTGACATGATTAACCAAAGACTGAAAATGGAAGATATGAGATACATGAAAGGTTATCTGATTATTTGATCCAATTTTTAGATGACATATATAATTGTGTATTCCCTTCAGAAATATTTTCTAGAACTTTGTCTAATCCATTTCTAGTAGACTTACTCTTAAGTGTTTTAAAGTCTTATTTCTGAGGAGATTATTCCAGTCAGGCACGTCTTCAATACCTGACAGTTTTTCTGAAACTTCTATTCCAATTTGTCTCATTTAAATTTTGCCCCATTACTCCTAGTTAGACCCTTTTTCCCGTCACCATCCTGTAGATGGTTTTCATGTTCCTTTTTAGGCATAATTTAACCATGCTTCACACATTAACTAGAGTAGACAGTATATGGTATAAATTACAGAAAATAGCGATGTGTGAAGACATTCTGTGGTGAATAAATTAAAGCATTAATTTCAGACACATCAAACTAACACTTTTTAAATTTGTGGTTCCTATAATTTTCAGACCTGTTTCTAAAGTCTTTGGAATGGGGGAATTAAATGGAAGAGATTAGTCTCAAACTTCTACCTTTATTTCATAGGCTGGAGATCAGCCATTCCCATGAATATTTAAAAGTGGAAGAATTTTTAAAAGCGAATTTAACATGGAGGCCTCTCACACAGATTTAAGGAGATGCTGGTATTCAGACAGACAGGTGAAAAAGATTGAGTTTAGCAACTCATCAGATATAATCACCACTAGTCTGGCAGTTAAGAGAGAATAAAGATGCCAACTGGGAGAGGGTTTTATAACCCATTGTATATGTGCAAATAGCTACACTGAATCTGAATTGACTGAAGAACCTCGGAGAGTTCCTAACATGTGAAGGGAGGATTCTTTTTTTTTTTTTTTTAAAGGGGAATCTCAGGCTGGGGTTGTAGCTCAGTGGTAGAGTGCTTGCATAGCAAGTGTGAGGCACTGAGTTCTAGCCTCAACACCACATAGAAAAATAAATAAAATAATTATGTCCATCTACAAATACAAATATTTTTTTAAAAGGGGGATCTCACTCAAATTTAACCACAATATGTGCAAAGGGAACACTTATCCAGCACAGGCTCTCCTGGGATCCTGGGATTTCTAATGTCCACAACTGACACAGGTTTGCAGAATAACCATGGAACTAGCAAAACACACACAAACTTGCATCTTTTTAAGAAGTGAGATTTGAGAAAGAAGCAAGTTTTTCTCCGCCCCTAATTTCATTTTTCTCCATAGTACTTATCAATGATCCTATATTTTCACTTATTTATTGCCCATCTCCTTCAGCCCCCTAAGCTTCACAAGAATAGAATCTTTGTTTTACTTTATCTTACTCTCTGTCCCAAGGCCCTAGAGAACACAGCCTGACTCATAGTAGGTAGTCAATAAATATTGGCTGAAGGAATGAATTCACTGATTTCTCTACTTAAAGAATCAAACAGAGAGAAATCATGCATACTTCTATGCTAAAAAAAAAAGCTAGATAAAAATGTTGTAATACATTACTATGAGAATAAGTTCTTTAAACTCCTGTAGGTAGGTTTGAGACAGCACTGATCCTTAAAGTATAAACCAGGAAGCATCTCAAGTCTGACAATGTTATTAAAGGTACTAAAGATGAGGCTCCATGAGGGTACAAGTAGTGACTCATCTTTCTAATATTCTATATAGCTCCTAATATTGGATGAGGTAATAAATAAATAAGCAACTGGAAGAGCTGACATAGACAAGCTAGCCTCTAGCTAAGCACTTTCACACATTAATTCATTTACTCTTTATGATAATTCAGTGTGGAAAATAAAATTATTAGATCTAGTCTCCAGATGATGAAAATAAGGCATAGAAAAAGTATAACTGCCAGTTACCTGTAAAATCTCTTAGCTCTACCCACCAATCCTTGACCTTCTCAGGAGCCACAGAACGTTTATCTTTGTCAACAGAGGGCACTAAAGGGGCTTGCAGGGCCATTACCTTAGGAAGACCCTTCCTGAATAGGTGGTGGTCCTCCATTGTTACTATCAGCAGGGAACCCAGGGGTCAGTTTGGCAAAGTTCCAACTGCATACCCAGGCCACTGCAGAAGCTCGATGCTTCTGCAGACTGGCTTGGGGTCCTCACCTTCTGAAAAGTCTTTTGACACTAATAGGCTATGTTCTTGTGGTAGCCACATATTTTCTTTTTCTGTAAAAGCATATTTTTATTTGTTCATTTTAGGTATACATGACAGTAGAGTATATTTTGACATATTATACATATATGGAGTATAACTTATTCTAATTAGGATCCCATTCTTGCATTATGATGTGGAATTTCACTGGTTCCATATTCATATACAAACATAGGAAAGTTATGTCCTATTCATTCTATTGTCTCTTCTATTCCCATTCCCTCTCCCTTTCCTTCATTCCCCTTTGTCTAAACCACTGAATGTCTATTTTCTCCCCCCACCTTATTGTGTGTTAGTATCCACATATCAGAGAGAACATTCAGCTTTTGATTTTTTGGGATTGGCTTATTTCACTTAGCCTCCAGTTTTATCCACTTACCAGCAAATGCCATAATTTCATTCTTCTTCATGGCAGAGTAATATTCCATTGTGTATATATACCACATTTTCTTTATCATTGATGGTGGGACTGCAAATTGGTGCAAGCATTCTGGAACACAGTATGGAAATTCTTCAGAAAACTTGCAATGGAACCACCATTGACCCAGTTATCCCATTCCTTGGTATATGTCCAAAGAACTTACAATCAGCACACTATAGTGACATCAATGTCTATAGTGGTTCAATTCACAATAGCTATGCTATGGAACCAACCTAGGTACCCTTCAACAAATGAACGAATAGCCACATGTTCTTCCAAAAGAACTGAATCTCAACCTTAAAGTAAGAGCAGGGCTTCACTCTTACTTCCTTTATAGTCCACTTTCCCTCAGCCAAAAGCAGTGCCTGTTTTTTATGACCTGCTACTTCCTGTAGAAACCTCTTTTACCCTTTTTAATAATTAAAATTTACCTCATTGATGAACTAACAATTTACATTAAAATTTCCCTGGATAAAACACTGGCAGGGTAGGGTGTTACACAGACCCTAAATTGCCCCAAACTGAATACCAGAAAGCAATAAAGCTGGGTTTCGAATTCAGGAAGTCTGTCCAAACTACTATACCACCCTGCTTCAAAAGAGTTAGAGGAGTTCCCTATAGTTTGAACTCCTCTAATGCTACAGGAAATATTTACTTATTTAGGACCTTCATTCAACGGCAAAAATGAGAATTGCAATCCAAGGGTAAAGTATGCCATTTTATCTTCTCAAGAATGGCATGCAGGATTTCATCTCAAACAATTTTGAAGAGTTGATAAGCTTATATAATTGCAATAAATTGAAGTCCACAGATATTAAATATCTGAATGAATAACTGACTCCTAATCCTAGCCAGAACTTTGTCTATAATATCACTGTCTGGCCTTGAGGTTTAGTAGCTCCAGAGTTGATTTGATTACAAGGATAAAAAATGGATCACTAATAAGATCTTACATGCTAAATCCTTGGAACCAGTGAACATTTGGGGGGAAGAAAAGGATTTTAGTAGGTGTGATTAAATTAAGGATCTCAGCAATCTGAGTCCTAAATTCCATCATGAGAGTTCTTAAAAGAGAAAGACAAAGTTTAACTTATCTGAAGAAGGTGTGAAGACAGAGGCAGAGATCAGAGTGACTGAGCCTTGACACAAGAAAAGCCAGCAGCTTCCAGAAGCTGGAGAGATTTTCCTTTGGAGCCTCTTGGTGGAGCTCAGCTTTGTTGAAACCTTGATTTCAGCCCAGTGAAACTGATATCAGACTTCCAAACTTTAAAGCTGTGAAAAGAATGAATTTTATTATTTTAAGTCATCAAATTTGTGGTAATTTTTTACAGCAGCCTCAGGAAACCAATATATTGACAAAGTTTTTTATTTTTTTAAAGAGTTCATGTAAATACAAGATACTATCTTACTGTGACAAAAAGAATTTATAGACAGATTCATTAAAATTCAGATCATTAAGAATATGAACACAAGCTACAGATTCTGAAAAGATATTAGCAATAAAAATATCCTACAAAATAGTTACATGCAGAATAGAGAAAGAACTCCATTCAATTAATAAAAAAGAATAGCAACTCAAATTTTTTAAAAGAGGCAAGCAAGGCATGGTGATGTACACCTGCAATCCCAGTAACTTGTGAGGCTGAGGCAGAAGTATTTCAATTTTGAGGCCAGTCTCAGCAACTTAGCAAGGCCCTAAGTAACTTAGCAAGATGCTGCCTCAAAATAAAAAATAAAAAGGGCTGTGAATGTGGCACAGTGGTAGAGTATTGCTGGGTTCAATCCTCAGTGCCAAATTAAAAAAAAAAAAAAAAAAGCAAGCAAGACTTGACCAGGCTGTCACAAAAGAGGATCCTCAAATGACCAATAAACATGAAAATATTTTCATCATCACTGGTCAATTGAGGAATGCAAATTAAAATCTTAAATGAGACAATGAGATACCACTACTCCTCTACACCAAGTTAAAAGAACTGATAAGGTCAAGTGGTGAAGATTAGGAATAATTATAACTCTTATAACTCTCATACACTGTTAGTGGAAGTGTAAACTACTTAGAAAAACTAGTTTGACAGTAATTTATTAAATTCAAACACATGTATATATTATGATTAAGCAATTCTAGTCAGGTATGTATGTATATACACACATGATAAAGTATGCTTATGTGCACCAAGACTTGAAGTGTACGAAACAAACGATCAACAATAGAATGGATAAAAAAGTGGTATACACATAGAAATAAGGAAAAGGAATAAACTACTATCATGAATGATTCTCAGAGACATAACTTTAAGCAAAAGAAGACAGATACAAGATAGTACACACTGTATATGATCCCTTAGATATCAAGTTTAACAACAAATTCAAACTATGGTGCTGTGTGATAGAAGTTAGAACCATGGTTTCTTAGTGGAGGCACTATGCTAAGGGGTCTCAAGGGAGCCTGCTGGTGGTGCTTGGAAAAGTTCTCTATCTTCATCTGAAGGAGTATAGGTATGTCTATGTAAGTAAAAGAAATTAACTAAGGTGTCTACTTGTATTACTTTCTGTATATAAGTTAGATCTGAATAAGTGGAAGCTAGAGAGGAAAAAGGAAAGGAAAGGTGGAGGGAGGAATCTCATGAAAATTGAAGAGCGATCAATACAATAGAGGAAAGGGACCAGGAAGGGAAAAGAAGAAGGAAAGAGGAAATACTGGGAAATGATATTGGCCAAATTATATTGTTACCTGTATACATGTATGAATATGTAACAACAAATCCCACCATTATGTACAACTATAATGCACCAATAAAAATGTGGGCAAAAGCTGATTTTTTTAAAACATGAGAGAAAGATAGTAAGGCTAATTCATCACTTAGAAGAATCAGGAAACTGGCTTGCCATTACAGTTTAAGAAATGGTCTCATGAAGATGGATTTTTCTGTAACGAAATTGGAACAATAATATATACCAATCTCATTGAGTGATTAAGAGAACTAGATCCTGTATCTTTGAGTTCCTAAAAGAGAAGCCCCATATAAATATAAGGCAATGTTATTTGTGGAGCATTCTCAAATCTTTCACTGATGTAATCTCTTATATTTTCTCCTTTTTAAAAAATTATAACCACCAAAACTAAGGAAGTAAATGAGTATGGAGACTTGTATTAGGCAAGGAACAAACTGAGAAACAGGAGCTAATATATGGTTATCTACTTGATTGTCATAATATTTAAAAATTAAAATTTATACTTATTAAATCTTTTTAAAGGATCCCCAGAATCTATTTAGGAACTGGCCCTCCAATTTCAGTGAATCCAAAGATTTATGAAAAGCTCAAGTTCAATAAAACCATTCTGCTCATTTCCTTCTTTGGGGGCATTATTAATAAAAGTTAAACAATAATCAATTTGTAATCCTACCCATGTACCATAGCATAGTTCAAACATGGTATTCCTCTAACTCTGATCTGTCTGACATGGTAACCACCAACTACAACAAGTGGCTATTGAGCACTTCAAGTTTTACTAGTTTGAATTGATTTGTTCTCTAAGTGTAAAATACATACCACATATCAGTTTCAAAAATTTGTACAAAAAGAATATAAAATATCTCAATAATACTGTCAAAATATTTATTGCAGTCAGTTAAATAAAACATTCTTAAAATAAATTTATTCATCTTTACTTTTTTAATGTGACTAATTGAAAACTTAATTACATATGGCTTTGTGCTTTTTTTTTTCTTCTTTTGCAATACTGGGGGATTGAACCTAGGCACACTCTACCACTGAGCTATAACCCCCAGACCTTTATTTATTTATTTTTTTGAGACAGGGTCTTGCCATGGCTGGGCTTGAACTTGCCATCCTCCTGCCTCAGCCTACAGGTAGCTGGGATTACAGGTGTGTGCTACCACGCTCTGGTTGCATTATTTTTCTATTGGACAGCAAAGTTCTAAATAAGGATGGACATTTTCATAATACTATTTATTTTTCTGTAGACACAGTTTTCAAAAAGAGAGTTCTCAGAATTAGTGTTATGGTTATCAAATGTCTTCTAGTCAAATTACCTGTTTTTGTCAAAAATTAAAACCTATGTTTAATCTTTATAATCAACTGGGTTTTAGAATGGTCATATAATAAGATGTTTGGCCTGCATGATGTCATGGAATATCCGACCAGTTTTCCCTGAGCTCTAGTAACATGTAAATCTGTGGTTCTGAACCTTTTGGGAGTTCTGAAGTACAAGGCAGAGAACTGACCTTAGTAGGTCTCCTACAGGACTTTCTAGGACACCCCAACACAAACAAGATATTCAAACAAAAACAATACTGCTATGGACTGAATTAATTATATCTCCTCAAAATTTCTATGTTGAAGCTCTAACCTCTAAAATGACAGTATTTGAAGAGGAGGTCTTTAATTCAAGGCAATTAAGGTTAAAACAGGTCTTAAGGATAGGGCCCTAATCCAATAGGTAGCCTCTTACAGAGGAAGAGGATCGACTTCTGTCTTCCTGTCTGTTATGTAAGGACACACAGCAAGAAGGTGGCAGTCGGCAAGCTAGGAAAAGAGCCCTCATGAGAAACCGACCCTGGTGGACCTTAATCTAGGACTTCTAGCTTCCAGAATGATGAGAAAATAAATTTGTTAAGTCATCTAGTCTATGATATTCTGTCCCATTCATGTTTTCTGGGTTAAGGTCCCTGAGCTTCTAATTCGAGTGACCATAAAAGATACTCTTGTTTAAGAATTTGCTTTACTGAACTGAAAGAAATGTTCTCTCTCTTACCTCCAGGCCAGGTAGAACTTGGCTTGAAGGTAAGACTAGTACAAACCCCACTTGAAACAATCTAATTTAACATTATGATTAATATTAATACTAATTATGGATTTATACACTTGTTAGATAACGGCATGTTTATTTGCACAAAGTGGAGAGTAAGTAAATAGTTCTTGATTTTCTCTAAAGAATAGGACAAGCTGGCCCTGTGGTTCTCTGCAGACCAATTCACTCAAGACATCTTTGGAAAACCAGTAAAAAGGGTCCAGGAAAAATGACTATTATTTTTAAATACTGCTTTTAAATACTTTGTTGACTTCATCAAAACTATTTTCTTTGGCAAATGGAATTCATATCCTACTTGAACTGAAAATGCTAAATTGTATCTTCCCTAGGGATTTGCTTCTTGGGATGACACCTTCAATGATTTCATCATAGTTTAAGCACAATAAAATCTCATTTTATGCTCCAAAGCATGAACAATCCTCAGTGTTCCTCAATCAGTATAGCACTGAGCCTTGTGGCTATAGGAAAAACATTTAAAAAGGCATCATAAAAAAGGAAAGAATGGGTCCCAGCCTGGAGAAAAAAAATAGTTATGATTTTGTTTCTTTAAAAAACATTCCAGCTGGGTACAGTGGCGCACACCTGTAATCCCAGTGGCTCAAGAGGCTAAACAGGAGGATTGCAAGTTCAAAGCCAGCCTCAGCAAAATTGAGGCACTAAGCAACTCAGTGAGTTCCTGTCTCTAAATAAAATACAAAATAGGGTTTGGAATGTAGCTTAGTGTCCCTGAGTTCAATCCCTAGTACCAAAACAACAACAACACAACAAAAACATTCCAAACAGCTTCAGGTTTTTAAGCTTGGTTTTAAAGGGGGTGAGGTGCAAATAGCATAGTTGCTTTAATCACTGTTATCACTTTAATTCATTCCATCACCTATCAACTCTTGAAGATCCATGGGGCCCAAAGAAATCTATACAAAATTTCATCTGTCCCATTCATGTTTTCTGGGTGGGTCCTTGAGCTTCTAATAGGAGTGACTATAAAAGATACTCTTGTTTAAGGATTTGCTTTACTGAACTGAATGAAATGTTCTCTCACCTCCAGGCCAGGTACAACCAGCCTCCCCATCTGCTGCATGCCACCAGAGACCTCAGGATATGCAACTATGCTGCTGCCACCACTTGGTTTGTAGCTTATTCTGTGTTTTGGTTTTGCTTTCCGGTATGTGTCTCTGCTAGTTGCTTCCAACTTCTTCCTTCCGCATCAGTTATCTATTTCTATGTCCCTGTTGAATAACAGTAGTTCTTGAGTGGCTGTCTCCTCTTTGGGTGAGACCTTCAGTGAGATTCGTCATGTTTATTAACAAATCTTGTCCCTCTTTTTCTCTCTGCCCTTTGAGGCCATCTGAATTTGCCACTGTGCTGAAGGAGCAGCCCAACTCTTTACTCTTTGTATTTCGGTCTAGAAATGATCAGTTTGGCGGCAGTACTCTTTGAAGCATGTTAGATCATGTTGCTGTACTGCCATTCCCAGGTGGTGAAAAATTCTTTTCTATTCCCGCTTTAAAGATGTTGTGAAAAAGAAATGGTGCCTGTAGTGCGCTCTTCGCTCCCCAAAGAATATTACACAAAATTAATAAAACGGCTTTCTGTTTATGTCGATTATTTTGGCATTTTACATCAAGTGGCAGAGCCCCTGCACCTGCCCTGACCATTTCTCCTCTTAAGAGTGCACACAGCCATCAAGCATCCCTCACCCTTCCACCCTCTCCAAGCCCACACTGCAAGTGCTCTTCCTAGTCTATAACTCGGGAGCTTCCTACAGTCCCCAGGATCGTGGTAAATTTAGAATTGAAGCTTACTCTTTTCTATATTTTTCCCACCAATAAATTCTAAAATCTCTTTTAGTTTCCTTGCAGAGCGCAGATGGGTAAGTTCCACCCAACCGCTAAAACTTGCCTAAAATCGGTGAGTCTGGCCCTTTTGTGAAAGGCCAAGGAGTGGGCTGGCCACTGAGGGTCCACGACCCCCAGGACCGTTTACAAGCAGAAGCTCGGCTCGAGGGAGCGGCGGAGGGCGGGCCAGCAAGCTGGCTCTATGAGCCGAGACCCCCCAAACAGCCCCGCGTCTTGGGGACAGGCCAGCGGGCCCGGGCCAGGGCGCTGCGCCGCGGCCTCCGCGCCTCCTCGGGGCGCCGCGCGGCCAGGCCGGTGGCGGCGGCCCCTGGGGATGGCGACGGCAGGGCTCCGCCAGCAGGTGGCCCCGGGGTCCCGGCGGCACCGCCCCCTCCGCCAGCGCCCCTCCTCCCGCGGGGGCGGTCAGCGCCCCGGCCGGCTCCGCACCCGCCGCCGCCCTCTCTCGGCTCGCCCGCCCGCCTGCCGAGTCCCCGCGGCCGCCGCCGCCGCCGCGTCGGCAGGCTGAGCCCAGGCGGGCCGCGGCAAGCGCCCGGCTGCTCCGACCCCCGCCACCGCGCCCTCTCGCCGCCGCACCCCGGCTCGGCCCGCTCCCAACGGAAAGTTGGGCTGCGGCGGGCGGCGTTTGGAAACCGCGAGCAGGCGTGAGAGCGGCTGGGGGGGCGCCTAGGGCAGCGGGAGGCGGCGCCGCGCGGGGGCAACTTCTCCCGGGAACCCGCGCCGCCGGCCCCGCGCCTGGAGCCCCCGAGCGGGCTCGCGGTGGTTCCTCCCGTCCCTCGGCCTCCCCCCGCCGATTCGAGACGCGGACCTTGGTCCCGGCGGCTCCGCGGCGGTGACACGAGCCACCGCCGCCGCCTCAGTCTCCGCCGCCTCCTCAGTCCCGCTGCCGCCGCCGCTGCCGCCTTTCCCGCACTATGGAGTTCTCCGAGAGGAAAAGAAGCAGGAAATCCCAGAGCTTCAAACTGGTGAGCCGAGGTAAGCGGCCGGCCGCTGGCGACGGGAGGAAGCGCCGCACGCCGCGCACTCGGCCCCGCGCGCCCGGCCGCCCGCGGGGTCCACGCCGGGGGCGCGCCCGCCGTACCCCCTTCCCCGCCGGATCCGGGGGCCCGCGGCCGCTCCTGCTCGCGCCGGGGAAAGTTGTGCAGGGAAAGGTTGGGTGTTATTTAACGTAAACAAATCGGAGGGCAGGTCAGGAAATTAGCAAACAATGACACCGGGGGGCCCGAGCCCTCCCGGGGGTGCCGCGGGGCCGGGCTGGGGCGGCCGCGACTGCTCAGGCCGAGCGCGGACCCGCCGACCAGGGATTTGCTGTTTGTGTTTTGTTTTGCTTTTTCCCCAAAGAGAAGGGGGTAAAAGATGATCGTCGTTCTTAAGGAGAAAGAAGCTCATGAGGTGTCCAAGCTCCAAGCAGAATGTTGACATCTAACATCTTTTCTAGCTGGATGATTTAGGTTGGAAAGGTGTTTTAGACTAGATCATATGCCCGTGAGATGAGTCTCGTTAAAATAAAATAAAACCCAGCCAATTCCTGACCATTGAACAGGTGTATGCCACACTCGGGGCTTTCATTTTGTCAAGGAAGAGGAAAGTTGAATCCAGTCTTGTCTGTGCCCAGTTACTTGTTAGAGTCTGTCTTCCGGATTTGACTCTTTAAAAAATGATGAGAACTAAAGATAAGAGCAGAGGTGAAATCACATTGTGTCACTTTAAATTGGAGGCAGGTGGCTTTTTTTTTTCATTGTAATGCCATAAGTCCTAATATTGAGATTAGACCCACCCTGTTTAAATACCTTTGAATCAACTTGAGGTGAAAGCCAAGCCACAGAACCTGTCCACTTTTCCTGGGTTGTTTTATCTAACCTTGGCATCGGAGTAAAGAGCCACACAGTTGTTTCGACAACCTGCAGAAGTCACTTACAAACTGATGGAAATTGGAGGGCAATTGTAAGTCATCAAGTTTTCCCAACTAATCTAAACTAACTGCGATGTGGACTCAATAAAGCCTGCTTTTGGTTAGTCTGTGAATGGTTTAATTATAGACATTCTGAAGATCTGCTCATCTCTGTTTCCCCTAATTTAGTTTGAGCACTGTTATATGAAAGAGGCCTGTAATAGTTTATGTATGCAAAATGTTTGGCTCTTCTCTCTTTCTTTGTAATTTTTTTTCCATAGGAGTGTTGATTCCTCAGTTATTTGTACTTTAAAGTCTCTCACTGTAACTGCCCTGTTGGTGCTTTTTGATTCATTCAGGAATGTAGGCTGCTTTCTTATTTATGACCTCAGAGAGCGTACCACTTTATTTTAAAAGTGAGAGTAGCATATTGGACATTGTCCTGTGACATCTAAAGCTAAAAAAAAGAAATAGATGTTAAGAAAAAACCTCTTGTATTATTTGTAGGTGATACTGTTTTGTAAGAAGCAGAAGATTGCCAGAGAACAGTAGCCTCTAAAGAGAGAAGCTTATAAAATATTATGTTTTAGATTTTAATTGACATAGCAAGTTTTCCTTTTTTTTTTTTTTTTTTAATCATTGGTCTGAGTCTTCTCTTTGCTTTGCAGGTGCATTTTTTAGAAAATAAGCAATTGCACGTTAAATAAGGTACCATAGCTGAATAAGAAAGATCCACTTGTGTGAAAGATGAAAATCTTGCTTCCTTTCAAATTATACTGTACTTGAAGCAACAAATTACTATTTTTCATGTGTGCTTGCATCTAAGCAGTTTGAAGGCTGAGATTTTCTGGGTAAACTGAGAATGCCAGGTAACTAAAGCATACTGTTGATATGCTCATAAAAATGGGTTGTGGAGTTAAATTTGGAAACCTCCCCTGGCCTATGATTTGGCAAGATTTTTATTTTCCTTATAAATATACTTGTTGTCTCAAGAGAAAAGAAACCTAATAATTGACATCTGTGCACAGAATTTACCATGAAGACAATGTAAACTAGCCTAGCTCTTTTCTAAAGTCAAAATAATCTATCAAGTTTGTGGACTTCAGAGTAAATAAAGTTTTAGGGATTATATTTACTACAAATTCTGTGATTAGTGAGTTCTCAAATACATGTTTATAAATTATGTCATAGAGAATGAGAGTCTAGACTTCATTGCTTATTCCTATCTTGAGGTCAATATAATTCTAATTTTTTATTGTTTTCTCACACCAGATTATCACCATGAGGTATATAAGATCTCAGAATTCAGCAACGATGTTAATGGGGAGGCCAAAGAGACACAACCCATTTTTTTAGGTAGGTTCCTATGTCAATTAATTTCTTAGTAAAACAGTGTAGCCATTTGCAATTAGGGGGGAAAAAGAGATTGTGCGAGAACGGGAAATGTCTGCCATTGCTTAATGTATGACATTCTTTTCAAGACCTTTTATTTTACAGATTGCCAATATATTCCTTATTAACATTGCTAAAAGTTGTAATTTCAGACATAAATGTTTATTAGTGTCTACACACAGTGCTAATTATCACTCACTCACAGAGCCAGATGCTGACCATGCAATTTTGTCGCTCTGTGCTCACCCCATTTACATTGCATATTCGCTGGCATGCTTCACTGGCAATAGTTTGTGTAATTGGGGTATTACATCTTTGACATCTGGATAACAGAAATTCAATTTCCAGGAAGCTGCTATTTGTTTGGTTTTGCTTCTGCCTTGGGTGGGATAGAGGATTAATGT
The DNA here is from genome assembly GCF_052094955.1 of Ictidomys tridecemlineatus. Classification (NCBI taxonomy): domain Eukaryota; kingdom Metazoa; phylum Chordata; class Mammalia; order Rodentia; family Sciuridae; genus Ictidomys; species Ictidomys tridecemlineatus. The sequence continues at coordinate 97,764,034 of NC_135486.1, forward strand.
GCTGTCTTATTATAATGTCCCTTCACCTCTGTGGCCTGGTTGCTAATCCTGCCATGACAAAATTAAATTAAATCTACAGTCAAAAAGCGTAAGGAAAATAAAAGTGTGATTGTATGCCTAACCACCTCTTGATAGTGCTAGTTATCAGTGAATATCTCCTCATTTTCCTAGCTTTGTATTCCTTTCTTACCAACATTTCTGGTCAAGGAGAATGGCTCTGCCTTTCTCCTAACATCCTAGTTCCTGGCTAAACTCAGGGATAAGCAGAGCAAAGGCAGAGTCTCTGAGACCATCCAGTGAATGTTGTTGCTCTACTATGAGTATGTAGCCAAAAGTGTCACCACTTCATTCATGTGTAGTTTTGGTACAAATACTGTACACAAAGGACTATGGATATGCAGTTTGTTACTTGCAGATGGTGAACCAAAAATGACTTTTTTTTTCCCTAAGAGTAAAGTGCCCATAAAGTCAGAATAGACTGTGAATGGTGGCATTTGGCTTCAATTTTGCCCATCTGGAAGATTCTATAACCCTAAGTAATAAGGTGTAAGCTAGGTGCTGCACATCCAGGAAGCAAACCTGAGAGAAAGTCAGGGCAAGACTGATGGAGAGCAAGGGCCAGAATTGCCTTGTGGCTGGGTTCTTCAGGTGGCAGGATCCCTGCTCAGACCAGTGTTATAGTCCCTTAAATTGAAACATCATGACAGCTGGAGGGTAGGGTGTGTTCTCATCAGGATCTCTGTTTTACTTTGAGGGAGAGGAAGAGTGTGTTGCAAAGGGCTTAGAAGAGGCAAATAGATATTTAGGTGAAATAGGAGAGAAACATCAGTATTTCTTACATGAACCATCATTGAAGGTTCATGGATCTTTCCTTTGAGGCCAGTACTGCTCATAGCACCTGTTGACTGTTGAGAGAATTAAAACCCAAAAGGCTTTCAAATGAACCGCTATGGCCCAGAAAGAGAGAGTCTTGGATTGTACACTTTTCCATTCCCTTATGTGGTCAGTTGAATTCTATATTTAAGTACCACTGGATTTAGTTTTTGAAATTAAAAAAAAAATGTGTCTTCTAGTAGAAAATTTACATTTATAATATAAATAGAACTTCATGTCCTTGATTTAATTCTTCGGTGAAAGTTTCCCTACAACCCCCTTTCTGCTGTGTGCTTGAAAGTAGTTTGGTTACTGGAGTGAGTTGAGAACACAAAAGAGGGAAGATTGAAGAATAGGAGGATTTCTCAGGATTCAGAGTGCTCAGGGTTCAGTAAAATGTGAATTGAAGGTGGCAGACATTGCTGCTTTCCTTTTTCCTAGTTTGAGTTGAGGAAGTATGAGAATGCCAATAAATAACAGACTGGGGATGGTCTTTCAAAGTGGTTGGTCAAGAGGGCCTTTGACATCAAGGGACAAAAGATTCAGCAGCCCAGGAGTGTGCTGTACGTTATTTCTCAATCTTTTGCTTTTCTGGGGAAAGTCAATAATATATGGTTCCCAAAGAAAATTTGTCTTTTGAGATCTTCAGGACAAATTTTGAAAAAGAATGGAAGTGATTATACAAACATGAATTTTTCAGCAGTTGGAAATAGTCACTGATAACATCTGAAATTAGAAATTTTGTCATTGACAGCATGTTAGTTTGTAGATACTCTCCTCAAAATAGATTTAAATCAGGTTTGTCTTGTAAATTGAAAGTCTACTCATAATATTACTTATGATATGAAGTTTATGACATCTAGGAGAGCTAGAGACCAAAATTCCAGAACTGTTTCATCTGTAGGAAAGTGCCAACACATGGCCTCCATGATGTCATATAGGACTTTCTGCTTTCAAATGTATGTGTTATCTTTGACAGTCAGTGTCTGTAAGATTAAAGTTCATGTCCCAGGGGAAAAGAGAGTGCTCCAGAATTTAGCAGAGGTTCCCACATCAAATCTATTTCTCCAGAACATTTTTAGACTGTGAACTAAGGTAGTGCATTCAACATGTCAGGTAGCTCAAGAGTGTGAATGGCTTAAGTGCTTTGGGAATTACTCACATAATTTTAATTTGATAATCGGGTCAGAAGAGGTAACTCTACCCCCTTGGACATTGACTTTCTCAAGCTGGCTTGAGGGACTACAGTAAAGATTTTAGTACTGTTTGGGGGAAAACAATTCATTTCACCAATTCAACTGTGTTTTTGTGAGAAAATACTATGAACTCAACACTTTTCTGGAATGGGAATGGGGTCAAAATGGATAGAATAGGACCCTGCTCTCAATGGCTAAAATACAGTTGACAGGGGCAGGCAGGACAAATTCAGGAAGCAGTTAGTGAGCAATATGTAGCAGCTACAACAGCTGCAATTTGAGCTGGGTGCACAAGGCTTTGAGTTGAGTACTTTAAGTGAATTACTTCTTACAGCAAATCTGTAGCAGTCATCATCATCATCATCCCTATCTTGTAGATAAAGCTTAGAAACATTAAGGTAGCCTGACAGAGGTCTCTGTACAGGATTGCTACAGGGTAAGGTCCCAATGAAGGTCTGCCTGAGCTTTGAACATCCCCCATACCACCTCTCTGGGTGAATAGTAATTAAATGACTATTGTGAATGATTGGGGCAAGGAGCAAAGCAGAGTTGGAAGGGACTGTGCAGACTAGACCTTGAACTATGGGAAAGATTTGGATAAGCAGAAGATTCCTGGTAGGAAAAGTGATATGAGCCAAGACAGAATGATAAGCATCATTCTAATTAGATGGTAAGTATTTTACCTTATAGTTTAGAAAGCACTTTCTCATCTGTTACCTCTTAGGATTTTTATAGTTTACCCTTGAGGTAGTCAGGGTAGTTATTATTATTATTTCCATAATAATGGAAACTGAAGCTTAGAGTGAAGTGATTTGTTCATAAGTAGCAGAATCTAGAGTAAATTCAGGCCTCCTATCCAAATTTCCCCTCTACCATGTTGAGGCAGGCAAATTTACAGATCATTGAGGATACTTTAGCTGGTAAGTGGACACTTCTTAAAAGTATTTTAATTAGGCAATTAATTTATTATTCATAATAATAAAAATGTTAAATGAAGTCTATTTTGTACGTTGGATTTTAGTTCGGATTTACTATTATATTGCATAAATTTGAAATGTTTCATTTTTCAGGTATTCAAATATCATTTATTTATTTATTCATTCAACAAATATTTATTGAGCTCCAATTACATATATGCCAAGTCTGTTCTAGTTGTTCTTTTTAATATTCAATTCAGTTATACAGCTTTCAGTGGATGAAGCACATGGTGTGATATCCATGCCAATTGAGCAGGGTTGAGATCTCTGAATTTTTAAATCTCTTTTCAGTCACTTACTTGTTGATGGCTGCTCCACTAGGGTCCTCAGAATCTCCCCAAAGAGGACTCACTCAGAAAATTCCTACTCACCTTTACAAGTTATGAAGTTTGCCCTTAATGGCAGGTAATGTGTATCCCTGGAGAATGAGGAACAGCCATCTGTGGAACATGGGCACTCTTCACCTAGGGTCTGGTAGCCTGCAGCCCACCTCAGTTCTTGTCTGACCTCAAAGGACTAGAGCTGGAACTCTCCTCCCAAGAGGCATGCTGTCTCATCTGTGGCAGGAGTACACAGGTAGGACCCAACCTTGGATAAAGTGAAGGGTCAAGGGGGGCCAAGAGAAGGAAAAAGGAAGAACCCTTGAAATCCTATCCTTTGGAAGCCAGAGTGTTTCACCTCTGTTCCTCTTCTCAGGAGCTCCATCCTCATCACCATGGCCTGATGTGTCCTATGTCCCTCTCCTTTTTCATGTCAGTTCTCCCCCTTTTCCATGGTGGACTGAAAAGCACAGAAAACTAGGAATGTCTCTTAGGGTTAGGAATGTGGCCAAGCTCAGTGTTATTTATCAATAGTTTACTGCATGCTAAGAACTTTGTAAATGTCATTCCATTATTTGTCCTGAGAAAGATATTGTCATTATCTTTGATAGATGAAAAATTTGAGTTCCCTAAGTTGCTTAGTAGCAAAGCCATAAATCTTTCTCTTTAAAACCATGTCCTTGACCATGTGACACACTTTGTTCAGTGCTCTCCCATGTGCAACCCCCAGCATATACAGTGGATGCAAGGGGAACAGCTGTTCCAGGAAGGGCTGAAGAAGGTTGAGGATGTGCCTCAGTGGTAGAGTGCTTGTCCAGCATGTGTGAGGTCCTGGATTCAAGGTCTGTCACCACTAATAAGAAGAGGAAGGAAGGACGGAAGGAAAGATGGACTGAGACTTACATACATCCCACATTCCTCTGCAGGCCCCTGCAGCTTGTTAGGGTGCCCTGAATCACTATTTAAAAACCCCCAATCTTGATGGTTTCCAAGGTTGCATACAGTACCAAAAATGTCTTATTATATGTCCAAAAAATGGCTTCAAAAACAACTGCAAACACCAGCAAAGTTTAGAGAGTATCTTAGAAAACTTAAGCACCAATGGCTTCTTTAAATATGTGTGAATATAGATAGGTTTTGGAAGACATGGATATGGATTTTTATAACTCTTTATCTATTACTTGTTGCCCAAAGTTTGGGAGGCATTTGTAATTTGGCTCACCTCAGTATTTCATTTATCATATGGGCACTACTGCAGCTATACCAGGTGGTGGGTTTTGTTATCTAGCTCATGTTTTGCAAATGTGATTCTAAGGTCAGAAATGAAAGTGATTTGCCCAAGGCCACACAGTACTTAGTAATTGACCATACTTAAAATCAGGTCTCTTAATATTTTGTTCCAAACGCTTCCTACCATGTCAGAACTGCCTCAAATTCTGCCTCATCTCTCCCATTCTTCCCCCACCGGCTCACTTTACTCAAGAAGATTTTAATTGCCTTCTGATGGACTCTAGAATTGCTGGGCATTCAGTAGCCACAGTGTGACCCTACCTGAGTCTCCCTGCATTCAACTTCCAGGGAACCTCCTCCCCTCAACCACCCTGCTCCCCAGAAAGCAGGACTTGGCCAGGAGAAAGGAGATACCTTGGATCAGAGAAAAGTGGTAGACAGAAGCTTCCTCCTAGGAAAACCCAGGACCAATAAGGAAGAAAGGGAGTAGGGTTTGTGTTCAGGATGCTTCCCATACCTACCATTTAGCCACAACAGTTCTGAGAAGGTATTGTTATTTCCATTTAAAAATATATTTTTTTTAGTTGTTAGTGAACCTGTATTTTATTTATTTAAATGTGGTGCTGAAACCAGTGTCTCACACATGCTAACCAAGTGCTCTACCATTGTACTATGACCACGGCCCTTATTATTTCCATTTTTAAGATGAGAAAAAAATGAATCTGTAGAAATGTTAATTTGCCTGAGGTTTTAGAGCTATTAGACAGGAACCTGGATTGGGACATCATCTGGCCACATTCTTTTCCTCTTTGCTGTGCTGTCTCAGAGGAAGTGTAGTCCTGTTCTCCTCCTTTTCTCATTGCTATTTCTAGCTTACCTTTCCTTTTTTATCTCCCTCTTTACCTCACTGAAAGAATTGTGCTTGTGCTGTGTTCTACATCAATCCCTCCCAGAGCCCCTTCTGTTCTCATCTCTGCCTGCTCACCAGGACCTTCTCCATGTAGTCTCCACTCTCCTATCATGTCTTATCACATTTCCAGATTCCAAAATCTTATCTCTTTTGATAGTGTTTAAAGTGCAACCAGCATTAACTAGGCTGTAAGCCTTCTTTATAAATAAAGCCTAAATTTTGGTTGAAAACTTGTTTCATGTGGACTCCGAAAAGTAAACATCATCAACATCTGTTTTCAGATGGATCAGTGTTATCTTAAGAACCTCTGTAAGCCGGGCACTGTGGTGCATGCTTATAATCCTAGTAGTTTGGGAGGCTGATGCAGGAGGATCATGAGTTCAAAGCCAGCCTCAACAAAAAGTGAAGCACTAAGTAACTCAGTAAGACCCTGCCTCTAAATAAAATACAAAATAGGGCTGAGGATGTAGCAGTTGAAAGAACCTCTGTAATGCTGTACCAGTGACACAGCAGAGTACAGAATGAGAATGCATAGGGTTTTCCATGTATGCTGTGTTACTTTCTTTTGTTTTTGTTTTTGTTTTATGGCACTGGGGATTGAGGCCAGGCTCACCCTGCAACTGAGATACATCCCCAGTCCCCCTTTATAATTTTTTTTTAAATTTTGAGATAGGGTCTCATTAACTTGCCCAGGCTGGCCTCAAACTTTTGATCCTTCTGCCTTGGCCTCCTGACTAGCTTTGATTGCAGGCATGTGCCAGGCCCATGCTTATGTTGCCTTTCATATTTGAGATTTATAAAATATTTCAAGTATGTCTCACAAATTAACATCAGAAATCCCAAATTCTATGCTACTTTAGTATATTACAAAATACCCTTTTACTTGGACAAGTTCTGCTTTCTGGGGAGCTGGTTGGTTGAGGGGAGAAAGGTTCTCTGGAAGTTGGAGACAGGGAGACTCGGGTAAGGTCAGACTATGGCTACTGAATGCTCAGTGAAAGGATGCAGACTTGAAAAATTTATAGCACAGTAGAGAAAAATCAGATTGAGAGGCAGAAAACTTGGTTTGATCTCAGGTTATAAGTTAATAACAACTTGGACAAAACTCTTGAAGGGTTATCTTTATATTCTGTACTAGAATAATTATGTTGTCCATCAGGTTCTTCTAAGCACATAGAAAATCCTATACAGGAAAATACTTTTACAAACTAGAAACCACTATATTCTTATTTTTTTTTTATCTCCATCTTCGTCTCCTTCCAAACTAGATGTACACTTCAGTACTGAATAATAACATCACTTTTTCCTGGTACTTACCACATGCAGTCTAATATTTACTTACTTTTCTGCCTGACTTTATTGTGTTCCGTCTCACTCCTGCATATCCTCCTTCAACCCCAACTTAACCATTGCCACATTGAATCCTGGTTGTTTATTTGCACCGTGTCTTTTTTCTCCTAATGCAGATCGTCAGATCCTAGAGGGCAAGTGTGGCCTGGATTCTTTTTTGGGTCTTCGTATCCAGGAGTACCTAGCACAGTTCTGTGTTTATAATGCTACTCAGCTGATAGATGTTTAAATATTTGTCTCTTAAATATGTGGCTATATTGGATGCTGTCATATTAGTCTTTGAAGATTCATCTTAAAATGTAATACCATACTGAGACTTTAGAGAGATTTGGTGAGTCATACTAAAATATGTCTCATAGAACTTGAAGAAGCTTTTGTAATATATTAGAGTAAAAATTTGGAATTTCTGATAATAATTTATGATATACAATTTAAAATTTTTTACAAATCTAGGAAAGATCAAAAAGGACAGAAACTCACATATGAAGACCAATACACATGAAAAAATTACATGTGTTCTATTCATTTTTACTGGGCTATGATACTGGTACAATGTTAGAGATGCCTAAGATTGCTCTGAAAGTGGATGTTGACATTGTCTATTTCTAAGAGTCTATATGAGACAAGTTTTTCAATCTTAATTTAAGAAAATAAGACCATGAATTAAACAATGTCAGCAAAGCTGTCACATTTCTGAGAGAACAGGGCCCTGAATACAGCTGCTCAAATTGTACCTACCCACAGGTGCCCAGCAAGGGGTGAATAGGGCTGACATCCATCCTGCATCAGTTCACCAAGGAAGTGGCAGCATTTGTGTTGAGAAAAATTTGTCTCTTTGTTTCTCAGGAAGGCTTGGTGTGGTTTAGCAACTACCCATAAATGAAAAGTGTGATGTGTTGTGATATTTTATTTTTCTTACACTGATCGTGACCAAGTCATCAAAAAAAAAAAAAATCATCCGTGAAGGGCAGAATCCAAGGAGATGTATTGACAGTTTAGCCTTTTTTGGTTCCCTTGGGAATATGATTTTATTTTGGAAGAAAATAATATAGCCATCTATAAGAGAAAATAAAGATTTTGGAACAGTGTGTTTTGCATTTCAAAGTTAAAAATAGACCTAGAACATTGACACAGTAAGGCTGTTTTCCTTATAAGTTAACAGATTATTGGAGGGGACACAACCTGAGAAGGGATATATTGGCAGTAGCAGGCAGAGCTGGCCTAGAGACTGCAGAAGCCCAAACATATAACAGTTGATCTAGGGGACGCCTTTAGGCTCCTTCCAGTTTTGCACACAACTTGGGTTACTCTTTTGCCTGAAATTCTTCATCATCTAATGCTTTCAGGTGAAGACCTGAGATCGTTAGCAAGACAGCTAAGGCCGTGCATGAGCTGCCATCTGTCTGATTCTTGCAGTCTTTTCCTGACCTGCTCCTTCTCACCTTCCAGGCTGAGTCATACGAGACCACTTTGCATTCTTCCAGTGGCCCTGCTTCCTCATGTTTCAGGCCATGTGCTTTCTCCCCTCAGTGACTTCATGGATGTACTTGGAAGTCCACACTTGCCACCCCATCCTCCCTCTTTGCCTAGCTCTCTCTCCTCCCTTGAGATTCCAAGTTGATGTGCCTCCACCAGGTAGCGAGCAGATTCCTCCTCCCCTTCTGCGTAATCTGTACCTGTCCCTTTCAAAGCAAAGGAATTATTAGTTTACTTACATACATCCCCCATTAGATAGTAAACTCTCTAAGGAGATTATCTCTGTGTTCCCACTGCCCAGCACTATGCTAGTCACATAACAAACATCAATAAATACTGGATGAATGAAAGAGGAAACTGATTTTAAATTTAATAAAAAGTGCAATCAACCAATTGGAAACTTTATTATTCAGCTTTTACCTCTAAATTCTCACCCTGCCTCAGTGGTGGAAATTCATACATCTTTCTTAGTTGCTAACTGCACCCTATATATCAGAAGTGAAATATATCAACACTAACAATGGAGTGTTACTTTTCACTGTGTAGATTTCCTATTTTACTAAGTTAATAAGAGCCCCCGCCCCTTTAGTCTCTACCTCTGAAATAGGATGCAGTACCATTCCCCTATGTGTAGACTGGCCTCCACCCACCAGCACCTTGTAGACTCACATTGCACCATACAAAGTCACCCCTGGAACATTGCAATGCTGTGGCCTTGGCATATCCATTGCTGGTCTCTTGGCCTAGAGTGACCTCTACTATGTGTCTGCATGGTCTGCCTTTATTTATCTATCCAGGCCCAGCTTGAGTTCTTTCAGAACAAAACTTCTGTGTCTAAATGTTTAAATGTAAATATTCTTAGTATTCATTACTTGGCATGAAGTAGACTCTTAATAACAATTTTTAAATAAATGAGCAAATGGCATGTTAAGACATAATTTCCCACCAGTTATTATCTAATCTGAGTATGACAGTGTATTTAATTGAGTTTTCTTTTGCAGGACTGTCCCATGCAGTAGTGCATGAGGTCTTCATCCTACCTACTCTTAAAATGTTGGCAGCATAAATATACATAAATGTCAGTGGCTCCCCATCTAGATATGACAATCAAAATGCCCCCTATATGTATGAGCTACAGCACATAGTCCTTAGTAGGCCATGGTTGTGGGATCAGTCATCTTATGGAATTTAACTTTCTACAGAAAAATCTAGTTACATAACACTAATGTGGATATGTTCTGAGCCATGTGTCATTAGGTGATTTTTGCATGTGTGAACCACAAAGGGTATATTTGCAAAACTAACTTTTATGATGTTGCTATTCAATAATCTCTTATGGGACCACCCTTGCATATGTGGTCTGCAATTGCTGAAAACTTCATGTGGCATATAGCTGTGTTCCATTGCCATCAGCTGAAAACTCTTCCTTTGTTGTCTAGTCTATTCCTTGTCTCTCTCATGAGTGAGAGGCTATAATGATCCAGTTCAGCTGCAAGGCCATGACTAGAAGAGATCAAGGGCACATTCCATTGATGGTCATGTTGCTGTGCCTCCTTTCTATACAAAGGGCAGCTTATTACATGTATATTTTATAATATATTTTAAAATCATTATAAAGTTTAGACGGATTTTCTTTCAGTATTCTAGACACACAGTACCCTTGTAAATAAGAATCTATAAAATCATTCTCTTAGTATTACATTTTTCAAACATGTATAAATATACTGTGTGATTTGAGTTCCAAGGGTTTTACAATGTTTTTTACTTGGAAATCAAATTTTATATCTGAAAGGTTAATGGAGAAAACTAATTATGCTATCTGCTAACCAAATGTGTGATGAGACATTTGTCTCTGTAATTAAGAGCAAGGAACTTTTATAGTTTCATAAAATCGAATGCTACATAGAGTATTCTGTGAGCATTTGTTTGGATGAGGTGTCCAAAACAGAGATGTTTATGGATGATATAAAGTTGAACTGAAATGTAATGCAGGTGTCTGTGCATCTTACAACATTTCTCATTGTTGAGATGGAAGCCAGAAGATTAATAACTTTACTTTGTCATGATAAAATAAGTAATGTGTTCTTGGAACAGTAGTACGGTACATAAGTTACTCAGTAATTCCAAGAATTTATTCTGTTCCAGGAATAATATCCTTAACAATTTATTTTTACAGAAAAAAAATTTGATGCAACATAACAGACTATGAAGTTGCTTGTATGGTTAATGGAATTATATCTCAAATATGACTTTACACCTACATATAAAATGTAAAGAACTCCATCAAAACACAAGGTTAAGGTGCAACTTAAAAGCAAAAAGTCAGGAGACGTAGAAGTTTAGGTTCTTCTGTTAACATTAACTCATTCTCATTGCACATATATAATTTTTTCGATTACTAGCAAGACTTTAATGGGTACCTTAATATGCATTGCATAAAATATAGCTAGGGAGTTGTTGCTGCAGGACTGTTAGCTTTAGCATTTTTCCACAAGTTCAATGTTCCTTTTTGAACTCTGGAAGCAGGGCCTGGTGTTGGTGGAGATGTGTGACCCCATCTGGCCCAGATTCCCCAGGTTTACTATGGTCATTTTGGACAAGAAGCTTAGACTCCTCTCTTGTCAACTGTTTCCCACCTATCATCTTTGATGAACTGGAAAGAAGATATAGATGAGATACATTCCATGGGGAATGCTTTTCTAAGACGAAACAAATAAATAGTGGCTTCTGCTTGCCATCACCTTGTACACTCCATGGAGGAAAGAAGAATTTCTTCCAAAGATGCTTCAGATTTGGGTTTACTTCTTATAAATCAGTATTGTTGTTGTTTCCAGCTTTCCTCAATGGTATCAAGTCTGTTACTAGAATTGATTTACTTTTGTATTCAGTTTGCACATATCTATTTAATAGCCCCTAGTGCCGGGCTAGGAGATTTTAAAATCCATTAGGTTGTGATAAAGGAAAATAAGGATTCTGCGGAAACATAGAACAGAGGGACCTCACTGGATATGGACTTTTGAGAAAATGACATTTAGGCTGAGACCTGAAGGCAGAGTATAGGGGCAGCATCTTTGGAGGCCAGGATGTAAAGGCTGTCCTGAACAACTGGAAGACCTTTATTATATCTAAAGCAGAAGGCCCTCTGGCTATACATGACAGTCACTAATTAGATTCCGATTGAATTGTTCTGAAGGGAGGCCTGGGCACTGGTATTTCTTTTTTTAAAGTTGCTTAGGTGATTCTAATGTGCAGTCAGACCTGAAAACTATTACTATAGAATAAGGGGGAGATTTGTAGGTGCTAAACCTGGAGAATTGGGCAAGGAGACCACTGAGCCACGTTAGGGAGTTGGGGCTCTGTCCTAAGGCTATTGGCATTCCATAATTACATGATGTAATTAGATTTGCATTTTTGAAAGATCACTCTAGCTTCAGGTAGAATCAGTTGCAATGGAGTGATCCTGAAGGCTTTTGGTAGCAGCCCCGTATCAAGTGATAACGGGAACAGGGTGGTGGTAGAAAGAAGTGGGGAGATTCTAAAGTAATTTAAAAGTTATAAGAAACAGGACTGAATGATTGACTATAAGAGGAAGGGATAACTTCCAACTTTCTGTTTTGGACAGCTGAGTTAGTACCATTTACTAAGGTTTGGGGATGGTATGGTTGCATCAAAATACATTTTCAGATATGAGTTTAGGATTAATTTTGAGATGTTTGGGTGAGGTCTTCCAATAGATAATTGAGTGTATGTGTCTGGGCAGAGTTGTTGCATACAGATGGTCACTCAAGCCAGGAGACAGCATCAGTAGATCCAGAAAGAATGTGGAGGGCAAGAAGATACCTAGTTCAGTGTCCTAAAAATCTTGGTCTGCGAGGTATGGTGGTATATATCTGTAATCCTAATGACTCAGGAGGCTAAGGCAGGAGGCTTGTCAGTTTGAGGCCAGCCAGGTTAACTTAGTGAGACCCTGTCTCAAAATTAAAAGAGAGAGAGAGAGAGAGAGAGAGAGAGAGACAGAGACAGAGAGAGACAGAGAAAGAAAAGAAAAATAAAGGGCGGGGGACACAGTTTAGTGGTAGTGTGTTCCTGGGTTCAGTCCTCAGTATCACAAAAAAAGCAAAGCAAAACAAAACAAAACCTAGGACATTGAAGGCATTGTTTTTCACACCAGTGGGTTGTGATATATAAGTGTGTCTTGATACTAGTTTAGTAGATTGTCACTGACACTGCAACAACAACAGCAATAATAATAACAATAAAGAAATACAATAGAAAGCACTGTATACACGAAGGATAAATTCATGGCTGGGCACTGTGGCTTAAGCCTTTAATCCCAGCAACTCAGGAGGCTGAGGCAGGAAGATCACAGTTCCAGACCTTAGCAACTTAGTGAGGTCCTATCTCAAAATAAAAATAAAAAGGGCTAGGGATGTAGCTCAGTGGCTAAGCACCCCTAGGTACCCTTCCCACCAAAAAGGGTAAATTCATGAAACTTGTTATAGTTGTATGTATGGCATCTATTTATTTATGTGTATTCTAAGTCATCTATGTTATGACTCATAGTCAGAAAAATTTGCAAAGCCACTGATTTAAGCTACTGTTGCCTTAGTCCTTGGAATTTCCCACTAGTCTCTCTCAGGCAAGAATGCCACTTTCCAGGTACCTCTGAGTCCAAATTTATCTAAGTTCCTTTCGATCTTTGGAAGGAAAGGGTCTTAGCAAATATGACTCATTATTTATCATGATTAATACTATTTACATTGACGATGAACCTGTGCAATAGCATGTATATTTATTTAACTTATAATATTTTTTAAAAATTAAATGACTGAAGAAATGTGATACAGCCAATATTTAATTAGTTCATATATATAACTGGTCCATGATATAGATATGAAAATTAGCATCTCTGGGAGGAGGAGAGATTTGCACTTCTCTTTTAGGACTATGTTAGAAGTTTTCTGTACAGTAGATCAGAAGCTCAGCATTTCAAATTATATTGAAAAGGTAAACAGTAAATTATGAATATTTTATCTCTTACTGAAGGAGAAAGTTTGACTATATTACTATAAGAATTCAGAAGAAGCTCTTAACCTATAATCTTGTTATATTTTTCCTATGAATATCACCAGCCCTTGAAGAATTTGCTTATGTTTCAGAATCATGAACACAAATAAATTAATATTCCACTTTTCACAAGTTTTGATTTTTGGATTTTGTAGAACCAACAGGATTTACATGAATCAAGTTTCTAATTTAAAAGGAAATTTCTGAGCTTTGTTCTTGTTAGTTTGCAGCAGTGAAACTGAGTCAGAATTCATAAACACGAGTTGGTCCAATGAGTTTATTACTGCCTCCATGGTACTTAATTAACTAGGTGATTAAGGTGCCAGATAATTCAAAAAACACCCATTTCATGCCATGGCAGTTCCCTGGACTCACCAAAATTTGTTTGTCTCATGAATGGAGACTCTGCCAACTTTCAGCTAGTTACTTGAGCAGGTTGATAGAGTGATGAAGCACATAGACCTAAGAGCCTGATGTATCCAGTTCAGATCTCTAATGCACAGTCTTGTTTCCTCCTTGGTAAAATGTATGCATCAGTGTTGGGTACTCTTAGGTGTTCTCAGGATTAAATGTAGGCAGAGTGCTTGCCAGAGAGTCTTGAATGTAGTAAGTGCTCTATAGGTAGCTTTAGCCCTTCCCCCCAAGTATATCCAAATTATTTTGTGTGTTTGGTACTGGGGAATGAACCCAAGGGTGTTCTACTGCTGGGTTACAACCACACTCTTTTTATTTATTTTTTATTATGATACAGAGTCTAAGTTGCTGAGACTCACCTCAAACTTAGTCTTCCTCCCTTAGCCTGCCAAGGAGCTGGGATTACAGGCATGTACCACTGCATTTGGGCATCCAAATTCTTTTTTAAAAACATATATAATGACTTTCAAGAGAAGATCCTAGGCATGTATTCCAGTGGTTGCAGAATATGCAACATCTCAGCATTCTCCTTTCATAGATTTCTTTGCTATTCTCTCTAGCTACCTGTTGATCATACCTGCCCAACTTCATCAAGATGGTTTTATGTCCAAAGCTGTCAGAATTGTCAGTACCTGTTGTTTTATACATAGCTTCAAAAAAAAAAGGTAATACATATTCATTTCAAAACCATATTCAAAGTTAAGATTTGTGAAGTTAAAAATAAGATATAAGCTAAAAAGTATAAGACTCCATCTTAATCACACTCTCAGTGTTAATAACATTGGTTACAAAATATGTGTGTAATATGTATTACAAAAAGAGAAAATGGAGTTAAACTTTATAATGTGTTGCAACTTTTTTTCCACTTAACTGAATTTCCATTTATTTCACTCACATTGAATGTCAAATTTAAGCCAGGCACACTTGGACCCAGGTGTACAATAGTGAATAAGATAACCTTGATATCAGCTTTCACATACTTTCAAATTACTATACAAGAATCTGTTTCACTCTTTATAGATATATAATTATGTACTATAATTTCAATCTACTAATGTACCATAATCCATTTATCTAATGCTCTATTGGCAAATGCTGGAGATGTTTCTAGGTTTCCCTAGTAAGATGCTGCTGCAGTGAATATCTTTGTACATATGCCATGGTACTTGTTAGAATATTTCTGTAGGATAAATTCTTATAATTCTACTCCAAAAGATTTTGCCCAGATTATATTCCTATCCACAGCATATGAGGATGACTATAACCCTGTACTTTCACCAAAATGGACCTTATAAATCTATAGTGTTTATCAAATAAAAGGATAAAGAATTTATTAATTTTCATTACATTAATAATTAGAGACATAAAGGATATCAGTTATTTATTGATAAATTATTTCTCTTATAAAAATTATATATTTATGCCCCTTTCCCAATTTTCTATTATTAGTATTCCTTGTTGTTCATTTATAAGACCTCTTCCATGTGTTTGGGACTTGATTATTCTTGAACATTGTTTGAAGTGTGGTTTCAGACGTAGCCACTTTAAATGGAGATGACATATACTCATCAGAAGAAGATTGAGTAGCCATGTTATATTTATTAAAATAAAACTTCATTTTCCACAATATAAGAACATTTGAGAGAGAGAGAGAGAGAGAGAAATAGATAACCTCTGTAGTATTTGGCTCGTTCTAATTGTGTTATATCATTCTCTTAACCAAAAAAAAAAAAAAAAAAAAAAAAAAAAAACCTTCATTGATTTCCTGTCACTTGCAGAAAAAGTCAAGGTCCTTTTGTTTTTGACTTTTCACCATTCATTGCCTTCACTCCAGCTAAGTTAGCTTATTCATGCTGCCCACTTGGTTTTTCTCTGCCCTCAGTCCTCCTCCAATGCTGTTCCCTCTTTTCTCCTCCCCAGAGGAGGAAGTACTAGCACCTTTTATTGGTCTCCTCAGATCTGACATCTTCATAAATCTGACTAAAAACTTCCCAGTTTATGATGATCTCCTTCTCTCCTTGACTCTTTGAACACTTGTCTCTCATATGATCTCTTATGCATTTGTCATAGATTACTATGGTTTGATCCCTTCCATCATGGACACTGGGAGTGTATTCCTAGAGAGCACGGCTGGTGATAGTACAAAACCTGACTGACAACTACCAACCCTCCCCTCTATCATGGCCCAGGCCTCCCTCCCACTAGCCCTGTGCTTTTTCAGCTGACAGATGTGTAAGTGTAACTGTGGGTACGCAGAGTTGTTCAGTGTTTGTGGGGAAACTACTCATCTGGGTGGGTGGCTACTTGTTTTAAAATTAAACACAGAAACAGAGTGTAGTATAAACTTGCATATGCTTTTTAAGATAAAGCATAAGAACATCAAAGAAAGTTTTTGTTGCTTATTTTCTTCCTGGACTTTGTACCATGCTTCTCATAGATATTTATTCTCCTTTGTCCTTCAGTGTTCTTTGAGGGGAAAGTTGGAAAGAGCATGACAGCCCACTTTGAACATCTGTTTTCTTCCTTCATTTCCAGTTTTCCTTTGCTCATTTTGAACCTTACTGCTGATATCATACCCTTTTGCTCTTTTTGCTTTGAAGGCCTGTTTTCCAGGTAGCCCCACAGGCCCTTCTCGTTAAATACTAGCATTCTGTCAGTACCTGCCCTGGCTTCCCATTCCTCAGCCTCTGACCCTGGCTGCCCATTTGCTGGAAGCAAGGGATCGCATCCTAGACTTGTTTGTGCATTCTTCTTGTCTCCCATGCTGGACTGTAAGCTACTAAAGGGAAGAGACTCTATCTTATGTTTCTTTCTTTTTGGGCCACACAGGTTCCATATTTAGTACTAGTATAATAAATATTTTTTGAATGGGTGAATGAACCTGGTATTATCTAAATAGACTTGAAAGGAACTTAATTGTCCTCTAAAAGTAGATACTATGTATATGCTGGGCTGCTTAGTTATTTCTCACCTACAACTTACAGTGTATTAGGGTCCTCAAACATGGCAACACAATTGTAGTCTAGATGTTTCTTATCATAACATTTGAGTCAACCAATTAAATGATTCCATAGCCACTTCTTTGCCTCTTTCCTTTCCAGTGGCATTTAGATTATGTTGTGTGGAGCCCTTGGAATTCTTGAATATATTCCAAGGACAGTTTCAGGAATCTGAGTTCTGGCACACCCTCTCTAATAGAGGTTTACTCTTATTTATTGAAGTTTCACTAAGATTGCATTTGAAAAAAAGGATTCACTTGGAAAACTGTTGATCTGTTCCATTGTCTACTGCTTTTCAGACCATTTTTTTGCTGAGTTAGAATCCCAGTCTTGCATGTTCCTTGTAAACATGGCCGCTATCACTGAAGGCTGCCAGATGGGACCTTAATAACATTGGCATAGGTCTGGAATGATGTGTCAACCTCAGGTCCTCCCTTAGTACAGAGTCTACTTCACATTCCTTTTCTTCTAACTCGTTCAGATTTGTGATGAAGAAAGCTGTACCTGGGCATGAAGGACCCTGTCTCCTTTCTCTTGTCCTTTCCTCATTGCTAGCATTTAACAAGCTATAGCTTAATCTTTCCTAAAACATGGCCAGCCTCTGCTGATTTTTGAGAGGAAATATTGTAGACCATGTAGCATAATCCTGTTCCTCTTATTATTTCCCACTGATAACTCAACTTCTTTCTGTTTATGCTAACATGCCATTACCTGATAAACGCAAGGAGTTGTAATGCATTCTTTTGAAAACTATACTCACAGCATTGTGCAACCACCAGTCTCTAGTTCCAGAACATTTTCATCATCACCAACAGAAATACATTCTTATTGTAACCTCTTGTGCAGACACTTATGCACTCTGATGCTAGCTTTTATGAACTGGATGAGAAGCTCTTACGGACATCTGTTGCCTACCCTCCAGCTGGAAGCTACATTTTCAATCTCCTTTTTCCTTATTGGTAAAGAACAATGTCTTACTCATAATACCCTATAGTATATTTGAAGATAATTAAGTCACTCAATAGCCATTTATTTCTTAGTAAAACAACTCAACTTCTTTAACTTTACCATGTTCCTTTAAGCACTTTTGTTGGATTTTTCATTATCTCCTCAAGTTTCTCCATGGCATCTTTAAAATAGGACAAAACTGGACATGGTGCAATAAAAATCTGACAAATACTGAGTGTAAAGCAGGGCTTGTACCCCACTTCTTTAAAATTCCACCAGTTTATTCTGCTAAGATAAGACCCCCAGCATGATACCCCAGGGTAGTGCTTGATGTTGGGTCAGTCAGAATGAGGAGTGGTGCTTATAACTTGCCTCAGGGATTAGGAGTTCCAGATATATACATTTGACTCACCTTGCCAGCTTGGAAACAAATGAAGGCATACATCCTTTAATATTTAAATGCATGTTTTTAGCCCTCTGCATGCTAGATTAATAAAGGATCTAATAGCACCCTGGGAGGCGTCCTCCAATTCCTGGAATTGTTAGTGACTCTCAGAGGCTTACTCAGTCCAGAGGGGCGAGCCAATTAAGGGAATACTGCTACATGGTCAACTATGTACTCCATAGTTGTATTTCCAAGTGCCTAATTATTATCTAGGTTTTCTTTATCAACACAAAACTCATGGGGTTGGGGTGCAGCTCAGTGGTAGAGTGTGTGCTTAGCATGTGCTGAGATTCTAGATTCAGTCCACACACACACAAAAATGAGGCTCATTATATCCCCACTTTTCTGCAACCTTCTGTTTTCTATTTCTCTGATGGCTCTAGTATTCATTCAGTCACCTGAGCTGGAAAGCTTGGAATTATCTTTCATTGATTTTTCTTCCTCACCACAGCACTCCACCCCCATCTACCTGTCCCCACTAGCTAATCACCATGCCCATTTGATTAAACTCCTTCAGAGTCTTCTTTCCATCTTCTCTCTCTACTCCTGCTCCCCACACAAATCCTGATAAAGATTACTATTGCCATGTAGACTTTAGCAATAATATTCTACTGGATTTCTGTCCCCACACCAGTTTTTGCCAGAATTGTTTTTGTAAAGGATGTATCTGATTATGCTGCATAACACTCATGCAAGGGAGCTGCAGGGAAAACAGCATCCTTTGGGAAGTCATGTTTTAACTCAAGGAAGGAAGCAGAAAGTATGTGCAGATATTAGGGCAATCTGCTAACTAGAGTTTCCAGGCATATGGTTAAAAGAAATAAGGGTCAATAGGATGGGGAAAATAAGGTTCATTTTTCAGAGCAGCAGATCAGTATAAAGGGATTGGGGTAAAAGATGTTGGGAGATTTGGAGGAGAGTACCTTTCACTTTGTACCTGATGATCTTCATATCCCTGGGATCTGGGAGGTGCTCAGTGAATGTTTGTTTAAAAATTTATTTCTGGTACCTTTTCACTCTTTCCTGTTAATATATTTTTTGTTTACTGCCTTAGTGTTGCACTTATTCTATTGACTTCATTTTGTTTTTGATAAGCCATTTATTTCTTTCATATTACTTATTTGTAGGGCAAAGAAACAGTGACTGTTATTCATGTGTCTTCATAACAAGAAAGCACACATAGACAGATGTACAATGTTTATTTACAACCACATTCTGTATGTTGTGTGTTACCACCTAATTCTTTCATCACTTGGGCTATGAATAGTCAGGTCCCTAGTAGTGTATCCTTCTTTCGTGGCCAAATGAAGGAATACTGTATCATTCCATAATACTTATCACATGATGCAAAACTGTGTATCATTGAAATTCTTTTTTTTTTTTTTTAGAGGAGAGGGAGAGAGAGAGAGAGAATTTTTAGTATTTATTTTTTAGTTCTCAGCGGGCACAACATCTTTGTTGGTATGTGGTGCTGAGGATCGAACCTGGGCTGCACGCATGCCAGGCGAGTGCGCTACCACTTGAGCCACATCCCCAGCCCCCCATAGAAATTCTGTTTAAAGGGAAATATGGTATTGAAATTCAGTGACAAGTAGAATCCAGCGTCCACTCTTTTCTAGACCAGTCCATAGAGTATGATCACTAAACTCCCTTAAGAATTAAGGGATTGGGGTTGTGCCTCAGTGTTAAAGCACTTGCCTAGCATGTGTGAGGCAGTGGGTTCAACCTTCAGCACCACGTAGAAATAATTTAAAAATAAAGGTATTGTATGCATCTACCACTAAATTATCTTTAAATTCAGTTAAGTTTGTTTTACCAATAATGTAGCAACATGGCACAGTTCTGTTAGAGCAAGGTTTTTTTTGTTTGTTTGTTTTTTTTTTGCTTTTGCTAAACATATTTTGCCTAGAGTTGCCTGTAAGTGAATACATAGATAGGCTTGGAAAGAAATTAGGAAAAGTGAACAGGGTTCCCTCTAGACTTCTATTGCTCTAGACAGCTCCTCACTCGCAAGAGTTTTTTTTTTCTCCAGATATCTATATGGAGAGAAGAGAGTGACTAATTAAAACTGGGAAGACAAAGAGAAGTAAACTAATACTTCAGATCTGTCTTGTATGCTTTCTGCCGTTTTTTGAAAATCAAAGAGCATGGCCTTCACTGTTAGAGTAACCCTTTTTCTGAGGACATATGTGTCTTTTAGAGGCATTAAATGCTCCATTTACATGTTGAAAACGTGGAAACCTGTAGCCCTCCTAGCTACTTCTGCATACCCCTTGGGTTATGTGTAGCATGAGTCTGGTTCAAACCTTCTCTTTATGATTCGGGAAATTGAAGTCTGAGAATACTGAATGTCTTATCTCATAGCTAGTGGCAAGTCAGTACAGTTGAGAAGTAAGTCCAGGTCTCAGAATACCTGCCCAGCCTTCCCATTGTACCAACTAACATCTGTTTTCTGAAATTCTGTGCCTCAGCCTGTCTGTCTGCTTTGAGCACCCACTGCCCCCAGTTTAGTAGGCTGACTCAGCTGACTCAGTAGGGAACTACTTTAGTCTTTGGGTCACATTTCTAACCGTCTGCCCTCTCTTTCCCAAATGTTCGAAGTAACTACCTCTTTCGTTCTCTCTGAAAAAGCCCACCAGACCCTGCATAGGGGCCTGAGTTGCAGGACTTCCTCTATTCAGGTGATATCTTCAGGGGTGATGGCCTCAGTGCCTCCCTCCTTCCTTGGCTAAAGGAAATATGATTCCATTAGGCCCAAAGACCATTCTCGAATGCCCAGTTGTCCTCTAGGGAAGCCCAGCCTGTCTCCTTTAAGAAATTTGCGCCAACCAACCCTTTTTCAGCCTTCTCCATGATCTCTTGGCTTTCCTTTCAGAAGAGACATAGTCAACTATTATAGTTTACTATTTTCTTTCCTTTCAAATGTCTCACAGCAAGACAGACCTTGGGCTCTTTCCTGTGACATCAATCATCCTTGCTTCTAGTCTTCTGCCATCTTCTTTCACAGCTCTGCTTGGTCCCCACAGGTCATGACTTCTTTTATGTTTTGCCTTTAGAAGACATGTTTCTGAACACTGGAGGAGCAGCCCACCTACCCTAGACTCTTTCTTTATGTCTGTTGCCTTATTTCCTCATCTCTACCTGCAGCTTCAGAGTTTGGTTGTCAACATGAAAATATAAAAGTTATGCAAAACTCAGGTTGTATTTTCAGTCTTGTAATTTTCATGGGCTTAAGTTTTAGAACTCCAAAACTAAACTTAGGTTTCACAATTCTTATGACTTCTCTTTTTCATAATGGTAGAACTTTATCATAGAATTCTATCCTCAGAGCATATGTGGAACCTTGGACAAGATATACAACCCTTTTCCTGTGATGTATAGGATCAGTGTGCAGAAGTAAGCTGACACTGGCTCAAGAACCTGTGTCCTTACAGGGAGCCTCAAGAAAAAGGAGAGGAAAGGCAGCCAGCCACCCACTAGCTTGTACCCCTAAAGATCAGCCTATACATCCCCTTCCCTACATTGTGACCAACCTAACCAAGAGTTGAGGGTGGAAACCACACAGGAAATATGCTTCCTCTTGCCCATATTGTTCTGTTAACTAACCAGGAAAGTATATGTTTTGATGCTGAAATTACCACCACATTTACCTATAGACTTGTTCCAGAATTCCCTTAGGAACTCTTCCACCTTGCTACATTTTTGCAAGTTTAGGAATCCATGTTTTTTCTTTATTCATCACTGTTCAATATTAAAGAAGAATTAGGATTTTCATTACCATTTTTAAAAATTGAAGGGGTTGAGGATGTAGCTTAATGGCAGAGGGTGTGGTTAGCATGAGCAAGTTCCTGGGTTTGATCACCAGCATGCCCCAAAAAAAAAATGAAGATATTTATTTCAAAATAGGGTGTAAAAGTTCCTTATATAGTATCCAATAATATAATACATACATTAATAAATATACAACTAGATAATGCAAATACCTAGGTTATTCAACTACCAGTTCTGAAGAGAAATCTAGTTTATATGAAGCTAAGTGCATTCAAATATCATTACGTTATATGTTTACTTGCAAGAGCTGTTTTTTCCTAATAGACACTTTCTTTTGACCTTTTTCTGTAGATTTAAATTTTAAACATTTAATAAAATGATTGTATGAATGTGTATATGTATCAGCATAAGACTTTAATTCTCAAGTCAGATGAAAACTTTTTCTTAATTTCTGCAAGGATACTGGCTTTTTGCAAAGTTTAAGAAGATAATACAGAGCCAAGATGTAGCTCAGTGGTAGAGCACTTGTCTAGCATGAGCAAGACCCTGGGTTAGTATTTAAAATAACTCCTAACAGGTAACAGTATCTTCTGATAATAATATTGGTAGAAAATTTTATATCCATATGATTTTATAATCCTCTTTACGTCCAGTATAGAGACCTTAAAGAAAAAAATGACTAAGGGAAAAAAATTTTGTAAGTAAATGGAAAGAAAAATCTGGAGATTGGTTGTATCACAGTGTAAATACCCTTAACTCTACTAAAAATGATTCAGATGATAAATTTTATATTAGGTTTGTTTTATAATAATTTAAAAAAGAAGTAAATGTAGGTGAAGTGTCGTTTAGTCTGTTACCTTTTACATGAAATTACAGTGTTAGCACTGAAGTGGAGGTGGTAGTTGTATTTGGGCAGAGCAAGGAGGCTTGACTTTCACCCTTTTGGTGTTCCTATAGCCAATTACCTGGAGTGGTCAGGGATTCCTGGGACATCCTCTGACTGGTGTGATGAGAGTGAAGGTACTAGAAGACAGTCTCCTTGCTTGTCATGCTGATACTCACTACATCTCTGTCTCCTGTTATCCTCTCTGAAAGTGATGTCTCCACCAACAATGTGTCATCCTGAAGGACATCTGCTGGACAGTAGCACTTATGGTGTGCTCTGCAGCCCATTGTCAAAAAGTTGCATCCCAGTGAATAGCATGCATTCTTCTTTGTTTTGGCACCTGCCTCCTGAGGTTAACATAGGAGCATGTGGATGGTTGTGGCTGAAGCTAGGACTCTAACCTTCTAGTCCTGTCCTTGGTCTTCTGTTTCAGTCAGCTTACTTATGACCTGACACTGTCATTCAGAAAATGCTTCCAAAGAGGGATTTGAAAGTTTGTCCCCAGTGATGCTCACTAAGGAAACCTTTTTTTCATAAGAGTACTTGTCCAGAAAGGGATTAAAATGAGATTCATCAGAACTATGATCAGTGTCTTTAGACTACAGCCAGATTTCCTGCCTTTAACTTTTTTTTATTGGTTGCTCAAAACATTACATAACTCTTGACATATCATATTTCATACATTTGATTCAAGTGGGTTATGAACTCCCATTTTTACCACGTGTACAGATTGCAGGATCACATTGGTTACCCATCCAAGTTTTACATACTGCCATGCTAGTTTCTGTTGTATTCTGCTGCCTTTCCTATCCCCTTCCTATCCCCCTCCCCTCTCCTCCCCTCCCATCTTCTCTCTCTACCCCATCTACTGTAATCCATTTCTCTCTCTTGTTTTTCCTCCTTTCCCCTCACCTTCTCTTACATGTAATTTTGTGTAACAATGAGGGTCTCCTTCCATTTCCATGCAATTCCCCTTCTCTTTCCCATTCCCTTCCTCCCTGCTCTATTTTGAGTAGCCCTCCTTATATCAAAGAAGACATTCGGCATTTGATTTTTAGGGATTGTCTAGCTTCACTTAGCATAATCTGCTCTAATACCACCCATTTCCCTGCAAATGCCATGATTTTGTTATTTTTTAGAGCTGAGTACTGTTCCATTATGTATAAATGCCACATTTTTTAATCCATTCATTTATTGAAGGGCTTCTAGGTTGGTTCCACAGTCTAGCTATTGTGAATTGTGCTGCTATGAACATTCATGTAGCTGTATCCCTATAGTGTGCTCTTTTTAGGTCTTTGGGGATAGTTTGAGAAGGGGAATAGCTGGGTTGAATGGTGGTTCCATTCCCAGCTTTCCAAAGAATCTCCATACTGCTTTCCAGATTGGCTGCACCAATTTGCAGTCCCACCAGCAATGTATAAGTGTGCCTTTTTCCCCACATCCTCGCCAGCACTTGTTGTTGTTTGACTTCATAATGCTTCCATTCTTACTGGAGTGAGATGGTATCTTAGGGTGGTTTTGATTTGCATTTCTCTGACTGCTAGAGATGGTGAGCATTTTTTTTCATGTACTTGTTGATTGATTGTATGTCCTTCTCTGTGAAGTGTCTGTTCAGGTCCTTGTCCCATTTGTTGATTGAGTTATTTGTTTTCTTATTGTTTAATTTTTTGAGTTCTTTATATACTCTGATTATTAGGGCTCTATCTGAAGTGTGAAGAGTAAAAATTTGTTCCCAGGATGTAGGCTCCCTATTTACCTCTCTTATTGTTTCTCTCCTGCCTTTAACTTTTTTATGAATTACTAAGTTTATGGAATCCATTTCCAAATAAGGGGGTTTTTTAGTCTATTTTTATTTATTAATTTACAGTGCTAACTTTGGCTCTGTTTCTATTAGGAGATGAAAGCATGGAAATTAAAAAACAAATTACAGGGATGAGAAGATTACTGAATGACAGCACTGGAAGGATATATCAGCGTGTTGGCAAAGAAGGAGAAAAATTAAAAGAAGAGCCCCAGGATTTGGATTTAATCTGGCCTCAGCGTTTGAACTCCTCTGCTGAGGCCCCACAGAGCCTCCATTCTTCTTCACGTGGTGTGTGGAATGAGCTATCACCTCAAAGCGGGCAGTTCTCAGGGCAGTATGGCACCCGTTCTAGAACCTTCCAGAGTCAGCCCCACACCACTACAAACTCCAACGGTATGGTTGCCATCAATCATTCAGAGTTCACTTGTGGGGTTTATCCTGGCTTGTTTTATCTCTAAATATTCAGTCAGTTTTCTGAGATCAATTTATTAAACCCCACCTTAGTTAACCACCTTCACTGATTTATTTTAAAAGACAGGGAAGACGTAAAGAAAAAAGTATATTAAAAAAACTCAGAACTGAGAATCAGGGAAGACAGAGGTGCTGTGTTAGACATGAAGATTCCCTAGTAGTAGTTTCAGCCCCTTAAGAAGTTAAAGTGGGGCTGGGGTCGTATCTTAATAGTAGAGTGCTAACCTCGTATGTGGAAGGCACTGAGTTCGATCCTCAGCACCACATAAAAATAAAGGTATTGTGTCCATCTACAACTAAAAAAGAAAGAAAAAGTGATCATCTCTTGACAAACAGTTGTTATTGCTACAAAAGCTCCACTTTATCACTATAAGAAACTTCCTGGTCATCTGTTGTATTATTAATGTAGCTTTTTGCTTCTTTCTTCATGTTGCTTTATTGTGAGAAATAATGAGAGGGAGACTGAGAACTTTTAGCCTCTTGTGTGACTTCCCCGCTAACTCCACTCCAGTGCTGAATCATAGAACCTATATTTTATAACTTGCTTCATTAGCACTGAAAAGTATTCCTTTAAAGTAAAATTTCCTTAATTTAAAAATCCCTGATTGTTAAGGGGAAAAAAAACAATTTTTTTAAGCTTAAGGAAAAAATTTATGCTTTTCTTGTTCATATAAATTTTTCATCCAGTGACATTGGATATTATTTGTTTATAAGTTTTGTATAGATATATAGTTTTTACATAGATAAAAGGTATTTTCTATTTCCTCAAAAAATTAAGCATTTTCTTCTATTATTTTCATTCCATGATATCCGTCAAGAAAAAAAGAACTGTTCTGAATTTTTTTTTTTTAAACACAATTCTCAATACTCAGTTCAGGGACATGGAAAACCATCCTCAGACACTGACAAGGCAGTGAGGGACCCCAGAGATGCATGGTGTCTTTTCTCCCTCTCACTATTACATAAGCCAATGTCAGGTTCACATGTGGGTGTGAGGTAGGTGGCTCGTTAAAGACTCCTCCAAGCAAATAAAAAGTCTCCCTCTAAAATTAGAAAATTATGTATAATAAACTGAGAAGGGTTGGTTTTGTTCTATTCCCCTGAAAAAAATAGTATTTAGAATAGTGCCTAGGAATATTCTGTAAAGCCCTTTCAACTAACTACTGCTGTGGAAGAGATAATAAGAGAAATAAAATGTCCTTTGGTATATATGAAATTGGTGAGCCTTACATAGGTAACCTTGGGGCAACAAGAATTCTGCTTTCTAATCACAATAAGGATGGTGGATTTGTTTGGGGAATTGTTATTACTGTTAATAAAATTTACAAATATAAATTTTTCCCTGTAAGCTTGAAAATAGATCTTTTTGTGCTTATTGTTTTAATACTTTCATTAATAATGCTTTATACATTTGACCCTTGAATAACATGGGTGTGAACTGTGCAGGTCCACTTATAGGAGGACTTTTTTATTTTTTTGAGATTTGTAACAATATGAGAAAACTTGCAGATAAACTTTGTAATCTGCAGATAGCAAAACAATTTAGTAAAGGTAGATACATAATGAATACATAAAATAAATGTAGGGAATAGTTTATTTCATAACTTGCTACCATAAAATAAACATACATGTATTATAAAAATATTAAAATTTATCAAAACTGATACACATGAACACTGAGCATGAAACTACACGTCTTTATGTACAGTTGAAAGAAATGTAAACAAATGTAAAGATGCAGTATTAAATCATAATTGCATAAAATTAACTAATACATACTGTACTAGGCATAATTTTGTAGCGGACTCCTGTTGCTACTGTGGGGAATAAAAAATTAGAGGGAGACAGGCATGGTGGTATGTGCCTATAATCCCAGCAGCTCAGGAGGCTGAGGCAGGAGGATCGAATTCAAATCCAGCCTCAGCAAAGGCAAGGCACTAAGCAACTCAGTGAGATGCTATCTCTAAATAAAACACAAAATAGGGCTGGGGATATGGCTCAGTGGTTGAGTGCCCCTGAGTTCAATCCCCAATACCAAAAAACAAAAAGTTGGAGGGAAATGTTATAACTGAATTTTCAACTGCAGGGTAGTCAGTTCCCCTAAACCCTGCTGCATTGCTCAAGAATCACCTGCATGTATCTGTTACTACTTTGGTATTTCACTGGAATTATTTGCAAATTTAAAGTTGTAACATGTCAGTTTGCTACAATTTTGAGCTACTTCAAACATTATCTTCTAGCATTTCATGGTTTTGCAACAGTGAACTTTTTAATATCCACAAACAATGCATTTTATATAACTTAAATTACATCTAATGTATAATAAAACATACTTTTGGAACAAAATCTTAGAACTTACCTCACCCACCTTTCAGAAAACTTGAATGGTAGCTGTCTTTTAAACTTCTTTCTTTTGTCGGGGTGAACATTGATCTTGGAGGGTACGCAAGTCAGAGTTCTTTGCTAAGTGTGCCATTTTATCCCAAAGTCAATAGGGAGCCTATATTTGTTTATATATAAAGCAAACAGAATAAGATAGTCTTATTAAGGCAAATATTATATTAAATTTAAATAGTGAAAAAGAGACTGGGCCATGTATGTACAAAATATCAAAATAACTCTACTATCATGTATATCTAAAAAGAACAAATAAAATAATAGACTAGGGTGTTGCTCAGTGGTAAAGAGCTTTCCAAGCAGGCACAAGACCCTGAGTTCAATTCCCAGCACACGTGAACACAGACGCACATGTACACACACAGAGCAAGAGAGTAGTATAGTGTAGAGACTGTAAGAAATGGAAATGGGTAAAAGATTTCCTATTCTACCCTGCTCGCCCACCCTCCCCACCCCTGGCATACCCGAGCAGTGAGTATTCTACAATTTTTTATGTATTCGCACTCTTCACTTTTTAAATGACATGCTTATTATTAAAACTATTTTTAATAGTTTCACTCAATATGAACTTTGATATCATACACAGCTACCAGTTGTTTTTTAAGGCTATTCTCAGAGCTAGTTTTTTGGGGTTTTTGTTTTTTGTTTGGTTTTTTTGTTGTTGTTGTTGTTAGTTTGTTGTTTTTGTTTTTGGTGCAAAGTAGCCTGAGTGTGTTTATAGTGACTTTTGGGGTATTGTTATCTGAGACTAACTGGTCTGACAGTAGGGAGGCCTGCTGTGGCAGCTCATTGTGTGCATGTGTTTATGCAGGCCCTGCCACCTGTGACACAGTAAGCATCTCATAATACAGAACCCTCAGTAATTAGATAAATTCAGACCCAAAATTTAGGTTGTGAAAATTATTTGGTATATTTCCTCAAGCACAGTTTCAAAATAATTGCATATGTTTCAAAATCCTGTCAAGATCCTTTCTCTTTATAATTTTGTTTGTTTGTTTGTTGGGAGTATGCTATTCTTTTCTTTCATGCTTAGGAGAACTTCCCATGGTGAATTCGTCAGTTGGATCAAACTGCTGTACATGTAACTGCCAGTCAACATTGCAGGCCATTCTCCAAGAACTCAAGACCATGAGGAAATTAATGCAAATTCAAGCAGGTACAAAGATCAGGCCTCTGAACGTGTCCATTCGTTAATGTACATCTGACATCTTCAATTGGGATGTTCATTGCTCTTTTGTTACAGAATCCTTCCCACCTTGTGTCTTTTCAAGTGTCCATTTTTTATGCTTTTTTTTCCTACAGTTCTATTTTTTCTTTTTGTTAGCAAATCAAAATTTTTATTGTCCCTAATACTACTCATATGCTTATGTACATTTACTCCATATACTTCATCCTACAATCTCCTGGTACTTGACAAATGTCAGTTAATTAAATTCTGGAACATACTACGTGAAAGAGCCCTTTAGGAAGTACAGTCTTTGCTATTGAAGCTGTTCAAGGATGTGAGTAGTTGAGAAGTGTTGAGCCACAGACTCTGCCTGTGACGTTTCTCTCTCACCTGCAGGATGTAGAAGCTCAGAGACACCTCACATCTGTCCCCTTCATTTTTTGACACCTTTTGTTTATTCTCACCGCCATTGGACAAGGTGAAGAACAGAAAAGCAGCAGATATGTAATTGGGACTTGGATACCCAGTTTCTCCTATCTAGCTGTATGACTTGTGAGCTTCTCAGTTCTCAATCTGTAAATAGAGTATTAATTTCTAACTCACAGGGTCGTTTTGATATCAGGAGATAGCAAATGAAATGAACTTCATAAAGCATGATGCAAGCATGAGTTTCTCATTAGTGCTTTTAAAGAAAAATACCATGAAGCATTTTATAGAAGTCTGGAAGTCAAGATCTTCATTTAGTGGATTATTTTCAAATCACCATAACAAAGAAAATCAGATTTTTTTGGTCAAATGTACAAAAACATAAACTATTTTATCAAGTCTTCTCTTTTGTTAGGGGAAACTACTGGCTTGATAAAAGTTATAATAAAGCAGAAAAATAGCACAGCCCCATTATGATTAGTGTCCTACTCTTTCATCATAGTAGTGTTTGGAAGCATTATGGCTCAGAAACTGTTCTTGGTGCCATTGAGTGAATTCTAGTAAAAACCCTAATATTAATTGATGTGGTTTAGATATAAAAAGCTTAATACTTAGACATATCAGCCATCTAAAATACATTAGAGTAAGGCGAGCTAGAGACTTTGTGAAAGCAACATCTTTTTAATGCTGAATTTGGTCTTATCCCAAGGCAAAAATAAGCATTTTGCTTAGGTCAGTAAGCATTTGACTCACCTTGCTCCACGACAATAATCTGTGTCTTATCAACCTGGCAAAGGTTAACATCTTCTAAAGTAGGGCTTCAGAAAGAAAGGTTACTTTATTATTACTGAGATTCTTTTCTCAAAGGAAGAATCTGTTAGCACTTAATAAAATATATATATGAAATTATAATGATTTATTTTGTTACTTAAGCTCCTTACTACTGAAATGGCAGACTACAAATTGCAGTCATTTAAATTCTTGACTGAAGCCTTTCTAGAATCTATTAAGTAAATGCCACTTTGTCACCATGTTTTCTTTTCTGAACCTTTGCAGATTAGGAAGGTAAACAATTCCAAAGCTGTTGATAGTGCAGAGGATAAACTGAATAAATTACACTCCTGTAGTTTTCTTAAACTTTAAAATTTGTGTTGTATGGGTAGACGTACTTAAGGTTTATTGGCTGTAAGAATTAGATTTAAATTATATTTTGAAAGTTTCACCTGTATTTTAATGAACAGTCAAGGAGTAAGATCAAGTTAAGATCCAGAAGCCAGAAGTGGGAGCTCTGTCTAGAATTGCAAAAGGAGAAGGAAAACTCATATCATCCTCTGTGTTCTGCAAACCAAAAACATTTTCTCTTTTAATCTGAAATAGTGGGGCTTAGGGTTGTGGCATAGATGAGATTGAACATCACTTTGGGGGTCTATTTGACAGGCCAGAGCTAGCCCGGAATAAACACAGAACAGAGAGAAGTCTTCAACTCTGGCTGCATGTTAGAACCACTGGAGGAGCTTTAAACATTAACATGGGCTGGGGCTGGGGCTCAGTGGTAGCGCACTTGCCTGGCATGTGTGAGGCATTGGGTTCAATTTTCAGCAATGTATATAAATAAATAAAATAAAGGTCTATCAACAATTTAAAAAAATATACATATATATGTATATATGTATGCATGTGTGTGTGTGTGTATATATATATATATATATATATATATATATGTGTGTATACACACACATATATTAACATGCCTAGGACCCACTCCAGACTGGGCTGTTCATTTAGTCTGAGGTGTTTTTTGGACTGGGATATTTTTTTTTCGGTTATTTTCAATCTTTGTTTTTGCTTTTATTAAACTCCCCAGTAATTCTAATATGTTTAAACTCCACAGTGATTCTAATATGCAGCTGAGGTAGAGAACCAGTAAGACTAAATACTACATAAGTGGTCAAACTACTTTTCTAAGTAGTTGTTTCCAATACTTATAACTTGTCTTCCAGTCTGAAGATGAGAACATCAGAATTAAGTGTAAATATTCTTTATTTTCAGACTGATAGGAAAGAAGTAAGAGGATAAGATCCATATCTATCTGCATATGAACACAGTTTTTACTTTGCTTTCATTAATAGGTTTCTTTCTGCAAAAAAAAAAGCAGGCATATTCTGTGGTCATATTTAAGAAACCATATTAATATATGAGGATTTGCAATTCAGGCCATATTTTTCTATTTCACTTTCCATCAGAATGTTTTTAAATAGCTAACAGTCACTACTTCTCAGAATGCACCTGTGAAAACCACCTTGGCTTCCTTAAGTTTCTGTCCAATATGATCACTTAGTCCTTATATAGTGCTTTTCATTTTTGGAACTCAAATTGTTTCTGGATTTTAATAACCTGCCCGACTTATATAGAACTATATTATTCCTCTTTTCAGTTATGCAAAACTGAGGTGTAGAGAGGTGACCTAAGTTAAAACCATATAACATGGTGCCGTGGAGATAGTTGATATGCCCAGAATATTTGATGAGGAAAGAGTTCCCAGGCCTGCTCAAGTGACCAATAGGCTTTTCCCACGGGCTTACTGGTCCCTATTACCAAATCCTTCCTTTTTTCAGTCTTGCCCAAATGATCATCATTGTTCCAGCTTGTCAGTCTGGACACCTGTAGATTGTTGGCAACTGATCAGCCTAACTCCAAATGACAGCCAGCGTGTTCCTGAAGTGGGCTTACCAGAAAGAATGGATATCTATACCTGAATTTAAGTTCCAAAATTCTTATTTATTTTTAAGTGTCAGATGATTTATGAAGATTGCAGGTTTTCTCATAGCTCTTAATCCTTTACTTTGTTGAAGCCATCAGTACCATTATGTTGCAATGGTCTACTTCTGGAACAGGGTTTTGTTCTAGGTGTTTTTCTGCCCACAGGGCTCTAAAGTGCACCCAGCCTATATTTGGTAACCTCGAGGTCCAGAGTGAGGCTTATTTGGGTGTGTATCATCTTTGAAGGACCTCACTACAGTATCAGTTTGTAAATCACAGAGATAGATGGGGGTAAGTTTTCCTCAGGTAGACACCAGTGCCCGTACCATATTTGTGTTTATTGTTCACAGTTGGAACTCAAAACAGACAACAACCCCCAATTTCCCTTATATGCTCCCAGCGAACTGCTGTGTCACGCAAGAGAAATAAAAAGAAAAAAGTGCCCCCAAGGACGGTTGAACCTGTTACTGTGAAACAGAAGCCCAGTGTGTTAGACATTGAGAAGAAGCCAGCAGCAGGGGCCTTGGAGCACTCTGGTCCCCAAGCCTCAGAGCTCACCTCCACCAAGGACAGCCATGTCCTGGGATTCGGCATTGTTCTTGAATCACCTTCCTCAGATGTAAGTTGATGTTTTCTGGCTGCTGACTGTATCGGATATATCTCCCAGGGATTCTATAATATGAATATGCTTTCTCCTCAAATAGTTCTGCCTAAGACAACTAGAGGAACTTGGAGAATACATGTGAGAAAGAGGAAAAAGAAGACCAGTAGTAATTTTCCTGCCTAGAATTTTCTTTTTTGAAAAATTCATGCTGTATTTATTTAAACATGTTTCCATTCTTTATCTCTGAAAGAAGAAGGGTGATGGTGTAAATAATCTGCTCACTAATTTCTTTAACATTTTTAATTTTGAAGTGGCAGTTTTCAATTTCCTCAGTGTAGAAAACTAAAAGAACATAATTAAATCCTTTGTAGATGGGCATAAATGAACAGAAGCATATAGATAAGGTCATACCTTTCTGGAAACACAAACTAATAATAAAAAAAGAAGCAGTAGTGCTAATTCTATTTTATAGATGCAAGCTACACTGCTAATTAGGTGGCAGTGCCATGTCATTTACTTGGTATAATGATAGGTTAACATTCTGCAAAGGTTTGCTATTTTAATATCATAGCTTGAATGTTGTTGCAGTCCAGGATGTTGGATTATATCTGAGATAGCCATCTGACTGGCTGTTTTATATTCATAGACCGTAAAATGAATTTCTATCATAATGTGCTGTATTTGCCATTGCATACTCTACTTACAATATCTTTATCTAAGTACACTTATGTTGTGAACCCCAACTTGTTGGCAGAGTTCTTAAAATAAACATGAGTGAGTGATCTGTTATTATCAGATCTAGTAGGAATCAGATCCTGCTGAGAACTCCCCCAGGTCTATATAGGACTGGAGTTTGGCCCTACCTTTTAAACTTTAAATAAGAAACAAATTGCTATTTTTTAAGTACTCTCTTTCAAACTGAAGGATTGCTAGCATGTATTCACACTGGGTCTTTAATAAAGGAAGACAACCAAAATAATCATTTTGTAACTTTCTTTTTTTTGGTTCTGGGGATTGAACTCAGGGGTACTCAACCACTGAGCCCACATCATCAGCCCTTTTTTATATCAGTCTCACTGAGTTTTGAACTCATGATCTTCCAGCCTCAGCCTCCTGAGCAGCTGGGATTATAAGGCTTGCTCAACCACACCTTGCTCATCTGATGACTTTTTAAAAAAATATTTACTTATTTATTTTAGTTGTAGTTGGACACAATGCCTTTATTTATTTATTTATATGTGGTGCTGAGGATCAAACCTAGGGGCGAACGCTCTACCGTTGAGCCACAACCCCAGCTTCATCTGATGACTTTTTAGAATAGAAAATCATTTATCCAATCCTTGATATTGAGGTATTTTTAAAAAATGTATAAGCAGGGGCTGTGGTTATAGCTCAGTGTTAGCACACTTGTCTAGCATATGTGAGGCACTGGGTTCAATCCTCAGCACCACATAAAAACAAATAAATAAAATAAAGGTATTATGTCCATCTATAACTAAAAAAATTCTGTTAAAATCTCTAAAAATAATTTTTAAAAATTTTAAAAATAATCATATGCTACATATGTTAGGAAGTTCTTCTAAACATTTAATTTTTAAAAATCACTAATAATTCTACCCTGATGTCTGCTCACTTTATTATATCATATTTTTACTGCAACTAAGGGCCTGGTTCAAATCCCAGATAAATCATAAATTTGGAAACAAAGATAAATTATTCTACAAAATACATTTAATCCTAATCATTATTCATTATACTTTCATTTTTCCTTAAATTTTCTAATTTCCTTAAATTTTTAATCCTAAGCATTATTCATTATACTTTCATTTTTCTTAAATTTTCTAATTTTAGTATTAAGAACAACCCATGTAGGAGATGATGTACATCTAATACTAATGACTGAAATTTCTCCTTTCATTATTTTTAAGCTCCAAATGTACTTTAGAGATAAATTAAAGAAGATCTGATAAAGGCTTTGTGTACATTCATGAAATAGAATTTTTATTATCTTTACCAAAATCAGTTTTATGATTTCACTTACATATTATATAAAAATAATTTACTTCGTATTCATGATTATTTTTGTTAACAAGAGCTATTAAATTTGATTAAGCACATTCAGAATTATCCATGAAAACTCAGGTGTTGAAAATCTCTTTAAAGTAACTTGCTTCTAAAGAAAAGCAGATTATCTATATGCATACTGCCTTTACATTAT
Source organism: Ictidomys tridecemlineatus (assembly GCF_052094955.1). Lineage (NCBI taxonomy): Eukaryota > Metazoa > Chordata > Mammalia > Rodentia > Sciuridae > Ictidomys > Ictidomys tridecemlineatus. Next base: position 97,798,744 of record NC_135486.1, read on the forward strand.
TCAGCTGATGCACCATTTGATTCACCTCTTCAACAGAAACCAAAACTTTATCTAGCAGGCATGGCAGTGAGACCCAGCATTGGATGTGTATATACTGTCTAGAGATAGTGCTCCCAGGCATTCATGAGGCTAGACTGGGGTGGGACATTGACTCCCCAAAATGAAGGGACCATCAATGCCAAGGCACCCAAACTTAGATGCCTTTCTAGTCTTCTATTATTTCTTAGCTGTGAGGCTTTTAAAATTTGTTAGAAGAGGAAATAATACCTATCATCTACAAGAATTGTGTATTTGAAGTTGAACTCTCAGAAGTATGCAGGGTTGGGAGATCAGATCCAAAGTCATAGGATGGGCAAGTGGTTCGGTGTTGATAGAACAGCTGTCTGACTGGCTCTAGTAAAAGCAGGATGAGGCCAGAGACTGAAAGCCCTGATACCATGCTGAGGCCTTCAGCCTTCATCTTGTGGGCACTAGGGAGCCAGTGCAAATTTCCAATAGAGGAATATCCTGCCTGTGTTTTAGAAGAGTAACCAGAACAGTGTTGTGGATGGCAGAAAGGCAGAGAGAGGGAATATTAGCATCAAGGGGAGCAGAGGATGATCACTGTTGTCAACCAGGGAAGAGACTGTGATGGTCTGGCAAGAGCAGGGACCCTGAGAGAAAGCAAAACGTGAGCTCCGGAGGAGAGACTTTCACTGGAGTGAAAACCCTAGATTTTTACCTTAGAAAACTGGATTGGTTACTCACTGGTACTGCCAACTTTAACTGAGAGAGGGAAATAAAAGCAGAAGCTAGCTTTCTGTTCTGGAAAGCAAAGAGAGTGAGTTAAGTGTCCTCAAAATGTTTCTAGACACAAAGTGCACAGAAGAAAGATTAGTGCTAGGAACAATGGAAAAATGAACATCACACCTATGCCTTATTGCTTTCTTTAATATGTGTGTGTATGTGTGTGTGTGTGTTTAGTTATTGATGGACCTTATTTTATTCATTTATTTATATGCAGTGCTGATAATTGAACCCAGTGCTTCACACATGTGAGGTAAGCACTCAACCACTGAGCCACAACCCCAGCCCCTTTATTACTTTCTTAAATATAAAAAAAAAATTACTGTGACTTTTAAAAATTCAGCATATTAAGTTACCTTTTTAACACTGGGACTTGTATTGTCACACAAATACAAATGCACATAGCCATGGCACAAAACTGATGTGAGGGCTACATGGAGCTGTAGATGATGGCAGGTGGCTCAGGTCTTCTGCCTGGTAACAATTGTTCCAACTCAAATGCAGAAAAACACTAAGCTCTAATCAGAACTACCTGAAATGTCAACACCTTGGTGTTTTAAGCATTAAATAATCCATAGAATATGGGAAAATCCTGGGGCTGGGGTTGTGGCTCAGTGGTAGAGTGCTTGCCTAGCATGCATGAGGCACCAGGTTTGATCCTCAGCACCACATAAAAATAAATAAATAAAATAAAGACATTGTGTCCATCTACAACTAAAAAAAATTTTTGAAAAAAAAAGGAATATGGGAAAATCATATTGCAGTGCCCGGCACATAAAATGTACTCGATGAATGTTATTTTCTTAATCTGCAGATGAAAAAAAAACCGCATTTGTATTAAAGATAAAATACACTTATGAAACATTGGATCTATGCTTGGCTTTAATTAGAACCTTGGCTTTAATTAGAACTCCTCAATTTAACCACCATTTGCTTGTTCTTAATACTGCTACCCACCCACCTTTAGGGCTCTAATCTGATCTGAACACTCCTCCTTTATAGAACTTTTCTGTACTTTTTTGTAATTGTTTACATGATTTTCTATCCTTCCACCCCAGCTTCTCAAGAACAGAAACTAGATAATATAAGTAGTCATAATATTCATATCCCATCCTATGCTAAATAAACGATGTCATTTATCCTTACTCTTAGAGATGTTCTTACTATCCTCCTCACAGAACCTATACAAATTCACACCCAGAAGACAAAGTGCTGGTTCCCAAGCCAGGTCTGTCATCTGCTCTTGTCCCTGCATGAAAGACATTTTTTTCTAAGCACATTTTAGCACAGTTTTTATATATTATGAGCACTCAGGAACTATTTATGAGGTGATCATTACATGAAAGAGACCACCATGCTACACTATGGCTATTTATTCTGTTTACTTGGAAGTTTCTTGGGGAGAAGTGAGTCAGGCTGCTGCCTTAGAATCTCAGCTCTGCAACCCTGAGCAAGAGAATCTGCCCCTTCCCTCAGATTTCTTCCTATAAAACAAGAATAATTATACTCTCATCTCATAGAGTTGGCCTGTTGGAAGAAGTAAATGAAGCCATCTGTATAAAGCACTTAGAACAGTGCCTGGCACATTTGAAGCTCTCCATAAGTTTTGGTTTTTCTTTTTTATCCTTAACAGTCCTATCTAAGTAGCTTTACAGGAATAAATGTATTTTTAATTAAACTTACCTGTATGAATGAATAAACAGATGCATGTGAACAAATTGTGTTTTAAAAAGGAAATAGCCAGAAATATTTCTCTTTTAAAGCAGGATTATTTGAACCTTTTTAAATTAGCACATTAAATACAATGCAAACCTAAATTACAAAGAATCAAACCAAATTTCACACTTAAATACAATATTTAACTCTTTATTTTTCTCATGAGTATATAACCCATGGCAGTTGTTCGTTTCTTAGTGACTGTTTTTTAATATATATTGATTTGGTTTTTCAGGTCAGATATACCTGGTATATGTTAGCTTTTTTTTTTTTTTTTAAAGAGTGAGAGAGGAGAGAGAGAGAGAGAGAATTTTTAATATTTATTTTTTAGTTCTCGGCAGACACAACATCTTTGTTGGTATGTGGTGCTGAGGATCGAACCCGGGCCACACACATACCAGGCGAACGCGCTACCGCTTGAGCCACATCCCCAGCCCGGTATATGTTAGCTTTATTGTTTTTCTTTATAAATTTTTTTATTTGTTCTTTTTAGTTATACATGATTTATTGGGTTTTTTTTTAGCATGGCTTCTTTTTTTCTTTTGACTTTGGTGAGAGACTTAGATCAACTTTAAAAAATACTTTCATTGGGGCTGGGGATGTGGCTCAAGCGGTAGCGCGCTCGCCTAGCATGCGTGCGGCCCGGGTTCGATCCCCAGCAGCACCACATACCAACAATGATGTTGTGTCCGCCGAGAATTAAGAAAAAATAAATAAATGTTAAAATTCTCTCTCTCTCTCTCTCTCTCTGTACCCCCCTCTCTCTCACTCTCTCTTTAAAAAAAAAAAAAAAATACTTTCATAATAATTTTTAATAATAGAAAATGTCAGGCTAGGGAATCCCGTAGCTTAGTGGGATAGCATTTACCTAGCATGCGGAAGGCCATGGGTTCAATCCCCAGCAACACACACACACACACACACACACACACAGTAAATAAATAAATAAATAAATAAATAATGTTTATCTGTTTGTTGTAATTACTATATTTTCCAGTAACCCTAGATCATAGAAATTTAAAAGTTATCAGAATATAAATTTATGAATATTCATTAAAGATGATTTTGTTAATAATCATTTGTATCATTCTTCTTAAAATAAACAATTTAAAATGCATTTTGTTTTCCATATAAATAGCTGCTGGATTCGGAATCTGTTTTTTAAGTATCTTCTTAGCCTATCAAGACAAAATGATCTGCAGGGTAAATCAAGCCAACAATTTTTCATTTATTTATTGATACATTGAAACCAAGGCAATATATCTGTGAGAATGCAGGATTTTGACACAGTCTGCTTGGGTTCAAATTCTTGCTTCATTATGTGAAATGATGGGTGATCTTAAACAAGTTACTTGACTTTTTTAACCTTAGTTTTTGTATCTGCAAATTGGGAATAAGTGGTAGTTGCTTCATGAGGTAAGAATTAAATTAGGAAATCCATGAAATGTGTGTTAAAGTAGGGTCTGGAATATAGTAAGTAGCAAATAAAAGTTGATCATATCACAGTTTTCTAAGTCACCCTGAAATGAATGAAAAGTCTTTGTCCTTGAAAGGAGCACATGGAGAGAATTTCACAAATAGTAGTTACAGTATCATAGGATGAAGCTGTAATACAGGCAGCCAGAAAGTTTCCTGGGAACTAGGAAGAGCAGGACCTCCCTGCCTGGAGGGCAAGGACAGAGTCTTAGAGTAGACATCTTGGAGGAGCAGTTTTAGCAGAGTTAGGAAAAAAACAGATCACAGTGATAAAACTTTATGTGTTATCCATTTGGCTAAAATATCTTAACATAAGTCAAGCCCCAGTCTTCAAAGTCATTAATTTATTACCTGAGAAGGAAAAAGCTAAACACATCTCTGAAAGACTTTGGTAACTCTCATTATGCAAGTGCATGAAGAAATTTTCAAGAGGCCAAATTGTATTGTCTCTTGCAAAATTCAATTCTTACTTCCACCACAATTTTACGAAAGAAAAGAATTAGTTTTTTAAGATTTCCATAATTTTTATCTTATTCATCATTGAGTATATGCTAGTACATAGTATAGGTTAAGCTTGCTGTTTAAAGGACTTTCAGCCAAGCATTCATTACTTAACATAGAGTATCCACTTTACAAAGTTGGTCTTGATATGGTATATCCAGCCAGCTTCTGCTGCATCCATGAGGGGTTCTCAGCCCAGCACAGCCCCAGGCCATACCTATTTTGAGTTATACTCACTGGGCCAACCAGAGCAGGCCTGCCTTTGAGTTTCATTGGCCATGTTCTTGGCTAGCATTTAATAAATGGTAACAGAAAGTCTACCTGGATCAGGCCTGATTTATCAGAAACAATTTTAGGTTTTCTCAAATAGAAGCAGATTACATTTATGAGCAAAATAAAATCAATTATGAATTTTTGTGTGTTTTTAAATTATTCTTTTTATTAGCTGAAGCTCATTTTCCTAGGAATGTATCTGATATACGGCTAAATAAATAAGTAGTAAGTGAGCATCATTATATGATGATGAACAGAAAGACTAAATTCACATCCTTTAAACATTCTTATCAATCCTCTTATATATCTTGCAGTGTAAAATCAGTCTTATTCATCAATCTCTGCCTCTTCCTCTATAGTTTTCTTTCAGGTTTCAGTCCTGAGCCAGTCTGAGACTTAACTAGCTAGCCAGCTTTGCCTTTCTAATCCCGACACCCCAGGGTTTCATGCAGACAACTTCATGTATGTGCCTGTAAGTGTGGGTATTGAAAGCTGTATGTATAATTTATTAATTTGCAATTGAAAATCTATGTCTAATGCCTAGCATGAATATTTATTCTTTTTTTGCTCTTCTAATCAATGACTATATGTAGCTTTATAAGAACTTGACTATAATTTTGAATTAGTAATATAAAATAGCCTAGTCAAGCACAACAGCACACACCTCTAATCCCAGCTATTCAGAGGCTAAGGCAGGAAGATCACAAAGTCAAGACCACCTTGTCCCAAAATAAAAATTTTTTTAAATAAAAGGGCTAGGGATGTATCTTAGTGGTAGAATATTTCCTGGTTCAATCCCCAATGCCACAACAAAATAAAATAGTATATAGGGGAAATGCTCCCTGTGTGATTAATTTGTGTAGTATCCTTAAAATTGTCTTGTTTTTCTTTAGATTACATAGGGCAGTCACATGATATGCTCATAGGGACTTGAAGGGCATGGATCTCTCACCCAAACTACTTCTTAACCCCCAATTACTTGTAAGCAAAGGGAGACTACAACTGAAATGCAAGAAACAAAATAGTGGGCAGGCCTGGAGCCAAGGACATTTTGAAGAGCCATCAGGACAATATGCAGTTTTTTCCTTCATCTTCTCCCAAAGTAAACTGTGATACCACTGGATAAGGAAAAGGCATAATCTATACAGTATTGTGCTTATGCTTAGACACCCCAATAATCAAAGCATACTCAAAAATCTAGATTTATAATGGGAATTCAGATATTCAACCCCTTAAAATGATGACTATGTTGTAAATTGTGCCCCATAATTGGGATGTAATCATTTAAAGATCATATTATCACAGTAATCAGTAGAATCTACAGATTAGTGTGTAGTCTATCTTGACTAGAGTATCAAATAGTGAATCTGTCAAGGGAAGTTTAGTTTTTAAAATGATACTCATTTGGAATAGTGTTCATTTCTGTCATAACTATCTTTAGTAAGCAGAGAAATCTCATTTAAACTACCACCAGTAAATAAAAAGAAAAGATGTAGTTATGCAATTAAAGAGTTTTAATCCATTTTTAACTATGTATGTGAAGCTGTAGATCATGTTTCAAAAAAATAAAGCCATCCCTACCCCAAGCTTTATTTTAGAAATTGGTGCTTTGTGGCACCTGATAGACATGTCTTAGTGCTCAGTAACTGTCTGCTAAGAACTCTGAACAGGAGGCTAGCCAGGAAGAGCAGGAGGGGTAGAGCTTAGCCACCTTTGCCCTTGCTGCTCAGGCTGCTATGCAGCTAATCAAACTATTTACACCTTTGTAAGGTGCTTACAGGTGGGTGAGTTCATGTCCCTTGATCTGGAAAGAACAGTTGAAAATAACAATATCAGTCTGGCAGTAGAAACTGGAACAGAAAGCAGTGACAGCTTCTTCCCTGAATGGTACCTTAGAAATCACAGTGCAGTTATGATGCTGTAGGAAGACTTGGCCCCACAAAAACCTCCAGATATTTAGTTTTAAGAGTCAAAATAGATGAACAAATAACAACTAGACCACAGTCTCCTAAATGTTAGCTTCAAGACCCTGTTAAAATGCTGTCCTATTCCTTCCTTAACCCCTGAGCTCCCTTTCCATTGCTCCCCCAAGCAGCCAAGTCCTGCCTGATGCTAGTAGGACTCTCGACACTACTTGCTCTGTATCTCTCCTACAGTATTCCTCACTTTCTACTTTGCATGATAGGTATCTATGCATAAGTCTGCACTAAAGAATAGCCAGCTTGAAATTCCTCCCGCAGAGGGTGCTCAATGTGCAGGTATTGAATCAGGCATTACAGTCTTCTCCAAGCAATCTCCTGCTGGAAGGAGCACATGAACCCTTCTAAGAAGACATTGGTGGTGTATATCCAGCTATCGCATGACAGACTTGCAAGCCCACTTCCTTTATACAGGGACAAGAGAGCTCTGAATCTGCACTAGTCATTTTGAATGAATTCCTACATAGCGCTTTGTTTATTCTGACAAATAGCTATTGGACGCTGGGTGCTTGGCACACTGAATACAAAAGAGTGCTCATCCTGATGAGAAACACAAACTCCCTATTAAATAAGGTGCCATGAACATACTTCATAGAAAATACTATCAATGCTTGAAGAGGGGAGTGGCTAGTTCTGCCTGGCAGCTCAATTGGGTCAGTGTTTCTAAAGTCAGAGTCCAAGTCCTACAGGATGAATCAAAGGGGAAGTTCTGGGAGTCTCAGCAATCAGGTGGCTAAATTTTAAGCACCTGATAAGTGGTATTAGACTCAAACTGAAGTTTATAGGAATGAGACAAGTTGGGAGTCCTTCCTGTTGCTTTCATGCAATTTAAGAGCTTCTGTAATACTTCAGACCTTCAAATAGCTGCGAGATACACTTGGATATTTTTAATGGTTTCCATATGATCTAGGAGCACTTAGCAAAAATCTGAGATCAGTTCATTTAGAATCAAAAGTTCACAGCATATGAAAAATTCTGCTGATGTCTAAACTTCACTTTAGCTTATGATGGAAAATTCAGTCCTAATATTTCCACCTTGAATCATTTAACAGATATTTCTTGAGTGCCTCATTTGTGCCATCCTTATTCTAGGAGTTAGTATTCAGCCTCCAGCTCCTATCAAGCTCCTCCACAGACCTTTGACCAGCAAGCAGCAAGATGCAAAAGGCAGGGGGAAACCCTGACAGCACTGTTTTTACGGTGACATTTGCCAAGCATTTAGAAATCAAACATTGAATGGCAAAGCAAAGCAGAGGAATGAGATGACTTTCTGGGTAATCCAGTCAAAAATTCCATCTTGGGGAGACAGGGCCCAGATGCCTTCCTAAGTCATCCGAATAATCTAGGCTGAGCTCTGAGCATCCTTCACTTTGTAGTTTGCTAGGCATTTTGAAAACAGTATGACAAACAAAAATAATAATTCATATTTTCCAGGAGAGAAACAAATCTAAAATCTTCACATTTTCAATGTGATTAAAAAAAATTTAAAGTCATGCCAGTTTTACAAAGCAACAAATAAAAGATCTTAAGAATGAGCTTTGAAAGTGTATACAACTGAATATATTATTTTTTAATAAAAATTACCAGTTTCATTTCTTCATTTTAAAATTATCATTTTAAAGCTGTCATGTTATAACCAACAATAAATGACTGAATAGTTTAGATTATGACTAGTGAATGTATTGAGTGTATACTATATGCTAGACCTTAGAAATACAAAGTAGAGTGTAATAAATACATTCATAAGCTATGTCAGATGCCCAGTGGTAACATAGCTACCTCCATGACAGGAAGAAGATAGAAAAGGCTTTGGAAAGGAAATAGTGTTTGCCAGTTGCAAGACGAAAAGACAGGTTGTAAACATCTGTGGTATGCTGATAGAGAATGTAGTATGTGTCTGATTTGTATTATTGTATGATATACTCCAAGCTGAAAGGCACCTCAAGGGTCTTCTGATCCTGTATCCCTGTCTTATGGCTGGTGCATTGGTTTTTCAGGGTCCTCTGGGATATAACTTCGGCTTTTCTTCCTGAAAGTAGGAGTGAGGAGTGGATTGAAATGGCCTGGAAACCTGCTCATTATTTTTATTTGTATATCAAATTACATAAAAATTCTCATTGGTTTAAAAAAATAGTTCCACAGCTAACACCCTGACATAGTAGAAAGAGGACAGGCCCTGTGGAGTAGTCCCATATTTGTGACCTCAGGTGAAAGAAATTAAATTATTTAATGTATGAGATAGTAATGCACTGAGCACATATGAATTGTACTTAAGTCATTTTTATCATTATCTTTTTGGGCCTTTGTTCCTTTGTTTACAAAATGAATGAGGGTGTTTCATATAGAAGACTCGACCCTTAATTCTAGAATTAACATGATTTTGTGATTATCTCTTAATGATGTGTAAGAACAGGAATACTTTCTCAGTGTACTTCTCTCTGTTGCTTTTGAGGAGACAGTACTGGAATCTTGTTTTGTGAACTGTAACTGATGATTGGTTTTAGAAAGTACACATTCTGGCACACTAAGCTGAGGCTGTGTCATATACATGATATGGACATTTCAGCTAAGAGCTACGATGGTTTTTGTTGCACTTTATGCCTAAAGTCAAATGCTTCAAATTTTGCTTTTAATGAAATATTTCTCTTCTTTTGGTAGCCAGAAGTGCAACTTGCTGAAGGCTTTGATGTGTTTATGCCTAAGTCTCAGCTGGACTCTATACTGTCAAACTATACTCGCTCAGGAAGCCTTCTGTTTAGAAAACTGGTGTGTGCATTTTTTGATGACAAGACTTTGGCTAACTCCTTACCCAATGGGAAGAGGAAAAGAGGACTCAATGACAACCGGAAAGGACTAGACCAAAATATTGTGGGTGCAATAAAAGGTTGGTCTGCATCATTTCATTTTTTGGATTCTTTGTTGTGTTTTGCCTTCATTCCAAAAAATGTAGCTGAAATTATAATAAACTAAGTAGAAGCTAATTTAATTTGCCACTGCACCTTACCCACTGGCATGGCTCTTGGGTATGCACCTTACAACTCCCCACCCCAGATATCACTAGAATATAGTATTTCAAGGTGATGTTAATTTGTTAAAATAATATTTTAAGAGCCAATTTGATCTGCTGAAGAACCAAAAAGTGCTTGTTTTAATTTGACTTTTAAAATGGAAGTGTTTTTGTTTTCAGTAAATTTCTAAGATTTCATCAATATATTATTTAAACTTAAGTTTTTAGGTGTAAATAAGAATAAAGCTACCTATCACGTGTTAAAGTAAGTAAGACATTTCTCTCCAAAGTTCAGAAGCTACATTACCAGACCATTGCATCTAAAGACATTTTAAATATAAGTAAAGCCACACACTGTTCCTCTCCACACATTCCTAGCCAAGTCTGCTCCCTCTTGTTTTAAGTCATGCAACTTACAGGGAGAGACCACCCTGGGTCTCTCCCCTGTACCTCCTTGGAGCATATGTCTGTATTCCATGGTGTTACAACAGCCATGTGGGTTCATGGACGTGTCTCCATCTCTGTCTAGTTCCATATCCTAGACCTAGTCCTTCACTGTACAGTGTCCTTATTCAGGACTCTGATAAACATAACTTTAGGAAATAGAAGTATTTAAATGTTGTTAACAAAAAGGATGTATACAGCTGTGCACATATTGAAGTTTGAGGTCAGCCTTAGCAACTTAGTGAGGCACTTAGCAACTTAGTGAGACCCTGTCTAAATAAAAATTTAAAAGGGCTGGGGATGTGGCTCAGTGGTTAAGCACCCGGTTCATTCCCCAGTAATAAAAAAATAAATAAATAAAAAATGAAAACAAAGTGTCAAATTTAAGCACAACTACCATGAAAATGAAATTTTGAATAAGTCCTTAATTAAAAGTAGAATAGCTGATGAGGATATTCTTAACTGATTTAGTTCTGCATTGTCAGGGCTTGTGAGTGGGACTGACTCAGAGAGATTCCCTGTCCTCTCCTCTTGCCCATTAGTTTGCAAAATGAGTAATTGAATTTAATAGTACTTAAAGGATACTTGGAAACTCACAATTAACTTTACAAAATAATTCGAATTTTAAATGGAGTTAGCAAGTACCAGACACCCTTTGTTCATGGCCAGAAGGACATAAGCCTTCATTAACAGGAAATTTCTCATGTTCCATCAGAATTTTTTCATTTAAAGTGGCAGCTGAGTTGTATTAAATAAGAAAAGCTACAGAGATATCACAATCTTGGCCATTTATGAAAAGAATGATTCAGCTCGAAGTGACACTAAAAACAAGATTACAGAATTTGAAAAACGGTCAATGATGTAACTAGGACTTGCTGAAATAAAGAAAGGTCCATTTCCATTTAAACAGGCTGGGCTTTCTCAGAACATGAAGGTCAAGGCTGCTGATGCTTCTCTGAAATGCAGTCAGGAATTGTTTTAGTTGTCTCTTCCTACCTACCTATCTTTTTTTCTTTCTTTTCAGGGAAGTATTTTAACATTATGACAGTATTTGAAATTAGGAACTATGACCCTATTCCATTTTAATGATGTAGAAAAGCTACCTTCATAATAGATGGTAATGAAATAGCTCATTACAAGTAGACTAATAGAGAGGTTTATTCCACCATTTTCCATCTAGACTTGACATTATACAAGAGTTTGAAAAAGTAAATTACAAACAAATAGAGATTGTGTCTTAATTTTTTCACAGCCCTACTCCTGCTAGAAATAAAAACAACAGTGAGGCCTCTACTCCTAATACCTAATAAAGCCGATTACTCAAATCAAAGAGCTCAAAATTTCCATATGCTTCTTTTATTGTTGAGTTAAATCTAGCATTAAAATTCTATTAGGAAAATATAATAACTTGAAAACAGACAAAAATCTACCCCTAAATAGCCAATAGCCTTAATCAACAAATATTTTATGTTCATTTGTTCCCTTGTTGTTTTTATTCATAGACATATTTTCATTTTGTTTTTTTTCCCCTGACTACACAAATAATTTATGCTTACAAAATACCAGGCATAAAAAATATAGAAAACTTAAAGACTTCCATAATCTCATACTTCAGAAGTTACCCTGGACTTTCTTATTGTCTTTATTCAGAGTATGAATGTGATATCAGGGTCGTCTGCCTTATGACACAGACCCTCCATGAAGAACTCAGTAGTCATGAATCTATTCCCTGGCAATTTCATAGGCTAGGAGCATCAGCTCAGATCACAGAAGCAGAACTGGAGGGTGATGCCATAACCAGACAGACTTGGTCACAGGCTAGCACCATTCTTGGGGCCAATTTGTGTGTGTGTGTGTGTGTGTGTGTATGTGTGTTTCCCCGCCCCCCTCCCCCGAAGAAGTTATACTAAGTGTCTGCTCTCACTGTGTTTCTAGGTTTTCATGTTATCTTTACACATAATGAATTGGTATACTTTTTGTCTTGCTAACCTGCCTGTTAGTTTATTTCAGACTCAACTGAATCCTCCTGGGGTGAAGGGAAGTTTTTCCCTCCCTTACACACTTCACAAGAACTGGTTTTCCATAAATACATGTTGGGTGAACAAGTAAGCATAGGGTTTTATTTTTCATCTTGAAATAATGAGTTTGATGCAAATGTCTATCCTCATGTCTTCTCATAATTAATTTGAAACCAAAAAATCAAAACATTGTTGTAAATTTGTACTAGTCAAATTGCCAATGAAATAAAACAATAAAACAAGTAGAAACCAAGACTGAGTATAAATTTGAATACAATTATCTTAATTCCCTAATACATTTTCCTTTACCATGTTTTCTCTAACAACAGGTTTATTAACCCACACATGACAATGTAAAGTGATTTTTGGAGGTAGCCATTAATTTTAGGTCTTATAGAACAACTATACTCAGCTTAACAGTAAAGATATAAATAGAAATTCGTCTTCCTTATCCAAATATTTTGGATCTGACTAATTTGGAAAAGAGATAAAATGGTTTTTCTACATAATAGTGCCAAGGCTATCTACTGAACACTTGAAAAACATTTTGTAAATATAAAGTATTCTTTCTTACTCCACCTTTTATGAGATAGTACTCCAATAGTATATTTATTTGACAAGTCCACTTACCTAGAAACAGAAGACTGGTTAATTTTATAAAATCTCACATGTAAAAATAATAAATGATACTTGATTTTGTTTCAAACAAGGGTGATTAGATTGGTTAAAACAATAGTGGGGAAAAAGATTAATGAAAATCTATAAAATGCTTATAAATAGGAAGAGAAATGCACTGAAAATAAAAGTTTAAATAAAACTGTTTGTAGTAGTAACATTCCCCATGACATTATCTTGAAACTAAACTATAAGATTATTTGTAGATTTTTTTCATATAATCTCATCTTTTAATCTTTTATAGTTACTAAAACTCAGTGGTAATTCATTAAAAATTAATTTGTAATTATGACCCAAGGTCTTACTGATGAAAGGATACTTAGGAGAAGCACTCACCTGAACATCTGAATTCAACTTTGAGAAGAAGTAACTTATGATCTTGTTAAGTGAAGTCAAGTTTAACACTAAGTAAACTTGGTATCACGAATTTGATTCATAATTTTTTGCCAGAACACAGAGTGGAGGTTAGTCCCCAGTGTGCTCCCCTTGCATCATGTGGTATCTGCTGAAGCAGTGATTGGTCTACCATCTGGCTTTCACCATAGTATACCTCAGTAGACTTGCAGTTTGACATAGAGTTACTTAAATGTGACATAATCATTGACTCCCCAAATACTCTTCAAAAAATATAGTTTCAATAAAAAGATTTTTAGAACCCATTATGATTTTTAATTCAGCATCATAATGACTAGTTAAGAAAGTATTATTACTGTCAAACTGAACTGGAGTCTTGAATCCTCTTGCATTCAAAGGAAATTACATATGTGCCTAAGCAAAAGAACTGATTAATGGTCACTAGTTTACTTGACACAAATTGCTACTCTCTTAAGAGATCAGCACTGATGGTCTGCCTGGATAGCCACAAGGGATCAGAACTTCTCTGGGAGGGAACACTTCTTGACTGGTGATTACTCAAAAATTCAAACTGGAGTGCCTAACTACATTCAGTGTCACCCTCTCACAGGCTCTACAGAAATGACCACCAAAGCCTCTCATTTTATTTCAATAACTCTAGACACATGTAGGGTCACTTTTTGTCATTTTATAATACCTCTACTTTTCATTATTATTGTATATCATCATTCATTCTCTTGGGATTTGTAAAAAAAAAGTAAACAGGCATTTTCTATTTAATCTCACATAGGTTTGAGTTAATTGGGGTGGAGTTCATATCTGATTTATTATGTTTTGATTGATAGTAATGTCTCTGTATTCTCAGAACTCCCTTTAAGCACAAGTCTAAAACATCAATTTCAATTTGAATATCCCTTCAATGTTGGTGATTTTATTCCTGTTTGCAGGAGAGGACACTTTGTCTGAGAGAAATTTAAGTAAATTTATTTAACTTAAACAACTTGTGATAGAATCAGGATTTAACCCCAGTTCTGTCTGACTCCAAAGCCATTTTCCAGCACATTTCATTTATAAAAGGAGTATTTGAAAATAAAGGCATCCTGCCTTTAAATGTCTACCTTAAAATTTAGCATTTTTTATTCTTTATAAATTCCAGTAGGAAGGTGGCCATACTAATGTTTAAAACACCCAGTCAGTTATTGTTTGTGCAAAAAATATTCAAAGTGAATTTTGGTTAAAATATAGCTGTACTTCAATTTATTTCACCAGTTTCAAGGGTAGGTCTTTTCATGAGACTCAGTCCCTTGATGCCAGAGAGGAAAATAGAAGTTTGATCTCAAACTTCTCAGAGTTGAGCTCAAAGTTTCTCCCTAAAGAAGAAGGGGGGAAAAAACTTCTAAGACACTTCCAATGCATAGAACTTCAAGAAAGAAGCTTGGAAGCAAATATTGTATAGAGCTTATCTTCCAAAGTTGTATATAAATTAAGTTCTTATTTAGATGTTTGGCAATTGGAACCAATTGATGAATACTTTGCTTCAAGAATCCTTTTGAGGGCTGGGGTTGTAGCTCAGTGGTAGAGCACCTTCCATGCATGAGTGAGGCACTGGGTTCGATCCTCAGCACTACATAAAAATAAATAAATAAAGATATTGTGTCCATCTGCAACTGAAAAAATATTTTTAAAAAAATCCTTTTGAAATTGAAAGATGGTCATATGTCAGTTTATCTGTTCATACTTTTTTGTTTTTGTTTTGGTACTGGAGATTGAATTCAAAGGCACCTAACCACTGAGCCACATTCCCAGCCCTACTTTGTATTTTATTTAGAGACATGGTCTCACTGAGTTGCTTAGTGCCTTACTTTTGCTGAGGCTGGCTTTGAACTCGCAATCCTACTGTCTCAGCCTCCCGAGCCACTGGGATTACAGGCATGTGCCATCATGCCCAGCTCTGTTCGTATTTTTAAATATTGGATCTGCCTAAAACAGGAGATAACTATATAACACCTATAAAATTACATCACACAGCTTGTTTGAGCTATTTTTGTAAACTATCACCTAATTGTTGTTGTTTGTGTTTTTCCACTTTTTATGGAGGGTCAGCGACATTTAAATAAGTCACGTTGAATCTCAGCTATTCTGTATGTATAGCCCTATATTTTTAGTGCCTTTCATATTGGTTCTCATATTTTATTCTGCATCAAAATTACCTGGAATGTTAATTAAAATTTTAGATTTTGGGGTCTCATTCTCAGAGATTGATTTAGTAGATATAGGATATTCCCAGAAATCTGAATTTTGAACTGTCAACCACAGGTGATTCTGATGCAGTTTTTCAGATCCCCCAACCACCTTAGAGAGACTCCTCCCAACTCTGATTCTAACACTTGTGCTGAATGTTCACAGTGTGCCACAGCCTACTTGTGAGGCTTGATATCCTTCAGTTGTTCTTTAAAGAGCACTAGTTTCCTGAAGGCTACTCTGTTCCACTTCTGTAACAAATGAGAACATACCATTGTCTCAGTGGCCTTCATTCTTTGAACTCTGGGATTTAAGGCAATTTTCTCTTTCACATTACACAAGAAACTGGTTTCAGATCTGCAGGCAGTGCCTCACTAGTTCTGGACTGCCTGCTTCACCAAGGTGGAAGAGGGATCTTTCCTGACTTCTGGCTAACTTAAGGGTCACAAAATAAATGCTATTTAGTGTTCCACAGACCTTGATATTACAGTCTTGAAAATGTAGTCTCAATTCTTAACCATAACTTGGCCAAAGTCTCCTTGATTGGTAAATCCAGCGCATTTGTTCCACTAACTTCTTCACCACACAGTGTCATGCAGAAGACATGGTCTCTGCTGCTTTTCACATTCTGGATAAGTCACGAGAACATCCAAATCATTGCAGTGTGTTCATTGACCTTGTTAACCTAGAAATCATCAGTAGTCATGAAGTTTCTGTTAAAAGCACAAACTTTCATTGCCCACGCGCTGTGAGCTGGGAACTGGTGACATAAAGATGAGTAAGGTATGGCCCCTGATCTTAAGGAATGTGCAAGCTAGTGGAGCTACAGGTATGCCAATAGTGACCCATAACACAGAACCCTACCCCAGAACACAACAAAATAAATGTCAGATTGCTGCTATCTAACAGGTAGGAAGCACAGAGGATATAAATCTCAGTAGGAGATGTTCCCACTGAATAGGTGACATCTGAAATAGATTTTAATGATGAGAAGTAATCAAATGCAAAGAAAATGGAAAAAATAGCTATCTAGTAATTTAATGGAGCTTAAGTTCAGCAAAACAAGGGGTGAAAGTCATTTTCCTTCAGAACTATTTAAAGCCTCTACTATTTGGTAGACTTTGAGGGCAACCTGTTTATCTTAAAGTATTTAACTTCACTGATATAATACCAAGGAAATGGACTCAAGTATAGTGCCCCCCAGGGGTTTTCAGATAAAACTGTGTTTATTAATATTTGTTTCTTAAAGCTGCCTAGACTCCATCTCAGACCCAATAAATCAGAATGTTCTTGGGTTTGGGACCACAGTGAGTCTAATGCCTGTTCCTGCTTCATTGCTGGTCTTCCTTAAGCTCAGAAAAGGAATCTCATTTTTCTCAAACTTACATCGTTTGCTACATAAGGGATGAGTGAGAATGTGGAGAAATTTAAGAGAAAGGTGGTGGCTTTTATTGATCCTTCTTGAGCCCTTCACATAATGAGTAGAAACCAGTACTGGATTAACTTCAAAGACAAAATTCTAATTCCCAGTTGCTGAATTCACACAAAATCTTCCTTGTAACACAAATGTACTGTAAGGGTTGACAAAAACATCCTCCTGCCAAAAGAGATAAGTTTCTGTAGCATAAACAGGGCCACTGCGTCCTGACCACAACGCACAGCATAATGGGCACCATCACCATTGCCAACACTGTCACTTTGTATATTTATTATGACATTTCTCAGCAGATGAAAGTAAAGTGTCTTGAGGAAGGGCACCTTTCTTATCTGCACAGTGGTGCCATATGGACTAGCTGTGGCCTTGAAAACAGAAAGCAATGTTTTCCACATAACTCACCTCCTTTGTATTTAAATCTCTGAATTGTCTGGCTGATTTGAGATGCTCACTAGCATCCTCAGGTAATGCCACATCCTCCTGCTTTCTCCTTTTGTAGGGAAACGGGATTGTATAGTAAGGGCAGAATTGGTCAAATTATATTCCCTCTAGCTTTTTGCTGGAACCTACAATTGGCTTCAATAATCCAGCAAATGTTTCAATTCAATTATGTAAACTGCCTCATACAAGATGTACGTCAAAATGTGAAAAACTCAGAAATTGGTATTTGCTAGTATTTCTGTCCTTAAAATCCAAATGATACATACATATGATCATGGAACTTTTGTAGTCACAGTAATAACTGTGGGACTGTCAGCTTCTAGTGAGAAAACCTCTTAAAAACCATAGAACTTTATTTAAAATTGAATTGAAAACTCATTGATTTTTGACTGCCTCCAAGACTCTTTTGCATAAGAGCAAACATGGCTGCATCTATCCTGATAAAAGCACCTGTAGTAGAGCTTACACCTTTTGGATTCAGTCAGGTCTTCCCACTGGTTGCTCCCTGTAGTCTTCTGTTACAGTGACTGTTTCCAGATTGTGTTTCATGCATCCTTCTCTGGGTTATCTTTTGACTGCTCTCCATGGTCAGCTCATAGTATTTCTCAGAAACATTTTTATACTCAACCTTAGCATCCTCTCATCAACCCTACCATTTTGATGGGAGTAAGTCTAACATTCATTATTTTAAGTACCTCCCTCCCCACCCCTCTATGTCACCATATCTACCTTTTGAATTGGGTTAACCAGGTACCAGTAAGAGGGGGCAAATACCAATTATAAATGTAGACAGAGCCAGGTGCAGTGGCATATGCCTTTAATACCAGCTACTCAGAAGGCTGAAGGAGGAAGATTGAAAGTTGAAGGCCAGCCTCAACAGTTTAATGAGACCCTACCTCAAAATAAATTTAAAAAGGTTGGGGATATAGCTCAGTGGTAAAGAAACTATGGATTCAATCCCCAGTACCATTCCGGTGGGGGTAGGGGGTAGAGAAATATGGGAATTCCTACTTTCTGTAGGAGCTAGTCAAATGAGCTAGTTACTTTGGGGCATAAGGCATGCATAACATTGTGATTTAATCACAACGTTCTTGAAAAGTCAACTATGATGTTCATTACCCAGACATAAAACCCCCTTGAAGGTGGAAGGGATCTTCTGATTCTGGTACTTCCTCCTTGTAACCTCATTATTTTTAGCAGAGGCTTCAACAGTCTCCCACCCTTCAATTTTGTAAACTCAGAATCACCTTCAATGAATTTTTTCTCCCCAGTTAATCCTGTTTCATTACCCAACCCTGTCAATTCTTTGTGTTCTTTCTCATATTCTTTACTCTTGATCTTGTTCTGACCTCATCCAGCTGCTCATCGCTGTATTAAAGTTCTGCAAAAACTTCAAAATACATCTTGTCTTTCCTTTCCTCCTGCAAGTTTAAACTGTATGCTAATAGCCAAGCAACACTTATAAAACCAAATTTTATGACATAATTTTCCTACTTACCTCCTCTTTGCCCATTAAATCACATCTAATCTTTGCCCTTTTCCAGCTTCCCTGCAACTTGACTTCTCCCTTCTTTCTCCCAGAGCTTCCTACCAGGTAAACCAGCTCAGGGTTGGTACTGTTCCTCAACCATCACATACATCTGAGTTTTGACTTTGAGTTTTGCTATTCTCCCCAGGGCTGATCCTCTTCTCTCATCCCTCTTTCTAGACAAATCCAACTCATTCTTCCTGGCCTAAGCCTCAACCTACACTGCCTCTTTCCCTAAATTCCTATAGTGCTTATTAACTCTCTATGGTTAAGCCATAAGTCTTAATCCTTTGCTTTGCTATTAATGTTTTATGTGGAGAATGACTATATCATTTTTGAGAGTAAAAAATGGTGCTGTTAGGGCTGGGGTTGTGGCTCCAGAGGTAGACCCTACCACTTCCACATCGACTTTTCAAGAACCTTATGATTAAATCACAATACCATGCATGTGTTATGCCCCAAAGTAACTAGCTCACCTAGCATGAGTAAGACACTGGGTTCGATCCTCAGCACCACATTAAGTAAAATAAAGACATTGTGTCTACCTATAACTAAAAAATTTTTAAAAATTTAAAAAATGGTACTATTAATAATTTCATTGGCAAAATAGGCATTTTAAATGTGAACTATTCCCAGAAAATATATGGTAATCCTGTTTATGTTTGAGCATCTTTTCTCCCTAATAAAACTTATGTTCCTATGGGCGAAGAGCATGTTTTATATTTGCTTGTAAATTCCTTGGCACATAAGACAATGTCACGCAACATGACTAATGATAGTAAATACAGGAACAAATGAAATAGGGAGGGACAGAATCAAGCAGCCAATTTATCTTCCCCCCTAAAAAGTAGTTTCTTAAAAATGAAAACACAACTCCATCACACTGGTTGTGTAGAGGGCACGGTAACAGGACAGTGGTACAACTTCCCCAGGACAAGTTGTAAAAAGGCAGCTGGAATTCCAGAAGGCAGAATCTAAGATTGAAGACAGGCAGAAACGGTAGCAACAGATAGATCAAATGATGTATAGTGATCAAGGACGGTATAAATCTAGGGATCAAAATTGATCCCGAATATGAAACCAAATTTGTATTCAGTGGGAGCTCTGAAAACATTAATTATTGTCAAATATCAAAGAATGAGCTCCACAATATGCAGTATGAAAGGGGTGGTTTGTCATTTTTTCATTCATACGACAGATTAATTATCTTGAAAAGGTAAAATATAATAAACTAATTGTGAGATTTGGGTTTAAAGGAATCCAACAGTGGAATCCATAGTCAGGCTTAATGTGTCATTTCCTATGTTTATTGTCTTAAGATTTCTTTGGGGGGGTACCAGAGATTTAACCCAGAGATTTAGCCCTATTTTGTATTTTATTTAGAGATAGGGTCTCACTGAGTTGCTTAACACCTCGCTATTACTGAGGCTGGCTTTGAACTCGCAATTCTCTTGACTCAGCCTCCCAAGCTGCTGGGATTACATGCGTGTGCCACCTTGCCCTGCTCAAGATTTCTTAATACATCAGTACACTTACCCAACCATGTGTTTTTTTAGCATTCATATCATAACAAATTGCCTCAGATATCAAATAAGAGTCTGAGAACTTTACTGCTACCCTCAATATGTGCATGTAAAATTTTTCTAAAGCTGACCTCAATTAGAAGGGAGTTGTCACCACGTGAAAAGAACAAAAATTAAAGCCCTCCATAACCCTGAATCATTAGCCCTGTCCTGAGGTCCCCAGCATCCTCACCCCAACCTCACTCTGTGCAGCAGCCACAGAAAGTGGTACAATCATGGAGCCAGCACATGATCTGTGGAGGAGACCATACCATTTCCTGCCCAGCTCGGGGCTCTTTGTTGTTCTTCCAGCCTTGCTCACCTCTGGATTTGAATGGTAGTGAGAAGTCAGATGGTACCTGAACTCTTTCACTGTGACATAACTCGTTCTAAAACTGGAGGCATTTCTTGCAGACTTCCTGGCTATAGGGTGAACTCTGTATTTATGTAGTGACAAAGAAAGTTCATATACCCAGAAGCCCTAGCTTTTAAAACAGAGAAAAACTCATTAACTTTACCCTCCTCCAGACATTTATCTAATAAACAGACAAGTGTGAGCTTTCTATGGCACAGTGGTTGGGTAGAGGGGTGGTGGTATGCATGCCATTTTATGCCAATTGTCGAACTCTTTGATGATTCTCAATATTTAAAATTTTTGTTTTGCTTGGGCCTCAGCTTCCTGATCTATAAAATAAATGAGTTATATGAAATATTTCCAAGGTGCCTTCCAGGTATAATTCCTATAAATCTATGATTGTAAAACATTTTTCTTTGCTTAAAAAAAAGGTGTGTTAAAGAGTAAACATCATTATATCAAAGCTTGTTACTCAGATATTAATATTTAGCAGATGTAATTTATTCCCTTGAACTATACCAGAAACATTAAACAAAGGTGCATTGTAGCACAACTTGCCAAAGGAAAGTGTTAATCATATTTCCCAATAGTTACAAATGTAGAGTTCTGCTGTGGGCTTTCTTAAATGAATATAAATTGAAATTAACTTTGTTTAATTTGAGAAACCACTATGGGCACTTCTTGGCACTTTCTAGATAGAGATGCCATTGTAACAAAATGGAATGCAGAGAGACAGGGATAGGGTTGTTTTCCTCCAGACTCTAATGGCCTCAAATCTCTGAGAATCACAGTGATTAGACAAGATTGTTCAAACCTCACAATCCCACCAGTTTGGGAATAATGAGAGAACATTATGGGATGCATACTTACTCCTGGCCATCATTTAAGCTCCTGAAAGAGTGTGACTTGATTAAGTTTTAAAGTCTCCAGTTCGGAGATTCTATGATTCAGAAATTTTAGTTCAAACTCTCAAAAGTAAACCTACAAAATTAAGTAAATATGGCTGGGAATAAATTTAATGTCTATCGAGGGCCCTTTTAATTACAGCTACCAACTGCAAGTAATAGCCCTAGGCAATAATGATCAGCACTAAGTGTTAGATAGACATTATGGTCAGCTTTGGCCATACATGCCTCTGAGTCTGTATCAGTGGGCTGCCCAGTAGGGCTCTGCAACAGTCTCCTATATAACTCAGAAGGACATTCTAATTCTCATGTAAGCATATTGTTTGCAATATTTTATTTCCTTAACTTAAAGCCTTCCTTTTGAGGTGTATTATAGTTAATGATCTGCCAAATTTTTATTGTTAAACCAAATCTGAAATGAACTTCAGGGCTCAGTAAATTTTGAGACTGTGGCTATTTACTAAAGAGATTCTTCCTCTGTTTCTTTCAAGTTAAGTAACAGACCAGAGAAAAAAGTTTCTGAGATTTATTCTTTCATGAACAGAACATTCATGTTTGCCTTTATGTGCCCACAGTGAATGCAAGACATGATCTCTGCCCTCCTCAAGCTTAAAGTCTAGTCAAACATAAGACATTATTATTATTATTATTGAAAAATGCTGGTTAGGAAAACTCAGGGAGACATCTCTAAGGTCAGACCTGAAGAGAGAAATCAGAGGAGGTCTTCCCTCCATAAGTCCCCTCCAGCAAATTACAAAACTTTCTAGAGACAGCTTCCAGTGCTGATCCTGAAAGAGAGTATTTTTAAGGAGTATAATTGAGGTCTGGTCAGTATTGGTATTTCTGTGGCAGAGTCTTAGGAGAAGTTTTCTGATTTGTTCCTAGACTAAGAGTGACATTCGTCCCCTTCAGCATAACCCTTAGACTAAGAAGTGGAAGTAAGTGTTCATCTTGAAATGGTGAAGACATTCACCATGATTCATTTTCTCTCTGCCTTATCTGAGACTGAGAACTGCTCTGACGTTTACTTTATACCCCCTCTTTCTTTAAATTTTAATAATTAAAATGTTCTAGTTCATTCTTTTTCTCTTTCCTACTTCCTCAGAGTAACCTGAAGTTGGTGTGCATCTTTTCCATTTGTATTTTTTTATTTTACCACTTCCTTATCCATAAATCATACTCGCCATTATTTCATGTACTTACAAATCTATACACACAGCTTCACCTGTATTTTTGCCACTGGGTTTTGTTTCACATGTCCCCCTTTTTTTAGAGATTTGTCTAGATAACTACTTTGTAACTCTGGATTATTCATTTCAGTTACAACCACTACATGATGAAGCCCTCCCTGTCTATAATCTGGAGACACTGGGATTGTTTCTTCTCTCTGTTACCCATGACAGAGGTCCTCTTGGTGTCTCCTGGATTTTATGTCTCATTTTTCTCTAGGGAACACACCAGGCAGTAGAATGGCCAAGTGACAGGGTACAGCATCTTCAGTTTCATTGGGCATTGCCAAGTGGCTCTCTAAAGTGATTGATATTATTTATAAGCCCACTAGCAACATAGAAGAAATCCCACTTTTCCTCATTCTTGCCAATATCTAGTGTTGTCAGACTTTAGTTTTTCAATTGGTTTCAGCATCTCGGTAGTAGAATCCCTGATAGCTAATGAGTTTGAGGATCGTTTCATTTTGTCATTATTTAGTTATTTTTTCTTCTGTGAATTTCTACTTTTTCTGTTTTTCCATTAGGTCATTGCTTTCTTACTGTCTTATCTGAGATCTTTGTCAGGTATACATATTGCAGATACCACCTCTTATTTTCCAGTGTGTAACAACATTGCCATGCTCTCTTTTATCATTCTAAAGTTGAGGTTGCACTGTCAGATTTCTATGCTTTGTGCTATTTTTGTGTGCACATTTTTAAAAGATTCTCCCTACTGTAATGAATAGTCTCTTTTTTACCAACAAAGCTTTAAGGCTTTCTTTTGTGTATTTGGATCTTTAATCCACCTGGAATTTACTCTTTTCTAAAATGTGACAAAGAGATTTCTTTCTTGTTCTTTGGATAGTCAATTATTTCAGCACCACCCCTTTTTAATTTTTTTAAATTTTTAAATTGTTTTATTGATTTGTGATTCCATCTCTGACAGATACTGAGCGCCCATCTTCCATTCTGGACACTTTTATGGACCTCTGAGCCAATGCCACAGAGTTGTCATAGCATGGGTATTATGATAATTCTGGATATCTTCAGGTCATGTCCTCCTCTAATCTCTTCCTTCCTCTTCTCTTGGCTCCAGTTCTTTCTCTCTGTATTCAGTTTTCTTCTTCCTAAAGTACAACATTTAATAATTCTTTGAATGAGGTCTGTGTAATCTTTTCTTTCAGTTGGTGTTCTAAAATCTATCTAACCATCACTGTCTTAGGGTGTGGAGTTTAGCTAGGTATTCTATTCTAGATGGAGGAGGATTCTTTCAGAGCAATTGGAAGATATCCCAGTGGCTTCTAGATTCAGTTGCTGTGAATCTGCTGTTAGCCTGTCCTTTTTCAGATAATCTCCACTCTAGTTGCTTACAAAATCTCTTCATCCTTTGGCATTCTCTGGTTTCTTTATTACAGGTCCACATATATATTTACTTTTATTACTAATATGTCAGATGGTTTTGCTGCTTGGGACCAAGAGTTTATTATTCAACAGTTCTGGAAATTCTTCATCTGTTGTCTCTAACTTGCTTGGCCTTTCCTCTATTCTTTCATTTGGCTTCCTCTGAAACATCTGTGAGTGTTTATTGGATCATTTCGTTCCATCCTTCATATCTCTTAATTTGTCTATAATATTCTTCATCTCTTCATCTCTGTGTTACAATCTGGATAATTCCTCATATCAATCTCCCTGTTCTACTCAGTGATATTAATTTGTCATTATTTGTTATTTTTCCTCCCCAAATTTCCTACCTTTTTCTATTTTTCCATTATTGATTAGTCTCTACTATGAGTTTTTAAATTTTAACTACTATGTTTTAATTTCTACAAGTTCCGTTTGGTTCTCTTTGTAATTGGCCTTCCTTGATGAACAAAGTCCTTCCATTTCAAGCACACTTATTCAACATTCTATTTTCTCAAGTCTGTGGGGCTATAATCCTACATTTCTCAGGCCTCACTCATGGTGGATTTTTTCCTCATGTGTTTCACTATATTTAAATAGGAGTTCATTCATGAGAATCTGCTGAGGCACAAGCTTCAGAGGCACTCTTAAAAGTTATTCTGCTTTTCTTTTTGTCTGGACCCTAGACTATCAACAGCAATGCTTATGCTCACTTATACCTTTATGCAGTTGATAGAGCTTCAAATTCCAAACCTCTACAAGGTGTAAGGCAAGCATTTAGGATTTTCTCAGGCAACTTTTTCTCCCCCCAAAGACTTGACAGCTTGCTCACAGTCTCCTTGCTAGTGGTAGATCATTCCTCTTTTCACAGCTTCAAGCAGAGGCTTGAGTCTCAACTCCTCCACACACAGGTCCATGCCCTCATTTTCTACTTCTATATCTGTGTCAAATCCAAATTTTGTGGCCATTGAGACTGCAGCCCCACCTCAGGACAGTTGCAAGGTGTGGTTTTGGTCTGCACATACCCTTCCCTGTGTCTGGAACATTCTCTACCTTCTTTGACCTTTACCGTTTCTTAAGGTCCAGTGCAGCCATCCATCACTTTATCCAAAAGCTTTCCTCAGCTCCAACCCTCCAGCACAGGCATGGGTGGGATTCCCTTCTCTATGGCCCTGAATGATTTCTGTAGTAGCAATTGTATTCTTGTCTGTTCTTGTTCCCTTATTTCCCTTTATCCTCCTCTTTATTGCAAGCTCTTTAAGGTCAAGGGGCCATTTGCTTACTAGAACCTATCGTAATCTAGCACATATGGGTACTGGATAAATATTTCCCAATTGAATACATGTTGCTTTTATAATAAGGCACAGTTTTGTTCAGGTTCTTGATATGAAGCACCCACCTGTTTGTGTACAGGATCAGAAAACAACATTCACTCTAATTGATCTTAATATGAATCAACAAAATGGATGATAGAAATCATATGCTGAAGCAGTCAGAGCTCAAAAGTTCCTTTGTGACTATGTGTCTCCTGATGTGCTTCTAAGATTTATGGGTGCATAGAAGTCAGAAACAGGAAATCAGAAGACTTGGTGCCCACACAACCGAGCCTTGGAAAAGGTGATGGTATGTCATCAGGGGTGTACTCAGAATCTGTCTCCAAGCTGTATATAATGCTCCCTTCAAGAAGACTTTTCCAGGGCTGGAGTGTAGCTCAGTGATAGAGCACTTGCCTATTGTATGTGAGGCACTGGGTTCAATCCCCAGCATCACATAAAAATAAATAAATAAAATAAAGATATTGTGTCTATCTACAACTAAAAAAAATTAAAAACAAAAATAATCACTCCATTTAAAAAAAAAAGAAGGCTCTTCTGGATAATACTAGATGTTATATGTGAAAATAATCTTAGGGTATTTCTTTCCTTTGTTCCTTTTTCTTTTCTTGCATCTTTCCTTCCTTCCTTGGATTAAACTATTCTATTATCATGCTAAAGCCATGTAACTGGCTCTAAGTACACTTGAAATAGTTGCCCTGTATTTGTCACTATAGAAAATTATCAAGATATGAAGACTTGGTCAAAACTAAATGCCCTGGTTTCTTTCTGAGTCTCAGTAATTATATTTGCTTCTAAGTAAGAGTGTCACATTGCTGACTCTTGCCTAGAAAAAGCACAGGTGGTCACCATGTATCACGCACATTAAAACTATTTGATTTTTTAGTTTTTTGAGGGAAAAAGGGGGCTCTTTTGTTTCAAGAAGCAGGGTACCACCCAAGTTCCTTGAGGAAAAAAGTTACTTCAGGAAGCCACATGTTGGGCTGGGGTTGTGGCTAAGTGGTAGAGCTTGCACTCATGAGGCCCTGGGTTTGATCCTCAGCACCACATAAAAACAAATAATAAAAACTAAAGAGATTGTGTCCCTCTACAACTAAAATAATATTTTAAAAAAAAGAAGCCACTTGTTTACATGGGAAACACCGAGGTCACTGGTGGGCTTGCCTGCATTGCTGTTCTTGGTATACATCTTGTGAGCTGTGTTCTCTGCCTCTCTGGGTCTCTGCTTCTCTTGGCACATCTGCTTTCTCTGCCTCTACACTCTGCTCCCTCACAGTTTGGTTTGCACTGGGACAACCTGACTACTCACATCGTGACATTTCAGCTTTGCCTGCAGTTGCTAAGCTCTCATTCTTTCATTGCCTGCTGTTTCCAGGAGGAGGTGGGAGAAAGCTCATGCTTTCGTGCAGTGTTTGGCATGGCTCTCCTGGGCATTGACAGCAAGTCATCAAGTCTCAGAGTTCCAAATTCCCATCCATCCCCCTATAGCCCAATTTCCATTCAGAGTTTACCCATGTGTGCTCAGCTGGCCTCCTTGGTCTGAGGGTGGGGGCAAAGGTGAAGAGGAGATCTTCCAGACTCACTGAGTTCTCTCTTCCCAGTTGTCCCTCACACTTCCAGTTTGTGTGATTGAAAATAATACCAGTATTTGTTTAACAATTGCTGTGCTTTTATTTAGAACTCAACCATTTTGCTTTTACAATACCTCGGTATTCATCTATACCTTTAAATTAAAAACTAACTTATGTGGAAAATAATCCCTACTATTTGTACAATCTCAGAACAGTCATTTAGCCTGCCCATGCTTTGATTTTGTCATCTGTAGTTTAGGATCACAATACCTGCCCAATGGTAGTTATGAAGATTAAGACTTTAGTCCGTCTTGTCTGTCTGATCACAAGTTACACTTGAGCCATCATACCCAGGGGTGACCTGTCCCTGCTGGCCAGAGTTCCCAGAGGGTTTCACAGTGAAATTAAAGATATGCAAGCCTACTTCTGCTCCTTCAAGTGTCTGTATGACACCATGATGTCCTTTAAAACTCCACATCCTACCCTGCTTTTTTTCCCAGCACAGATAAGGCAGAAACACTCCAAATGAAGTCCTTCGGACAGAGAACAGTTGAGGGACATGGCCTGTCCACTCTGTTTGCGGGTGGCAGATTCCGCATGTTAGGCACGTTACCCAGCACCACATTCATTGATGATTATATTAAAAGCCACATTCCTGGGAAGGATCTGCTCAGCCGCCACAAGCTTATTCATTATTTATAAACAATTAAAGGGCATGGTTCAAATGAATGCAAGCATCCGGGAAACTCATTACTCAAGTACGGATCAACTCAAGCATTTGTCATCTCCCTGGTGACTTAACATACTCTCTGTGCCTTGGGACCTCAAATTATTAAGCAGAGTGGATGCTTATACTCTTATTTTGTTTAATTGTTGGCCTCATTCCACTTGTTCGGATTATTTGAACTTGTTTAAAATTAGTCCCTCACTTCTGTTTAATATATTAAAATAGGTAAGGGGGGAAGTTTCTTTTTAGAACCTATTGCATTCTAAAGATGAATGCAAATTATCCTACTATGATTCTTAATGACCCACTATTAACATAGTAGGAAACCCAGTGCATTAATGCAATACCTCTTTTCACATCATTACTCCTAATGGAACTGTTACCAGGATAATAGCTTGACCTTTAGCTATAGATTCAGATAGCAAAAATATATTCTGCATATTCCTTACCTCTATTCACATGGCATTTTGACTATTTTCACATCAATGCAACAACCATCTTTTGGCCTGTTCTAGGCCTCATCTACCATTGTAGTGAAAAGAATAGGATTTTCTCTTCATTAGGTAAATTCTAGTTAAAAGTCTCTTTTAAGTTTGGATTGATCCATGAACTAGAATGTCAATATATGCCTAATGGAAATATTTATTGTTAGGTATTTTTTGAGAAGTCTAGCATTCTGTCTTCAAAGGTCTCAGTCACAAACCCAGGAGACAGCAATTTTCCTGGCTTCTTTGTTTTGAAACCAAATTGCTTTTGACTGAAAGGAGAAAAAAAAATAAGCAGAAAAGTGTTGCCTTAAAAATGAATGACAGAGTACTTGAGCTCAAGGTTATATTGGAAAGGTCTGACTTGAAGCTCCTCCCAGAGTTGGACAAAACATTCCACAGCCTTCCCTTTGGCTCTCCTGAACTTGGTTATTGACATGCCCAGGAGTCATTTTGATATTGGCACAGCCTAAATCTACTTTGTTATTTTGGGACCACTAGTTTTTAATATGTGATAATTTGGACACATGCATTTCACTATCTAAGAAAAGAGAGGTTGCTATGGAAATTAATTATATAAATAATACTACAAGTGGGAAGATGTTTCCCTGCAAAGACAGTATATTCAATAATTTTTGTAGTATATATTTTTATATAAGCAAATAGGGTACTAAGTAACAAATATATTTTTCCATTTATTAAAACAGAACTTCAATGACATCATTTGGCGATTCTCTGATTAGTAAACTTTGGGCATGTGTGTATAATAAAAAACCTTTCTTTCAAAATATTCTGTTAATTAAAGCTTCCTAGTAATTTTTCCCCACTTAATCTAAATTTGTGAGCTACTGTTTTTGCTTTTATTAGAAACAAAACTGAAAAATATGTTTGCCTATTCATCACATGCGTCTTGAGTTTCTTCAGTGCAAGGCACTAGGTTTTTTGAAGGAGAAAAAGAAAAGTCTTTTAGAACCTGGTGTAAATTTAAAAGTGCACACCTATCACCCAGGGTATCGTTTTCCTCTGTTCTCTCCCAGGTGGAGCCTGCTTACTCTCCTAAGTCCCACATAACTGACACTGGGCAACCTGGTTGATGTTTTCCTGCTCCTTAGTTCTGCATCCTAATCGTAACTCCCCCTCTACTCAAGGGAGCTGGGATAGAATCTTCTTCCATCAGCCACACAAAGATCCATCTGACCCACTGGCCACATGGTGTCTGGTCTTCATCTCTGATCCCTTTGGCCTCTTCTGCCTTTCAGCCCACACTATTGAGCACACCTTATCATCCTCTCCACAGCTGCATGCCACTGCTGTTTTATTTGATTTTTTGATTCTTTGATACTGGGGATTGAACCCGATTCTGCCAAAAGTATCTGGCAGACTCCTGCCCCTAGGCCAGTCCTATCATCCATTGTCCTAGATGGGAGCTGCAAAGTGCTGACGGAGACAGCGCCTCACCTGTGTAGACTTGTCACCCCATCTGTAGCTTGGCAGCCTTTCTGCTTGTCCTCACTCTACCGTTTTCCAGTTCTCCTCAGAGATAGCTCCAAACATTCCCACACTCACCTGTAATCCTAGTGGTTGGGAGGCTGAGGCTGGAGGATCATGAATTCAAAGCCATCCCCAGCAATGGCGAGATACTAAGCAACTCAGTGAGACCCTGTCTCTATATAAAATACAAAATAGGGCTGGGGATGTGACTCAGTGGTTGACTGCTTCTGAGTTCAATCCCCAGTACGGGGTGGGGGGGAAGGGGGGGAATCCCCATACTCTGCACCCTGATAGAGCTTCACTGCTGAGTTCGCTGAATCACAGGATCCACCACTCCAGCCTGGAACCACTTCTGAATTGGCCGCTGTCTTCCACTTGTTCTGGCTTCAGATAACAGCTCCCTCCTATCTTCTCCTTCTAAGCACTGGTGTTGTCCGTAGTTCTGTGCCTGGCATGGTGGGCTTCTTACTCTGTATGTTCTCGGGGATTGGTTATTGGTTTTCTCTCATTAACTACCACATACATAGTCAGACCTATGTGTCATTGGGTTCACCGCCAATGATTAAAAATATTCAGAAAAAACCTAGCACCACAAAACAAACAACAACAAAAGCAAACCAAATCCCAAATTCCATACAACTTGGGGACTGGAGGTATAGTTCAGTGGTTCAATGCATGCTTAACATGCACAAGGCCCCAGATTTAATACTGAGGACAAAAAAAAAAAAAAGAAGAAGAAGAAAGAAAGAAACCACATCTGTATGAAACATGCACAGACATTTTTCTTGTTATTCCCTGAACAATACAGTATAACTTACATAGTGTTTACCTTGTATTAGGAATAATGAGCAATCCACAGGCTATTAAAAGTACGCATGAGGATGTACATAGGTTATATATAAACACTATGCCATTTTCTATAAGGTACTTGAGCAATTGAGGATTTGGGCATCCTCAAGGGTCCTGGAACCAATGCCTGGGGGTACCCAGACACAACCGCCTGTTTGTGCCTTTCAGACCAGTGTGTTCAGGCCAGCCCTTTTCCTGCAGTGTAGGCTTCTCTGTCCACATCTGCTGGCCATCTCCACATGGGTGGTCCAAAAACACTCCCCACCCTCACAAGTCTTCCCTTTCTTCTGTATTTATTATATCATATGATACACAAAAAAAACTCCAGTTCTCTGCCCTAGATACCTGACTTGCTCTGGCAACTGTAGTCACTTCTACAATTATAATAGCCTCCTGAGGGGATCCCCTCCTTCCTGTGGCCAC
Organism: Ictidomys tridecemlineatus; assembly: GCF_052094955.1. Taxonomy (NCBI): domain Eukaryota; kingdom Metazoa; phylum Chordata; class Mammalia; order Rodentia; family Sciuridae; genus Ictidomys; species Ictidomys tridecemlineatus. The sequence goes on from NC_135486.1 coordinate 97,829,929, forward strand.
CCTCATACAATTGGATAGCTTACATATGAGATTGCATGCATGGCTTTTTCTCTTCCTTAAATTATCTCCTAAGAAGTATGTTCTTTGATTTAAGTATTAGTTTAACATTTTTTTCTAATATTTTATACATGTCTGAGTATGCTACAGATAACTCTGTCCATTTTTCTATGGGGACTTTTTATTTGAATGTGCTCTTTAGATGGTGGTATATAATGAATGTTTTCAGCCATGTTTAGTGCAATTGACTTTTTCATTCTACTGAAATATTTATTTTTCATTAAATGGAAATTTCAATTTTTATGTAGTTGAATCTGTCAATATTTTTCTCTGTTATTTCTTTTTAAAAGAAACCTTTAAAACATTAAACTTACCAATATTTTAAATACCAAGAAGGCAGCGTGATATGACTTTAGACTAGATGTTGACCTTACGGAGAGCCAGTTGAAAAGACAAGTTGAAAAGTGCTCAGGAACTGGAGAGGGAGGTAGAAATGTCACCCATACATGCAGTCACATACTGTGCGCAGCATTCCTGAGGTCATTGTCCTGCTTTCCTTTTGTCCTGCCAGATGATTCTCCCTAGTTTCTTTGGGCTTAATAAGGGAGGCCTTTACCCAGAACTAGAGTTAACTCAAATTGGAATTTCTGTCTAGATTATGTCTTAAGATTTCATCGAGACATACTGCATTATTATTTATTTTGAGTATTGACTGGGTTAATGAGAATCACCATGAGAACATCATCTTTTTGTGTAATTTTTCATTTTATTTTGAATCGACAGCAAAAAGTAAGGTCTTTCAGTGTGTTTGTGGGGCCAGTGGATCAGTAGGAAGTATTTCCTTTTGGGCCTATGAGATACACACACAAAGAGATGGGGAAGTAGAAAGAGCAGTTTCCATGTGAATTTCTCAGTATTTCCAGCCAGTTTCATTTTAAAGCACAATCCACCATTGGTAGCCAGAGGCAGGCTAATAATCATCTTTATCATTCAGATGTGGAAAGCACACACTACACAACTGACATCCTTTAGAAATAGACTTTTGGTGGGGGGCTCAGTGGTAGAGCACATCCTTAGCATAGGTGAGTCCCTGGGTTCACTTCCCAGCATCTCCAAAAAAGAAAGAACTAGACTTTTATTTTCTTCTTGGGCTATATTCCTATTTCAGATCTGCATATTTTATTTGTTAAAGTATATAACAGTATATTTCACATTCTCTTTCAGTCTTCACAGAAAAGTACTGTACTGCTAACCATGTGGATAAACTTCCTGGCCCAAGAGACTGGGTACAGATTCTACAGGATCAAATTAAACTGGCCAGAAGAAGGTTAAAAAGAGGATCAGGTATGAATAGGTTGTAAAAAAGTAATTGTGGAAGTACTTTATTGTACTGTATTTATTCTTAGCCTTTGTAAAGCACAATACTTTTCTCTAGGGCAGTTTAGTAGGAAATTTCTTTTTTGAAGGAAAAGCTCTACATAATGTGCTTTGGTTAGCTACCTTAAAGTCTTATTCAAGATTTTGAAACTCACCTTAAGATTATGTAGTAAAACTTATGACAGGCCATTTGTTTTGAATAGTACAAAGGAAAAAGATTGCTAATCTCATTTATGGTCCAATGTGTCTCACATATAAAACTGGGTCTCTCTTTTGTGGTTTTCTTCTATTTGCCTATTTATTCTTGTTTGTTTGGGTCTGCTTGATTTATTAAAAATGTCCTACTTGTTTAAGATTTTTTTTTTAATTAGCCAAAATCCTTCAATAAGAACCATCAATCACATCAAGGAAGAAGGAATGTATGTGTGTTTTAAAGTCTGGGCTTGGATTTGGGAATTTGGGGGTTATCCTTCCAGGAAAATTGAACATTAGTTGCATTGTGACATTTAGATTTGGTCATTTGAAATCTCAGGCTTCCCAAAGTGACAGTGGGCCATTGTACCAATGAGAAATCCCTTGAGGTCAGTTTTTTCCTATCATACAGAAATAGTTGTCTCAGGATGGAGATATAGCTCAATTGGTAGAGTGCTTCCCTCGCATGTACAAGGCCCTGGGTTCAATCCCCAGCACCAAAAAAAAAAAAAAAAAAAAAAAAAAAAAGTTGTCTTTAGGAGTCCACAGATTTCTATTTTTTAAAAAAAATTCCTTATACATTCATACATCTATTTTGAAAAACAGTGTGGAGGGTCCTCAAAAAGATAGAAACAGAACTACCATATTATCCAGCAAACCCACTTCCAGGTATATATCAAAATCAATGAAAGTATGTTGGTGAGCTCTCTGCACTCCTATATTCATTGATACATTTTCACCAATAGTCAAAATATGGAATTGACGTAAGTGTCCACCAGAAGTAGATCAATGTATTTTTTAGAAATGTAGTATATATATATATATACACACAATGGAATACTGCTTACTCAACCTTAAAGAAGAAGTCTCGGAGTTTCATTTGCATCAGCATGGGCAGGCCTGGAGGGTGTTGCACTAAGTAAACCAGGCACAGAAAAGAGATACTCAAGATCCCACTGTGGAATCTAAGAAAGTAGAACTCACTGAAGTCAAGATTAGAATGGTGGTCACCAGGGGGCTGGGGGGGACTAAGGGATGCTAGTCAAAGTATACAGAATGTCAGTTAGGAGGAATAAGATCAGGGGATCCGTTATGCCATATGGCAACTAACAGTGTTAATTGTTAATAAAACACTTGAAAATTAAGGGAGTAGACTTTAAATGTTTTTACCACAAAGTATGCAAAGTGATTCTATTAATTAGCTCAATTTAACCACTCCACAGTGAATACATATTTCAGAAAACTATGTACATCATAAATATACAAATTTTGTCAATTATATAAGATGAAAAAAAAAATCCAGATCCAACACCATGGCATCTGGCCTTTGGAACCCCTGTGGCTAGAGTATGAGTCAGTTTGGGAGGTGGACTTTGAATATGAAAATGATCTCTAGCAAACACGAGATTGTTCTCTTAGTCCATTTTGTGCTCCTGAAGCAAAATACTACAGACTGAGTAATCGATTTATAATGAACAGAAATGTATTGGCACACAATACATTAAGGGAGTAGACTTTAAATGTTTTTACCACAAAGTGCAAAGGGAAAAGGGAAAAATTAATAAATAAAAGAACACTTTTAGAGTTGAAGGCACATACGTTGCTCAGAAGGTTTACCCAGTGGGTAACACCAGGTTAGCACGGATGATGTCATGTTGGATGTCTCATCTTCCTGGAGGCTGGAAGTCCAAGAGTGAGGGACCACAGCTGGCGAGGGCCTTCTTCCTGCAACTTCTCATGGCCAAAGAGTGAAGAAAGTGAGAGAGAGGGGAAAAAATGAGGACCAAACTCAGGCTTTTATAACAGTTTACTTCTGCAGTAATGAACCCACTCATTTATCCAGTGGTAAGGGCAGGGCCTAATCACACCCTACCCCCAGCACTATGGCATTGGGGGTTAAGTCTCTAATGCATGAACTCTGGGGGACACACTCAAACCATAGCAGTCTCTCACAGATCCCTTTCTAGTGAACCCTTCCTAACCAGCCGTGACCTTGTCACTCAGACTCTGCCAGAGCAGGGACCAGCAACTGAATCATGTTTGTGTCCCAGGTGACACATGGTATGTGAGACAGGCTGACTCTCAAGAAATAATAGTTGAATGAATCAATGAAAATGTCAGTAATTTCAGAAGACTTGTTGTTTGCACTTGAAGCCTGTAGAACATTTCACCAGTCCCTTCTTGGGGTTCAAATGTTTATCCCATTCCCTCCAGAACTCATGGGGCAACAATGTCCCTGAGCCTCATCCTCAGGAACAAGATTCTTACAACTCCTGGTGACTCATTGTGGTCATCCCTGAGCCCTTCTCCTTCCTCCTTATTCTTCCTTCCCAGTTTCCTCTCTTATTTTTTCCTTCCCAAATCTCCTGCTAGTTTATCTCATAAAGGTCCCCTGCATCCTTCCTGAGTTCCTTCACAAAAATCCCTTCTTATTACATTAGTCCTGCAAGGTTTCAGATCCCTGGAAGGGTTGAGTTGGGAGGGAAAAGGGGAAAAATTAATAAATAAAAGAACACTTTTAGAGTTGAAGGCACATAAGTTGCTCAGAAGGTTTACCCAGTGGGTAACACCAGGTTAGCATGGATGATGTCATGTTGGATGTCTCATCTTAATTTTATGGCCTAAGTATTAAGTCTGAGTGTTGACCACACCAGTAACTACTAAGTTGGCCTGTGTGCCAAGATTCTACTTTGGACGTCTTGACTGAATAAGAACTTCCATTTCCTATTGATTTGCAAGGTGGAAATTGTTGACCCCCCCCCCATATATTGTATTATATACAATATAATATTCTAGTTTAAGAGAAATCTAAAATGTGTCCTAATGTAGAGTCCTAAGTTCAAGATCAATAAGCCCAGAGAAAAGGCAAGGGGCCAGTGTACCAACCAAGAACCAGCCACCTTTGCTTCTCCCAGATTCTAGTCCCAACTATGCCACCAACTTTGAGCTAGCCTGAGGCAGGCAGAAGATCCCTTTGTGAGTGGCTGTCTCCTTTCTGCTTTGCAGGGGCTGCTCAGGGCAGATGCAGCAATCAGAGATACTTGAAGCTCTCTGGGACCTTGAGGGGAAGGAGCTGTGTATAACAGGACTGTTGAGATTACTAATTGACGTGCTACAGAGACTACCTGAGAAAGGAAGGAGAGGGCTTTGTGTTCCAAAACACATGCCTCTCACTGAAGAGAGTGAACTAAAGGTCCTAAAGGGCTTGAAACTTTTAGAAGAAACCTTTAAAGGTAGAAGTAACAAAAAGTAGGGAGATATTGGGGAAGGCTATTCCCAGGGACTGAGAAAGGGCATTGCTGTACCACAAGATGACAGTAGGAAATTGTTTCAATGTCATTCTTCTGGTGCCTTTGCCAAGCTGTATATGTCCAACAGTGTCCAAAATAATCATGCCTTTTTTTCCCCCTTCTTGTCAAATGCTGAGACCAATGATAAGTTCTGGTATCTTCCCACCAGCAAACATGACTACACAGTAGGGCTGCACAGTAGGGCTCCACATTGCCCTTCCTACCTCCCACAGACTGGTCAGTGAACACATTTCTTAATTATCACAGCATTTCTATTAATAATTCACATTTCCAGTGCTGCTTTCCCCCCAGCACACACACACATAGAGTGGGACCCAAACTCTAGCCTGCTCCCCAGTTCTTCCCTTCCTTCTCTCAGAAGCTTAGAAGATCACCCACTCCTGTTCTGTAGGCATCAGGATATTTGACTTAGGACATTTTAGTTTTTGAGTGGTGGGTTTAGATAATCTGCCTAGATATCAATGACATGTTTAGAGCAGGTTCTATTAGTGATTGAGAAATGGAACGTGATCATAAGACAAAATCACCCCTGACATACAGACAGACCAAACCAGACCTAAATAATAGCACATCAGCCCTGGCTTGCCAAACAGATTCTGTCTTCCAATCTGTGAAGTGCTGCTACATATCATTCTCAAGCAGCACAAAAGTGGGACCCCAGCAATCAAAACTAGAGCCACTTGGATTTCCTGCAGGGGACAAGGGGCCTGGATCAATAATGTTACTTGCTCTTGTGTTCGCTGTCTTGATTATTTTCCATCTAAACGATAATACAAACAGTGTCTCATAGATATTCCCCAGTTTCAACCTTATTTATCATATTTGGCTCAATTCCTGGAATTAGGTGCAAACTCTGACTGGGCAAGCTAATCAACTGTCCGCTTAGGAAAGTCTGCCGTGCCTCTGGAAAAAGAAGTGCCCCACACGGATTTGAAAGGTCGTTATGCAAATCCAAACAGAAATTCATTTGGGGTTCTCATCACATGTAATCATTTTTTTCTATAACTGGAATGATTCCTTTTCTGGTGTGGATTTTTATTATTTTCATTAGATTACTTCCTCAGAGCTGAAATCACAATTTATTATTTGTGTTAGATCCAAGAGTAAAGCTGTCACTGCTATTAAATTTTTATTGGACTTTCTCGATCTTTTCCAAATTTTACAACTTGATTGTCACCAGGGAAGAAAGAGTGTGAACTTGTTGATACAGACAGATGTTACAATTAAGTTTAGGTAATACAGTGATGTCCTTCATTCATGACATCTTGTCCCTGTTCATGCAGCTAGCTTATACTAATTTATATATAATAATTTACATAAACGTGGGTTGTTTATGTTCTGTTCTGACAAAAGAAAATAATTGCATAGGCCTGTTTATGAAAAGTAAGAATAGCTGAATTACAAAGAGAAGAGAATGCATACTCCAAAGTAATTTTTGTTGTAACTGAATGAAAAGCAATTATGAATCTAAACTGCAAGTTACTAAAGTACAAAATGAACTAAAATTTGAAGATTTTTAAAACAGCAGCTCATAATGATGCATGTGTTTATGTTTGGACTATTAATGACAAAGAGATTAAGAGCCCAGATTTAACCCAGTTCATTGTCACTTACTGGCTGTGTTACCCTGCGGAATTTCTTCACCTCCCTGATTCCTCATGTGTTAAAATGAGCATAACAACAGACCTATATCATAGGAGTTCAGTAACACACTACATCTAAGAACTCGGTAAATAGAAAGTATTTAACAAATGATGATAGTTGTCATCATTATTTATAGTTATTTTAAAATAATTTTTTAAAAAATTCTTGACAACAAGAGTTCTACCATGTAGGTCATCTACATATTCAAATTCACTCAAACCAATTAGGAGAAAATGACATAGGGCTGGGGATATAGCTTAGTTGGTAAAGTGCTTGCCTTACGTGCACAAGGCTCTGGCTTCAATCTCCAGCAGCGCGCGTGCGCGCACACACACACGCACGAGCACAAAGAATAAAATGATGTCTTTTAAATATACAAATGGCATATATTCATTGTCTTTAATATATAAAATAATAAAATACAAAGAACTAAACTTTAAAAAAAAAACCTGAAGGCTTTTTAGTGTGTCTTATTTTTTCTATGAACCTATTTACAAATTTTAATAATTTAGTCCCTTGATTAACTTGCCTGTTTTTGTTAATAAATGTTTATCTATAACATCATGTTAGTGGTTTCTACTCAACTCCAACCCATACTGGTTGTGACTACTCTTTCTCTTCTTGGGGTTTTCTGTTTGCCATGAATCTAGCAAGCTAGCAGGTCTTTTGCTAATGCCAGATGTACCCATCTGAGGACAAGATGTTAGAGGATGAACTAGAGGTGGGAAATGTGGAATATTTCTATCTGTATCTAAACCCTGATTGTGTTTAAAGCAACAACAATATAAAGAAGAACTCAGCATTAGTTTTGCTTCCCCAAACTCAGCATTACAACATGATGCAAATGGCAACCTTCCTTTGACTAGCCTCACTGTGCACCTGAACTATAAGCAGGGAACTTCCAGTGGGGATCATTCAGTGGGAGACTAAAGTCCCCTTCAGTTATCAGGAGACTTATAGGCCCCTTCTCTTTGAATTTAGTGGAAGGTTTTTCGTGACTAAAAGAGATACCTTTGCAAAATTCCTAAGGAGATTGAAACATATATCAGAGCTAAATTAAGTTTGCATTTTAAATCATAGAAGTAAAGAATCTTTTGCAGAAATGTGTATTTCTTCATGAATGAATAGATGCCAAAGTTGGACTGGCAGCTTGAGGACATAAATTTTCCAGCATCTCCAAAGAAAGTTTCACTTTTTGCATTTCCTAAGGCTACCCAGCAGGAGCGGCTCTGGGGATGGCAAGTTTGGTTTTATAACAGGAATTCTTTGACCTTTTTGCCTTCAATGACATGTTTAAACAGTCTACCCCAGATGCTGATTGGCTGTTGAAGCCCATGTAAATAAGCAAAAATGGCTGCTACAATAAGGTTCATAAGATTCTTAAAAATTTAAATATGGGAAAGTTGATTTTACGACATTATCATCATCAAAAAATTTTCATTTAAATAATGATGCTAAAATTTGTAATGTGAACCAACTGAAGCTGAAAACGGAAAGGATGAAACTTGTTATGTATACTAGAGTTATTTTAATTGTATTACTATATTCAGTAAAATGAATGTGCTCCCTGAAACTAATGAGATTTGTGTTTTATGTTTGTAACCAGCAGAGGTAGCTGACGGTGATGAAAGACTGGACGGCATTTCTCTACCACCAACAGGTAAAACACATTTACACTTTCATCACCTGCTGGAAAATACGGTGCAAGAAAATATTTGCATTGAAAATGGTATTAATATTAGAGATGCAGATGCTTGGGCAAGCTGCTTTCTGTAACAGACCCAGGCCCTGGCATTCAGAGTTTCTCAAAACCCTGGGTTCAGAGATGTTTTTTATATTGGATATAAAAAGCATGAATAGCTACGTTTTTCTCACACTGTTTCATAGTCAGGAAAATCTCTGAAATGCAAATCTCAATAACAGTATTACAACATTTTGCCTCTCCAGATTTGTGGACATTAAAATATATTTTCATATTGTCATACCGATACCTCAAATAACTCTCAGACCACACATTGCCATTCCAATTAAGCCTTTTATTGCTGACCAGTGGCAGACACTCTACTGTCTAAAAGCGAGATGGTCAGAGTGGTGCACCCCCTTCAGTTTGACTTCATATGTAAGCCAAAAAACCATAAAAGGACGTTTGGGGGTTTAGCCAATGCAAGCAAGCCAAGTCACAGAAGTGGGAGATTGCAGTCAGGCAGTCTTCCGGCTTAGCCAATCAGAATAAGCCCAGTTACCCCAGTTATAGAAGCAGAGCCCAGTTACCCCAGTTACACAAACAGAGCCCAGTTAGATAGTTATGTGTTCTTGAGGGTTTCCACAACAAAAGGAAAAACAACTTGGCCCAGTCATGACCTTTCTAGTTGACATGGCTGTTTCACAAAATGGAGTTACTAAACAAAATGGAGTCACTATAGTCAAGACTTCTGCCTCATCACAACATGAAATAAGATTCACTTTAGAACAGGGAGCACTAATTTTGTGTGACCAAATCCATGACTACTCAGTCTTCTCCCACCTCCTCCAAAAAGGACTTTGAGAGGTAATCCATCATTGCTCTTTATTTAATGGGCACCCAGTTTCTATTGGATTTTAATTGCATGATTGAATAAGCCAGTCCATCCAGCATGTGTGGCACACTCCTAATACTTGAACCTGATCAGCCAAATGTAACATTGCACTGAAGCATTTGTTGCACACAGTTGCATTAAGCCATAGACATGATTCTTACTTCACTTATTTGACTCTCAAGTAAGCCTCTGATTCTGGCCTCCTGCCTGTATGTCACTTCATATCTATAAGGCAGGACACAGGTATCTGTCTGATCAGTGAGCTACATGTTAAACAGTTTATTCCTGCACTTAGTCTCAGGATTCTTTATTTACTGCCCTCAAAAGAGTACCTGAAGATTCTGTCCACAAAATCCAGATACCCGCCAAAAAACATAAGACTGAAAAAGACTGACTCAATTTTTCTGTCCTCTAGATTTAAAGTGTTCTGCTTTTAATTAAATTCAGCAAATACTAACAGAATGTCTAGTGTATGTAGGAACTTTTAGAGTTCCTAGAGGTCACGTGTTCATTGATAGCACCATCCCAAGATGGCCACTAAAGCAGAGTCCATAGGTGTAGGATGGGCATATGATAATGAGCTTCAGAACAGCAGGGAAGCCCAACTGTATAAATGATACATTGCTTCCTCTGCATTGAGTAACTAAGCAACAGATCAATGAACAAATAAATGAAATGAACTACATGGTGCAAAAGGATCTGTGTGTATCAAGTTCTTCCCATATATAGTCATTATATAAAATGTATTTCTCATTTGGCTGTGTTTCCACATTTGTGAATTAAGAGAATTGAAATATGTGATCTCTGTTGTTCCTTCCCAATCTATCATTCCCTGAATATCAGGACAACTCCTATCAGCCTTATTCCTATCAACCTACACAGCCCACTCCCAGTAGATGCAGGAAACACTAATCATAAAAATGAAATTGTGTATTTCAGGAGGCCCTTGGGAGGAATACTATGCTTTTCTAATTGTGTCTCCCAGGGCGACTACTACCCCCAGGTCTCCTATCTGGAGGCATCTGTACCACTTGTCCTCTGCCGTATGACACAGTGGGTTTTGGTTTTATTCTTTGAAGATCATGCCCCTTAAAATAACACCATCACTTTTAACTGACAATGGAGGTAAAGATATTTCAGACAAGAAAATTGAGCACAAAGGATGCTAGACCAACCTCATAAAACAAAAACTTTCAAGGAATCTGAGAATGAGAAGGAACTTGAGAGATTACCCAGTCCAATCCCTTCTTTATCCAATACTTTTATTTTACAGGGAAAAAAGCCTGAGGCCCAGAAACATTAAATGACTTCCCCAAGGTCTCAAGAGCTGGTTGATGGCCTGTCCAGAACCCAGGCCCTTCGACTCCCAGCCCTTACACCGTAGAGCTTTCTTATACCTAAGCCAAAGCCAGCTTTTCTCTGCATGTTTCTTAAAGATCCTAAGAGATGATGGATTTACTAATCCATTTAGGATTCCATTTCAATGTCTCACAATCTTCACAGTTAGAATGTTCATCATCAGTGTACCCAAAATTTGCTGCAGTTTAAGCTCATTTACTTCAGTCCTCTCTCAATTTTGCCCAAAGCTGTGAGGTTGTAATGAAGAAAATAGTAGAACCACCTGCAGGTCTTATACTAGACTGCTAATAGAGATTGGTTACAAATTGCTAAGCAGCATGATAAATAAAAATGTTCATTCTTTAGAAAAGGGGGAAAGAAGTCACAGATTGGTGCTCAAATTTTGAAGTAATAAAATCAAAGAATATCGATAGTCTAGCATGTCCTTTGGTTGCCTCTCTAGAGTAAAATTTCCAGTCTGGTTGGCAGTGCTATTTGAATGCAGTGCTATTGCTAATACCCCTCCTTCCATGTGCCATGACACGACATCGGGGCAGTGGAGTCCCCCTTCTTGCACATGTGTCTTCATCCTCAGAGTGGAGCCTCACTGATCAGAACCACAGGAGCCCCAAGGGGCTCTGATACAGATCTTCATTATCTCATTTCCCTGATCTGGCCACAGCAGGTCCTTTTTAAAGATTCAGGAACGGCCTTATTATCTTTTTAAGATCTTTTTTTCCTTCCAATTGTGTGTTTTAGGAAGAAGTAGGAAAAGGTGGAAATCCTTTAGGGTTGCTATGAACCTGAAGTGGCAGGGCAGGGTCAAATGCTCAAATGACTTTTGTTTTGACCTACTATAGTTAAGCAGCCTTTTATTTGTCTGGCTTTAACAAAATCAGATACAGATTCTGTAGTGGAGAAATGTGTTTTCATAATTTATTCCCTCTCCACCCAGTTCTATAAGCCTTTTGGGGTATACTGGGGATTGATCTCAAGAGTACTCAGCCACTGAGCCACATTCCCAGCCCTATTTTACTGTTGTTTTTTTGTTTGTTTGTTTGTTTGTTGTTTGTTTGTTTGTTTTAATTTAGAGAAAGTGTCTCACTTAGTTGCTTAGTGCCTCACTTTTACTGAGGCTGGCTTTGAACTTGTGATCGTCCTGCCTCAGCCTCCCGAGCTGCTGGGATTACAGGTGTGCACCACCACACGGGGCTTCTATGAGCCTTTTGAGCAACTGCTGGGAATCAGAACCGCATTGGGGTCCTGTGGACAAATTCCTGCCCTCAGACTAGTGTATGACAGAAGCACTTACCTAAATGTTGCAGCACAGATGTGGAAAGTTCTTGATAAGGAAGAAAAAGCCCCCAGAATCTGGGAACAATTGGGTTTAAAAAACAAAAAAAAAAGTATAAAGTAGAATCAAAACAGTACTTTCTAAAACTTAAAATGGGACTTCTTAATTTGAAAAGAAGTGATGTTCATCTGAACTTAGCAATCTGTGTCACAAATTAGCATTATTTTACATATTTTTCTCTGTTAAGAAGTGCAAGGAAGAAAATTTAAATGAATGGTTCCACCCACAGATAATCATCATTAAGTGTTTTTACCAGACTTTTCTCTATATTGATTTTGTTTATAGAATAGAGATCAATACATAAAATTTTGTTTCCAGAGCATTTGATATTTTACCTAAAAAGCATTCTCTTATTTTGTTACAAATCGTTATACACATTATTAGCTGCATGATGCTCCATTTTGCAGGTAAATTACACTTCATTTGGCCCTTTTCTGTTACTGGACAATAGACACACTCTAATAGTAACACATGTTCTTGGAATTACCTGTAAAATATAATCATTACAAGTTTCTAAATTGCTCATTTAGCACAACTAAAGCCATGGCTAAAAACTTAACAACTTCACTCTACAACACCAGCACCTAAAAGTCAATTCCCTACTTGTCAGGCCACGGTAGAATGTCACTTAGGGAAGCAGCTCTCCCCCTTCATTGTCTTGTCTCTGTTATAGGTAATATATTTGACACCAGGAGAGAAAACATGGAGGATACAGAAACAGGTTTTATTGCCTAAGCTTTGATTTTAGTGACTTTGGTCATTAGCATATGTAACTTTTCAATTCTTTTGAATTTCCTCAAAGATCCATGTAATATTTCAGGTTCCTGCAAAGTGTGAGTGTTCTGTGAAGTTTATCTATCATGCTTGAGTAATTTCATATGCTTTTTTTATAAGCAAGTCCCCAATTTGGTATATGATTTTTAAAAATTGTTTTTAAGAGTTAATTTGTTACCTTTCAAAAGTCCAGCATACGATCCAGTTAGTTCATTGTCTGTCATAAAGAAGCAAGCAATTCTTCCTTTTTTTATTCATTCATAACCTTAATGTGAATATGTATAGTTTTGAAGCATATTTATTTTCACATAAATTGCCTAGCTGTATTATAAAGGAGAATGGTTTTTTCCAGGACTGAGAGAGCAGTTGTAAACGCCAAAAATAATTAGACCTTCTTCAGCTTAGAAGAAAAAGTTGTTCTGGGAGACAAAATAGCTTTGACCTATAAGATGAAATCAGTTATGACATCAGTGCACCCCCCCAAAAAAAATATTTATAGCAAAATTAAGTGCAAGTGATGTATGCATTCTTAGGAAAGAAAACCCTTTAACATAAATTGTGTCAACACAGAGACAAAATAACTAATTAAAAGGTGAAAAACTCAAAGTAGCCAGTTTTACTTGATACATAACAACCATTTAAATAGAAGGCTTTAACTGAATGACTCAGGATTTTAACTGTGTGATAACCAGTCACAAGTGTACATGCTTAATATTCTGGTACACTTCCTGGTCCACTTGCCCTCTGCTTTATATAAAACCAACATAAGAAACTCTGAATTTATTTGAAAGAGATTTTTGCCATGTAGGTATCTGTTTTACAGAAATATTTGCCTCCGGATTTCTTTCCTGCTTTGAATCTTTGGCACTTGATCCAAAGGCCAAATATTGGCATGAAAGAAATTTGTACATCCACCAGATCCTGGGATTAAAACTGCCATGTGAGGGGCTGGTGTTGTGGCTCAGTGGTAGAGTGCTTGCCTGGCATGTGTAAGGTACTGGGTTTAATCCTCAGCACCACATAAAAAATAAATAAATAGAGGTATTGTGTCCATCTTCAACTAAGTGTATATATATTCCACCAATATTCCACCAAGACCAGCTGAAGATGATGCACACGTCCCTGTAATGTAACAGAAACTGGTTTTAGGTGTGGCTTGTGGAATCTGACTACTAGACAGTTAATCTCGTATATGTGTGTCTTTTTTCTTTTTCTTTTCTTTTTTGAAGCTAAAAGTAAGGGTCAGAAAAATTGTTTCCATTGTATTTTTTAGTTAGCCTTTTCCATTCCAATCAGTAATCTCTTTCGTGAAACCAGTCCCTTTGTTTTATCAAGTGGTCTGATGAACTACTGTGGATAAACCAGGGCTTTTGTTTTTCTGCAGCATATGCTTAAAAATTTGTCTTCTGCCTTCCAGAATGAAATATTTCTCAAGGGAATAGAAAAGATTAATTAGTGACCTTTCACTCTATTAAACTATGAAGAATATGTCTCTAATAAAGGTAGAAACATTTACTCACAACTGTGGGTCTGTTAAATATGCACCATGAACCTTCAAAAGCACTTCCTTCCAAGCCTGGGTGACAGCTTGGAATTTTCAGTACTTCAGGAGGGAGAGGGAATTTTCAATTCACAGATATGTGCAATGTATTCACAAATTGGAAATACAGCTTAGGAGGCTGCTGTATCAAAACTGTAACCACAAATCATATTTTATAAATCAAAATTGTTTTGTGTTAACTTACTGTGACTACTGTTCAGACTTTGTTCAGAAATCCTTTTTATAGGCTTTCTTAGCAAAAAAAAAAAATTCCGTATCTATGGATAATGTCTCAATCTTCTGTATATATGTTTTATTAATATGTAAATATTCTGATTTTTTTAAACTACTATGTTCTTTAAGAAAGAATTCAATGCAAGGCTACTTGTGAAAATGGTGTATAACATTGTGTTGTGATATCAACTCCCAAGATGCTCTTTATGTCTGTTCTGGAAGAATACAATAAATTACTTTAATTGAACGTACTTGTGTCTTGCTATGTGCCAGTCTTTCTGTGTTTGTGAAGTCAATGCTATTCATTAATTAAATGGTATTCATTAAGACTCTACTGATCTTCCACCGAAATTATACATCCTTATGAAGTTAATTTTTAAAAAATAAAACAAATTAGATTGCTACCGAAATGAGAGTCTTCAGACGCTGCAGTTAAGGTTCTGTCTGGCCGTCAGATCAATGGCTATAGCAAGTCTCACAGAAACACTTGGACATTAAGTACTGAGGTGCTTGAAGCCTAATTTTAAATGAATTAGGTAGCTTTATAATCTTCACTTAAAAGGTTAAGCCCTGCTTCTATGGAAACAACACATCAGAAGGACAAATCAATCTTCTCCAATGCAAAGTGGCTCTGAAAATGTAATTGCTTTATTCTTCCTCTTTGAACACAGGAGGGCGCTACCTGCCTCTTGGCTCCACTGGGGCTTTAGGAGGGTCTGTTTAATGGGCCCCTGATCTAGTCAGCATCTGTGAGGAACAGTAGGCAGGCAGTAATAGGGAGTAGCAGCTAGCCTGGTGGAGAGGGGACAGTAAAACAAATTGCTTGCAAAAAAGAAAATATATAGTGTAACCATCCTGAATCTTTCATGCAACCTCACCAGCCTTCCCCTTCTGCCATGTGCTGACAGTTTTGGGGGGCCTCTGTGTCCGTGAAATTGCTTGTAAGGGGTCCACATCATGTTTTATGGCCCAAGTTCCCTCGCATGCCCTTGCTGCCATATGCTGGCAAGGTTTGGTGCTGTGGATGTGGCCTGGTGGAAGAGCCCTAATGGCCTTTCTAATCCAGTAGGGGTGAGAAGACCCAGTTGCCACAAAAGGCTCCACCGGAAGGAGTTCATACTACCTCAGTTGTCCTCCTCCAGGCCTGGCCTTATCAAGGGTTTATAGAAGGCAACAAGCTCCTTTACCAGCTGTTCTGAGTTCAACTCCACAATCCACTGCATACCAACCATCCTAACCCTGTGATGGTTTATGATGACTTGGTTGGGATGCAAGGAAAAGAGGGGCCAGAGCTGAGGCTGAAGAAGCACCTGGAACCAAACCACCTCAGGTCTTGTGCCACCCCAAGAGGTTCGGACAGCATGGGCATCCCTGAAGCATTTGAAGTAAAGAGGCCTTTCCAGCTCTTGTCTTATATTGATCTGTCTGGCTGAAGTGTGGAACATTCAGCTGTAAGAATAGCTGGGGATAGGTAAAGAGAACACAGGACAAAATCCTGTGAGAAGAGAATCGGTAAGACTCAGGAACTAGCTTGGACTAGAGAAGAGAGGAGGTGTCAAAGAGGACACCCAGGTTTCTGGCAGGGTAGTTGTGAGGGGTCTCATTTGCACTCACTAAGGTAAGAAAACAGGGGAGGAGTGATTTGGAGTATGATAGGTGAGCTCAGCATTAAATGTCACTGCATTTATGAATTCCGGGAGTATTCACAACATGCCTGGTACTCTCAGGGGCTGGGAGCATAGCAGTGAGCAAAAAATGTGCCTGCTCTTTTGGAACTCACTCGGAACATGTGTCACAGACTGCAGACAGATGGCAGAACCCTGGGGGAAACACCAGCACACAAGCCCTATTTGTGTTCCTGAACAGCTTTACCAGGGAGGAGGGAATTTAAACTTAGAAGCTTTGTTCCAAACTAGAAGCAATTAAGACGTGACACACCACTCATTCCTCATGACTCAGCTCTCAACTAATCTTCACCATCAAAGAGAGGTTTCTGACTACCTGCTCACAAGTAGCCACAGGCTCCATCAAAATATACAGTTTTTTACTTCCTTTAGGTCAATTACCACTCTGGAATTATTTTGCATATTTATGCATTTGATTGTTATCCATTTTCCACAGGAATCTGAGCCTTATGATGTCAGGGATTTTATCTAAGACATTAAGATGTCAGGACCTAAAATTTTAGGATACTTGCCTGGAAAAAATGGACTGGCTAAAAATTCTACCTGAAATTTGTAATTAATATGCAGACTAGTCTTCCTGACTAAAGCCAATTATCGTCTCCCAGTACTGGAAGTCAATTACAGAAAATAACTCACCTTCTCCTATCAGCCCAAATGCTGAGCCTTCATCAGAAAGCTGAGAAGAACTGAGCCAGTGGGAATGTGAAGTGAAGGAAAGACTGGGACAGTCAGACCAGTGAAGGGACCATGGGGCAAATCAGGAGCCTGATACAAACCCTTCCTTCCAGATCCTATAGTTTATATCACATGGACCTTCTTTTCCCCTATATCACCCATCCATTGTTATTATAAATAATGGATGAATTTGGGACATTAGATGGGCCAAAGAGATGTTGGCTGTGTTCCTTGAAGATTTCATAGCTCTAAGGATTCAGGCCAATCTTTAGAATGTACACAGATCAACTCCTTTTGTATTTTGTAATTTTGAACACATGAAATTGATATCCCCCCAAATAACATATACACATATATACCTATGTGAGTATATAGTTGTGTTTTTCCCCTACTTTGTTATCAGTGAAATTAAAAGAATATTAAAGTAACTGTAGTTTTTTTAAAAAGCCAAAGAATAATCTAAAAATGGAGCTCAGATGGACTCTGGTATGCTTTATAGATACTGATAATCCAAATAAAGTTCCTATGTAAAGGCCTTTTTAATTTTGGGGGGGGGGTTATTTGTTTTTTGGTTTGGGTTTTTTTGTTTTTTTGGTGTTTTTTTGGCATTTTGACCTGTTCCCTGAGAAACTGAAGGACATTTTAAACCTAAACTTTGAAATGAATCCACTTTTGATCATTCCTTTTAAATACTTTCCAAAAATGCAGCTGATGCCAGTGTGTTAAATGGAGAAGCTGGTCAGGAACCAGGTCTCTTTACTTCAGTTGTGTGCACCTTCCAGCTTGAGGCTGTGACAGATACAAAAGATGGAGGGCCCTTGATGTGAATGTGGAGTGAAAATCAATTTTATAAGGGAAATGGAGCATCCTAAATTGTTTCAATGAAATGGTGGACCAATTGCATATTGTTAGAAAAACTACTTTCTTCTATTTCCTAGCAATGGAGGGTGAAAGAATGCATTTTAATAGAGAGCTCTTACTCTGTATGTTACCAAATTAAACATCCTCCAAAAGTGATATGTTTCTAACCACTGGACAGGGACAATCAGGAGCGACTCGATTAAAAACCCCATGCTTACCCCATCCCCCTTTGGTGGTGAACATTATAATGTTACATTATCCTTATGAGAAATATTTCACCTTGTGAAGCAATACCACCTTTTTCCACTGCTGCCCCTCACTAGTGCTCCCTGAACATGGAGCAGTAGCTCAGACGGTTTGGGCTCTCTTTAAGATTTTTGTGTTTGTTTTCATGATTTATGTCATGTACTGCTCACATGTGTTTTTCCTGCCTGTCCCATTAATGTCAGTGTTCCCAGGAAACTAACCACAGCTGGTCATTCCTTTGTATGCCCCAGTGGGATTGGCTTACTAGTCATGAAGTGTGAACATATTTGAAATGTGACCAGAAACCTATATAAACCATGATCATGTCATTATGGTTGTCCCTTATGAGAGCATTATAACTTCAGAAAATGAACAAACTCAAAAACTGTAAGTGGGGTGGGAAGGAAGAGGTGGTACATTTAAAGATTGAACATAGGAGAAAGCCAAAATATGCTTTTAAAAAGTGTGAGCATAACTTATTCCTCTTGTACTACCCCCAATTAAACATATAAAACTATAAAAACAGACTCTCAAGAATAGACAGGCATAAGGGAAAACCTAATCTATATAAACATATAGTGAAGGGGTATAATAATTAGCATAACTTATTTTAAGCTGCTATAACAAAGGATCCCCAAAATAAAGTGGCTTGAATGAAACACACTTTGTTTACTTTAACTCCAGAGCTGGATGGTGGGTGATGGTCAGTTACTCTAGTTCAGTATGTGTGGTTATTCTGGCGCCCACTAGCAGATACCTGTGTGCACATAGTCAAAGCTGGCCTCCCAAAGTCTGTTTTGAAGCCTATGGGAAAAGGAAGAGGTTAGTGGAGGACTTACAGATTTCACTTCTACTTACATCCCATTAGCCAAATGTTGGCCAAATAAGCTATACATAGAACAAAGGAGGCTAGGAAATAGTCTCTAACTGGGTGACTCTATGCCTAGCTAAAACTTTGGTTCGATTCCTATAAGGAAGAGGGAAAGAATGGATACTGGGAACAACTAATTTTTGATACCACAGATGCCATTTTAATTGGTGGGAAGAGGATGAATTATTCAACAGTGTTGAGGGTAACTGCTACTCATTTGTAAAAGTACATATACTAAATAAACATATATACATAAATCTTCATTTTATATCTACAAAAATGAACCCAAAATGGACCATAGAAGAGCTAAAACTATAAAATTTTTAGGAGAAAATACAGAAGTAAATCTTTGTGCTCTTGGGTCAAGTAGCAATTTCTTAGCTATTACACCAAAAATGCAAGTGACAAAAGGAAGATAGATAAAATGGAAATAATAGTAATGAAAAATTTTTGTGCCTCAAAGGATCCCAAGAATGTGAAAGACAACTTACTGTGTAGAGGAACATATTTGCAAATCATATATCTGACAAAGATCTTGCATGCAGAATATATAAAGAACTTTTACAACTCAGAAATAAAAAGAGAAATAACCTAACTTAAAAATAATTTTTTTTAAAAAAAAGGACAGATTTTTTCCAAAAAAAGATATTCAAAAATAAATAAATTTTTATTTATTTTTTTTATTGGTCATTCAAAACCTTACACAGTTCTTAATACATCATATTTCACATTTGATTCAAGCGGGTTATGAACTCCCAACTTTACCCCATATACAGATTGCTGTATCACATCAGTTACCCTTCCATTGATTGACATATTGCCTTTCTAGTGTCTGATGTATTCTGCTGTCTGTCCTATTCTCTACTATCCCCCCTCCCCTCCCCTCCCCTCCCCTTTTCTCTCTCTATCCCCTTCTACTGTAAATCATTTCTTCCATTTATATTATCTTGTCTTACCCCTCCTTTCCTCTTATATATCATTTTGTATAACCCTGAGGATCGCCTTCCATTTCCATGTGATTTCCCTTCTCACTCCCTTTCCCTCCCACCTCTCATCCCTGTTTAATGTAAATTAAGCTTCTTCTCAAGCTCTTCGTCCCTACCCTGTCCTTGTTTACACCCCTTATATCAAAGGGGTCATTTGGTATTTGTTTTTTAAAGATTGACTAGCTTCACTTAGCATAATCTGCTCTAATGCCATCCATTTCCCTCCAAATTCTATGATTTTGTCATTTTTTAATGCAGAGTAATACTCCATTGTGTATAAATGCCACATTTTTTTATCCATTCATCTATTGAAGGGCATCTAGGCTGATTCCATAATCTTGCTATAGTGAATTGTGCTGCTATGAACATCGATGTAGCAGTGTCCCTGTAGCATGCTCTTATTAGGTCTTTAGGGAATAAACCGAGAAGGGGAATAGCTGGGTCAAATGGTGGTTCCATTCCCAGCTTTCCAAGAAATCTCCATACTGCTTTCCAAATTGGCTGCACCAATTTGCAGTCCCACCAGCAATGAACAAGAGTGCCCTTTTCCCCGCATCCTCTCCAGCACTTATTGTTGTTTGACTTCCTAATGGCTGCCAATCTTACTGGAGTGAGATGGTATCTTAGGGTAGTTTTGATTTGCATTTCTCTGACTGCTAGAGATGGTGAGCATTTTTTCATGTACTTATTGATTGATTGTATGTCCTCCTCTGAGAAGTGTCTGTTCAGGTCCTTGGCCCATTTATTGATTGGGTTATTTGTTATCTTATTGTCTAATTTTTTGAGTTCTTTGTATATTCTGGTTATTAGGGCTCTATCTGAAGTGTGTGGATTAAAGATTTGTTCCCAGGATGTAGGCTCCCTGTTTATCTCTCTTATTGTTTCTTTTGCTGAGAAAAAACTTTTTAGTTTGAGTAAGTCCCATTTGTTGATTCTAGTTGTTAACTCTTGCACTATGGGTGTCCTATTGAGGAATTTGGGGCCAGATCCCACAGTATGTAGATCATAACCAACTTTTTCTTCTATCAGATGCCGTGTCTCTGATTTAATATCAAGCTCCTTGATCCATTTTGAGTTAACTTTTGTGCATGGCGAGAGATAGGGATTCAGATTCATTTTGATGCAAATGGATTTCCAGTTTTCCCAGCACCATTTGTTGAAGATGCTATCCTTCCTCCATTGCATGCTTTTAGCCCCTTTATCAAATATAAGAAAGTTGTAGTTTTGTGGATTGGTTACTGTGTCCTCTATTCTGTACCATTGGTCCACCCACCTGTTTTGGTACCAGTACCATGCTGTTTTTGTTACTATTGCTCTGTAGTATAGTTTGAAGTCTGGTATCGCTATACCGCCTGATTCACACTTCCTGCTTAGCATTGTTTTTGCTATTCTGGGTCTTTTATTATTCCATATGAATTTCATGATTCTTTTATCTATTTCTACAAGAAATGCCATTGGGATTTTGATTGGCATTGCATTGAACTTATAGAGAACTTTTGGTAATATCGCCATTTTGATGATGTTAGTTCTGCCTATCCATGAGCAGGGTATATTTTTCCATCTTCTAAGGTCTTCTTCTATTTCTCTCTTTAGGGTTCTGTAATTTTCATTATATAAATCTTTCACCTCTTTTGTTAGGTTGATTCCCAAGTATTTTATTTTTTCGGGGGATATTGTGAATGGAGTAGTTGTCCTCATTTCCGTTTCAGAGGATTTGTCACTGATATACAGGAATGCCTTTGATTTATGCGTGTTGATCTTATATCCTGCCACTTTGCTGAATTCATTTATTAGCTCTAATAGCTTCTTTGTAGACCCTTTTGGGTCTGCTAGGTATAGGATCATATCATCTGCAAATAGTGATAATTTAAGTTCTTCTTTTCCTATTTTTATGCCTTTAATTTCTTTCGACTGTCTAATTGCTCTGGCCAGTGTTTCGAGGACTATGTTGAACAGAAGTGGTGAGAGAGGGCATCCCTGTCTTGTACCAGATCTTAGAGGGAATGCCTTCAATTTTTCTCCATTCAGAATGATGCTGGCCTGTGGCTTATCGTAGATTGCTTTTACAATGTTGAGATATGTTCCAGTTATCCCTAATTTTTCTAGAGTTTTGAACATAAAGGGATGCTGTACTTTGTCGAATGCTTTTTCTGCATCTATCGAGATGATCATATGGTTCTTATTTTTAAGTCTATTGATGTGGTGAATAACATTTATTGATTTCCGTATATTGAACCAGCCTTGCATCCCAGGGATGAATCCTACTTGATCATGGTGTATAATTTTTTTATATGTATTTGAATCCGATTTGCCAGAATTTTATTGAGGATTTTAGCGTCAAGGTTCATTAGAGATATTGGTCTGTAGTTTCCTTTCTTTGAAGTGTCTTTATCTGGTTTAGGAATCAGGGTGATGTTGGCCTCGTAGAATGAATTTGGAAGTTCTCCCTCTTTTTCTATTTCCTGAAATAGCTTGAAAAGTATTGGTGTTAGTTCCTCTTTAAAGGTTTTGTAAATCTCTGCTGTATACCCATCCGGTCCTGGGCTTTTCTTAGTTGGTAATCTTTTGATGGTTTCTTCTATTTCCTCTATTGTTATTGGTCTGTTTAGGTTGTCTATATCCTCCTGACTCAATCTGGGCAGATCATAAGACTTAAGGAATTTATCTATGCCATCACTATCTTCTATTTTATTGGAGTATAAGGATTCAAAATAATTTCTGATTATTTTCTGTATTTCTGAAGTGTCTGTTGTGATATTACCTTTTTCATCCCGTATGTTAGTAATTTGAGTTCTCTCTCTTCTTCTCTTCGTTAGCATGGCTAAGGGTCTGTCAATTTTATTTATTTTTTCAAAGAACCAACTTTTAGTCTTGTCAATTTTTTCAATTGTTTCTTTTGTTTCAATTTCATTTATTTCAGCTCTGATTTTAATTATTTCTTGCCTTCTACTTCTTTTGCTGTTGTTTTGCTCTTCTTTTTCTAGGATTTTGAGATGAAGTATGAGATCATTTATTTGTTGGTTTTTTCTTTTTTTGAGGAATGAACTCCAAGCAATGAATTTTCCTCTTAGAACTGCTTTCAATGTGTCCCATAGATTCCGATATGTTGTGTCTGTGTTTTCATTTAACTCTAGGAAGTTTTTAATTTCCTCCTTGATGTCTTCTAAAACCCATTGATCATTCAGTAACCTATTGTTCATTCTCCAAGTGATGCTTGATTTTTCCTTCCTTCTTTTATCATTGATTTTCAGTTTTATTCCATTATGATCAGATAAGATGCATGGTATTATCTCTACCCCTTTGTATTGTCTAAGAGTTGCCCTGTGACATAATATATGGTCTATTTTTGAGAAGGTTCCATGTGCTGCTGAGAAAAAAGTGTAACTACTTGATTTTGGGTGGTATAGTCTATATATGTCAATTAAGTCTAGGTTGTTAATTGTGTTATTGAGTTCTATAGTTTCCTTATTTAACTTTTGTTTGTAAGATCTGTCCAGTGGTGAGAGAGGTGTGTTGAAGTCTCCCATGATTATTGTATGTTGGTCTATTAGACTCTTGAACTTGAGAAGAGTTTGCTTGATGAACACAGCTGCACCATTATTTGGGGCATATATATTTATGATTGTTATGTCTTGTTGGTGTATGGTTCCCTTGAGCAGTATGAAGTGTCCTTCTTTATCCCTTTTGATTAACTTTGGCTTGAAATCTATTTTATTTGATATGAGTATGGACACTCCTGCTTGTTTCCGCAGTCCATATGAGTGGTATGATTTTTCCCAACCTTTCACCTTCAGTCTATGAATATCTTTTTCTATCAAATGCGTCTCCTGTAGGCAGCATATTGTTGGGTCTTGTTTTGTGATCCATTCTACTAGCCTGTGTCTCTTAATTGGTGAGTTTAAGCCATTAACATTTAGGGTTATTATTGAGATATGATTTGTTCTTCTAGCCATTTTTGTTTATTGATGTTACTAAACCTGATTTGTTATCCTCTTTGACTACTTTCCCCCCTTTACTGTCCTATCTCCCATTGTTGGTTTTCAATGTTATTTTCCATTTCCTCTTCCTGTAATGTTTTGCAAAGGATTTTTTTGAAGAGATGGTTTTCTAGCTGCGAATTCTTTTAACTTTTGTTTATCGTGGAAGGTTTTAATTTCATCTTCTATCCTGAAGCTTAATTTCGCCGGATACACAATTCTTGGTTGGAACCCATTTTCTTTCAGTGTTTGAAATATGTTATTCCAGGATCTTCTAGCTTTCAGAGTCTGTGTTGAGAGATCAGCAATTATCCTGATTGGTTTGCCCCTAAATGTAATCTGCTTTCTTTCTCTTGCAGCTTTTAAAATTCTCTCCTTATTCTGTATGTTGGACATCTTCATTATAATGTGTCTAGGTGTGGATCTCTTATGATTTTGCACATTCGGCGTCCTGTAGGCTTCTAGGATTTGGGATTCTGTCTCATTCTTCAAGTCTGGGAAGTTTTCTCATATAATTTCACTGAATAGTCTGTTTATTCCTTTGGTTTGGAGCTCTGTGCCTTCCTGTATCCCAATGACTCTTAAATTTGGTCTTTTGATATTGTCCCATAATTCTTGGATGTTCTGCTCATGGTTTCTTAGCAGACTTGCTGAGCTGTCTATGTTCTTTTCCAGTTGAAATACTTTGTCTTCATTGTCTGATGTTCTCTCTTCTAAGTGATCTACTCTGCTGGTAGTATTCTCAATTGAGTTTTTAAGTTGGTTTATGGTTTCGTGCATTTCTAGGATTTCTATTTGTTTGTTTTTTATTACCTCTATCTCCCTGTGAAATTGATCTTTTACTTCCTGGATTTGTTTGTCAATGTGATCTTTCATTGTCTGATTTTGCTGTCTCATGTCTTCCTTGAGACTCCAGATCATCTGAAGCATATATATCCTGTACTCTTTATCTGACATTCCATCTGTTGCAGCTATTACCTCTTCTAAAGTTGAGTTGACCTGCATTGCTTGTGGTCCTTTCTTTCCTTGTCTTTTCATACTGCTCGCGTTTCTTTCTGCTTGGTGCAACTGTTGTGTTTTTGAAATTTACCCTCTATTTATTTATATTGCTCTTGTATAGTTGGGAAGTCTCCCTTGCAGGGCGGGTAGTGGCTGTGCTCCTCCTCTAATTAGGGTGGTCTGTCTACCACGCTAATCGGTCACAGGTCTGCCCCCACTGCGGGCATGGGTGGCTGTTCTGCTCTGACCCCACTCCAGTTGTGGTAACGTAACTACCACACCCTGGGGTCGTTGGTCCTGATCTGGATGTGGGTGGCGGCTCTGCTGGGTCCCCACTCCAATTGGTGTGACGTGTCTACCACGCTGGCAGGCCTCTAGGCCGGTGGGTCGCAGTTCTGCACAGCCCCCACTCCCAATGGGGGTACCTGACTACCTCTCCAACGGGTCGCTGAGCCCCCTCCGGACCCGGGCGGCGACTCTGCTCCACCCCCACTCCAACCAGTGTGACGCGACTGCCTCGGTGTTACGTGTCCACCACGTTGGCAAGCTACCTGGCCTGTCTTGCCAGTGGGCCGCTGGTATGCCAGCCCTGCTTGCTCAGAAGGCAGCTCTGCACAGCCCGTACTCCAAATGAGGTTACTTGGCTACCGCACCGCAGGGTCGCTGGTCCTATTCTAGGCGTGGGTGGCTTCTCTCTTCAGCCCCAGCTGCATTTGGGGTGTCATGATACCACGCCGGCGGGTCACTTGGCCTGTGAAAGTTCCACTCTGCCCCCACAGCACCCAGAAGGACCCTGGCTGAGAAGCAGTCACCGCCGGTTCCCTAGCCTTGGGCCAAAGCAGCTTAGGTAGCAAGAACCCTGCCTTTCTGTTCCCGATACACTCTCCGCTGGGAGCTGGCTCCAGCGAGCGACCCCCACGGGTTCCCTAGCCCCAGGCCAAAACTGTTCCGGGAGTCAGAACCCAGTCGCCCCAAGCTCAGTGCACGCTCCACTTGGAGCTGGCCTCCACCGGCAGTCTCCGCAGATTCCTCAGACCTGGGCCAGGTTAGCCCCGGGAACCCGAGTCCTGCCGCTCAGTGCCCAGCTCACGCCTTGCCAGGCACGAGCCTCTAAGAGTATTCTCCACAAGATCCCCAGTCCCGATCCTGAGCAAGAAATGTGTCTGCTAGACGCAGGCAAATACCAGCCTGAAATCCCCTGTTCCGTAGCTGTATGAGCTGAGATCAGTAGAACAATGGGATGATTACATCATCTCTCCGAGATGGCGGCTGCTGTCCTCCTCTGTGGTCCGACCGGTGACTGGAACCACCGCTTCTCTCCTCTGTCTCAAAGCCGGAACTCAGCACTAAGCGCTGCCAATGTATCACTGGCGGGAGCCCCCGAATCCGTGTCGCTGTTCCCCGCTCCGGCACCTTGCCGATCCCCAGTGAGCGCCACAGACTCCAGCCGTGGGCGGGGGCGATCGCCTATTAGGCTATGCGACCCTCTGTGCGGAGAAATGGAGCTCCCACAGCCGAACCTCGAACAATGGAAATCTGTCCACTAGATTCTGGAGCACCGCAATTTCACTGGAAATTCCCAACAAGATAGCCTTCAGCCGTTTCTCATCGTCTTTCTCCGGCTCAGTGACGCGGCGCACTGGGGTGATGCACTCCCTTCGCCGCCATCTTCTACTTATAATAATTTTTAAAAAAGATATTCAAATGGGGACTAGGTCAATAAGCACGTGAAATGATGATCAACATCATTAGTCACAGAAAAATGCAAATCAAAAATACAATGAGATACCACCTCATGACCACAAGGATGGCTTATCATCAAAAAAGAGTACAGCTTTGAAAATACTGTGGTGAAATTGGAACCCTCCTCATACACTGCGGGTGAGAATGTAAGAGGAGGGTACAGTCTTGGACATCAGTTTGGCAGTTTCTCAAAACATTAAACATAGTTGCTAAATAATCCCAGGAGGATTATAAATATATAGCCAAAGACTTGAAAACAGATGTTCATAGCAACATTGTTCATGATTGCCAAAAATTGGAAACATCCCAATGCCTACCCTTTGATGAATGCAGAAGCCAATGTGGTATATCCCTGCAATGAATTGTCAATTTGGGCGATAAAAAATAATGAAGTACTGATACATGTTAACATGGGCAAACCTTGAAACATTATGCTGAGGGAAAGGAACCAGTCACAAAAAACCACACATTGTATGATTCCATTTATATAAAATGTCCAGAATAGACAAATCCACAGAGGCAGAAAGTAATTTGTAGTTGCCTAGGGCAGGGAGTGGGAGCAATACTGGAGAATGAATGTTGACGGGCACAGAGATTTTCTTTGGGAATGATGAAAATGTCTAAAATTAGATAATGGTGATGATCCCACAACTCTGTGAATATGTTTAAAAACATCTAAGGTGCTTGTACACTTTAAAAGCATAAATTTTATGATATGTTAATTCTAGCTCAATAAATCTATTATTTAAAAAAGGTAGACCCTCCCCACTTGATATGTTGCAATTAATTCCAGATATTTCAAGGATTCATCTGTAAAATTTCTGTAAGTTGGAGAAAAGAAAGGATGTGGCTAACATGATGCCATAGGAAGAAATAATCAAGTGAAAATTAACTCATTTAAATTATATTTCAAAAAATTTATAAAATTAAATAGCAAATGACAAAATGAGAAAAATATTTGCAGAATAAATGTCTTTTTAACAAAGGTTATTTATACTTATTGTGTATTTAACTCATACATCAAATGATCAATAAACATATATGAATGCTACATTAAACCAAAAAATGCAAATTTAAATGGTAATATGAAATATTTTGGGTATCCACTTGGCAAAAATTAAAACAAAAGCAGCAGCAGTGTTTCTTGTAATGAAGAGAACCATCTGCCATACCCTACAGATCCGCATGTCAATCAGCAGTGTATTTTGGGGGGTACTTTGACAATACTAATCGAAGATGTTCCATATCTTTTCTAGCCTTTGACCTAGTAATTCTACCTGAAGAAATTTATTTTAAAGAAATGATCAAAGTCACCACAGTGTTCATTGTAACATTTTTAATGGCAAAAACTAAAAACAATCTGTGTGTCCAATACTAGTTTAAATTATAAGGCATCCTTAAAATAGAAACTTATACAGTCATTTAAAGTGGTGTTCATAGAGATTAGCAGTCAATTATTTGGGAAAAACAAAAGCATGCTGCAAAGCAATAGTACTGCAGATTTCTTTGTATTTTAGTACACAAATTCATAGAAGTCTAAGAAACGGAACACCAAACTATTAACTCTGGATGGTGAGATTATGGGTACTTTTAAACTTTCTATTGTCTATCTAAATTACTTGTTCTGCAATGAATATGTGCTAATTTTGCAATGAGAAGACAAATTATTTTATTTTGTAGAAGAATATTTAGTGGCATGGAGAAATCATGATATATTTACATGCTAAGTAATGTGATTGTTCTGCTTGTACTTTTTAAATTTCAGAAACACCTTTTGTAAAGTTAGTTATCATTGTAACTACAGATGCAGACTAATTGTAGCATGTCCAAAAAATATATAACAAGAGATAGCTACAGCTTAAAAAAAGTTACAGACAGTGTGTTAATTAACCATCAGCCTGATCACACTTGGCAAAAGAAATACGTATATGTATGCACACAGAACAAAGAATAAAAGGAATAGGTATACATAGGTTGTCTCTGGGTGGTGGAATTATATGAGATTTTTCAAAAGTATTTGTGTTTTATATTTTCTAAAAAAATGTAAAAAGAAGAAAAGGTTCAGTGGTGTATGTATCTGTATATATGTAATGCTGCTTGGATACTCTTAGGAAGACCTGAAATATCTTGGAATTCTGGAGAGACATGCTTCTCAAATATCAGATAAGCTCAGGGAAAACTTGAGTATCCAGATCCTTGTTTCTCTGATAATATATGCATAAATCTATTTACAGGACTCTGGGTTAATACTTTACTTTGAAGAGAAAAATAATCATTCTGCAGCTTAACAGGAAAAGGATATCCTCTCTGTAGCTTAAAAGGAAACTGGAGACAGTGCTTTATAAAACATGTATTCGTTGCAAGACGAGAAGAAACCCATCAGAGGTGTAAGTGCATTTGACACATCAAAAAACAATGCCGCCAGGGCCTTTGGGATTTGGAAAGAAATCCAAGAAAAATAAAACATGAGGTGGATGGTTGGAACACGAGTCCAGGAGCCTAACAGATTCAGGCCATGAGAGTCTGTTCTCTCCTGTGCTTCTTATTCTTCTCTGCAATTCTATACTGACCAGGTGTTGTGTTTTGAAAAAACAAACATGTGACTCAAGCCTGACATGTGGCACCAACTCTATGAATCCTGGATGACATATACTAGACACATTGTGGCACTCCTTATGAAGTAGATACCTTACCAGCCCCACTCAACAGATGAGAAAAGCACTTGTTTTTGCTCATATGACTAAGGAGTCATTCTTAACCCAGATTTGAATTCAAAGAGGGTAGTTCCAACTCCTACATTCTTATTATCTGTTTTTGTCTCTCAATGGAGTCTTATTAGTGGACAGAAGCATCTAGAATAGCCCCGTGAGTGTCTGGCCTGGATGATTCACCTTTACAGTGCTCGCTCTATGCTTCTGTTTGCTCAAAATCTTTGAGCCGAACTTAATAACACTTATCTATCAAGTCCTTCTTACAAGCCAGGCATTGTCAGACATACTCTACAGAGAGAAATTTAGTTCACCTCTATTATAAGCCCTGAAAGTCACTCTCACTTCTCAGGCCAGCAGACTGAGTTACAGAGAGCTTAAATAACTTGCCCAAAGTCATGTAGCTGACAATTCACAGAGCCAAGATCCAAACCCAAGGTTTCTGATATAGACCTGGGGCTTCCAGTCTATCATGCTATCAGATGTACTTCTAGATAAATATGTTGGATCCTTGTTATATAACAGGCCTTGCTCCAAGTGTGTCCTTGAATCATCTCATTTGAAATATCTCCAGCATACAGCCAGAAAGAGGCTGGAAAGTAGCTGCTTGTATCTTCAGCCTGATAACAGGTTCATATACATATATATTTATAGATGGACACAATATATATATTTATTTATTTATTTTTATATGGTGCTGGAGGTAGATCCCAGTGCCTCATACATGCTAGGCAAGCACCCTACTACCAAGCTACAACCCCAGCACTGACAGGTTCTTTATTAAAATGTTTTTGAGGGAGTGTAGCAGTGATAAAAGAGGTCTTAATGATCAGAGTGGCCACCAAGAGTGCTGAATCTTATACTTGATTTGGCTCTGGTAACTCTTCCCCTTTATTTCCTTCCATTCACTATTGTCTATCTATCCACCAGTAGTGGAATAAGCCACTCAAGCTACTGAGAACTCACACCGTAGTGGGGAGAGCTTTGCTGCAGATGTCAGGGCTAGCGGAGCTGGAAGGAGGTGATGCCCTCGATCCTCCTGTGGGGAAAAAGGTACACTCATTGCTGGTGGGACTGCAAATTGGTGCAACCACTAAGGAAAGCAGTATGGCGATTCCTCAGAAAACTTGGAATGGAACCACCATTTGACCCAGTTATCCCACTCCTCAGTTTATACTCCAAGGACTTAAAATCAACCCACTAACTCAGATGCTCTGGGAGGGAAGCCCAGTATGTTCTAACCAGCCTTCTAGGTGTTCCTGGTACGTGTTGAAGTTTGGGAGTCAGAGTCCTAGAAGAACTGGAAAATATGGCAAGGCCCTAAACACAGGACCACAAATGAATTAGGAGGAACTGTTGGCTATAACAGTAACTTGGGGATTTTCTCTTAATTAATGAGTTCAGAATCAAAGTTTCCCCTGTGGTAGCATCACTGTCCCTTCCTTCTGAATGGAGAATCTGGGTGGCATTGCAGAAGCATTCGAAAGTACCAATACCCTAGGTCATCCAGTGGGTGTGTTGAGCAATGGGAACACGGACGTCAAATATTGCTGTTGGGAGAATTTGACACTCATCATTCTTGAACAGCTGCTGGAATTGAGGCCCATAGAAGCAGGGACAAGAGGCAGAGCTAGGACCAAACACCAGATTTCTCTCACTCCCACAGGCCAAGTAATCAACCTGAACAGTGCCCCTCCCAAGACTGTCATGGGCCCAGCTGTATATTCTCTGGATCCCTCTCTTCCCTCCCCTCACATGCTTGCTCTAGAGAGGCATGTAACCAACTCAGCTGGACTTCAGTATTGCTCTGCCCTCCAGAATGACCCTGAGTCCCACAACCATTATGTCCAGGCAGTATCAGCTGTAGAAGAAATCAAGAACACAAGTCTCAAGATATATTACTCAAGCTGACACATATCTATTGTGCACCTAGAGTACACAGGACCATACAGTTACTGTGTTTCAGGCCTAAGTAAGAAGAGAAGATGTAAACCCACCGGCATTTGAGAAGCAACACAAGCTCCAAGAACTCCATAGAACAACAGCCCACAAGGCAACAGGTGGTATTTTCCAAAAGAACCTATCAGACAATCAACAAAATTAGAGTTCTGAGAATGGAGATGCCATTGGAAGGAGGGACTCTAGCTGAGCTTGCAAAGTTGAAGAAGGTGTTGTATCTTTGTTGGAGGACAATTGGAAAGGGCAGGCATTTCCAGATCTTGGAAGTCTGTTATTCTGAAAGGAAATTGGTTTGGTGAAAGTGGGTTGTATCAGTGCAAAGCAAATGAAGTAAGGAGACAGTGGTAGGAGACCATGAAAATTGTGATAAAGATTTCTGAAACTCAGTAAGCAGTGTGATGGAGCACACCTGTAACCCCAGGTACTCGGGAGGATTGTAAGTTCAAGGGCAGCCTTAGCAATTTAGTGAGACCCTATCTCAAAATAAAAAATAGAAAAGACTGAGGATGTGACTCAGTGGTAGAGTATCCCTGGGTTCAATTCCCAGTACTACATTAACAAACATTCCAAAATTCATTCTGTAGGCCAGGGTTTTACAATATTTGTTTCTCAGAATACTCTCTTTATAGGAGTGTAGTAGATGCTATAAGACAAAAGACTCATTAATCCCGGAACATTTTTATCACCCCCAAAAGAAACCCTGTACCCATTAGAAGCTTTTTTTTCCAGTATTATTCCCCTCTCATCCCTAGGCAACCACTAATTACTTTCTGTCTCTATAGATTTGTCTATTCTGGACATTTATAAATGGAAATCATACAACATATGGTGTTTTGGGACTGGTTTCTTTCATTTTGCATACTGTTTTCCAGGTTTGTTCATGTTGTCATAGATAGCACCACTTGGTTGCTTTTTATTGCCAAATGATATCTCAATATCTGAATATGCTGCATGTCGTCTATCCATTCATCAGTTAATAGACCTTTGTGTTGTTTCTACTTTTTGCTATTATAAATAACACTGCTCTGAACAATTGTGTACATGTGTTTTGTGTGGATTTGTTTTCAGTTCTCCTATACCTAGGAGCGGAATTGCTGGGTCAGATGGTAACTCTATATGTAACATTTTTGGAAAATGTCAAATTATCTTTCAAAGAGTTTGAACTGATTTACAGTCCCACTAGCAATGTACGAAGGTTTTTATTTCTTCACATGCTCAATAGTACTTGTTATCATCCATGTGTTTCATTATAGCTGACATGGAGGATGTGAAGTGCTGTCTCACTGTGGTTTGATTTGTCTTTCCCTAATAACTAATGATGCTGGTATATTTTAAAATATATTTTTATTTTTTAAAGTTTTTGGGGTTTTTTTGGGGGGAGGGGGTAGTGGGGGGCTGGAGATTTAACCAGGATTGCTTTACCACTGAGCTACCATTGAACTACATCACCAGCCCTTCTTTTTATTTATTTATTTATTTATTTATTTTAATTTTGAGACAAAGTCCCATTAAATTGCTTAGGCCCTCTCTAAGTTGCTGAAGCTGATCACAAAGTTGTACTCCTTCTGTCTCAGCCTTCCAAGCTGCTGGGGTGACAGGTGTATGCCACTGTGTCCTTTTTAAAGTTTTTAATGAACAAATAATAATCATATATAATTATGGGGTACAATGTGATGTTTAGATATGTGTATCATTGTGAAATGATTCAGTTAAGCTAATTAGCATATTCATGACTTCACATACTCACTTTTTGTGTTGAGAACATTTGAAATTTATTCTTAGCAATTGTGAAATATATAATACATTATTGTTAACTACAGTCACCATAATGCACAATAGATCTCATTTTCCTTCCATCTAACTGAAACTTATGCCCTTTGACCGACATCTTTTGGTTCCCTCCACACCCACTTGTTTGCCCCAACCCCTGGTAAGCACCATTCTACTCTACTTTTATTTTTTTATTTTTTTTAATTGTAAAGTATTTTATTTTTTTCCTTTAATTTTTATTGTTGGTTGTTCAAAACATTACATAATTCTTGACATATCATATTTCACACTTTGATTCAAGTGGGTTATGAACTCCCATTTTTACCCTGTATACAGATTGCAGCATCACATCAGTTACACATCCACTGTTTTACATATTGCTATACTAGTGTCTGTTGTATTCTGCTGCCTTTCCTATCCTCTACTATCCCCCATCCCCTCTCCTCCCATCTTCTCTCTCTACCCCATCTACTGTAATTCATTTCTCCCCCTTGTTTTTTTCCCCCTTTCCCCTCACTTCGTCTTGTATGTAATTTTGTATAACTCTGAGGGTTTCCTTCCATTTCCATGCAATTTCCCTTCTCTCTCCCTTTCCCTCCCACCTCTCGTCCCTGTTTAATGGTAATCTTCTTCTCATGCTCTTCCTCCCAACTCTGTTCTTAGTTACTCTCCTTATATCAAAGAAAACATTTGGCATTTGTTTTTTAGGGATTGGCTAGCTTCACTTAGCATAATCTGTTCTAATGCCATCCATTTCCCTGCAAATTCTATGATTTTGTCATTTTTTAATGCAGAGCATTGTGTATAAATGTCACATTTTTTATCCATTCGTCTATTGAAGGGCATCTAGGTTGGTTCCACAGTCTTGCTATTGTGAATTGTGCTGCTATGAACATCGATGTAGCAGTGTCCCTGTAGCATGCTCTTATTAGGTCTTTAGGGAATAGACCAAGAAGGGGAATAGCTGGGTCAAATGGTGGTTCCATTCCCAGCTTTCCAAGAAATCTCCATACTGCTTTCCAAATTGGCTGCACCAATTTGCAGTCCCACCAGCAATGTACAAGTGTACCCTTTTCCCCCACATCCTCGCCAGCACTTGTTGAGGTTTGACTTCATAATGGCTGCCAATCTTACTGGAGTGAGATGGTATCTTAGGGTGGTTTTGATTTGCATTTCTCTGACTGCTAGAGATGGTGAGCATTTTTTCATGTACTTGTTGATTGATTGTATGTCCTCCTCTGAGAAGTGTCTGTTCAGGTCCTTGGCCCATTTGTTGATTCGGTTATTTGTTTTCTTGGTGTTTAATTTTTTGAGTTCTTTATATACTCTGGATATTAGGATTCTATCTGAACTGTGAGGAGTAAAGATTTGTTCCCATGATGTAGGCTCCCTGTTTACCTCTCTTATTGTTTCTTTTGCTGAGAAAAAACTTTTTAGTTTGAGTAAGTCCCATTTGTTGATTCTAGTTATTAACTCTTGTGCTATGGGTGTCCTATTGAGGAATTTGGAGCCTGACCCCACAGTATGTAGATCATAGCCAACTTTTTCTTGTATCAGACGCCATGTCTCTGATTTGATATCAAGCTCCTTGATCCATTTTGAGTTAACTTTTGTGCATGGCAAGAGAAAGGGATTCAGTTTCATTTTGTTGCATATGGATTTCCAATTTTCCCAGCACCATTTGTTGAAGATGCTATCCTTCCTCCATTGCATGCTTTTAGCCCCTTTATCAAATATAAGATAGTTGTAGTTTTGTGGATTGGTTTCTGTGTCCTCTATTCTGTACCATTGGTCCACCTACCTGTTTTGGTACCAGTACCATGCTGTTTTTGTTACTATTGCTCTGTAGTATAGTCTGGTATCACTATACCGCCTGATTCACACTTCCTGCTTAGAGTTGTTTTTGCTATTCTGGGCCTTTTATTTTTCCATATGAATTTCATGATTGCTTTATCTATTTCTACAAGAAATGCCATTGGGATTTTGATTGGCATTGCATTAAACCTATAGAGAACTTTTGGTAATATCG
Source organism: Ictidomys tridecemlineatus (assembly GCF_052094955.1). Taxonomy (NCBI): domain Eukaryota; kingdom Metazoa; phylum Chordata; class Mammalia; order Rodentia; family Sciuridae; genus Ictidomys; species Ictidomys tridecemlineatus. Next base: position 97,864,775 of record NC_135486.1, read on the forward strand.
CCATTTTGATGATGTTAGTTCTGCCTATCCATGAACAGGGTATATTTTTCCATCTTCTAAGATCTTCTTCTATTTCTCTCTTTAGGGTTCTGTAGTTTTCATTGTATAAGTCTTTCACCTCTTTTGTTAGGTTGATTCCCAAGAATTTTATATTTTTTTTGAGGATATTGTGAATGGAGTGGTTGTCCTCATTTCCAATTCAGAGGATTTGTGGCTGATATACAGGAATGCCTTTGATTTATGTGTGTTGATTTTATATCCTGCCACTTTGCTGAATTCATTTATTAGCTCTAATAGTTTCTTTGTAGACCCTTTTGGGTCTGCTAGGTATAGAATCATGTCATCTGCAAATAGTGATAATTTAAGTTCTTCTTTTCCTATTTTTATGCCTTTAATTTCTTTCATCTGTCTAATTGCTCTGGCCAGTGTTTCGAGAACTATGTTGAACAGAAGTGGTGAGAGAGGGCATCCCTGTCTTGTTCCAGATTTTAGAGGGAATGCCTTCAATTTTTCTCCATTCAGAATGATGCTAGCCTGAGGTTTAGCATAGATTGCTTTTACAATATTGAGGTATGTTCCTGTTATCCCTAGTTTTTCTAGAGTTTTGAACATAAAGGGATGCTGTACTTTGTCGAATGCTTTTTCTGCATCTATCGAGATGTTCATATGGTTCTTATCTTTAAGTCTATTGATGTGGTGAATAACATTTATTGATTTCCGTATATTGAACCAGCCTTGCATCCCAGGGATGAATCCTACTTGATTATGGTGCACAATTTTTTTGATATGTTTTTGTATCCGATTCGCCAGAATTTTATTGAGGATTTTGCATCTAGGTTCATTAGAGATATTGGTCTGTAGTTTCCTTTCTTTGAAGTGTCTTTGTCTGGTTTAGGAATCAGGGTGATGTTGGCCTCGTAGAATGAATTTGGAAGTTCTCCCTCTTTTTCTATTTCCTGGAATAGCTTAAAAAGTATTGGTATTAGTTCCTCTTTAAAGGTTTTGTAAATCTCTGCTGTATACCCATCCGGTCCTGGGCTTTTCTTAGTTGGTAGTCATTTGATGGTTTCTTCTATTTCCTCAATTGATATTGGTCTTTTTAGGTTGTCTATATCCTCCTGACTCAATCTGGGCAGATCATATGACTTAAGAAATTTATTGATGCCTTCACTATCTTCTATTTTATTTGAGTATAAGTATTCAAAATAATTTCTGATTATCTTCTGTATTTCTGAAGTGTCTGTTGTGATATTGCCTTTTTCATCCCATATGCTAGTAATTTGAGTTCTCTCTCTTCTTCTCTTCATTAGCATGGCTAAGGGTCTGTCAATTTTATTTATTTTTTCAAAGAACCAACTTTTAATTTTGTCAATTTTTTCAATTGTTTCTTTTGTTTTGATTTCATTTATTTCAGCTCTGATTTTAATTATTTCTTGCCTTCTACTTCTTTTGCTGTTGTTTTGCTCTTCTTTTTCTAGGATTTTGAGATGAAGTATGAGATCATTTATTTGTTGGTTTTTTCTTTTTTTAAGGAATGAACTCCAAGCAATGAATTTTCCTCTTAGAACTGCTTTCAATGTGTCCCATAGATTTCGATATGTTGTGTCTGTGTTTTCATTTATCTCTAAGAATTTTCTAATTACCTCCTTGATGTCTTCTATAACCCATTAATCAGTAACCTATTGTTCATTCTGCTAGTGATGCATGATTTTTCCTTCCTTCTTTTATCGTTGATTTTCAGTTTCATTCCATTATGATCAGATAAGATGCATGGTATTATCTCTACTCCTTTATATTGTCTAAGAGTTGCCCTGTGACATAATATAGGATCTATTTTTGAGAAGGTTCCATGTGCTGCTGAGAAAAAAGTGTAACTGCTTGATGTTGGGTGGTATATTCTATATATGTCAATTAAGTCTAGGTTATTAATTGTTTTATTGAGTTCTATAGTTTCCTTATTCAACTTTTGTTTGGAAGGTCTGTCCAGTGGTGAGAGAGGTGTGTTGAAGTCTCCCATTATTATTGTATGGTGGTCTATTAGACTCTTGAACTTGAGAAGAGTTTGTTTGATGAACATAGCTGCACCATTGTTTGGGGCATATATATTTATGATTGGTATATCTTGTTGATGTATGGTTCCTTTGAGCAGTATGTAGTGTCCCTCTTTATCCCTTTTGATTAACTTTGGCTTGAAATCTATTTTATTTGATATGAGTATGGACACTCCTGCTTGTTTCCGAAGTCCATATGAGTGGTATGATTTTTCCCAACCTTTCATCTTCAGTCTATGTATGTCTTTTCCTATCAAATGTGTCTCCTGTAGGCAGCATATTGTTGGATCTTGTTTTGTGATCCATTCTACTAGCTTGTGTCTCTTAATTGGTGAGTTTAAGCCATTAACATTTAGGGTTATTATTGCGATATGTGTTGTTCTTCCAGCCATATTTGTTTATTTATGTTACTAAACATGGTTTGTTTTCCTCTTTGATTATTTTCCCCCATTTACTGTACTACCTCCCACTTTGGTTTTCATTGTTATTTTCCATTTCCTCTTCCTGTAATGTTTTGCCAAGGATTTTTTGGAGAGATGGTTTTCTAGCTGCAAATTCTTTTAACTTTTGTTTATCGTGGAAGGTTTTAATTTCATCTTCCATCCTGAAGTTTAATTTTGCTGAGTACACGATTCTTGGTTGGAACCCATTTTCTTTCATTGTTTGAAATATGTTGTTCCAGGATCTTCTAGCTTTCAGAGTCTGTGTTGAAAGATCAGCTGTTATCCTGATTGGTTTACCCATAAATGTAATCTGCTTCCTTTCTCTTGTAGCTTTTAAAATTCTCTCCTTATTCTGTATGTTGGGCATCTTCATTATAATGTGTCTAGGTGTGGATCTCTTATGATTTTGCACATTCGGCATCCTGTAGGCTTCTAGGATTTGGGATTCTGTCTCATTCTTCAAGTCTGGGAAGTTTTCTCGTATTATTTCATTGAATAGATTGCTCATTCCTTTGGTTTTGACCTATATACCTTCCTGTATCCCAATGACTCTTAAATTTGGTCTCTTTATGTTATCCCATATTTCTTGGATGTTCTCTTCATGGTTTCTTAACAGTCTTGCTGAGCTGTCTATGTTCTTTTCAAGTTGAAATACTTTGTCTTCATTGTCTGATGTTCTATCTTCTAAGTGTTCTACTCTGCTGGTAGTATTCTCAATTGAGTTTTTAAGTTGGTTTTTTGCTTCCTGCATTTCTAGGATTTCTGTTTGTTTTTTATAACTTCTATCTCCCTGTATAGTTGATCTTTTGCTTCTTAGATTTGTTTATGTAATTCATTGTCGAAGTGATCTTTCAAATTGTCTGATTTTGCTGTCTAATGTCTTCCTTGAGACTCCAGATCATCTGAAGCATGTATATCCTAAATTCTTTATCTGACATTCCATCTGCTGCAGATATTACCTCTTCTAACGTTGAGTTGACCTGCATTGCTTGTGGTCCTTTCTTTCCTTGTCTTTTCATACTGTTCACGTTTCTTTCTGCTTAGTGAAACTGTTGTGTTATTGAATTTTCACCCTATATATTTATATTGCTCTTGTATAGTTGCAAAGTCTCCCTCGCAGGCGCAGGCGGCGGCTCTGCCCCTCCTCCAATTGGGGCAATGTGCCTACCACGCTGGCAGGCCGCTGGGCCTGTTCTGGACCACCTGTTCTGTCGGTGGTCGCAGTTCCGCCTATCTTGCAGGTGCAGGCAGCAGTTCTGCCCCTCCGCAGGCCGCTGGGCCTGTTCGGTCGGTGGGTCGCAGTTCCGCCTATCTTGCAGGTGTGGGCTGCTGGGCCTGTTCTGTCTGTTGGTTGCAGGTATGTCTACTTTGCAGGCGCGGTGGCTCTGCCCTTCCCCCAGCTGGGGCGATGTGTCTACCACACTGGCGGGCCTCTGGTCCTGTTCTCCCGGTGGGTTGCAGGTCTGCCTACCTTACAGGCACGTGGGGTGGCTCTGCCCCTCCGCGAGTTGCTGGTCCTGTTCTGCTGGTGGGTCTCAGGTCCGCCTACCTTGCAGGTGCGGAGGGGCGGCTCTGCCCCTCCCCCATCTGGGGCGATGTGTCTACCACACTGGTGGGCCACTGGTCTCTACTCTACTTTTATAAAGTTGATGTTTTCAGATTCCATATATAAATGAAATCATAAGATATATATCTTTCTGTGTCTGGCTTAGCATAATGTCCTCTAGATTCATCCATGTTGTTTCAAATGATAGGATTTCCTTTTTTGTTAAGGCTGAATTGAATACCACATATTCATCTGTCGATTCCATATCTTGGCTATTCATTATTGTGGGTAGGGCTACAATGAACATGGAAATGCAGATGCCTCTTTGTTATACTGACTTCATTTCTTTTGGGATATATTCAGTGGTAGGGATTGATGGATCATACAGTAACTCTGTTAGTTTTGGGGGGAACTGCTTCATACTGTTTTCCATAGTGGCTATACCAATTCACATTCCTACCAACAATGATAAGTGTTCCTTTGTTAAACATCCTTACCAACATTTGTTATCATTTATCTTTTTAAAAAGAGTCATCCTAACATGTGTGATGATATCTCATTGTTTTATTTTGCATTTCCCTGATCTAAATACCTTTTCCTGGGCTTATTGCAAGACCAAATTCTTATTTCTGTCTTTCTAAAGAGGATACTGATCCTCAAAGAAGGTTAAGGGCCTTCCAAAAGATCATATATTTTAAAAAAGCATAATGGTTAAAATTCAGGATCAAGAGCCAAAACCTTGGCTTTTCTACTTATTAGCTGAGAGGCTCTGGCTTTAGTTACCTTATCTGTATAATGGGAGCAACAATAGCTACCTTAAAAGGTTGTCATGAGATTCTGAAATAAAGCATGTCAAGCCATCACTACTTCCTGACCCCTGATAGTCACTCAATAAATGGCAGCATGATGCTCATTTTCTGACAAGGCACAGTGAGGGTGGCTTGATGTGAGGTGGATTCCCTCGATACTCCTGCATCTGCATATTAGTAGACAGACCTCTTCCATTATTGGACACCTCTTTATGGGCATTAGACAAAATGTAGTCTTTGTTGATGGAGAGAACAGACAAAAGGGAAAGCTATATCTCTCTCCATTTCATATCAGTGGTTTATACATACAAATATTAGCCTACTGTGGGGATATCCAAGAGCCTGAGTCAGAAGGAACATAAAAGTTCTCAGTTTTTTAGAACAATCATTGTCTGTCTTTTACCATGGACTATATGGTTTAAACAACAATTATTTAGTTCTCTTAGACCTGGAGGCTGGAATTCCAAGATCAACATACCAGCATGTTTGGGTTCTGGTGAGAGCTCTCCTCCTGGTTTGTGAATGGCCATTTTCTTGCTGTGTCCTCACAGTGGTGTGCAGAGAAAGAGCACACCAGTCCCATCACGAGGGTCCCACCCTCCTCACCTAATCACCTCCCAAAAGCTCCCCTCCTAATGCAATTGGGTATCAGGATTTCAACACATGAACTTAAAAGGGACAAACATGGAGTCCACAACAATCACAATCCTAATGGATTCTTTCTTTTCTACGCTTGTTGATCCAACTTCGTTTTCTATACTGCAATGCAACAGTGATATGGCCAAAAGAATAATTATTATGATAATAATAATTACAATGATGATTGTTGAATCTGTAAAGAACTGAGCGTGGATATTCCAATTTAGGTGGATCTGCTCATCCCAGAATTCATAAGATACCGAGTTGAAGAGTAAGGCTACATGGAAGAGATGGAAAAAGCTAAACCTCAGCTGTTTTTGCCATCCTGCTCCAAACAGCTCCTTCCAATTCCATGCTGGATAGGGGACAAATCCCCTCTTAAAACTAATAGAGAGCACATGCTAAAGAGGCATGAGACTTACTCTCTTTTTTTTTTCCTACAAATCTAATTCTTTTTGCAGATGAACTATAAACATGCAAAGATCCTCTGTCATAATGATAATATAAAAGCTGACATTTATTGGATTCTTAACCCTGCGAGGGCTCATGCAGAACTCTCTGCATGCATTATCCTACTTAATATTTACAAAAAACCTTGAGTTTGGAAACTATGTTAAGACATGAAGAAAATGAGGATCAGAGGTGAATAACTTCATGAGCATTATAAAACTGCCCCAAGGCCAACATTCTTAGCCATTCATTCTGATACAGAAAAATCCAGCCTCTCCTGTGTGCCACACACCTAAAGAGCAGTTTCAGTAAGCCCTCCTGGTCGTCTGCATATTTTCCCAATGGGGGTAGGGAGCTTAAGATGATCTTTCACAAATAACTCAGATATAATTTATCATACTCTAACAAATTTTGGAGATGCCAAACCTAGAGCATATGTACAAATAATTTGGCTCAGCTGCATAAATGTTTATTCATAACATTTAAAAAATAAACAACCTAGACCAGTAGAGTAGAGGAAGGTGATCTGTGGGAGGGAGGAGAGGAGGGAGAGAGGAGGTACTGGAGAATAAAGTTGATAAAATTATGTACCTATGTGTAGATACAAATATGTAGCAACAAAACCCAATATCGTATGTAATTATGACATACCAATAAAAATAAACAAGCCAATCTGTTTCTCTGAGTTTTTGTGATATTTCTTCTCTCTTTCTGGAGTTTATGTTGGCTCACTGGCCGATAGGAGCTGGTTCTTAAACTGGTTAGCACCAAGAAAGACTGTAATCTGAAGATAAACGTGCTTTCAATTTTGTTTCGATATGAGATTTTTCTTTTTTTCACAGATAGGTCTTGTTTTCCAAAGAAAGCATGGTGTCTTTTGTGTTTTAAGACATATCCACTTCTGCAATTTCAAAGGACAGTAGAACCAATTCTGTTCAGCACTAACCAATTTCAGTTCCTGTGAAAGACCCATGGAGGAAGTGCTACGTGAATAAGATCTGAATAAAGCATATTATTAGATCTCAAAGAGAATCAATAGATTCTAACATAGTTTTCCTTGCATTGCATCAATAGAGCACCATGGTTATGAAGGCATTACCATCTTGTCTTCTTTTACTGATTTGAAAGCTTGTGTTTTGTTGTTGCTGACTTGCCTCTGGGTCATCTGTCCAAAGGACTAATTTGTTTGGTTTTGTGATGCATCATCACTACAGCAAAAACTCAAAGCTTGGAACACCTAAGGAGATAAGTGGATATTACTTTTATTATCTGTGCTCTATAAAGATATTTTAACCTGGAAAGGTTCCACGGCACACCCTGGTCCCCCGTTCAACAGCATGCGGAAAAATGAGCATAGTCCTAAGCAGAGCTTTAATGTGCTTCAGATCTGGGGGAATCTGAGGGGTCATCTCACCCCTTATTTTACAGATGAGTTAAGGGCTATAAAATAAGGAACTAGAGCAGATGAGTTAAGGGCTCATCTGATGAATTGCACTGTCTCTGAACCTCCCTCCCAGAATTTATCTGTTCACATTCTAATCCCTCAGTACTTCAGAATGTGAGCCTGTCTGAAGTCAGGGTGTTTGCAGAGGTGAGTCAATTAAAATGAGATCATTAAGGTTGGTCCTAATACTCATCCTGAAGACTGGTATCCTTGTGAGAAGAGGAAGATTTTGGATGCAGACCCATACTGTGGGAAGAGAATGGCAAAGACACAGTATTTTGCTGCTGCAGCCTGAGCATACTAATACAGAGGCCTTTGTGGCCACCCAGCTCCACATCCCAAGACCATGCCTCCAAAGCTAACAGTGCTAGACCCCAAAGCCAAACATACCCCTTTGTTTGGAATTTACATGCCCCAAGACCATGTTCGAAATCATGGAGGAACAGAGGAGCCCAGACCTTCTGTCTTCTCCTCAGACCAGGCTTCCTCTCCAATAAATCCTACTGGGAGATTTGACATTTGAGCCTTCCTGGTCAACGGGGCCGGGTTTGAGTGGTCATTCTGTCTCACAGTTCTCTTGCAGTGGGAGCTTTCTCCAAGGAAATCTTCACTCGTGTGTGGACATACAGAGACTGTGCTCACCAAGACCCTTAGTTCCAGCAGCCAGTGATTTTTTTAAAAAAATTTTTTAAATATACATGACATTAGGGTGTATTTTGACATATTATGCATACATGAATGCAACCCATGATTTTTCTCCAAGATTTGTTTTTGCAAAGCCCTCAGGCACACTGCCCTCTCTCCAGGGTCCTGCCTACTCACCTAGAGAGTCAGGAGGCCCAAGTGTTAAATGTTTTCTAGTACCCTCTCATCCCATCTTCTCAACTTGCCTGAGGAGAAGGTATCACCATCTCCATTGCTAGATGGAGAAACTGAAGCACATTCCAGCTAAGAACCTGCCTAAGTTCACATAGCTCACAAGTCAGGGAGATACATTCGCCTTTGAGAGTCTTGACTATTAGGCCTATATCTCTTCATATGGGAAGAGATACAACAGATCAGCATCCTCCTATGGCTGGGAATCCTGAACTTTAGGCTCCTCCTCCAAGATAACAAAGGGAAAAGGCCAACAGGGACTCATCCAGGTTAGTGTTCATGATATTTGTCTCTGGAAACTTCAGAGTACCATTGCTGAAAATCTGACAGAGATGTGCTTTTCATGTAGCTCCAGAAAAGGGCCACTCACAGGGTGAGTGCAGGAGGGGTGGGTCTGAGAAGGGTTGCTTACTGTCCCACAATGAGGTAAAAGTGAGAGTACAGAAATATCCACACACATTTAACAGAATGATGCCAGGTCAGTAGACCTCATAATAAGATATGAGCCCAGATATCATCTATCTTTTTATACAAAAATTTCATCTTTCTCTTCACAATCAGACTTTATTACAAATAAAGGGGGAAAAACTGGGCCTTCATCATAAAAAGTATGAGAAGTGTTGCCCTGAGCCCTCAGTCACTGACTGAGGAGGGATAAGGAGAGATTGAGAGGCCCAGACCCCTGGAAATGCAGGGATCCTCTCAAGCAGGCCAGAGCTATCCAGACACCTCAAGGTGGGGTATGAGCCCCTCCAGTCCCAACTGCCCCTTTGTAAGTGACCTCAAGCAATAATCAAATGGGTATCAGACTGGAAGCTGAGTTTGGCTGTTAGCTCTGGTTTAATGCTGTATCCTTGGACCAGAATTTCACCCAAATCTATATGATGGAGATGATAATGGTACTTAGTTTATGAGGTTATTTTGAAGAAAATCAAGGTCATCCTGTTAACATACAACTCGAAAGCTCAGTGGCAGTGCCTGGCAGGCGTGAGGCTCTGGGTTCCATTGCAGCACAGCAACAACACAAATACATGAGAGTGTTGTTAATCATGCCTGCATATAGTGCTGAGCTCACTTGTCCTCTCCAGCCTCTGTTTACTGAAATGCCTTTCCAACCATGTTTTCTAGAATGTTTGCTTGTGAAGGAGGTTTTGCAGGGCTCCCATAAACATTTAACTTACAATTAATTTTTTTAAATATTACAACTATTCTCCTAAAAACTATCCCACTCAAATATGCTTAACACCCAGTTTTAACACACTGGTAACCACAACCTGGTTAATTTCCTTTCTTTTTAATTAGCTTCATAAACAGAGAATGGAAGATACAGTCTTACTTCATTGAGGCACCTCCAAAGGAGAACATGACCCCAACCCCAGGTGCCTAGATTCTGGCAGTGTAATGGAGGCTGCTGGAATCTACCCAAGTCCCCTTCACCTGATTGGTACCTTGGCCTCTATTATTGGCCACTTTCCTGTTAACAGGAGGGACTTCCTTTCCAGAGGACTGCCCTCAAGTGACTGGGAACCTCCACATCTATATCTCCAACCCAGAAGTACTCTGCTAATGAAGGACTGAGTAAAGCTATCCTTTGCCTTAAAGTAGGACAACTTTGTGGTACAATTCAAGCTGAAGAGCAACCTGAGGTATTAGGCTGAGATAATGTCCTTACTTGGTTCCTTCTCCTGTACTTTTTTTTTTTTAACCTATAAACACAGCCTGAACACATTCACCTGAATCCCAATCTCAAACCATGCTGCAAGGAGCCCACCCTAAGGCACCTTCCCCATGAAGTGCTCACAGTTATTCCTGCTCACTTTCCCCTTGTCTCTCAGGTGTTTCCTTGTGGTCACAGGATCCCCACAAATGCCACTAGATTGCTGGTTGCATGTCCCCATTGGTAATGATGGGCTGAATATTGTTGTCCCCTCAAATTTCGTATGTTGAAGTCCTAATCCTCAATGTGATTGTATTGGGAGGTGGGGCCTATGGGAGATGACCAGATTTAGATGAGGTCACGAGGGAATTAGGTATTTTATAGAAAGAAAAAGAGACAGAGGTCCCCCTCCCCGTTCAGGCACACACAGAGGAAAGACCATGTTGAGAACATAACCAGGCAGAAGGCCCTTACGAAGAACCCAACCCTGCTGGCACCTGAGCCTGCACTTCTAGCCTCCATAACTATGAGAAATAAATGTCATAGTTTAAGCCAGTTAGGCTGTGGTATTCTGTTATAACCCAAGCTGATTAAGTCACTGGCTCTGCTGCTAACAACTGTGGTGAGCCATTCCTGCGGACTGTGGTCGCCATTACATGATGGCGCTGGCTCCGCTGTGGTCTGTGAAGGACAACTCCATATCAGAGAGAGTTGGCGTATTGTCAACTCCTTATCAGAGAAAGTTGGCGTGTCGTTCTCTAGCACCCTGTGAGAAGGGTCCACGTGGCAGCTTCGCATTGGGGTTCGAGGTGTTTTATTAAGGCTGGGAGGGGCATCCAATTATTATTCCGGGGATTAGAAGAATTATTAGAAAAATGTCAAGGGCCTGAATAAACTGCTGAAAGAAGATTCCTGAGTCGCGTCTTCCTTGCGGGCAAGGGGGTCGTGACAAACAACCTACAGGGCTAGAGCTGGGGCACAGCCTTTCATGGCTGATGTGACCTCTACTGGCAACTACTTCTTTCCTCAGATTTTTATCAGAATTGGCTTGGTTCCTAGGATGACAGAGTAAGTTCCCAGGACACAAAGCTGCTCTCACAAAGTGCTGACTCTAAACACATCCCCAGGCACAGCATAGCCCCTTCTCCTCCGTGCCATGCCCGTATGCTTGCTTGTGCCCTACCCACCCCTATGGGTTTCTGTCTCAGGAAGAAGAGGCCGAGGGCTCATAATCCCCTTCCTCCCACCACATCAGTCTCACCTTGAGGCAAGGATTCCTTTTGGAAACTCTTCTACTCCATCCTTAGCAGGCTTGGGTTTCAATAGTTCAATATTCAAGAGCAATAGTTCTTCATCTCTTTGAGATGAATAGTAAGTTCCATTTTTCCATTCATAAAATAAATTTACATCAAGAAAAACATCTTTTTTATATAACTATGAAAAAATGACATAACTACATGATTCTTATTTTCATTGTTGCTTTAAAAATGTATAAATAAGAAACATAAGCCCATAACTTCAGCCATTCATTTCTCAATTATTTCAAGGGACATAGATCACAGATGAGGCTGGAGGTACAGGAGAAGGTCATCCTAACTGGACAGCAGGAAACTGGCCCTGCCATTAACTACCAAGTAACCTCAGGCAAGTTCTGAACCTCCCTCTCCCTATCACCCTTCAAGGGCCTAGGGCTCTGTGACCATGCACTTTTTCATGCAATTGCTTTTAATAGCGACTCTTCCTGTCCTTTAGATAACCAAAAACAGCCAAATGAACCAGAAGGAGCCTGGCCCTCTTTGCTCTTTGTTCTTGAGATCATCCCATTACTAGGAAAGTAGCCAAAAGATAGCAGCAGAGAAGAGGAGGAAGCCCCATCAGAACAATCAGTCCCTAAAGTGGATTTCACCCCAGGTGAGGCAAACCATGGCTTTAGCCTCCTGCCATTTGCTCAGAAAGCCTGTGGCTGTCTTTGTCATTGTCCCTATCCATAGGACTGTGTCTGCCTTCTCTGTGGCCTGCTTGGCTTTCCTGCCCAACAAATACCTATGCTTTAGATCAGCCTCCTACTGCTCCCCCTCCTGAAATGTGCTTCCTCCCTCCTGCCTGGGGGCCCAGTCAGACCCAGTCTTCCAGGCCACTCAGTCCCCTCCTGTGTCCCTGCACAACTTTGCTTCTTGGGCCCGTTTCCCTCCTACCGCCATCTTCATCGAATCCTTATAGTGCATTATGACAGGGCCTCAGAACAGAAGCCACTAACTCTCACTTCCTAGTTTCTTTGAGCTGCTATGACAAAATACCACAGACTAGATCATAAGCAACAGACATTAGTTGTTCCCAGTTCTGGAAGCCAGAAAGTAGGACTGAAGAAGATTTGGTTTCTAGTAAGAGCCCACTTTCTGGTTTATAGATGGTGCCATCTAGCTGTGCCCTTACCTGCTGGAAGGGGCAGGGGAGCCCTTTGGGGACCTGTTTTATAAGGGCACTAATCCAGCTCACAAGGGCTCCACCCTCAAGACCTAATCACTTCCCAATCCCACTTTCTAATCCTATCCCCTTGGGGGTTGGGATTTCAGGGTATGAATTTAAGGGAATTCAGAATACAGCATCTGGGCAGCTGCCCCTGCCTTCCCAGTGTTGCTGAGGTCACAGTGGCAGCCTGGAGTAGAAGGATGGTTAAGTGACACTGTGTGCTTTATGCACACCCATTACTTCCTGTGAGCCTGGCCAAATCCCTGGAGGGGGAGGTAGATCCCTTTTTATAAATGCAGAAAGCGAAGCTCACTTGGGCACCTGGGCTCAGATCAGATGTCCGGGTGCGTTAATCTATCTTAAAAAGAAATAAGCAAAAGCTGACCACATGCTGAAGCTCAGAGTAATACACAGCTCGTAAGAGACAGAGAGAGTTTCAGCCCTTTGTCTCTGGGATGCCAAAGCCTCTCTCTTCCATGTGGATCTTAGGCCCACCATAGCCAGTCTGCCCCCTCCAAAAATCCTGCCCTCACCCCTGGTTGGTCTGGGCATTAAGAAGCCCCAGACAACTAGGCAACATGGAGACCTGGGATTCAGCATGCAGTACCTTTGCAATACCCAATGTAGGAGAAGGGTCCAGGGTCAATTCACCCAGGGTCAAGAGTCAATTCACCCAGGGCTCTACCTAGATATTATATTAGAGACAAGACTATGGGTGGGGGGAGGGGTCCTCAAGCATGTCTATCATGCATTGGAAGAATGTAGGGGCATTAGTTTTGTCTTGGGTTTTTTCAGCACAGTGACTTGGGATATTTAATGAGTTGAGGATGGAGATGCCAAGCATCCTACAGTGAGCAATTCAGGCCTGTGCAAGGCAGAAGTTCCTGCCCAAATCACCAATAGAGCCCCATGAGGCAACACTGAGTCCCTTCAACTAGTTTTTTCCTTTTGTGTTCCCTCTGTATTTTTTGTCACCTTGGCATTGACCAAAAGGACACAGTTTGCACTTCTGGGGCCCACTGCCTGCTTTCAGGCTGCTGGAGGATCAAGGCATTCAGAAGCATGTGACTAGGCCTCTCTGTACTCAGGACTTTTAATCTCCTTAATTGAAATTGATTGGCCTCTTGGGAGGCAGCTCTGCATTGGCCCTGAGCTTCAGCATGCTATCAACTTTTGCTTATTTCTTTTAAAGACCAATTGACATACCACAGCATCTAATCTTCTCCCTGAATACTGGGCCCCTTTCCTGACCAGGAGCAAAATGAGAAACTCACACACAAAAACAGCTTGGGAAATAAAAGCTCCTGATAAAAATAAGGGAAGAATATTCTTGTCTCATTGTGGCTTAGCATTATACAAAAAGCCAGTCCAAACCCCATTACCAAGAAAAGATGTAATCAAATGGGAAAAGAGCAAAGGGAGGGGTAGGGGGAAGAGTTGCCTTCTAAAGCTTGCAAGATAAATAGACTGGCCCGGAGCACATCTAAGAACCAGCTGCAAAAAAAAAAGATAAAAAGGGAAGAAAAGTGAAAGAGCTTCTCAAGTTAAAAGAAATCTAAACATAAGAGAATTGTTTGAGCATCCAGATTTGTGTTCATCTAGGCATACCACTGTCACCCTGAAGTGGCCAGAGCTGGCTTACAAACCGGTTTGGCAGGTCATATCTCCTGGCAAAACCTCTGAGAGGGCTCATTACTTACCATACTGATCACATATCCTGAAAATACACCTCGGGGAACCTTCCTGTGCCCATGCTAGTGGGTCATTGAATCACCTCTGCCCTGGGCTTGAGCAAAGCTGTGCTGAGAGGCTCAGGCCACCTTGTGGCTTCCAAGCTCTGGCCTCTGTTCCTGAACACAGGAGTGGCACTAGGACATAAGAAGCAGCAACTTAGAAGCAAGCAAGCACAGCATGGACAAATCATATAATCTTTATGATAAAATAATAAACTCATTCTAACAATCTCCTGACTAACGTGAAGATCAAATCTAGAGATCTAGATTTTTAAAAGTAGAGGGATACAGCTATATTTGTTGTTGGAAATCTCAGTTTTCAAAACAATTCAAGAAAAAGTGGTTCTTAGTTTTAATGTTGCCTCTGTAGAGAAAGAAAAACTTTTCCTCTACCCTCTTATAGTTACTGCAGCCTTTGAATTAAACTAACAAAGTTGATGTTAGTAAGCATTAAAAATTTTACTTGGCTGGGTGCAGTGATGCACACCTGTAATTCCAGCAGCTCTGGAGTCTGAGAAAGGTAGATTGTAAGTTCAAAGCTAGCCTCAGCAATAGCAAGGTGCTAAGCAACTCAAGTGAGACCCTGTCTCTAAATAAAATACAAAATAGGGCTGGAGATGTGTCTCAGTGGTTTAGTGCCCCTCAGTTCAATCCCCAGTACAAAAAAAAAAATTACTTGTTGTAAATATTTTTACTTGCATGGGGCAGGGGGAACCTCACAAAAAAAGGAGACCCCAAGACGGTGGTCAGTTTCAGGGGCTTATATACCACTCTTACAAAAGGCAAGAAATTTTGAAGTGACTAGACAAAAGAAAGGGGATGGTTTGGTCTTCTGGGGATAGTAAACTGTGGAAGGTTAAATGCATGGTAGATTATGTTACTTGGTAAGGTTTATTATGCAATATTATCCCAGTGCTATCTCCAGATACGAAAAGAGTGATTAAGAGTTACTGTTTTCCTGGTGTGTGAAAGAAGAACACCTTTGCAAATGTAATATTTTCCATTTTACAAAGGGAAACCTATCCCTGTTTTTATAAGAGGAAGGACAAAGAGATTTCTCTCTCTCTGCTTTTTCCCAAATAGCTTCAGCTCAAAATAATTTGCATACCAAAGTGGCATATTTTGGGGTGCTATATTCTGGACCCCTTCACTGGAAGTAGGAATATAACCTAAGTGAAGTCAGAATTAAACAGACAGTGAGTGTAGATAGGTAAATCGAGTCAGGTGGGGTCAAGGAGGCCAATTTTAAGTGAGTGTGGGAGTTGGAGACTGTCCCCTGAGGGATCTTATCAAGAACCTGCCCCTGTTGCCAAGATAACCTACCCCAGGAATTTCCCCTCCCTACAGGGAGATATAAGGTTGTTAATGTGTCCTGGGCTACTCCATCCTGCTCTTCTTCCTTCAGCCCCCCTGTTTCCCACCTTTTGGCCATCCAACTGAGCATTCCTGGGCCTAGTCACATATGCAGGAAGGAGAAAGATAAGGGGTGGGGGCGGGGAGAGAGACAGGAGAACCAAGGAAGCCTAGGACATATAAAAAGGGCAGAAGACCCCGTTTCTTGGGATACCATGATTCCAGCTATGGCCCCCTTCTCCCTCATAGGAGAAGTCTATATTACCCCTTTTTAAATAAACCCTCCTTTATATGCTTACCTTGGCGTGCTTCTCTAATGTTCAAACTTCAACATGTGGGGAAGCAGGACTTGTCACCAATAACCAGTGGTATCATAAGGATGAGGGTGAAGTTGTCTTTACAGACAATGGTTATATTTTTTTTAGTCATCATTGAACCAGGGTCTAAGGGTGCCTTACACATGGTCAGCCCTCAGTAATTATCTGTGTGGTGAGTGAATAAACCAGTGGATAAATAGATTGTTGGATGAATGGATATTGAATAAAATAAGACTGGAGCAACTGCAAAGTGTATCTTATTGAATGTTGGCTTCCATAAAATACCATCTAGACAACCTGTTGACAAAGCAAAGTTTACAGCAGGAAGAGAGATCATTGTCTTGGCAGTCTTGGTCGTGTCTTAGAGTAGGGCAGGTAAATTCAAGATTATTTATGTATCCGAGTCTGATTTAATGTGGGACTGATTAAGACTGGGGAAGGGTCATGATCATGGATAGAACAAGATTAACAGTTATTTGCTGCTGATGATCAGAAAGTTAAACAGTGGGGTGGGGGTGTAGCTCAGTGGTGGAGTCTCTCCCTAGCACTTTCGAGGCCCTGGTACAATCCCTAGCACTTTCGAGGCCCTGGTACAATCCCTAGCACAGGGTTGTTGGGGGAGGGGTTAAGCAGTTTTAAGGGGGTTGGGGGAAATTCCTAAAATCATAAAGTTGCTTGCAACCTCTATCTTCCTAGGCAAGCATTTCCAGCTGTGATAAAAGCATATTGGTAAAGACAGTGGATAGTAAGTAGTTTTATTAGAGAAGATTCCACAGCAATAGTAATGTTAGTGCAGGTGTAAGTAAGCTATGTGGGTGATGAAGGTCTCAGTCCTCAAGCTCATCTTAAATAAACCATTCTCTTTCCACAGTGAGACATATACAGATAGGAAAACCATGTTTGTTCACAGGTCTAAGTGGACCCAGGACAAGGGTGGGTGGCTAAATTCTTGTTAAATAGGACTGACACATGTTGAACCACATAGGGAAGAGGTGATTCAAGTTTGTCTCTGAAAGCTTGAAAAGCCCAGTTGATAGTTGCCTCTGTTGATATCTGCTTGATCCTGGAGGCCAAGCAGGATATCAACAGAGCCTAAAGAAGAGAGAAGCCTGGGTGGCCACCACCACCCCAACTTGGGTCATTTTCTGTGAGTCCTCCAGCAATCCTGAATTCTGTGTGTGCAGTATGCGGCCTTGATATGATAAAACTTGCCCTTTGGGGTCAATGCCAGGCCTGGCATCTGCCCCCATAGCCTTCTAGCAAACCCAGGTGAAGCCTGAATCTTGCCCATTTCAGTTTGGTCTGAAGTTCCCAAAAAACTGGAAACACAGAGCCCAAGTGTTTTGCCACAGGGAAATATCAATATGCCATAAGTTCTATTCCTCTCCTTCTCTCACCTACTAGACTGTCAGTGTTGGTAAAATGGACCAGGTTTGGGAGACTGTGGATGTTTCAAGGAGAGGGTTTAGAGTTATACCAGTTTTCTTTCAATTATACATTGAACAGTCCTGCTTTTTCTTTCTTTCACTTAAATTCCTTTTTTAGGTGGAAGGATGGGGTGGGGACTGGGGATGCTTAACAGTAATTTTACTGAAAAATCTGGCAGTTAAGGCTAATTTCCCTAACCAGTACCATTCATAGAATATTTGTTTGGCTGAAGCCCTCACATTTCTGCATTAAAAAGAACCACAAAAACATGTGCAGTCATCTTTATTTCAATTCACAAATACATTAGTTCAACCTCAGAGATTTGTTAGGTACATTACAAATATTTACAGTAGAAAACTGAAACCACCATGGATTTTGCTAAGGATCTAACTATGTACATTTGCAATCCATTCATTAAAAAAAACATGGTTAGTTTGTTTGAAATTTCCATTATCTACTTGTGAATGGTGGAAAAAGCCAAATATTATCTTAGACCTGCATTTTCTAAGGTAACAAGACATTACCTTAAACGTGCTGAAATAGCGCCCTCTATGGAACAGCTTCTCCACTACCACATTTTGTTCTCATACCCCAAACTCTTCCAAGAATCTTCCTCTGCAAATATATATATTATTGTACATGGACACAATATCTTTATTCTGTTTATTTATTTTTATGCAGTGCTGAGGATCAAACCCAGTGCCCCACATGTACAAGGCAAGCCACTGCCACAACGCCACAATGTCAGCCCTACAAAATATATTTTTAAAAAATTTTTATAAATTTTTTATTTAAAAAATTAGTTGTAAATGGACAAAATATATTTATTTTATTTATTTTTATGTGGTGCTGAGGATGGAACCCAGTGCCTCACATGTGCTAGGCAAGTGCTCTACCACTGAGCTACAACCCCAGACCTGGAAATGTACTTTTAATAAGTCTTAACATTTACTGAACATGTTTCATGTATCAGACATGGTCACATCGTCTCATTAAATCATGTATCAGACATGGTCACATCGTATCATTAAATCTTCACAATAACCCTATGAGAGAAATAGTAATATTGTTACTTCAAATTCACCATTGGGGAAGGACATTCGGGGAGAGCAGGTGACTTGTCCAGCATCACAGAGCTAGTCAGTGGCGGAGCTAGGATTCTCACTCATCCACATCCCCTCAGGATCCAGAATGAGACCTTTATCCTTCTACATCCCAGTTTTAATCCAAAGGAATTGGCAGACAGGCTTCAGATCTGGCCATAATAAGTTTATCAGTAATAATAACAGCCAATATCTGCATGCCTGCTACGTACCAAGCACTGGATGTTGTCTTTTGTTTTTACAACTCAGCAAAATATATATTTATCCCAATTTTACAAATGGGGGTCCTGAGGCTCAGTGAGTTTGAGGGACATCCTGATGTTATGGTCATTGATAACTAGGGCTCTGGAGCCCCACCAGTGGAATTCAAAAACGACTCTCCTTCTCACTGTGTGACCTTACACAAGTTGTTAACCTCTCTATGCCTTTGTTTCCATACCTGCACTTATCTGGTAGGATTACTCTAGGGATTCAGTGAGTTAATACATGCCAGGTGCACAGAATTATCCCTAACTACAGAGTAAGAGCTCAATAAATGTAAGCTATTGTCATTACTGCTCCAAAAGGCATGTCTTTTTTTTTTTTTTTCACTAGAATCTTTGTCCCACAATCTTTTCTGGGATAAGAATAAATTACATATTAAAATAAGTAAGATTCTCTTGCTGCAATGATGTTTAAGACTTAGATAAGGAAAAAAATCAACAACAGTCTAAACACATCTATATTACAGTTTCCCCTGAATGCTCTAAGGGAAGTTAAAGCTAGGGAAATACCAGGAAAAGTTGAGTTCGTGGAGAGAATAGGTTCCATTTAAGCCTCCTTCTTTCACCCTGTCTCCATCCTTTCCTTTCTCACCAGGTTCTAAAAGGTAAATTCATCTTTTTGGACTTACAAGAATAAATTTGCTGTATATACTTGCACTCATTATGTCTACCTAAATTAGTCCTTTTTTCTGGTACTGAGAGAAAGGTCTAGAAGATGTGAAGATTGAGGTTGACTTCTGGTCCAGCTTTTTACTATGTGACCAGCCATAAATTCCCTAATCCCTGCGCTTCTTGTTTTCAATCTGTGAAAAGTATCCACTTTACCAGATTTATGTGCGGATCAAATTAATAATGCATTTTTAGATGAAAGATGCCTTGTAAACCATAAATCATAAAGCATGGGAGAAACAAGTCCCTTTGATTGGACTGGCAGGAAATCTTGAGTCTTTCCCTGTTTAGCCTTCACACTTAGGAGAGATAGCAGCAGCTTCCTGGGCACATACCTCAAGAAGCTGCCCAGGGGGGGCGGGGTGTGGCTCAGTGTTAGAGCATTTGCCTACCGTGTGTGAGGTCCTGGGTTCATCCCCAGCAGTGCACAAAAAAAGGTAAAGGGAGAAAGAGAGGAATGGGAAAGAAAAAGAGAAAGAGGAGGAGGATGAAGCCACCACCTAGAATTTCACCTTCCTGGAAGCAGGTTTGGATGAGGGAATGTGTTGGGGAGACCCTTGTAGTCTCTCTCTCTCTCTTCTGGAAAAGCTTTAGTGGCGACCAAGTGGGAAGAGGGAGCCTTACATGGAATGGAGAGGATGGGCTGGGGGGAACATGCTAGTAAAATTGGTTTAGAACAGCCCAGTGCCTACTGGGAAAAGTGAGGTTCCTCCAAATCTGGAACAAACATTCCAGGTTGGGCAAATTCACCCTACTTAGTGATATTGGAAAGCTCTTAGAGATTGGATTAGGTGGAAGCTGCTTTATTTTATTTATTTTTAATAGAATCTCCCAATTTAGGAGGATAAATGCCAATGAGAACACACATCCCTCTGAAAATATCCAATCCACCCGTTCCAGCATAACAAACAGGAATTTAAGAACAGAAAAACTGTTATTTAGTGCCCTGTCACAAGAACTATGGACTCTGTCAAAGGAGCTATTATCAATGGCAAGATTAGCTGGAACACATTGTCCCCTGATAACACTTAATGCATACATGACAACAGTCTTCACATACAGGAAGAATTAGGTGTGGAAGAGCACCTCATTCAGCAAAGGCCTGGAGGGACAGAACTTGAGAGGGCAGACCTAAGTGGGCAAAGAGGAAATTACCCAGAATCTGATGGGGTTCCTGAGAAACAAGCTGCCCCTAAAAGAAAACACCCACTATACCATTCCACGAAGTCACTGTCAGGCTCCTTCCAAATTACTTCCTTTCACAAGTTCACAGACCCAGAATCTGTGGTCTGGAGAACATCCTCCAGATATTCCCTAAAAGCCCGTACCTCCTGGGATTGGTCAAGAACCTTTGAATGCCATGATATCCCATAACTTGCCATAGTGCCCCACGTAGAGCCCACACTGACCCACTGTCGCCCAGGCGCTGGCACCTGCCTTAAGTGAAAATAAGGGCCCTTTCTTGCTTTCCTGATCCACAGGATCAGTGACCCTTCCATACCTGGAAGTGAGAGAAGGACACAGAGAACTAGCGAAGATTCATGGGCAAGGGTGGCCTTCTGAGAGGTGTTCAGACCTCCATATCTCACACATCACAGATGAGGCTGTTGCCAACGTTGATAAAGTTATCTGCCAACCCTGCTGTCAAATATGACAGTTAGACACAAGAGACTCACCAACTAAAGGACAGGTCCATCCTGATATGCATCTAAAAGGAAAAGGAACCACACACAGTCACAATCCCTTGGTTTACATGAATCCAAGTAATGGAAAACTCAGTGAGCAACTTTTATCCCATCTAGATAAATGAGTTTTAGCAGGCAAAAAAACTGTTTTTGTGTATGGTATGAGATTGAACCCAGGCTCTCACATATGCTAGGCAAGTGCTCTACAACTGAGCTTCAGCCCAGGCCAAAATTTCTTGATACCATTGATGATTTCTCACAGCCTGTATATTACCACATTACCGTTGTTATAACCTTGAGTTCCTATAGAATGTTGCATACTATGCAGGTGCATTAGTCCATTTTCTGTTGTTATAACAAAATACCTAAAGCAGGGTACTTTTTTTAATTGTTTTTTTAAATGACAGCCAAATGCATTACAATTCTTTTTTTAATATTTATTTTTTAGTTTTAGGTGGACACATATCTTTATTTTTATCTTATTTTTATGTGGTTTTGAGGATCAAACCCAGCGCCCCGCGTATGCCAGGCAAGCACGCTACCACTTGAGCCACATCCCCAGCCCCACAATTCTTATTACACGTATACAGCACAATTTTTCATATCTCTGGTTGTATATAAAGTATATTGACACCAATTCATGTCTTCATACATGTACTTTGGATAATGATATCTATCACATTCCACCATCCTTGCTAATCCCCAAGCAGGGTACTTATAATGAAAAAAAGTTTTAGGGGGGATGTTTTGGAGGCTGAATGTCCAAGATCAAGAAGCCCCATCTGGACTCTGGTAAGAGCTCCCCTGACTAATCACAATAGAGCTAATAGCATCATGGTGGGAACACATGTAAGAGGGAGAGATCACATGGCAAGATTGGAAGCCAGAAAGATTCAGGGGTCAGGCTCACGATTTTTATAACCATCCATTCTTGTAGGAATTCACTCCCAGAGACCGGCATTAATTCTTTCTGAGAATGAAGTCCCTGTGACCTAATGACCTCCCACTAGGCCCCACCTCTTTTTATTTTTTATTTTCTAGTACTGGAGATTGAACCCAGGCATACTCTACCGCTGAGCTACACCCTAGCCCTTTTAATTTTTATTTTTGTACAGGGTTTCAATGAGTTGCCCAAGTTGTCCTCACACTTATGCTTCCCCTGCCTCAGCCTCCCAGGAACTGGGCCACTGTGCCTTGTTAGGCCCCCACCTCTGAAACAGTCCACCATTTCTCAACATCCGCACTCTGGGAACCAGGCTTCCTTGAGGGACAAACTCAAACCAAACTATAGCAACAAGCCTTAAAATTAAACCCTTACACATACTTGTAGGCAATACAAATATCAGAAAAGCTATAGAGCTATTCTTAAAAATATCAGATTATATGCAACTTTCAATATCCCTAATTTAACTACATGAGGTATGTTCCCAGTTTCTGGAAATTTCTAATCTCTGGGTAATGTCTTTCTCTGGTTTTGCTCTCCCAGTCCTTCTGCTAGCTTTACAACTCAATTCCCTATATTAAATCCCTCTCTGTATGAAATCACTAAAGTGATTTCTGCTTTTTCTGACTACTTACTGATAAATCTTCTTCAATGTTTTTTCCTTTATACATTTGTATGAAAATGCAAGTATTTATGTTTGTATCCTCTCCTTTGGTCTTCTTGCTGAGTTCTTCAGTATGACCTTTCTGCTTTTAATTTTTTTTTTATTTTATCACTTCTTTTCAGTAACCTCTCAACAATGGCAGGCAAAATTTGATGTTTACCTCTAATTATGGTCCTCTGCCTTAGACCATTGTTATATTAGACTGCAAAACAACTTTAAAGCACTGAGAAGGCCAAATTTTTTCCTCTGGGGACAACTCTACTCCTAGCATTGCTGAACATTTTGTCCCATTAAGTCATTAGAAAGAAGGTCTGCCACAGCAAGACTCTGCCCCTGTGGACAGGAGCTATGCATAACTAATGAACAGGAAAATTGGTATCAAAATAGCCTGATCGGTCTCAATGTGTTTCTAATAACTTCCAAATCTCCCAGTCTTGATTTCCCCATACGTCTTTTTTCTTCCTAAGTGAATACTCCAAATCCTCACTAGCCCCCTAACATATTTTTCCCCCACTATCATTTTTTGAGTCTACATTTACTCTTCCTTTCTTTCCTAAATGGCACTTCATTTAGGAAAGGATTACACCAGATTCTCAAACTGTATGCATCTTAAATACTAGTTACTTGTCTTAGTCTCTAGTTGTTAAGATGCTAGAGATATCCAACCCTGGGATATTTCAGGGAAGACTTTGTCTTGTAGTAGTGCAAATACCACATAGAAAAAATACCAGATTTCTGTTTCAAATATGACGTAAATGATGCTCAGAAGAGTCAACCATTTGTCCAACATCACAGAGATGGTAAGAGGCAGAATAGGATCTGAACCCAGGTCTTTCTGATGCTGCAGATCCTGCCAAAGACTGCAGTCAGTCAGACAAGGGGAAAACACACACACACACACACACACACACACACACACACACAAACACACACACACATATATATATAAGCACTGGATTTTAAATTCTAGCAAAATACTGTCACATTGTGGTATTGTGGTATTTCTTAGATTGAGCATTTCATGCAGGTATCTCTCATCACCTCAGAAGCATTAATTATCAGGAAAACTTCAGTCCAGCAGCTTTTGCAGAGCTCATGTGTCCTGGATCACACTTACATAGAGGAATATAGTTATTACACCAAGGAGAAAGTGTGTCAGGATACAAAGAGGGAGACAATGAGTGTAGGGAGATGATAAATTCTGCCTTTATACATCTGTGTTTCACCTGTTATGACAAACATGGGTCTTTCGTGACTTGGCAAACATGCAATTAAAAAAAATTAATAGCTAGTGGCAAAGACAATACTACATGACCACCAAATCTATTTTTATTTTCTTCTTCCTGTATACAAGAAGACTACATTTCCCAGCCTTCCTTGCCCTTAGGTTGGGTCAGTGTAGCAGGGTTCTGATCTAAGGGAGGTGAGCTGAAGTGATGTATTCTACTTCCAGGCCTGTCATAGAGTCCCCTGTTGTCATCATCTCATTATCATCCTCTCTCTTCCTCTTCTGTGGCAAACTATTCAGGCCACAAGAGGAAGATAACACCATCACAAGATGACTGAAGTCCAGATCCTTGAGTCAATTATTGGAGGAGAGCTGCTAAGGAGTGCCATTTGATCTTCATCAGACAATGACCTATTGTGGTATTAGGGATGGAGCTCAGTTGTGGAGAACTGTGTGAGGCCTTGGGTTTAATATTCAGCACTGAAAAAGAAGAGAAAGAGGGGGAGGAGGAGGAGGAGGAGGAGGAGGGAAAGAAGAAGAACAACAACAATACAATGATTTATTGTAAGAGGCCACTAAGAATAAGGGGTTTCTTTGTTACTGCAGCATGGCCTTACCTATTCTGACTAATATAGTATTCACATACACCAGGGATATTCAGAATCCCACAGAGGTCCTGAGAGAGCCTCTTGGATAAATCACACATGGAAACAGGTCTTCAATATTTTGCTAAAGGATTTTTTTCATATTCTAAATTTGTATGAAGACATTTCCCTTCTCCTCTTCTACCTCTGGATTACCTTTTCATTCTTGCTTTGTTGTGATGTATTTGTTCCAAAGGGAAATAAATCAAGGACTTCATCAAAAAGCATGACACACATACTTTCCATTCTCATTGAAACGAGTCCTGAAAAGGGGGAAGTTTTTATTACAATTTTATTCCCCTTCAGAGACCACAGTGTTACTGTCCTAATAGTTACTTATTATATTTACCCAATAAAACCTTGAGTAACCCAACAGGGATGGAGTTGTTCTGAACAAGTGTTTCACATTAATATAGTCTATACATTTAGACTTTAAAATGCTGTTAGCTTTTAAATTTTTTGAAAAAGTATTAACTATTAAATATGAAGCATAATAAATAAAGCATGGTGACATATTTTATCTTTTCTTGTTGATTCAGGACTAATCTAAGTTCCTTAAGAGTGCCACACTCCCTGCAGGCCCTTTGGCTATCCCCACTACCTTAAACGGCTTTTTTCTCCCTTGTCTGGTTAAATCATTCTCATCCTTTGGATTTCAACTCAAAGACACTGTTTCCTTGGGCACAACTGTATAAATTTACTAAAACTCATCACACTTCATGTAAACAGGTGAAATTTTATGGCATATATATTATTCTTCAATAAAGCTGTTAAAAATAAAGCACCATCTGGGTTGAGGGTGTAGCTCAGTGGTAGAACCCTTGCCTAGCATGAACAAAGCACAGAACTGCAAAGTAAATAAGTAAATAACATAAATAAACAAATAAATAAATGGAGCACTGTGGAGGAGGTGAAGCAGAACGCCCCCGTTCCCTCTCAAATGTGGGATGCACACAGTAACTTCCTTCCAAAGACTAGGAATGTGGTGGCAGGGACCAAGGAGTCCTTCAAAGGAAAGAAACCTGGAAAACTCTACCTTAGCCTACTGGTCAAGGTGAACAACAGTGGTCATGTCATAGTTGGTACCCTTGATATGATGTCATGCAAATGGTACCCCAAATCCACAACTCTTATCTAATCATGAGAAAAATTCCAGTAGAGATAAGAGCGGGGGGATTTATGTTCCTCCTCACCTTGATTGTAGGAACATAAATCCCCCCGCTCTGTACCTGCAGGTTATTCATAATGATTTCCTTCCAAAGAGTATGGTATGGTAAAAAGGCATATACACCCGATGATACTACCTATACCAGGAGATCAAGGTCAACATCTTCAGTGATAAGGCACGTTGAGAGAATGTACTCTTGATACATTTGATGAAAAAAAATCACTTTACCTTTGTGGTCTTCCTCCCAAAATTCATAACCCCAGTCTAACCACAAGGAAAACATCAGACAATTCTAATAGAGAGAATCCTAAAAAAATACCCAACTAGTACTTTTCACAAGTGTCAAGGACATCAAAAACAAGTGTGAGAAACCATTACAGGAGCCTAGGAGACAGGACTACTCTCCATGGTACCACAGATGACATCTCCCTGCCTTCATTTATTCAATGTCTTTCACAGCCAAAAAGCAGAGTAGGCAAACAGGACACAGATAAAGTCTCAAAGTTCAGTAGCAGGATCAGTTCCATGGCAGTGTGGTCAGTTCAGTAGCTGTCCCCATCAGAATTTTACATGGTTAATATCCTTTTTATATATAATCAGAATCTTGATTTTTACTGTTACATTTTACCATATTCATTTCCTAACATTATTAAAAATTACTCACTTACCTGTGGAATGACTGTATAATATTAATGTCGCATGGTGTTTCATGCCATAATTTACTTAACCATTTCCCAATTGTTGGACATTTGGATTATTTCCAGTTTTTGACAATTACAAATAACACTGACAAATATCATTGATTCTTTCTTTAGACTAGATTCCTATAAGTGAAATTGCTATGTCAAATATACACATATTCACTTTTAAAGCTTTTGAAACACAGGAAATATCTCCCCTCCTCTGATATTAACCCAACATTAGATCCTGTTTTCCTACATATGTGTTCTCACCCCCTGCCCACCTTACCACCCAAAGCACAATTATTAGTTCCCATAATTATAGGGTTCTATGATAGCTACTAGGAATAGAAAAGCAATACAGCTTCCAGGAGGGGCAAAAGGCAAGGAGGGGCATAGAAACACTTGCATCTGTGAAGCGCTCCTCTGCAGAACTCAAAGGTTCAGAAATGAGGTCTCATTAATCTCCAGAGGATTGTTACTTTTGCCTCTGATACAGACCCAAACACAAATTGCATGCCTTGGCTCTTATGTACACAATTGCAATGCTCTTGTTTTCCTGAAATTCTCTAAGATGGCTTTTTATACAGTGGGATTTTCCGTTCATGCACACAACAAAAGCCCCAAACTGGGTTGGTTCATTTCTCACCCTCCAAATCCATAAAAGGAAAAGAGGAAGGACAATTAGTTCCATTGTAAAAATGAACAGAGAAATTAAGGAACCCAGCCCTGAACATCCTTGGCAGAATAAAATGGGGATTTAGCCCAAACCCTGGTTGAAAATTGCACAAGAAGGTTGCTTTCTTTCAAACTTACCTGCTTTAACCTTCGTGCATAAATAGACTCACCATTTCTGCCTTCTAGACATTTTTTTATGTAATAATATTGAAACCAAGCCCTGGTTCTGGAGCTGTAAATGGTGGCCCAGGTGGGCTGGAGCACCAGCATGGAGCACAACCCACTGAAGCATAGCCCCCCATTTAGAGCTCCAACTGAGAGCCGAGAGCTTCAACACACCACTCAGTGGTAGTGGAGGACAATTGGGCTTTGCCAGCTGTGACCCTTGGAACTGACAATGGTAGGCATCCCCAAACCTGCTTTCTCGTTGCAGAGGTCTGCAGCTTAGACTCCACATGTCAATAGAAGCAGAAAGCTGACTTTCATCTCAAACTCCAGTTTCAATATCACCAAGTTGTATACTTTAACAAATGATTAAAATATCAATTTCAAGTTATCTACTATTTCACAATAAAAAAGAAGGAGGGAGACAAGAGGGTCAAAATCAGAAAAAGGGATGTAAGGACAGAAGCCAAAGTTGGAGTAGCACTCTCTGAAGAGGCGTCAAGAAGCTGAGAAAGGCAAGGAAACTGATTTTCCCTGGAGCCCCCAGAAAGGACTCCTTTTGAACTTGGGAACTTCAAAATCATAGATAAATTAAGCTACTAAGTTTGTGATAAATCGTTACAGCCATGAATAGAGACCTATACATGAACACAAACCTTGTTGTTTTATTAGAGATTGCTAATCTGCTTTGTAGTTGATTCACATGACTTTTTTTGGGGGGGGTTGAAAAGAGCACATTTTATTTATTTATTTATTTATTTATTTTTTATTGTTGGTCATTCAAAACATTACATCTTTCTTAATATATCATGTTTCACAATTTGATTCAGAAGGGTTATGAACTTCCATTTTTATCCCGTATACAGATTGCTGAATCACATCGGTTACATCAGTTGCATTTCCATTGATTTACACATTGCCATTCTAGTGTCTGATGAATTCTGCTCTCTAACCTATCCTCTACTATCCTCCCACCCCTCCCCTCCCCTCCCCTCTTCTCTCTCGACCACCTCTACTGTAAAAACATTTATTCCACTTGTGTTCTTCTTCCCTTACCCCTCAATTCCTCTTGTATGTAATTTTATATAACCCTGAGGATCACCTTCCCTTTCCCTGCAATTTCCCTTCTCTCTCCCTTTCCCTCCCCCCTCTCATCCCTATTTAATGTTAATCTTCTTCTCCTGCTCTTCATCCCTACTCTGTCCTAGGTTACTCCCCTTATATCAAAGAAGTCATTTGGCATTTGTTTTTTAAGGATTGGCTAGCTTCACTTAGCATAATCTGCTCTAATGCCATCCATTTCCCTCCAAATTCTATGATTTTGCACGTTTCTTAATGCAGAGTAATACTCCACTTTTAAAGTGTTCCATCAAACACTCCTACAGTTTGGGTACCAGTTGCTGATGGTTGGTTCAGGAAGGGCCCTGCTATGGTTTGACTGTGTCCACCAAAAGTTCATGTGTTGGAATCTTAATTCCCAACACAATAGCACTGAGAGATGATGGGGCCTTCAAAGAGTTCTTAGGTCATTAAAGGGAATTAATGACTTTCTGATGAGATGGGATGAATTCTCAGAGAAATGAGAAAGTTCTTCCTCTTTGGAAACTGGATTAGTAAATGCAAGAGTGGATTGCTATAGATTGAGTCTGTTTTAGTCAGCTTTTTCACTCCTGTGACTAGATATCCAACCAGCACAACTGTAGAGGAGAAAGAGTTCATTTGAGGGCTCACAGTTTCAGAGGTCTCAATCCATAGACAGCCGACTCCATTCCTCAGGGCTCCAGGTGAGACAGGAACATCATGGCAGAAGAGTGTGGCAGAGGGAAGAATCTCAAATGATGATCAGGAAACAGAGAGAGAAAGAGTCTCCACGTGCCATACACAAATATATACCCCAAAGCTACACTCCCAATTCCCACCTCCTCCAGCCACACCCTACCACTTCAGAAACCACTCAGTTAATCCCTATCAGGAGATTAATTCACTGATTGGATTAATACTCTTACAACCCAATCATTTCTCCTCTGAGCCTTATTGCAGTGTCTTACATGTGAAATTTTGGGGGACACCTCACATCCAAATCATAATAGAGCCTGTCCTTGTTTTCCCTCTTCCACACATTCAACTGCTTGTCCTGCTTTCCCACCACAGAAGGACACAGTGCAAGGCCCTCCCAGAAGCAGCCATCTGATCTAGGACTTTAGCCTCCAGGAGTGTGAGTACATAAACTTGTTTTCTTTATATATATTTCCCAGTGTCAGATAATCTGTTACAGCAACAGAAAACAGACTAAGATCAGACTCACTCTATTATTTGACCAGGGTCTAATCAGACTGGAATTTGCTGAGTGATTCAGGCAGTCAGAAAGTGGCTCCCTTTTATGAAAAGGTAAGTCTGACAGTGGATTCAGTTAACAGTATCCCAAAGAGAAATATTTCTCCTTAGAAAAATAATACTGAAAATTCATGCAGATTTGAATTGTACAATTTATGAAAATTACATCTGTTGTGATCCAAATGGGAGTGTTCTTAGGGACCACATTCAGGTGTTCACTACCTCCCAGGTCTTGCCTCTTCCCTAACTTCCATAGCCCTTGGCCCAACCTCTGACCCCTCTGTGCTGTTCCTTTGAGTGCTAGAGCCAAATCTTATAGTATTTCACCACATAATCATTGTAGATTGTATGCCAATTATTTTGCAAAAAAAAGTGGAATGTAACCTTTATGCAAAATTGTTTTTTTAAAAACTTGTGCTTATATTACTTAAAAAATATTAATTACAGAGTAAATTATATTCCATGCTTTTATAATTATGTCAAAACAAATCCTTTGAAAAGACATAAGTGAATCCCCACTGTCATGCCCACCCACAAGAATGGGGTCCGAATTAGAATAAGATATATTTCATGCTTGTATAATTTTATCAAAATGGATTCTACTATCATGTATAACTAAAAAAAAATTAAAAAATAAAATATCTTGACTGGAAAAAATGAATCCTAATGTTATGTAAAACTAAAAATAACAATAAAATTAAAAATATCATTAATTGCTGGGTGTGGTGGCACAGGCCTATAATCCCAGGGACTTGGGAAGCTGAGGCAGGAGGATCGTGAGTTCAAAGCCAGTCTCAGCAACTCAGCAAGGCCCTAAGCAACTCAGTGAGACCCTGTCTAAATAAAATACAAAAAAGGGCTAGGGATGTGGCTCAGTGGTTAAGTGCTCCTGGGTTCAATCCCTGGTACAAAAAAAAAAAGTAATTATTAAACTATCTTTGGTGAAAGATTAGGATGTACAGAATATTTGTGAATATACTTTAACATTATGGTAGTGATTATGTGGTGAAATACAGTATTAAACTTGACATATATAGCACAGGATTTGTTTTTTCATCCTTATGCCTAATTAAGGAATAAATGGCTTTCTGTTTGATATTCTTCTAGATGAAGGGAGAACGTTCTCCAGGGTATCCTAAAAGATTGAAAAGCCAAGTTTCCCCCAGGATATCTGTATTCTAAGTGGCACCTAGAGATGTAATATCATTTGCTCCAAAGAATTGACAGAACTTTCCTATCTAGTCCCAGCATTACTTCAATAGGTCTTTACTCCTAGGCAAATCCAGGTGATGTTTCACTAAACCTACAACCTACAACTGGTTAAAAGTCCATAACAAAGAAGCTTCTTATCCATTTATCCTACTTGGTTCCACAAACTTGATAACTGCCAATCAAGTCAGAGACAGGTGTTGTGGCTATTGCCTGAGCTGCACCCCAGGAGCTGCACATCTCCTTCATGTGGGGGCACCAGGCAGGGACAAGGGCTCCGCTGGCAGTAGTGTCACAGCCACATATATTGGTTCAACATTATCTTCACAGGATTTTGGGGCTGGGCCACAAGTGGCCATGGTAGAGATCATGGATTTTCTAAGAATCACAGAGGTGCCCTTTTGTCACGTGAGGACAGACACATACCAAGGAGGAGTGGAACTCAGGTGGGAGCCACGGCTGCCCTGGCATTATTTAGACTCTGCCAATCACCTCTTCCCAAGAGCAATCTGATTGGTATTGGCTTTTCTTCCCTTTAGCTAAGGTAAATAGGGAAAAAGTGGTAAATCCACCTGCCCTTTCTTTCTCCCTGTTCTCCCCAGGAACACCTCACCCCCATACAGTGAATCACTTAACACCAAACCAAAGAGAAGGAAGTGAAAATAATCATTCCATTGCCACTCGATGTAATACTTCTCTATGTAGCTTTTTGTTTTCTATTTAAAGAAGGAATGCATGCTTACTGTAAGTAATTTGGAAAATAGAGAAAAAGCAAAGGAAGAAATAAAAATCATCTGTCATCCTAACATCTTGAGATAACCACTGTCCCTTCTCCCACATTCTCTGCACCTTCACTTTGCTTAATGTTTGTTCATAATTCTTTTAGATTATTTTATTCTTTTTATTTGCTTATTTTTCTGACTATC
This sequence comes from Ictidomys tridecemlineatus, assembly GCF_052094955.1. Lineage (NCBI taxonomy): Eukaryota > Metazoa > Chordata > Mammalia > Rodentia > Sciuridae > Ictidomys > Ictidomys tridecemlineatus. The sequence continues at coordinate 97,896,349 of NC_135486.1, forward strand.
TCAGTGTAATGTAAAGTCTTTGAAGGCATGAAATTTATCTCCCTGACCCCCCCAAAAAACAGTGATTGGTTCAATAAATATTTGTTAAACGAATAAATATTTTAGGTATATCATGTTCTCTTTCATCTTTTTTTAATTTTTTTGTTTTATTTTAGGTGGACACAATATCTTTATTTTATTTTTATGCGGTGCTGAGGATTGAACCCAGTGCCTCCTGCATGCTAGGCGAGCACTCTAACGCTGAGCCACAACCCCAGCCCTCTCTCTTATTTTAATATGTATGTGAGTATATAAAATGTTTGCCAAGTGTCATGTTCATTAATTTTAGGAATCATTGTATGACTAAGAATTCCAAAAAGAATATCTAAAAGATGGATGATTTTTAAAGTGGACTCAAATTTACTCAATTCCATATTTACTCTCTTCTCAGAGATTTTCAAAGTAGCCGCTTTGGTGAATGGGCCCTGGGGTAGAACTGATGAGCAAAACTGATATTCCAGTAAAGTAAAGCCCTTTAAAGGCACAGTTGGCAGGACCATGAGTTCCCCGTTAGCATGATGAAGCTGCTGGTGTGTGCATGGACATAAAGGTGAGTGGGGTTTCCAGATACAGGGCTGAGCAGGTGGGATGCAATGGAAGGTAATAGGAGTGAGGGAGCAGGTGAGAAAACAGAGGCCTCTGATGGGTGGTGAGTTGGAAAGACAATCACTCTTCAGTCTTAGATTTGACCTCACCTTAAAATTTTTGAGCCCAGATATGATGGCACAGAGTTGTAATCTCAGTCACTCAGAAAGCTGAGGCAAAAAGATCACAAATTTGAGGTCAGTTGGCAAAACCCTGTATCAAAATTTTTAAATAAGTAAAGGCCTGGGGATGGAGTTCAGTGGTAGAGTGATCCTGGATTCAATCCCCAGTACCACACACACACACACACACACACACACACACACAAACACACACACACACAGGGCTGGTTGCGGTGATGTACTTCTATAATCCCAGATACTCAGGAGAATGAGGCAGGAGAGTTACAAGTTTGAGGCCAGCCTCTGCAATTCAGGAAGACCCTGTCTCAAAAAAATATATAAAGAGCTGGGGATGTAGCTCAGGGGTCGAGCACTTGCCTAGCAGAAGTGACCCTAGGTTCGATCCCCAGCACAACAAAAATATTTTTAAAAACGTTTAGAGCATTCAAAGTGACCATTTCAAATCACCTTTACCCTACAACGACATTTTTCTGACTTTCCTTCACACTATGGTCTTTCTTCTCAAGGGTAATAATCCTTCCGGACTTCCCTTCCTTGTACTGTACTCTTACTGGCACCTTTGATTATGTCCTCTCTCTTCAGTATTTCCAGGTATATTCTTTCTTTCCCCGTTTTTGTGAAAGTCCTCAAACTACCAGATCTTAAAACAAAGTAAAGTAAGATTCCTTCCCATGCATGCCACTACCCCTCCCTTCAAATCCATCTGACTGAAAGAGAAGTTGACACCTGTTACCTCCATCTCCTCCCTGCCCCCTCTTTCCTTAATTTCACTGTAATCTAGTTCCCAGCTAAGGCCACCAGTGACCTTCTAATGGCTCTACCTAGAAGCCTTTGCTTGATCCTCATCCTTCTCCACCCCTCTCTGGCACCTTATGCCATAGACTTCTATTGTCGCCTATCTGGGAGGTTGTACTGCAACCTCCCTGAAATTCCCTCCTCATTTTTCTCTGTACCCTCCTAATCGTCCTTCATATGGAAGACAGAATAGCTTTCTAAAGTGCAGTTGTGTTCCTACAGGATTCATTTCATTTCTTTCTATGGCTCAACCAGTAAATTAGTAAAAAATGTTAGCTACAGTGGGTCAAGATTTGAGAGAGACATTTAACAACTCTCTTCATCCTTGGAGAAAAGTTGAGAAATGGGGTCTAGTCAGTACAAATGCTTGACAGACCAAGACCTTCCATAGATGAAAACTGGATATCTCTAGCTACCACCAGCTGTGGGTGAAGTGGATTTGGCCACTGCCATTGCTCAAGGGTACCTGGTAAATTATAATAGAGTAGCCATGCCCCCCAGGCACAGCTCTATGGACTTGTCCCATAGAGATGTCAGACCAAGTCCCTCTGAAATCTGACGGCAACAGTTCTGTGTCACTCTTCTGAAGACCATCAGTGGATTCCTTCTGGCTACTGTATTAAGTACAAATTTCTCAGCTACCCACAAAGGCTCTTCATAGCATGGCCCAAATCAACTTCTCCATGTTTGTCACCCAAATGCTTGAATCACCACCACCACCAAGTATGCAAATCCAGCCGTGCAAGATACTTACTTGACCGGGTCAACCAACTCTCCAATCTCTGTCATTACATTCAGCCTTTTCCCATCTCCAATTCCATCTTCTCCACAAAATCCTCCTCATAGTCCCTTCTTTCCTCTCTTCCCCCATCTCAATAGCACTTTTTACTCTTCTTGCAACCTACTAGTCACTGTGGTAGTTAACAATTACTAGCTTTATCTCTACCTCTAGACTGCAAAATTTTTGAGGGAGAAAGGTATAGAATGAATTTGGTAAGTGGTCAGAGAAGGAAGGTAGGACTTAGATGGGGAGAGGGGAGCTCAAGGGACATTCCCAGGCCAAAGAAACTTCAGGAACTTTACTACGGAGGCAATTTTTTTTTTTTAAAGAGAGAGAGAGAGAGAGAGAGAGAGAGAGAGAGAGAGAGAGAATTTTTTAATATTTATTTTTTAATTTTCGGTGGGCACAAGATCTTTATTTCATTTTTATGTGGTGCTAAGGATAGAACCCAGCGCCCTGCACATGCCAGGTGAGTGCGCTACCGCTTGAGCCACATCCCCAGCCCAACAGAGGCAATTTTTAAACTGACCTTATCATTTGTGTTTCCTTAAGAGTTATTTTGTGTTTTTTTTTTTCTTTCTTTCTTCTAAATAGTATAAATAAAAGCACTGAGGAGAGACTGAGCACTTTGCTTTTTGAAGACAACTGGTCTACCTGGAGTGGAGAGTACCTCCATTACATAACAAGCTCAGAGTTGGAACTTTGTTCTTTTAGTGCCAATCCAAGACAGGTGGTCAAGAGTTTGTTAAATGACTTGATTCATTTGTTATAATGAATAAGAATGGAGAGGTGCATTTGGGTCAAAATGATAGAAGGTCTTGAACGCTGGGCCAAGGATAACACATACGAATTCTTGACTGGGGATATAACTTCTGTACACGAATTCCCTAATTATCTTGTATGGTTTTATGTATTTATTTGTTTATTTATTTAATCCATGTTTTTAATGTGCTCAATTTTTAAAATTTCTGTCTCTCATTTACCTTGTCTTGTTTTGTTTGTTCCCAACACACTGTCACAGGCATTTGATGGCTTTGTTTCCTCCCCTTTTGTCATTTCCCACCTCATTCCCTAGTACCGTACTCCCCTCACATTGGGCATACAAATTTCCTTTGCTAGCCTTTCCTTTCTGCTCCTGGGGGAGGTGCAGAAGCAGCTGTTTCTTGTCTCTTCAGGTGCATGCTTTTCTCTTGAAAATTGTCCCTTTTTCTTCCACTTGCTGTCCAGCTGCCTATGTGCTTGGGTTTTGGCTTCCCCAGTTTCCTTTAGTGAGATTCTATTCACTTCCCATGGAAGACTGCAGGGGGAAAGCTAATCTACTCCAGAAAGCAATCAGGAATTCACTGTGGATTGATGTGTTGCCTGTACTTGTTGCTTCTTTTCCACAACCGCTGGGAGGGGCAGCAGTATTCTGCCAGCCCAGGAGTTGAGCATTCTAGAACTCTGGCCATCTTGCCTGTGGAAATGACATGACAATGACACCTTGAGCTTGCACTTTACCCATATCATCCACGGAAGTTTTACCTGCACTGATCTCAACCTTGAACAATGTGGCACTTAGGTTTCTGCCTTTACCAACCAACAAAGATATTTTACAATTCAGAAAAATAGAAAAATTTTCCCAAGGCCACAGAGTTAGCAAGTGGGATGACCAGGATTCAAGTTCCAAACTTTCTTTCTCAACATGTGTGACTATTATGGTGTGGGTATGAGATGTCCCCTCAGAGCTCCCATGTTAATGCAGGAATATTCAGAAGTGAATGATTAGATTATGAGAGCTGTAATCCAATTGGTCCATCTTAGTTAGAATGAACTAACTGGTAAATATAGGCAGGTGGGACGTGGCTGGAGAAGGTGAGACACTGGGAGCATGAAAGGATACATCTTTCCTTAAGCCCTTCTGCCGTCCCAGCCCCTCTCTCCTCTTCTACCTGGCTGCCATCAGCAAAGCAGCCTTTTTTCCATCATGATGCACTGCTTCACCTTGGGCCCAGAGCAATGGATTCAGCTGACAGTGAACAAAACTTCTGTATCCATGAGCCAAAATTAATTTCTCCTCCTCTAAGTGTTTCTTGTCAGGTATTTTGGTCACAGCAACATAAAACTGACTAACACAATAATCTCCAGACTTGAAAGCTGCTTCATATTTTGTACTGGGGTTAGAAAACTCAACTTTTCTCTTATGTGCTCCCCTTACCCAAATTTAGAAAGGAAAAACAAATCAGCCAATTAAAAAATTCACTTTTGGGGCCGGGCATGTGGTTCAAGCGATAACGCACTCGCCTGGCATGTGCGGGGAGCTGGGTTCGATCCTCAGCACCACATAAAAATGAAGATGTTGTGTCCACCAAAAACTAAAAAATAAATATTAAAAAATTCTCTCTCTCTTAAAAAAATTCCCCGCCCCCCTCTTTAAAAAAAAAAATCACTTTTGGCTGGGTGCTGAGACAGAAGAATTGCAAATCCAAAACCAGCCTCAGCAATGGTGAGGCACTAAGCACTCAGTGAGACTCTGTCTCTAAAATAAAATAGAAAATAGGGCTAGGGATGTGGCTCAGTGGTCAAGGGCCCCTGAGTTCAATCCCCAGTGCAAAAAAAAAAAAAAAAAAAAAAAAAAATTCACATTTGAACATGTTAAAACATAATGCTAACCCTCTTGTAAACATATTAGACATGTTGCCTTTATAAACATTCCTTGTCCAAAGGGCTTTATGGAGCCCAACAACTATCTAACACCCAGGATCAAGCAATGTTGATTGTCAAATTAGGTAGAAGATGTCTATAATCCCAAATACTCAGGAGACTGAGATAGGAGGATCTCAGATTCTAGGCCAGTTCACGCAACTTAGTAAAACCCTGTCTCAAAATAAAACAGGAAGGGCTGGGGGTACAGCTTAGTGGCAGAATGTGTAGCATTCTTGAGGCCCTGGGTTCCAGCACTGCAAAGAGAAAAAAAAAAATTGTGATAAGACAAACATTGCCTCAGAAGCCCATTTACCATATTTCCCATCATCTTTTCTCCTCTTCTTTCCCAGATGTCTCACCTTTTCTGTTATTAGAGGTGTTCTTTTAAAAATTGCCAAGATTTTAAAGAGTCCATCTACTTCTATTTCCTCTGAGTTTTGCCAGCCCAGTCTTCCATTTTTGGACCTTGGATACACCTAAGGCACGTCACAGATTGGAAAGCACATCTCCCTCCCCTAGACATGGTCAACTTCACAGAATCTCCAAATGTTCCTAAACTAAAGGATGATATGCATACATCTTTTCCTTTCAGGGAACTTAGCGCATAAATTCAATTTTTCTAATTAAGAAAAAATTAGATAATTCAAAAGATACAAAAGGGTATACCCCCATCCCAGTCACCAGGTTTCCAACGTGTGTGCTACAACTGTCCCCAGTTTCTTACAATTCCTAAATTCTCTTAGCTTTTGCCAATTCAAACAAGAAAGGTTTATGTGATCAATGTTTACAGCAGCTCAATTCACAATAGCTAAACTGGGGAACCAACCTAGATGCCCATCAGTAGATGAATGGATAAAGAAACTCTGGTATATATACACAATGGAATTAAAATAGAATAAAATCATGGCATTTGCAGGTAAATTGATGGAATTTTAGAATATCATGCTAAATGAAGTAAACCAATCCCCCAAAACCAAAGGCCAAACACTTTCTCTGATATGTGGATGCTGATCCATAATGGGGAGGGAGACAGAGGAAGAATGAAGGAACTTTGGATTGGGCAGAGGGAAGTGAGGGGAGGGGAGGGGGCAAAGGGGGAGGAAAGATGGTAGAATGAGATGGACATCATTACCCTAGGTACATGTATGAATGCACGAATGGTGTGACTCTACATCATGTACAACCAGAGAAATGAAAAGTTGTGCTCCATTTGTGTACAATGAATCCCAATATATTCTGCTGTCATGTATAACTAATTAGAACAAATAAAAAATAATAAAAAAGGTCTATGTGAATTATTTACTTTTCTCTGTGACTTTATGCTTAAAAGAAAATTCACCCACTCAGTTCAGAAAACATGAATTCCTACTGCACCTTCAGTCTCTTCTAAATGGTCTTCCTCCTAGAAGCCTCCCCTACCCCTCCCAAGCCTGCTTCAAGTGACCCTCCTACAGGCTCCCAAGGCCTAGAGTATTTGCCCCATCATCCATCCTGCTTATTGTGCACAGCAGAAATTGCCTGTCACCTAAAGGCTTGGGACCAGCCCAGTGCCTGCCACTTAAGAGGCTTTCGGGAAAAATGTGTTGAATTCATGTACTTTCTGATTAACTACATATATTCAAATTATGCACAAAATTTTGGGACTGCAATGGTAGACAGAGCCTCATCTCTGTCCTAACCTTCCTGACATCTTCACATAGTTTAAACAGAGAATCCCTTTAATTGATTCTCCTCTTAGTCTAAGTCCACATGATGACACAATCAGCATGTAATCTATTCTTTCTTTTCCTGTTACTGTGTGTCTTCAGTCTTTATTTATGACCAAAATGTGGCCTAGAATTCCCATTAATCTGTGTTTGCCAAGGGCTCAAAGCCTGACAATTTTACCCTGCCTTGTAATTTTTTTTTCTTTCTCCAAAGTGGTATTTAATTGACTCTCCAGCACCAACAATTGAGAATACTGGCAAGAAATTAGCAGTGAAAACACACCATCTGTTTTTAAAACTTCATTCAAAAAGTAACATGCAGTTTACAAATATAATGTCTCAAAATATATTCAGAGGCAGGTGTGTTGGTGCTCTGGGATGTCAGAGCGGGAAAGAGAGGACTAGGCTCAGAAGTCAGCTGAATCCCAGCTGGGCCTCTGACAGCTGCTGGATTCTGCCTTGTGGGGTTACTGAGCTGAAGATCGCTAATGTCTACTACACCTTTGGTATTGCTAACAGAAGAATGGTCCTTCCTGTGCTATGGTGACATCTAACGAACCCGTCATATATAAATTATTCCAAAATTCAAAGCTATCTGAACTAGTTGGGCACAGAGGCACTGGCCTATAATCTCAGCAACCTGGGAGGCTGAGGCAAGAGGATCACAAGTTCCAGGGCAGCCTGGGCAAGTTAGCAAGACCGTGTCTCAAAATAAAAAAATAAAATAAAATAAAATAAAAAGGGCTGGGATTAGCTCAATGGTAGAGACTTTGACCATGATATTATGAGGTCCTCGGCTAGCTCTCCAGTATTAAAAAAAAAAAAAGTTTTTTAACTATAAAAATCCTAGTTAAGTGTAATAGAGCATTAGCTCTGTATAATGGCTTTGGACAAATCACCTCATCCCAACCATAGTTTTCTTGTATCTAAAATGGTGAGGTGGGCTGGAGTGCAGCTCAGATAGGCTACTTGCCTAACATGCACAAGGCTCTGGGTTCCATCCCCAGCACTGAAAAAAAGGTGACAAGTTTGGACTAAAAAAGATTATCATGCCAGGTGTGGTGACACATGCCTGTAATCCCAGCAGTTTGTGGGGGCTGAGGTGGGAAGATGTGAGTTCAAAGCTAGTCTTAGCAACTTAACAAAGCCCTAAGCAACTCAATAAGACTGTCTCCAAATAAAATATAAAAAAGGTAAGGGGATGTGGCTCAGTGATTAAGCACTCCTGGGTTCAATTCTCGACACCAAAATGAATAAATAATAAAAAAATTAAAAAGACTATTGTCTTTCAAGAAACAAAACAAGTGCAATAGGTAAAACTTACTTGGATTTTTTTTTTTTTAATATGCAGTGCTAAGGATTGAACCCAATGCCTCACACGTGCCAGGCAAGCACTCCACCACTACTGAGCCACAACCCCAGCCCCTTACGTGGGTTTTTGTTAAAAGAAATAAAGAGGCTAAAACATTTAGGCATTGCTGATATATAGGTATGACTACCTACTAAATATTATGGAATTATTAATGTTCCTAGGTGTGCTGGTACTTTTGAGGGCATGTGGAAGAATGTCTTATTCAAAGGAAATGCACACTCAAGTGTTGCAATGTTTGCAAATGTCTATTTAAAGGAATGTGAGTTTGGGGAGTGTGTGTGTGTGTGTGTGTGTGTGTGTGTGTGTGTGTGTGTGTGTGTGTGTGTTTGTGTTGTCTATGTACATAGACAGAAAGTGATTGAGAGAAAGAAGTAGAGCAAATATATTTGAAAAGTAAGCGAGCACAGGGTTCCACACCTATAACCCCAGCTTCTATCTTTCACTGGGAGCTGCCTTGCGGTTCCTTCTTGGAAATCATTCTCAATGTGTGTTTGTCTTCATTTGTTCTCCTATATAGTTTCCTCTGCCTTCCTTATTGTCAATATTTTCCTGTGGATTTGCTTCCTGTTCTATGCAGTAATTTAGTTCTCTAATTTGCCTCACCTTGGCTGAGTTCTTATCACCTCCATGTCTTTTCCATTATCTCAGTCTCCCTCCTCACCCAGGAAAGGAGGAGATTTCATACTATCTGCTACCTTTCTGTAACCCTTTGTTCCAGCCAGACTCCTGAGTTCCTTTACAATCTGGGATTGTGTATTTAACTTAAAATACACACAGAGAGGTTGGGCGTGGTGGTGCATGTCTGTAATCACAGAAGCTGAGGCTGAGACAGGACCAGCCTCAGCAACTGGGAGGCGTTAAGCAACTCAGTGAGACCCTGTCTCTAAATAAAAATAGAAAATAGAGCTGGGTGGCTCAGTGGTTGAGTGATCCTGAGTTCAATCCCTGGTACAAAAAAAAAAAAAGAAGAAGAAAGAAACCCACAAGTATATGCCACGCTTTGAGTTCAATCTCCATCACTGCAAAGAAATAATGTATATGTGTGTGTGTGTTTATAAAATGGAACCAAGGACTGAGGCTGTAACACTGTGGTAGAACTCTTTCCCAGCATGCAAGAGGCCCTGTGTTTAATCCCCAGCACTATAATAAATAAATAAATAGCCTATTCTGACAGTGCCCCACTTCCAGCTCTAGTCTGGCTAACTCAACCCTATGTGTTTTAGAGAAGAAAGGCATCTTCTGGCTTCTTATCTCCAACCCCACCTTAGGGTGGAGTTTGCCCTTGAATGATGGCTGCCTCCTGCCCTCTACCACCCCTTCCCCCCCCCAACGCCCGCCCACTTCAGATCCTTCTGTCATTTCACCTTTTCTCTGGTTCACAGAACTCTTGAAGGATAATCCTCTTTTATTTTCCTGAACTTCTGAACTCCTCCTGCATCTTTCACCTCTAGTCTTTGGCAGTCAGCCTCAGATTCCTTTATCTGCCTTTGGCCGGGCTGAAACTTTTGCCCAGGCTGAAACTTTTGCCCAGGGTGACCAACTTCCACTGATTCTCAGTTCATGCCCACTTTGGATCACACATACCATGCTGTTTTTCTTCGTCCCTTTCCTCCTCTTCCTTTTAGCTGAGCAAACTTTCCCTGTGTCTCAGTGCACTGAGATTCCTCTGCACTCTGCTCTCCACCTGAGGAGCCCCCTCCTGGTGCTCCCCACCCAACTCTTCAGCCTGATCCCTGGCAAACTGAGATACCCTTTAATCTCACAAGTGACAAATACCATCTCCCCCACCTCCCCAAAGGAATTTCTGCTGTGCCTGATCAGTTTCAGGAGTCCCATGTTCAAATTTACAGACTGAAGCCACATCTGAAGCTCAGTAATCAGGTGACCTGGCTCTGCTCTCAGGGGTGGAGGGATTGTCCCACCTTACCTGCTATGTACAACCCTGTCTTCTTCTGTCCATGCCCCAGCCCTGCTCAGTATTTTACTTGGCTGGGGCCTCGTCAGCCATACCAGAATAGCATGTTTCATAACTGTTTTCTTTCCCATTGAAGACATAAAAGTGTTTGCTTTTTGTCTCAACTTGGGGTGGTGTGATTACAAAATTAATCAGAGGCTCCCATTTTTATCCCCAAATATTTTTTGAAGGTATGTCATGAAATCTCCCTCTCTGAAGGCTTAGTAACATCTTTTCTCTAGGAACCTCACTTTCACAACGTGTCTTTGGGGATTACACTCAAGAGATTTTGTAATCTAAATTCTCCTCACAAAATTCCTGCCTTGAAATATTTTTCAGATGACAAAAATCTCCTTTCTAAGTGGTAGCTGAACCATTTTCTTCAAAGCAGCCAACAAGTTGTGTGAGTCCCTTTTTGTTCAGTGAGTTTCCTTTTTTCTTTAGGAAAATGAGAGAAAGTAATAACAGCAGCATTTTCTACCGCTGACACTTCTCAGTGAGCATAATTTTTCCTCTTTCCCCCTGGGCCCATGTCAACATCTGACTGTTTTCTACTCTCTTCTCTGTTCTGAGTCTGTGACTAGAACTCATTAGAAGAAAGTTGTTCCCTGTTAATTCCTGTAAGCATATCAGCCATTCAGTTAACAGGTATTTCCTAAGCATGTCTAATGAATAGTGATTCATCACAAAAACAGACTGGACCAATCCCAAAATGGCAAAGTGGTGAACAAAAAAAAAAGTGGTCATCTACCCCTATTGTAGCATGCATGGTGTCAGAGAGGAAAATCTCCTGCACTTAGGATCCCTGCCCACCATTTCATAGGAAGCAAATGCAAGTGCTTTCAGGAAGAAGTAAACCTAGGACCTACAGAATCACAGAACTTTAAAAGACTTGCCAGAGGGCAGAGAGTGTTTTATCCCACTGCAACAGAGTGCCAATGTGCAAATGTTTTTTTTATTGATGATGGCAGCAGGTTTGAGGCATGTCCCTGATGGTGATGTAGGACATGCTTCAAATGTGAATCCAACATGGAAGCTGGAGTTGTGGCTCAGTCGTGGAGCCCTTGCCTAGTAGAGAACCCAGGGTCCAGCACCAGAAAACAAGCCAATGAAAACCATGAATGGACTCCATTCAGATTTTAGTCATCTCTATTCTCTTTTGTCAAATCTTCCAGAGTAACCAGATTTTGTAATGCTGTTTGAATGGAAGTAAATTGGAACTGCTTACATTATGTGATTAATTAAGAGTCAGCTTTGACTACAGTGACTAATTAATACATTAATCCTACTACTATGACATTCTGCCCATCAGGAGGTAGGCCTATTACTCACTGAAGGGCTAGTGAAGACTGCTGGCCTATTAGTTTCCAGATAGTAATCAATTCACACTTTGCTTTAAAATTGTTAACCATTACCAAGAGTGGTGAGTCTTACTTGCAATCCCAGGAATCTGGGAGGCTGAGGCAAGAGGATTGCAAGTTGGAGACCAATCTTAGTGACTTAGCAAGACCCTGTCTCAAAATATAAACAAACATTCTGGAAAAAAATTAAAGGGCTGGGGAGGTAGCTCATTGGTAGAAGGCCCCTAGGGTCAATCTCTAGTCCCCCTCCCCCCCAAAAAAATCAGTAGGACAACACAAGAGAATTACTTAACCCTAAAAAGGAATGTGGTACTAACATATTCTATATTATAAATGAACTTCAAAACATTGTACTAAATGAAAGAAGCCAGAAACAAAGGGTCCTATATTATATGATACTATTTATGAGAAATGTTCAGAATAGGAGAATCTAGAGAACCTAGAAAGAACCCAGCAGGTAGCTCCCAGGGGGTGGGGGAGGGAGCATGGAAAGGGACTGCTTGCTGATGTGAGGTTTCCTTCTAGGTGGTGAAAATATTTTGGAATTAGAGGCAGTGGTTGTATAACATTAAGAATGTACAGAGGCCGCTGAATTGTGCACTTAAAATAATTAATTTTTATCTTATTAAGCTTTTCTTCAATTAAAACATAGAGAAAGAAAAGGGGCTAGAGCACAGCCAGGTCAGACAGATCCCAGTTGACCTGCAGGTGCAGGTACCACACCCCTAATCCTCCCTGGTTTATTGATAAGGGAAGGAAGACCAGAGAGCATATGCCTCAGAGAGGGGCAAAGAATCAGTTAGAACCCCAGCTTCCTGGCTTCAGAATCAGACCCCTTTCACTACCTTAACCAAAAGAGTAATTGCTTTGATCTTTGAGATCATATCTTCCACAGCAACTTACTGAGCATCTTTTACAAGCCAGTCGCTGAAACCAGCTTTATCTCAAATCAAAGTTAAGCTCAAGGAGCTGGGGTTGTGGCTCAGCAGTAGAGCGCTCACCTAGCATGTGCAAGGTGCAGGGTTCAATCCTCAGCACCACATAAAAATAAATAAATAAAATAAAGGTATTGTGTCCAACTACAACTAATATATTTATAAAAGTTATGCTCAAACAGCCTTTTTCTCCCTAATACCCAGTTATTACATTCGACACTTGGTGGTAACTTATTCTAATTTTGATCTTTAATTTTTGTATTAGCTCTTGAATGGGCCCAAGGGATTGATGATCTGAAACTTTTGCCATATGACTTAAAAGGAATAGTTTTGGTTTTGATTTAACTTTAAAAAGACAATTAAGATTAAAGGGTTTTTTGTTTGTTTATGATACTGAGGATCAAAGCCAGAAGAATTCTACCACTGAGCTATATTCCCAGCCCTTTTTATTTTTTGAGACAGGGTGTCACTAAATTGCCCAGACTGACTTCAAATTTGCAATCTTCCTGCCTCAGCCTCCCCAGCCACTAGAATTACCCAGGTGCACCACTGTGGCTGGCACAGATCAAAGGATATATGACATATGTGTAAAGTTTCCATGATTCCCAAAAAATGTTAAATGGAGTGGCTCTAAGCTCAGAATAAATCAGCAGATGAAGTCCAGGTCAAGGCTATAAATATTAACTGAGGCCCCACAGTGTTCAAACCTGGCTGCCCAATACAATGATCAGGAGGCCACAGCAAGCCTGACCCTTTACATTGTCAAGGAGGGTGGGTGCACTGGAGACTGTCTGGGAGGATAGGGAGGACCCTGATGGGCAGGTGGTGATACCAGATTCAGGAAGAGGGATTCATATGAGCACATGTCCAGGGTACCCTGATTTGGACTGGGGAGGTTTGGAATTGGAGTGAACCATGAAGGTTTGAGAGGTGGTCTCTTCCCTCTTTACTTCAATACTAGTCTGCAGTTCACATTGTTTTCAAATGCATGTTGTAATTACTAGGGCCTGAAGCAATGTAAATCTGTACATACACTGAGGTGCCCATCCCAAGTGACCTGGGACCAGGTGTTTTCTAACACACACACAGTTTAAGTGTCTCAGTGCCCTTCCAGAGGCTCACCTCTTTGATTCTTATGCTTCCGTGACTTTTGCAGAAGGCAAAGATTGTCATTCTATAATTAAAGCTCAGGTTTAAAATGTAAGGGCACTCAAAGAGTAACTTCAAATAATCCCAAACACAAGCAACCAAATAAAAATAGATAAGTAGAAATTCATCCAAATTTAAAACATTTTTGCTTCAAAGGATGTTACCCAGAAAGTGAAAAGACGACCCACAGAAGGGAATACATAAAAGAACTCTTAGAACACAACAATAAGAAGACAAATAATGTGATTTAAAAAACAGGCAGAGAACCCGAAGAGACGCTTCTCCAAAGAAGGTACACAAAATTGCCAATAAGCACATGAAAAGAAGTCTACCATTGTTAGTCATTAGGGAAACGCAAATCAAAGGCACAAGGAGATACCATTTCATATGCACCAGCATGACTAGAATAAAAAATGCAGACCATAGTAGATGTTGGTGAGGATACAGAGAAAAGGGAACCTTCATATGTTGTTGGTGAGAATGGAAAACCAGCCACCTTAAAAAACGTTCTGGCAGCTCCTCAAAAAATTTTAAACATAGTGTTACTATATGACACAGAAATTCTGCTCCTTGTTATACACCCAAGAAAAATGAAACAGGGCTAGGGTTTTGGCTCAGTAGTAGAGGGCTTGTCCTAGCATGCATGAGGCACTGAGTTCCATCCCCAGCACCACATAAACAAAAACTACATAAACAAAATAAATGTCTTGTGTCCATCTATAACCAAAATTTTTGTTAAAAAAAGAGAGAAATGAAACATACATCCACATGAAAACTTGTACGCAAACATTCATAGCAGCATGATTCATAAGGGCCAAAGTTGCAAACAACACAAATGTCCACCAGCTGACCAGTGCATCACAAAAACATCATCCAGCCAGAAAAAGGAATTAAGCATTGATTCCCACCACAACAGGGACGAAGCTGCAAAATATTACACTCGGGAAAGGAAGCAGTAGAAAAGGTCACATACTGCGGTTCCTTTTATAGAAAATGTCCAGCCTAAGCAAATCTCTAGGGACAGAAAGTAGATTAGTGATTGCTGGGGGCTGAGGAGGAGAGGAACAGATACACAGTTTCTTTCAGGGTGAGGGAAAATGTTCTGGAATTAGATAGTGGTGATGGTGTTACTGTCATTGGAGCTATTCTGAAGAGGTCCTGGAGAAGGGGACTTCGACTCAGGATGAAAGGGTTCTTGAAAAAACTAGTGGACCAGGACCAGCGGGTTGACCCTTCTGTTATTTAAAGATGTGAAAAATGTTAGAGACTTGAGAAAAAGACCATGGAAAGTACCACTGATAGCCATCAATAAATTCTACAATGTTTATTGATCCTTTTCAGATACTTGTGGCAGCAAACAAAGCAGTTCACCTCTACAACTCTATCCACTTAAATTATTCTCAGCCTTTCCCCAAATAATATTTCAGAGGCTTTGAAAAAATTTGGTATCTCAGCATATGATATTTCAATTTTAATTGTATACACTAAAGAAGGAAAAATCAAGTAAATCAAAAAATACCTAATACCTCAAGTAGAAGGTCAAGAGATATCTCTGAAAAATCTTCCTGAAATAATGAATATTTTTTTTGAGAGAGAGAGAGAAAGAATTTTTTAATATTTATTTTTTAGTTTTCGGCGGACACAACATCTTTGTTGGTATGTGGTGCTGAGGATGGAACCCAGGCCGCACGCATACCAGGTGAGCGCGCTACCGCTTGAGCCACATCCCCAGCCCCAATAATGAATATTTCTGAAGTCAAAAAGATATAAAGTGCTGGGTGTAGTACAGTGGTGCACGCCTATAATCCCAGTGGCTCAGGAGGCTGAGACAGGAAGATTCCGAGTTCAAAGCCAGCCTCAGCAATGGTGAGGTGCTAAGCAACTGAGAGACCCTGTCTCTAAATAAAATACAAAATAGGGATGGGGATGTGGCTCAGTGGTTGAAAGCTCCTGAGTTCAATCCCCAGTATCAAAAAAAAAAAGAGAGAGAGAGAAAGATATATAAAGTATCTTCACACGAAAAAAAGATTGGGACATTATTAATTAATTCCACCTTAGTGGAATGTCAACAAAAAAAATATTTTATAAAATGTTAGAAATAGTAGCAGAAATTTTCAGTTTTAAAGAAAACATTGAGTTTTCTGATTATAAAACTAATGTATGTTCATCATAGAAAAAAAATTTTTTTAAGAGCCTGGGGATTGAACCCAGGGCCTTGTACATGCTAGGCAAGTGCTCCACCCCTAAGCTATACTTCCAGCCCTATTTAAAAAAAATTTTTTTTAAATCACAAAGATTTTTTTTTAAAAAAGCTCATAATTCTACCATTTTTATTAATACTATTACTATTTTTTTTGTTTTCTAGTCTTCTATTTGTGTTCAAAAATTTTACTCTTTATGTAATTGAAATAAAAATTGCCAACACTTAAAAAAATGAATTTATACACAAGTCAGATATTGAGGCACAGCAACTTATTCAGGAAAGCAAAGAATACACATTCCAAGGAGGATGTGAGCCATCTCAAGAGAGAGAGAGATGCTTTGGAGATTCTCAGGCTCTACTTTTAAAGGAAACTCGGTGAGGTACTGGCATGAGAAGTCATGTGACAGCAGATGACAGTCTGCTGATCACAAGACGGTGTATAGTGGTTATGGATCTCAGGATCCTCAGACTTCTCCATTATCTGATCAATAGATAACGTTGGGACAGAATCCTATAGTATGAGTTTCTGGGAAAAGTACTGCATATTATAGGTTTAATATATCCCTTTGCTCAATATATTCCAAAAATACTTGTACTAGTAGGCTAATTAATAGTATTCAGGGCAATTTTTATAAGTAGGTGAATTTCCAATAAATTTAAGATTGCAAGTGAATATTTATAAATTTCCCAGAAATTTGGGAGTGACAGGCCTATGAGAGAAAACTGGCTTGGGAAGAAAGAGATGAGAACCTTTAACACAGGCTGGCAGATTAATTATATTCTCTTTGACATTCCTTTTGTCACTGTTTTACCTTTTATTTTTATTCTACCTCAGCACAACCTTGTGAATATACTAAAATCATTGAATTGTACGCTTTAAGTGTGAATTTTCATTATTTGTGTATTATATCTCAAAAAAATCCTAAAGTATAAATTACCTGTTCAATCAGCTTCTTTTCTTTCTTTCATTTTTTAATGGGGGAGGAGTTATTGGGGTGCTTAATCACTGAGCCACATACCCAGTCTTTTTTTATATTTTATTTTGAAACAGGTTCTTGCTAAATTGCTTAGGGCCTCACTAGGTTACTGAAGCTGCTCTCAAACTTGAGATCCTCCTGCCTCAGCCTCCCGTGCCACTGGAATTACAGGTGTGCACCACCATGCCCGGAAATCTGCTTTTTTACTGAGCTCACTGGCAATGGGAGAAATAAATATAAAGAGCAGAGGGTCAGAGGACACCCAACTTTGTGGCACATATGGGCCCAGAATGAGGAAACCAGGCCCCCTGCCCTGTACTCATCCCTACCGTTCTTTCCAGGCTAGTTTATCCTGCTTACCTTTCATTGTCAAAACACAGTAACTTCAACCCTAAGAGGGAAAATAACCAAAAGCATCATTCTTTGCCTTAAAAGTTTTTTCAGGCACCAAAAATCAGACAAGAGACTTTCAAAAAGTTCAACTGACAAAATATGGACATACTTTTCTTACAGCTAAGAAAGGGAAAAGATAAGAGAAATCCTGGCTTCAGGAAGTGCATACTTGCCAAAAATTTTTTTTGATCAAAAGCATGTGTTTCCCACTCAACCGCCTGGACTTAGCCCCAGTGTCAAGATGACTGCTAGGGCGCTGTGTGTGTTTACATAAAACAGGTTCCTCTGAGCCCCGCAGATGGTAAACGCCATCCAAGAGCAGCAATCAGACAGCAGCTTGGTTTCATCTTTGCACTGCAGCATACTCCAGAAGATAACTCCAGAACTCAGTGCTTCCGTGACATCCTTGGGAGATCTACTGACTCAGATTGGGTGTCTTTAAACCTGGCTGGACTCATTACATACCTTCATGTCATAACAAGAAGAGATAGATACTCAATAGGTAATTTTAGAGGAGATTTGACTTGTAAATTGTTAACAGACATTGGATCAAGAGAAATACTTGACAGGGAAAAGCAAATACTTTTTGGGTGAATTTTCTGGTAGCTTGGAAGTTCTGCAAGAACCCAGAGTCTGACTACAGTTCTGCCAACCTCTACAGAGCACCGATCAGACCCCCGCCTTAGAGACTGGTCTTCTGGCTTACGATCCAGGTTCATGGTGCAATTATGCAGCACAAATAAAGAATGACATTGATTCACATGCTGGATTGTAAACTGTTTTTACAGCAACAGGTAAGGGGAAATATGTCAGAGCAGGTTAGGAGGGAAATGAATACTTCGAGTTTGTAAAATAAGAACAGAATCTACACATCTGCTGTTTCGGGGAATAAAGCTGGCCCAAAGATGAGACATGCACTGGGGGGAGTCCAGATGAGGGGTGTTGAGAACGTCAGATCCAGACACAATGAAAAGTCTGGATACCAGAAAATTGGGATGAGCCAAAAAACTAAAAATTGTCTCCCGTAGTTGCTGGAAAGATACATTATTTGCAGATGTTTAAAAACTGGCTCAACCCTCCAAAACTTCATCCTGTAGACACTCAGAAGCAACCAGTGAACTAGAGTTCAAAACAACAAATGAACACAAGGATGTCACCATCTCCTGGCCTATGCCACAAATACCTCTCAGCAGGGGTTTCTATTTTTGTATAATAGAGTCTATTTGGATCCTAATTTAACCTCTAATTTAAAATTTTTATTTTTTCAATTTTTTTATTGGTGCATTATGATTATGCAAACAGTGGGCTTTATTGTTACATATTCATTGATACACAAAACACCCTTCTCCCAGACAAGAGCTCTTCTAACATTTTGGCTTTTGCATTAACATCATTGTGCCTTCTGTTCTTTCCCAATATTTTCCCTGAAACTTCTTGCTGACTTCCCAGGTTCTATGTGAGGTTCTCTCACATAGAATCCTGTGGATTCTTGGAGATGCTGTCCAACAGGGTAGTTGCTGGCCATGTGCCTACTAAGCCCTTGAGATGTGTCTAATCTGAATTGAGATGTGCCCTAAGTGTAATATAGGTGCCACATTTTAGAGACTTATTAAGACATTTCTAATAATATTTCTAATAATTTTTAAGTTTTTGGAAACTTTTTTTTTTGGTACTATGAATTGAACCCAGGGGTACTTAACCACTGAGCCACATCCCCAACCCCACTTCTCCTTTTTTTTTTATTTTGTTTAGGACAGAGTCTCACTGAATTGTTTAGCGCCTCGCTAAATTGTGGAGGTTGACTTTGAATTCATGATCTTCCTGACTCAGCCTCCTAAACTGCTGGGATTATAGGCATGTGC
Organism: Ictidomys tridecemlineatus; assembly: GCF_052094955.1. Taxonomy (NCBI): domain Eukaryota; kingdom Metazoa; phylum Chordata; class Mammalia; order Rodentia; family Sciuridae; genus Ictidomys; species Ictidomys tridecemlineatus. The sequence goes on from NC_135486.1 coordinate 97,915,289, forward strand.
CACTGGCCAGTAACATGTTGAAATGATTATATTTTGAGTATATGAGTTTAAATAAAATACATTAAAGTTAATTTCATTTGTGACTTTTTACTTTTTCAACATGGTGACTGGAAAACTTTAAATTGCCGCTGTGGCTCACATTCTGTTTCTATTGGACAGAGATTCTATTTCTATTGGACAAAGCTGCTCTGAGCTTTTAATACACTAAAGTGCATTGTGAACCTCCATAAGGAGACTGTAATAGGCAGAGTTTCCAAACCCACGACCACAGAACCATCTGTCATATGGCACCTTGCTTTAGTTATCTGTTTATCCTCCTTTATGGGGTTTAAAAATGTCATCATGTCTACCAACTCCCACAATCTGCTTGGAGTCCCATGTAGGGAATATCAATAGTTTCAGTGCCCTGCCCATATGTATGCTTCCTAAAGAAGCTAATTTATTAAAACAAAGCCATCGAGGCCCTGTGACAATTGGCTCCTTATTCCATCAGCAGGGGTGTCTCACCTATAGGTGCTCAATGTGTAAGTGGTTTTTAAGCAAAACCAAAATGACGGTATAGTTTATCATTTAATTCACTATATCCCATAAAGTCACAGAATGTGAGTTTTAGAAGGTATCTAATCTAATATCCCAAATCAGCCTTGATTAAGGACCAACCAACCACCTAAACACCAATAATGTGCCAAATATTCATTGAGTGTCCACTGTGTGTCAGACGCTCACTTCATTCTCCTTCAGACTCACCAAGAAGCTTGCCAAGCTGGTTCTATTGTGATGAGTACAATTCATAGATATTGAGAAAGTCAGAGCAGTGGGACCACCTCTCTGAGGTCACACAGCTGGAGAGAAGGGCTATTGTGCTACTCTATTATGCTTTGCTACCTCTGGGAAGTAGAAACACTTCAAAACCATGGGACATAATATTCAAGCTACTTTAGATAGCAACAAACCAAGTTTGCACCAGACAAATGATGGCTGTAACATATTCAAAAGCATAATATAATCATTTTCAACAATTTTCATGTACCAAGATCAAAATACAGAAATGAAAATTGCCAGAAAAACCCTTGCTTTTCCATTTTTTCATAACTACAGGTGGAAGTTTGCCATGATGTTTATTTTAATTTGGTTAGAGCTACACACTGGAGATCTACATGCTGTCTGTCCTGAACTTTTCATTTCGTCTCTTTGATGAATCTACAAACCAGACTTTCCATCTACAAAAATAGGAACCAGGCTCACTTATAAAAAGCACTGAGATTTCCAGATTCTAGGGTCCAAGTCAGAGCTCACACTCAGCTGTGGTTTCTGCAATGATGTTTGACACTTCCACAGCACTGGATGTCTTGAAGGAGTTTGGCTATTGGTTAATTCCTACCTTTTGCATGATTTAGATAGAGAAGGAAACAGAACCTGAGAACTGATGAATGGCTCCTCCTCCCTGGGCCAGACTCCAGCAACGAGGATCCCGATTCAGACCATTAGGTTATGCTGCTTCCTGCTGGACAGAGTGAGACACTGCACAAAACCCACCTCCAGGAAAATTGTAATTCAGGGTTTCACAACTTGATTAATACATAGATTCTTTTTAAGGGGGAAAAAAGCTCTTTTAAAAATATCTTCAGTCCCCAGATTAAAAATAACCAGTCTAAATGACAAAAATTGTAAATTTAAAATAGCAACGAAGCCTTAAATTCTAGGACGTGAACTCTGTGGAAGATACTGCAAGGTCCAGGCGTTATTTTTGTTCTCAGGATAATGCCCTTTGTGTAGTCCCCACAACAAATCTTGCCATAATGATGACCCTTGGCCAGGGCACCGCTCCCCTTAGCCTTTTTTTCTTTTCAATTATGAGTGAACTCAGGGGTGCTTGACCACTGAGCTACATCCCTAACCCTTTTTATTTTATTTTGAGACAGGGTCTCACTAAGTTGCCCTGCTGGGCCTGGAACTTGTCTTAGCCTCCTGAGTAGCTAGGTAGGATTACAGGTGTGCACCAGGCTACCTTAGCTTTCGGTGCTGTTTATAACCCCATTCCTATAGACCCATAAGCTCTCCACTAGGTCCATCCCAGGCTTCTGTGGAACTGCACTGTCTTATCTTGCCCTATGCATGTTTCTATATTTTCCTACTTTAAATAGGGGAGGACGTACCTGCTGAATCTCAGCAATTGTCCTTTTACGGTTGCTTTTTATGGGATCACAGCCCTTCTACAGCTTCTCATGTCACCTTCATAAGCTTATCCCACCTCCATCCCTCCCCTCTTCACAGACAGAACCTGTACCTCTCTATCCACCTGGCAATGACTCTGCCTAGTCCTAAGCTCTATGACGTCTGACCTCATTTATAGATGTCTGCCTTGCTTCCTCCACAAACTCAAGGGCAGAAGACCGTGTCTTCCACATTTTTTTAATAATATGTTTATTTATATCCCTTGAATTTGAAAATATGCTCAGTGTTATTAAAGGAATCATCTTAACTAAGATGCCTGAATAAGAGTTTTGCAGCTTATTAAGACATATAGATAAACAACTGGGATACAAGATAGAGTGTGACAGATAAATGACGGTTTACAGAAGCTGATAAAGCTCTGCAGTAGCTTCTGGCTAAAGAAGGAGGAAATGGTGTTTGAGGCTAATCTGAAATGAGAAGTTGTATGTGCGGATGGGGATGTGCAACTGTCATTTGGGGGGGGGGGCTAGTCCAGACAAAAGAAAGAAAAATAAAATAATAGGATAAAATATTAGCCTCTGAGATAGGAAAGGACATCTTCTATGAGCAAGGAGAGGTGCTGTTCTCCCAGCATTTAAGGTAATTTCAGAGGGGAAAGGGAAAGAAATACCAATGGGCCGGGTCACTGAGGGGCTTTGAAAGCTGCACTAAGGGTACCAGGATGTTCTGACCAGGTGGTGTCAGTGGGCTGGCTGGTGGAGCACAGAGACACCTCTCTTTCCCGTGTCCAGCTGTATCCCACTGTGCCTTGGAATCTGTCATACCTTTGAATCCTGCCTCTGGGGTTTGAGCATATAGAGAGCATGACCTGTTGGGGGCAGCTTTAGGGAGGGTACATGGAAGCCCCTGCTGGACTCAGGGAAGAGTCAGACCTAGAGAACCAGGCAGAGCCCCAGGATGAGCATGAGGTGAGTGCAGGGTTCTGAGCACTGCAGGGCAGCCAGCAGCAGAGCTAGGACTGTCCCTGGGGTGGCCTGCACAGCCGTGATGAAAGGATTGCACTAGGGATTCTAAGGAGAATGTTCTTTACCTCTGGAACACTTTAGCAACGTTTGGAAGGACATCCCTGACCCCCTTGCCTTGGCTTGGGTGTAGAGGAGGGAGCATAGTCTTTATTATACCAGAGCAGCTTCCCCAAAGTTGAGAGTATGTCAGAATCCTCTGGCAGGTTTGCCAAAGCACAGATCTCTACCTCCTTGGTGTTGGAGTCCAGACAAGTCAGGAGCAATGGGACACCAAATACACATTTCTTTCTTTTTTTGGTGGGTGGATTGAACTCAGATGCACTCAACCACTGAGCCACATCCCCAGCCCTATTTTGTATTTTATTTAGAGACGGGGTCTCGCTGAGTTGCTCAGCGCCTTGCCTTTGCTGAGGCTGGCTTTGAACTCCCAATCCTCCTGCCTCTGCTGGGTTACAGGTATGTGCCATTGCACCTGGCCCCAATACATATTTCCACCAAGTCCCTGGAGCAGGCAGATGCTGAAGGTCCAGTAGAGTCTCTCTGCTTCCTGATCATCTTGTGAGCTGGTTCCCTTCCAACACACTCTTCCACCATGATGTTCTGCCTCACCTTGAGCCCTGAGGAAAGGAGCCTGCCATCTATGGGCTGAGACCTCTGAAACTGTGAGCCCTCAAATAAACTTTTTCTTCTCTGCAATTGTTCTAGTCAGGTCTTTAATCATAGAAGCAAAAAAAGCGGACTAAAACACTTGGTCACCAGCCTGTGGCGCTACTGGGAAGTGGTAGAACCTTTGGGAGGTGACACATAGTGGAAGGAAGTTAGGTCATTGGGAATGTTCCCTCTGGGGGAACATAGGAACCCAAGCCCCTTCCTCTTCTCTTTATTTGCTTCTGGACCAAAGTGAAGTAAAACCTCTGGTTTTACGCAAGGTGACCATCATCTGAAATCATAAACCAAAATGAATCTTTCTTCCTTGTAAGTGGATTTTTCTCAAGTAGTTTATCACAGCAACAGAAAACTGGCAAACATCAGGACCCATGTCTATTTGTTCATGAGAGGACTCGGCACCTGGTAAGGTATCAGAAACATAAGCCATCCTTTACACATAAATAAGATGTGCTTGTAAACATCTGTGGTCCCAGATGCATGTGACAGAGAAAGCCTTATCTTCAGATGAAAAAAATACAAAATAATAATAATATAAGCCCTATTTCATTTGAACATCTAAACAATTTTGTAGAATTTTTAAAGAAATAAAAGTTTACAGATAGAATTCAAACTTAACACTCTCTTTCATTCCTCCAAGAAGTCAGCTATCCTGTGCTTTACCTGGCTCTTTCTTGTTTTTGTCTTTTTGAGGTTTTTGGTTCTATGTATTTATTTTTAGTTGTAGATGGACACAATACCTTTATTTTATTTATTTATTTTTATGTGGTGCTGAGGACTGAACCTGGTGTCTTGCCTGTGGTAGGCAAGCACTCTACCACTGAGCTACAACCCTGGACCTTATTTGTTTGTTTATTTTTATACTGGGATGCTGAGAGCCATAGCCAAGTCAGAATGACACGTGGTATTTTTGCCAGAACGGAGCCATTGAGAAGATAATGGTTATGTTAAGCTGTGTTTTCAATTGCATATTAGACCCCTGCTGTCCACCTAGGCCTGCTACTTTGGAGGCCTGCTACTTTGGAGTTCTCCCGGGGATTTCCGGAGAGTTCCCATTGGTTGGGGAAGTGCCGGAGGAGGGATTTTGGGTTGATGGGTGGCGTGGGTGGCACTGGTGGAAAAGCCCACGTGCAGTGCCGGTGAGAGTTGAAATAAAGTAGTTGCTGTTTGAACCTACAAGGCTTTTTTTTTTCCCTGTTACTGGAGACCCTCCAGTTGTAACCAAGAGCTCCGTCCCTATACCCAATGCCAATAAAATGCCAGTTTAATAATGAGGAGAAGGTCTTGAGAAAAAGAAAAAAGAAGGTTTATTGCTTTGCTAGCAAAGGAGAAACACAAAAGACTCCTATCCCAAAGGCTCTGAGTCTCCCACCAGGAGGGACAGGGGAGTTTTAAAGAAACTCTTCCAGGGTTAATTCCAGGCATGCTCTGGTAGGGGGTCCCTGGGCATCCTGATGACCTGTTAGGATTCACTTGTTAATTTGGGAGAAGTCCACTTCCCAGATCCTCAGCAGGCATCTCCTTCCTGTAGTGGGTGTGTTCAAGGGCCATTAACTAGGGGAAGAAAAAATAACTCTGTCTCCCTAATCTTATCAGGGAGCAGAGAGAGGAGAACAGAAAAAAATATATATATTAAAAAATAAATAAATAAATAAGCCTTAGCCAGGCACAGTGGCACACACCTGTAATTCCAGTGGTTCAAGAGACTGAGGCAGGAGGATCATGAGTTCAAAGCCAGCCTCAGCAACAGAAAGGCACTAAGCAACTCAGTGAGACCCTGTCTCTAAATAAAATATAAAATAGGGAGGGAGATGTGGCTCAGTGGTGGAGTGTCCCTGAGTTTAATCCCCAGTACCCTTCAGAAGGTGAAGGATCCACTGTTGCATGGTCGCTCTACAAATGGCTTTACTTGTTTGTACCTTGCCATCAGCATGAAAGAATTCTATATCCCCCCACCTATATCCTGGCAATCTTGGGGCAGTAGTGGTCAATGTGGTGGATTTAAATGGTATCTCACTTTAATTCACATTTTTCAGATAACAGCTTCTGGGCATTTATTAGCAACTCAAATGATCTTTTTGGTGAACTCTCTGCTCCTCGTGTCATTTTTTTCTACTAGATTTTCTTTCCCTTTTTTTAATATTTATTTTTTAGTTGTAGTTGGACACAATATCTTTATTTATTTATTTTTATGTGTTGTTGGGGATCGAACCCAGGGCGAGCGCTCTACCGCTGAGCCACAAACTCAGCCCTTCTTTTCTTTTTTATTTTTGGGGTTGGTGTGAAAGACCTAAGCAATCTCATTCTACTTGGAACCTCATTTTGCTCTGAAACTTAACCTCTGACCTACTGTAGTCCTAAAGTCAGGAAAATACTACAGAAAAGCTCTGTGGAAACAGCAGATGGTGATCACCTAAGATAGGCCAAGATATCCACATATCTGAAATTCCAGATGGCCCCCACCTAGGTGTGGTGACCACTATCTAAACTAGAAGCCCTGCAGCTTGGCACATATCCCCCTTGCGACATCCTCACAATTTAAACCAATCAATTTTAAGTGCGTCCACCCCTTGAACTAACCAATAATTCTTTCCAGATTCTTTCCCACCACTTGATACACTAATCATGTTTTAGAGTTGTTATTTGATTTTCCCGTGGTGTGTGATGATTTGCTAAGAGATGCTGTGATGTATGTGGGGGTCCCTGCCTTCTCCAAAGAATGTATAAAACTGCTGCAAACCCTGGGCTTGGGGCCTCTCAGCGTCATCAGTTGCTGTGTGTGCGTGCAGAGGACCGAGCTAGCTTGCAATAAACACCTCTTTGCTGCTTACATTGATCTTGGCCTCTGGTGGTCTTTTGGGGGTCCCGAATTCGAGCACAACAGGTGGGCAAGTTCCAAGGACTGAACCCACCCCACGGGTGCCATATCCCCAGCCCTTTTTGTAGTTGTTGTCGTCGTTCTAATTAGTTTACATAACAATAGAATGCATTTTGACACATTGTTCACAAAGGGAGCATAACTTCTCATTGCTCCATCCCTAGCCCTTTCTTATATTTTATTTAGAAATAGTGTCTTGATAAATTGCTAAGGCTGGCTTTGAACTCACAATTCTCCTGTCTAGGCCTGCGGAGCCGCTAGGATTTTAGGCATGTACCACCATGCCTGGCTCCACTAGATTTTCTTTTCATCCATCTGTAGAAGTTTGCAACATATTGTGGAGAGTGTTCTCTATTGATTATATGTGGTTCAAATGGCTACTCTGCTCTGTGACTTTGTCTTTATATGGTTGGAGTATCTTTTTAATGTATAGAAACTTTGAGTTTTAATGTTGTCAAATTTATCAATATTTTCCTTTCTAAAGTTGCGCTTGTTTTACTTTGTTTAAGAAATTCTTCTCACTTGGAGTTGAACCACTTATATTTCAGAACTGCAAAGATAGACTTTCTTTTCATAAAACCCCTAATTATCTGGTTACTAACACAATTATATTACATTGATTTTTGGGGGGGGAGGGGAATGTGTCTGCCAATAGCATTATATTATTAACTATATATGTTTTAATTATACCACTTTTTAATTTTTGTTTTTGTTGATACATAGTAATTATACATGTGGAGTACAGTGTAATAATTTGATATATGTATAAAATGTATGATCGTCAAATAGAGGTAATTAGCATTTCTTTGTGATAAGAAATTTCAAACTCTTTGGGTTATTTATTTAATTTTTATTCTTTTTTTTTTTCAATTTTCTTTCTTTCTTTTTTTTTTTTTCTTTTTCTTTTGGTACTGGGGATTGAGCCCAGCGGCACTTTACCACTGAGCTCCATCCCGCCCTTTTTATTTTTATTGTTTATGTTGAGACAGGGTCTCACTAAGTTACTTAAGTCCTTGCTAATTGCTAGGCTGGCCTCAAACTCGCAATCCTCCTTCCCCAGACTCCCAAATGGCTGGGATTATAGACATTATTGTTAGAGAGAACTTGACTCAGGCAACGTCATTTTGAAACATATCCTCCACCTTACAACAACTGTCACCCCACAGTCACTCTGACCTATAACAACAGTCAGCCTGACCTACACCCCAGACAACACCCTGTAAGGAGAATTGTTACAGGGGACTGAAATCTTGAGAAACACCCTATTCAACATGGAACAGTCACCTCCACAAAGAATGACAGTGACCATGAGAACCCTTCCCCTGACAACTCACCCTTAGCAACGTGCAAGCTGCAAAAATTCCCCCGCCCCTTCACTCCGCTATAAAATGTCCCTTAAGCAGAGGACAGGACCCAGGCCCGCTGGAACTCTGCCTCTGCAGCTTTATCCCAAATAAATCTGTGTTACTGCTGAGCCACCTCTTCCCTCTCTCTTTATGTCCTTCATTTTGTCCTTTCTTTAGAGTTACAGACCTGCATCACTGTGCACCGGCTCCTGCTTGTATGGTGCTGCCCATCTCCCTATCCTACCTGCACCCTTCTCCTCCTGGCTAACTGGTAACTACCACTGCTCTACTTGGAGGAGATCAACGTTTTGTTTTGCAGGACTGGGGTTGGAATCCAGGATTACCTCACGGGCTAGGCAAATGCCTTACCCCAGCCCTACTGGAACTTTTTAGCCTCCCTGTATAAGTGAGGGTGTGAGGTACCTGGCTTTCTTTATCTGACTTATTTCACTTAATGTGTAATGTCCTCTAGTTCCATTCATGCCGCTGAAAATGACAAGATTTTGGATTTCTTCCTTTTTTTTTCCCCCCCAGTGCTGGGGAATGGAACCCATGGCCTCATGCATTGAGCTATGCCCAAGACCTAGATTTCATTCTTTTTTAGGGCTGAATAGTATTCCATGATGCACCTAAATACTACATTTTTAAAAAATGTATTCATACATCCATGAATACACCACTTCTATTTGTAATTTTTGGTACTTCAAATGTTTTACATTAAAGAATAAAAGTTCAAAAAATGGAAGAGGTGCAGGTGAAGGGGACAGACCTGATTGAGAGAGTCAGTGCTCCTGAGCAAAAGAACAGCCCAGCCTTGCTTTGAGTGGCTGGACAGGAAGCTTCTGGTATTTTTATGCTAATTCCTCTAAGGAGATTCTTTCTTATGGAAGAGACTCTTGACAGCAGCAGGGCCCCTGCACCAGGTGTTTTTGGTTGATTTGTTTAAGAAAGGGAGGATAAGAAAAGGCACATTTCTAGCTACAGATTATGAATTAAGGTCTGAGAGTTTATCCACCATTTTGTCTTCTGTTTTGGTCTCTGCCTCAAAACTACCTTGGACATTTCCAGGAATTTCAGAGAGGGAGGCATTGCAAAAGGCAGGACTTGTTCAGCAGCTCAGGAGGCTAAGACAGGAGAATCTCGAGTATACAGCCAGCCTCAGCAATGGTGAGGTGCTAAGCAGTTCAGTGAGATCCTGTCTCTAACTAAAATACAAAATAAGGCTGGGGATGTGGCTCAGTGGTGGAGTGTCCCTGAGTTCAGGACTTTGTTTCCTTAACCAGCTAGGATCTTGGAATCTTGACATGGGTTGTGAATAACAACAGGGCTCATGTGCACCTCATAGCTCACAGAGGTGCTGGGTTGAGGACAGGGACCTTGATTCCCTTGCCCAGGGGCCACCAGGGTGTTAAGCTTGGGTGTGGCATTATCTGAAATGTGCCTCAGATCTGACAACTTGGGGAGATGCATGAGAAGGCTGGGAAGAGGATGGAAGCAAGATAGGATCAGTTAGGAGACCATTGCAAATGCAATGTGAATTGAAGAACTGATGGAGAAGGTCGAAAGTAGGTAGATTTGAAGAAATAACTCAAGAAAAGTAGAAGCAACAGGAAGCCCAAAGTGAGCCAAGGAAATCACCACCGAGGAACTGTCAGGGACGCACCTCCCCCTCACAGGAATCACATCATCACCAGGCTGAGAGGATCTTAATGCTCATCCAGTACAACCAGCCATCTGTCACTTGGATCCTCTGCCAAGCATGGAAATGGAAACATTCTCCCTGGCTCTCTTTGAACACAACAGAGTACTACGAAGGCTTGCTCGAGGAAAAGGCCCGCAGAGGAGGATCGGCTGTGCTCAGAGAAATTCCAATGAGGGAGCTCAAACCTAAATGACATTCAAGATCAGAATCGGTCCCTATGTTCCAGATGTGGATTGTTCTGAGAGTGTTAAAACAGAACCTGAGTCTGCTTCGGCCACTGTTTTTTATCATCCTCATCTTGCATTCTATCTGTACAATTTCAGTGCTGGGGGTGTAAGCCAGCTCTAACTCCTGAGCCATCCTCAGCATGAGGCCTAGCATACTGATGGCAGATGGTAAGAGGCACATGGGGACCACTGACACCAGGGTGGGATGAACTCAGTTTGTCATTCTTTTCCCAAGTGCCCTCAGACCAGAGAAGGAGATATCAAGGAAGGTGGTGTATCTTGGGGCAAAGGGTAGAGTCTGTCACGGATTAAACACTGGAAAACAGAGATTGTGAATATATCCTTCTCCGTTCCTTGGGGAAGAGTAAACTGACAATTCTGGAGTCCATTTTTATTTAATAATTTCTAGAGATGGCAAAAGACAGCTTAAAACATGTATCTGCACATACATGTCTTCTTGGCCCATCTTATCCACATCTTTCTCTCTGTCATTTCTCCCTTTTCTTTCCCTCCCCTGACTACGGGTGGGGGATGTTGGGGATGTGATTATCAGCAATTGTCATTCATTCCAATATGACTACTTGTAGATGGTCCTCAACACTAGGAAGCAAAGAAGAGCTACTTACATTTAATTCAGGAAAATGTGAAGGAATACACCTGAACCGGGTAAGTAAAACTACTTATTGTATTGCACATCCCTTGGAGAACAGGAGGCTAGAAATGATGGTGGTTGGTTGAGATGGGATATCTGCCTGAGAGTGAAGAGCAACTATCTGCTATGGTTTGGGTGTGATTTGAGTGTCCTCTAAGGGTCCTTTGATGATTGGTGGCACTATGGTAGGTGCTGTGGACTTTAAGAATGTTCTTAGGTCAATTGGAGAGTGCCCTCAAAAGTTATGGTGGGACCTGTTTCTCTCTCTGTTCCTGGTTCAAGATGTAATCACTTACTTGTTCTAACACATGCTTCCAATATTGCTACCTATACCATGAGGTAATACAGCTAAGGAGCATCCCTCTTCAAAGCTGTGTTATGTAGTTGGATTTTTAGCTTCCAGAACTGTGAGCTAAAGAAACCTTTTTTCTTCAAAAGTGTCCCGTGTCAAGTATTTGTTATAGTGATGAAAGCTGACTAATACAGCAGCTTTCCTTAAAAGAAGAGGGAATGAAATATTTGAATGAAGGACTTGGATAGCAGAAGTGGATATATACTATGTTCTCAGAATTTGTGAGGGTGAAATTAGGCATTTTTTGAAATGATGTGCAAAATTTCATTCATTTTAATTAGCAGAGATGAAGGAGGGGTTTGAAAGGCAATTTAAAAAAAAGAAACCATTTCTTTTCCAATGTTATCTTTCATGAATAAAAAAAAGACAATGGGAAATATAATTTTGTACTCTCTGGGTACAAAGAAATCCTCATTTCACAGCACCAAACTCATGGAGTGAACTACTGGACAAATGCTGTGGCAAGCGTGGTGTGGTTTTTGTGGAATGTGGCTCCCTTTGGGAAGGTGCCAAGCCAGAGTTTTGGAAAGCATCTTTTAATCGATCATGTTCAACGGAGAGTAGCTCCTCATCTTACTACACTTGAGGTGTAATTCTGTCCATCTTTATCAACATAGATGACTCTCGTGTTGATGCTTAGACCGAGTTTGATTCTTGTGTCCTGCTGTCATGCATGATTCGTGGTTTAATGACCTTTCAAATGCCCAACCACAGATCCCGACACAGTTTAACAACACTGGGAGTGGGAACAGGGATGCCACAGAGACCCTGGGGGAGTCCAGGGTGGGGAGGGGAGTTTTTGTTAACTATGGTCAACTCCATGACATGTTCTCCATTTAGAGATCATTAATTCGATCCTTCCAAAGTCAAACCACAAAGTGCCAAGATCATAATTTGAATTTCTTGTGACCTTTTTTTTTTCTTGACAAAATGTTATGGTTTATTAACAATCATTAAAGGCCTTTGATGAAAAAGAATGAACATTATTGAAATCATGGAAGTCTTAATGAATTTACAGAATAGTAATATACTCCCTACAATTCCTCCTTGAAATTCAAATTCTGTTCTCCCACGACACTAGCCACCAGTTGACTCAGTCTTGAAGTCACAGACCCCTCTGAGCAGCAGGCGAAAGCCAGGAACTCTCCTCCCATAAATGCACAGGAGACACAAGTTTGCACACCATTTCAGCTGGCTCATAGAATCCCTGCCTGTTTTCCAAACAGCAAAAACAACAAACAAACAAGAAAAGTCCTGAGACCTTAACTTAGCCCTTCATATTCCAGCTGTTTGCTTTCATCAGTCTGGCTGGAAAGCTAGCAAGTACTCAATGGTAGATTTATTGTTTACCTGACTTTTCAGGCAAGAGTGGTAGAATGAAAGGAATGATATTTAGAAGTAGGGAGAAAATTATTTATTTTATTACAGGGAAAAACAATATTGATCTTTCATCTGTTTCCACTTTTATTGAGATTTAATCATTTAGAAATTTCATAGCATGAAAAAACAGGGTTTCTTAAATAGGAATCTGAAAATTGTGCCCTCCGAGGAGTGAAATTGGTCTAGAAAGATGGGTAATTACAAGAATAACCGGAGTCAGGGGCTAGAGGAAAACAGAGAAGGCCTCTGAAAGATCAAGATGAAGCTTAGAATTTGCCTTGACAGTCTAGGGCATTTTTTATAGAATTAACTTCTCCCCCACTCAATCAGGAAAACCACTGTCTTTAAGGATTCACAGTGAAAGCTCTAGGCCTACTTTTGATATAGTCCAGAGCTTGTCATTCTCCCCGCTGAGCTACCAAAGCCCCATCTTTCTTTCCCAGTTTCCATGACCTATTATTTCTGAACTTCCTGATTCTGGATCTGGATTTCGCCCTTCCCTTACACACCCACTTTCAGTAAGGTTCTGGCACTTGGCCCTCAGCCCAGCTAGGAGACAGTCCTAGGGTTACAAAGGCAGATCTATAGGGAGAAGGGATGTTGGTAGTGTGGAAGGACCTCTTCAATCCAATCATCCATTTTCAACTCCTCATCTTACTTTACTATAGTGTTTAACTCTTTCTGCCTTCCTAAAGTTCTCTTTGTCCCTAAATTCCAGAATGCCACTCTCCTGCCTTTCTTACCATATTACAGGCAATGAGTGAGGCAGGGAGGTGGGGAATGGGCAAAGATATTTAAGAGGTCCACTCTCAGGGAGTGCCCGTGGTTTGATGCAGAGCATGGAGGAAAGAGACAAGGTATATGGAATGTGATTGTGGATCAGCAAGATGGCTTCCGTGGAGGACAGTACCACATGCAGAGACATGAATTCACAAGCATGAATTACCTGTCACTACTATAATATTTTTTTTTTGGTCATACCAGGGACTGAAACCAGGGTCAGTCTACCACTAAGCTGTCACATTCTCAGATCCTCAGCCCTTTTTCTTTTTTTCTATGGAGACAGGATCTTGCTAAATTGCTCAGACTGGCCTTGAACTTGTAATCCTCCTGCCTCAGCCTCCTAGTCATTTAAAGGCATTTACCATGGCACCTGGCTTACAGTTTGGTTCTTAAGTGTTCCCCAAAGGTCTGTGTTAAGGGCTTGGTCCCCAGACTGTGGTGCTATTGGGAGGTGGTGGAGCCTGTATGAAGTGGGGCCTCATGGAAGTCTAGGTCCTTGGGGGTGTGCCTTTAAAAGCAATAGTGGTTCCTCAAGTCTCTTTTTCTTTGCTTCTCTCTTCTTGCTTCTCTGGCCATGAGGTGAGTAGTTTTGCTCTGCCATATACTGCCCACTATGATGTGCCCAAAAAGTAAGAGGGCCAACAATTCATGGATTGAAACCTTCAAAACAGCCAAAATAAAACTTTTCTCTTTATAAATTGATTATTTCAGGTATCTATTGTAGTAACATGATACTGACTAATACAGACAGGGTACGAGTTTCCTATGGCTGCTATAACAACCAAAACCCTAGTGGCTTAAAACAACACAAATTGATTATCTTGTGATTCTGAAGGCCAGAAGTTCAAAATAGGTTGGCAATGCAGTATTCCTTCTGGAGGCTTCAGGGGAGAATTTATTTCTTATTAGAATATCCTGCCTTCTTTTTCCCATGTGAGTCTCTTTGTATTGACATTGTGCTCACCTGAGAATCCAAGATAGTCTTCTCATCTCAAGAAATTTAATTTAGTCACATCTGCATAGCACCTTTTACCACATAAGTTAATATACTTATAAATTCTGGGGATTATGAGGAGGATATCTTAGGCAGACCATAATTCTGCTTATCAAAGATAATATGCTTGTTCTTAGAATATCCACAGAACTCTTCTGAGAGAAGAATCCTTGGAGCCAAATCCTTTTTTCTTTTGGTGACAATCATTGAAAAATATTTAAAAGAAAACATGTTTACAAACATCAAATTATATCCAAAAGACTGAAATCCTTTGCTTGTTTCCCAGACAACTGAAGATCAGGGAGTCAATTCACCCAGCTCAGATGGAAAGTCACCCTCAGAGCCAGAAATGCTGGTATTCCGTTGCTATGCTTGTTTTAGTCAAAATTTTCACTGCTGAGACCAAAAGACCTGACAAAAACAATTGTAGTAGGGAAAAGTTTATCTGGGGGCTCACAGCTTCAGAGATCTTAGTCCATAGATGACAACTTCATTCTTAGGAACTCAGGTGAGGCTGGAATCATGATGAAAGGAGTTTGGTGACGGAAAATGGCTTAGGACACGACCACAGGAAGCAGAGACAGAGATAGAGATAGAGAGCCTATTGCACTCATAGGGACAAAACACATACCTCAAGGCATGCTCCCAATGACTCACCTCCACACCCTACCTGTTGCCACCCAGTTAATTCCTATCAGTGGGTTAATGCACTAACTAGGTTAAGGTTCTTATAACCCAATCATTTCATCTCTAAATCTTCTTGCATTGTCTCATACATGAGCTTCTGGGGGACACCTAATATCTAAACCATAACAGTGCCCTTTGGCTGACTTTCCCCTCTCCACTGCTTTTTAATTCCAAGGGATCTGATCTCCTTAGACAGGAGATCACAGGATCTGCAGGGATCTTGACAGTGTCCACACTGTGAATAAAGTAACAGCTTTAGACTGGGCACCAAGGACTTTCTCCTTCTTGTTCTTTACTAAACTTGAAGACTTTAGAACCCTAATTGAACTCTTGGTGTTGAAATTTACAGGTTTGCTTATCATTCATATTTGCCAGAGGGGGTAGGTAGACAAGGAGTGTCAACAGAGAAACAGTACCTGTTGGGATATTGAATTAAGAAAAAAAAGGAAGCCCAGAGATCTAGAAGAAGCTGAAGAACAGGCAGAGGGTACTATCTGGAGATTAGATAGAAAGGAAAAGCATGGTTGGGTACAGTGGTGCAGGACTATGATTCCAGTGAAGTGGCACCCCCTTTCTCCACAGAAAAGCCCTCTTCACCATGGCTGATTTTAGGACTGTCGGCAAAGAGTCTCTGCAAAAGAGTCCAATGTAGGGCTGGGGATGTGGCTCAAGCGGTAGCAAGCTCTCCTGGCATGCGTGTGGCCCAGGTTCGATCCTCAGCACCACATACAAACAAAAGATGTTGTGTCCGCCGAAAACTAAAAAATAAATTTTAGAAAATTCTCTCTCTTTAAAAAAAAAAAAAGAGTCCAATGTAGATAAACTTCCTATTTTCGAGCCGCCCTGTTTACTTGGCCACTGGCCAAGAAGATACCAGCCCTCCAGGTGCTGGACACCCCCTTAATAGTTTTTCACAAACATATCCAGTATAGTACTTTGAAGAAATGTGCAAACAAGGCCTCTGGCCTTGAGCTATCTACAAAGCTATCTACATTTTTAAGATAAGTTATAAATGGGCTCCATGGTAACATCTGGTAGAAAGAGGAAAGAAAGGGGAGAAGAAGCTCTGCCCTACTCAGGTGTTGTCCTTGAAGAGTTAACATGCCCAGAACAGTGAAAGAAAAAGTTGCTTTTATGTGAACTTCTGCAGCCTGTGAACTTCTGAGCCCCTCCCCTTACATGCTGGGTATAAAACTCTGAAACTCCCTGAACTCGGGGTTCAGAGGATTGATTGATTACAGCAAAGGCTGTACCCTCTGAACCTGGCTGCAGCCAAATAAAACTATTTCCTGCTATCTTCCGTACCTTGCCTCTTTTGTCCCTACTACATTTTTGGCGACCCAGATGGGACAGAGGAGGTAAGGAAGGCTGTTCTGCCTCTCTTGTCTCCGGGGACTGGCTTCCCTGGGGCGATGGGGGACAGTGGTTCTCTTGGCGGGCCCAGGCCACTCTTGGCCTAAAGGAGGATCGACTCACCCAGCGCCTTGGCGCTGCCACCCGGAGCACAACAGAACCCACAGGCAGCAGGAACCAGAATTAGGGTTTTGGAGCACCGCCCATCTGAACAGATAGGACCCGGGTCCATTTGGTTTTGAAGCCCACCTGACTTCCCCTTTTAGGCTTTATCTACCTCTGTTGGGTCCCGAGTACACTCCAAAGTGGTTGGAGCTGAAAGGGACCCAGGGAGTCGCCAGAGTAGTCTCTGTTCAGGGTCAGAGAGCAGAGGGGAAACCATTACTCCCTTTTGGTTTGGTTTGGAATTGTTGGAATTTGGGCGGTATATAAATTTTGTTCAGGCCATGTCTTTGTGAAAGTGTGTGAAAGTGTGTGAATGAGATGGACAAAGGGAAGGGTTCCGACCCAACCCAAGGGCCAAAGCGAGTGTGGTTCTGTGGCACCTCATATAGTCTATGGCAGAATTTCACCAACCAACGTCTAAATGAAAGCTCCAGGTCAGGGGGCTGATACCGACCTGCAAGGCTAAGAGGGCCCTAAGTCTCCGCAAGGGGAGCTGCCGGAGATGGATGAAGCGTGTCTTGTCCTAAGTGTGCGACACAGATACAGGGTGGAACATGGGAGGCACACTAAGGAAACTGAGCCTTCTGAAATGTGCATAAGAAACATTTAGGAAGGTTTTTCCTGGTAATGTGGGGTGAGACTGTCGGGAACTAGAAGGAAATTCTCCTTCAAAGATTAGCCTGACAGCCCCCTGGGAGACATTCTGCCCTGAAGGCATCCTGCAGCTACCTATCTCCCTGGAACATCCTGCAGTTATCAGGATCATTAGACATCTTGCAGCTGGCAGTTTTATCACCCACATCCAGCAATTGCAGAGACCTTCCCCATCCCCATCATATGAATACCCACCCAGCAATTGCTGATTAGAGAGCTTCCCCATCCCCAGCATATAAATACCCCTGTGTGAACAATAAAAGTTTGCAGCTTGATCAGAACTTTTGTCTTGCTGTCACCTTCTCCCTTCATCCCTCCCCATCTAGGTTCGCTGCCCACGTTGATGTGTCCTGACTCACTCCACAAAGGTTGCATACGCTGTGAATTAGAGTGGCTCACCCAAGATGTGGGCTGGCCACCAGGAGGATCTTTAGATGAGAGAGTCACTGCTGAGGTCCTTTTGATTGTTGTTGGAACCCTGAACCAATTCTCTTATATTGATTGCTGGCAAGAGATAGTACAGAAACAGCCCCCTTGGTTGAGAGCCTGTCTAGATAGACAGTCCAAGCTGATGTTAGCCAGGAGCATAGTGGTCTCTAAGACCCAGCAGAAAGCAGCTAAATAGAAAACCTGACTAGGAAAACAGGAAAGGAAACAGTCCCCACCCCGCCCCACCCCCCAACCCCCGTGAGCCAGAAGAGGACCCAAGACCTTATGTGCTACTCTACCCAATTTTTCCAAGACCACTGGGACAACAGACTGTCCCCTAGCCCCCTTGTCCTCAGAGGCAACAAATGATGGCCCCCCAATACTGGCTATTTCTTCCTCTGTGATGTCCTCAGGGCCAAAGGCTTCCTAGGACCAAAGACTCTTTCACCTCCCAAGATTAAGGTGGGAGATTTGTCCCAAGACTAGAGCCACAACTCAGATAAGAACTGTTAGAGTCTGTAAACAAGTCAGGATGGCGCCTGGCATTTTGCCAGGGTACTCTCCAGATGCCCCTGCAAGGGACTAAAGGACCTGCCCATATTGACCAGAGGGAAACTCCTGAAGAAGACAGGGCAGTTTTGTGTGCCAGCCTTTCTCCACCACTGAGCTCATAAGCTGGAAAAATCATACTCCCTCCTACCTGGAGAAACCCTGGGCCGTGACTGATCTGATGCAGCCCATTATCCAGACCTAGGATGGGGCCCCAACAAAGAAGAAGATCTAAAGATAAAGAGATGTCAAGAAGCCCTCAGAGAAAGTCTAAAATAAATAAATAAATAAATAAATAAAAGAGAACAGAATACACTGTCTGTGCCCAAGAGTTAGAAGGAATCAGACCCAGCCCTAAGCCCTAGCCTAAGCCTAGCACATCTGCAGACAGAGCCAAAATAAGCCTCCCGCTGCTCCAGCATCTCCCTCTCGCACCCCTGATAGCCCTGAACATTTCTCTTGGCTCCACATCTGCCTAAGGCCCCTCTGCCCCATGAAACTGGCAGCAATAATCGAAAGAGATGTGCCCAACTGACTCAGAGCTGAATGTCCAGGCCACCACCGCTGCTGCCCCTCTCCCTGTCCAGAGATGCCCGGGGGAGGAGGGGCACCATACAAACATTGCAGCTGCAGTGCAAATTTATCAGTGAAGAAATGCGCAGGCGCAAGCAACAGGTGATCAATGCAGCCTTTGTAGGACAGACTGACAGACATTTGCCAAAAATTACAAACCTAGACAGCATACTGAGAAGTATGCCAGAGAGCTGATTAAGGTGACCACCACAGTTTTCATCAATAAATATCCAGAGATTCAAAGACAGGCAGACCAGAAAGATAAAAGGAGGATGGATCTCCTTATAAACCCAGAGGTCACTCAAAGTGGGGTCTCATTAGTTCAAAGCCAATGGTCCAAATGTTTACAAGAAAAAAAAAAAAGCGTGGTCAGACAAAAGGGGAAGCCTCCAATGGCCCCATAGGGCAGCACCCACTGCCATGCTCAAAAGCTAAGACTTGAACAGAGAAGGAGTGAATGTTTTCCCCCAAGACTTTGGTCCCAACCTCTCCTTTCAGTTTCTTCCCACTTGCTCAGAAGTCTGTGATTGACAAATATGGCAGGGGTCCCATAGACATACACAGCTGCATCTGATGCATGGGACCCAGCACCTCAAGAGGGCTCAGCTGCTGCAAGCCCCCATATGAACCAGGAATATATTCATGTTAACAGCCAATAGTGGGCCATTGGGTGCTCACTCCAAAAGGACATGCCACCCTGGCTCCAAGCCACACACTGTGAGCCACCAGCAGGAAGGGCCACAGAGCCCCATGCACTGAGGCTTACTGCACAAAAACACAAGTGGGACAGCTACTATATACAATTAGAGCAGGCTCCCACCTGGCAAGAGGAGAAAGCCACATAGTCAAAGAGCAAAACCTAGGTGGGCACAATGTGGTTGCCACACCAGGACCTGCATGGGACCACACCGCTGCCCTCCAACCTTGGCAGATGGCCCATGGCGAGATTTACATTGGTGCCTTTTACACAAATGATGTCCCAGGTCATCAGTATCTGCTAAGATTTACATTATATTTAAGAGTTGGAGAATCCTAGCAACCAAGATCCTGCACTGGGAGATAACAAAAAAAATTCCTGCATCTTGAAGCGCCAGAGGATCTATGTACGCTCCCCTTCCCTAAATGACAGTTCCTCCCAGGGGCTTGAGGACACCATCCTTGGGACAGCACTGGACTCTGACTTAAAAGCCCATATCTATCAAGAAAAATGTCAAATACCTTGGTTATCATCTGACTCATCAACAGAACAAACAATAGCCACTGGGCCTCAAAAGAAACAGGAGCTCTGCTCAATTCCAGTCCCTTCAACCTGCCATCAGACTAGAGAATTCTTGGGGGCTACTGGGTTCAGCCATATATGGATCCCCAACTTTCAGTTATGGCAAAGCTCCTCTATGAAGCTGCAAGGGGTGGGGGAATGAGATCCTCTAATATGGGGGACAACTAAGCAAAAGGCCTTTGAGGACATTAAACAAGCACTCACCAGTGCACCTAGATTAGGGCTCCCCGACCTCACAAAGCCTTTCTTTCTGTATGTCCATGATTGGTCTGGAGTGGCTATGGGAGTTTTGACTCAGATGCTGGGGACATGGCACTGTCCAGTGACCTATTTGTCCAAACAGCTGGACACTGTAGCCCAGGGCTGGCCATCTTATTTATGGGTCATTGCAGCCACAGCTCTTCTGGTGTTGGAAGCTGATAAACTGGCCATGGGACAAGAACTGGTTGTCAGAGTTCCTCATTCAATTTTGACATTGTTAGGACACTATTGGTTGACTAATGAAAGAATGGTCAAATATCAGGGCATATTATGTGAAAACCCATGTATCCACATTGAGGTTGTCAGAACTCTAAACCCAGCAACTTTGCTGCCCATTGGACCTGGAAAACCTTACCACAAATGTGGGGAGGTCATGGATGAAGTGTTCTGCAACAGACCAGACCTAACAGACCAGCCGCTCAAGGATGCTGATGCAGAGTACTTCACAGATGGAAGTAGTTTTATAAAAGGTGAGGTATGTTTTGCTGGATATGCAATTGTCACCCTCGACTCCACTGTTGAGGCAGAACCTCTGCCTCAGTGAACCTCAGCACAAAAAGTAAAACTTATTGCTTTGACTCGAGCACCTCAGTTGATAGCAGGAGTCTGTGTGGATATTTACATAGACTCAAAATATGTGTTCGCTACCCTTTATGTTCATAGGGCCTTATGTAGGCTAATTAACTCAGGAGAGAAAAAAAAGGGGGGCATGATGGATGGGCAAGAAATTTTTAAACTTTTGGATGCACTGTGGGCTCCCAGGAAGATTGTGATTATATATTGCCAAGGTCATCAAAAGGGAAACACTGTGGCTTCTCGGGGCAACCAGAGAGCTGACAGAGAGGCTAGGTTAGCTGTCTGCAAGAAATGGGAAGAAAATCCAGGCCCAGGTTTAAATGTTGCCTTTCTGCCTGGCCAACTAGCTAACAGAATGGGAGCCAACATACTCCCAACATGAAAGTAAGTGATTTAACACTGAAAAAGAAAATTTTCTCCCAGGTGGATGATGGAGATTTTCTGATGGCCAGAATAGCCATCCTGGAGATTCTAGCCGCAGCCTTTATCAGACAGCTTCGCAGGAAAACATGTTGGACATACAACACTTGAGACAGTTCTGAGTCAACATTTCTATGTCCCCCAGCTCATGAGCAACACCTGGATGATCTGCAAACAATGTGAGGTTTGTGCTCACAACAATCCTTGTCAGGGGCCAAAGCTTCCACCAGGAATCCAAACTATAGGAGGAGCACCTTTTGAAGACTTGGAAGTAAACTTCACTGAACTACCACGTTCATGGGGCTATAAGTAACTTTTGGTTTTTGTGTGTTCCTACTCTGACTGGATGGAAAACTTTCCTACCTGCACTAAAAAAGCTAAGGAAATACTAGGATGCTTCTCTGGAAAATGATTCCCAGATTTGGTGTCCCAATAACTATTGGCTCAGAAAATGGGCTTTTGTGGCTGAGGTGATACAATTACTGACCAAGAGTTTAAATATCAGATGAAAGTTACGTACTGCCTATAGGCTGTGAAGTTCTGGTAAAGTTCAAAGGATGAACAGGACTTTAAGGCTCAATTGGGTAAGCTGTGTCAGAAGACTCTCATTGTGATGAACTTCTCCCTGTGACACTGTTGAGGATTAGATCCACTTCCACAAGGAGTGGATTTTTCTTTTAAGATAATATATGGGATGTCCCTGCCTCTTACTAGGATACGACAGGGAGACTTAAGAGAGGTAGGAAAATTAACCCTGAGACTACAGCTTCAGGCCTTAGGGAGAACTTTACAGGTTCTCAACCAATGGGTTAGAGAAAGATTGCCAGTAAGTTTGACCCAAGTGCACACTCCTTCAAGCCTGGAGATTGAGTCTGGGTCAAAGAATGAAATATCCAACCCCAGAACTTCTTTGGAAGGGCCCTTTCAATGTTATTTTATCCACCTCAACTGCCGTAGAGTTTGCAGAGATAGATCCCTGGATTTACTACACCAGACTCATGCCTGCAGCTGCGGACTGGGCATGCTCTCCATATGCTGCTACATCCCTGAAGCTGACCATCCTGAAGAAAAAGGAGCACCAGAGAAGCTTGAGGATCAGAAGGACAACAGCCCTGCTCCAGTCACTCCGGAAGCTGACTGGTCTATGCATGGCTGAAGCTTGAGGAGACTATGGCCCTGTTTCAGCCACAAAGGAGGGACTGGCTGACCAATGAATGGTGAAAGATAAACTTCCCACCAGAACTAATGAACTATTTCAACCTCTGAGTTAGTTCTTATACTGTAATGCATTGCCACCCCTTGTTTCTAGATATATACATAATTCTCTGGTTTTTTTGCTACTGGTTTGATTATAGTAACTCCTACTGACTGGACTCTGGGTAACAAAATTTTACTTATAGTTTTTTATCTTGCTTATATAAGTTTTCTAGGACTTGCATGGTTTGTTATTAGTTTGGCTTTGTTAATTTATGCTGTTTAACTTATGCTAACCAAAATGTTAGTCTATTATTTAGTTTGGTTTCCTTTGATAACCTTAAGGGATTCTGCCCTACTCCTATTCTAACCATGGAGATCATGTGAACCATGTGTCAAGACAATCCACTATAACCAAGAGGTGGTAAAACATATATTTAGGACCTGCCCCATCAGAGGAATGCTATAGATTGATGACTGTTTGGAAAGGAAAAAGAGGTCCATTGGAAAGAAACTTGATTTAGGAAGTCACCAATCTTGGGGTGAAGGTATCTGGCCACCCCAGAGGATTATTGCCACTTATGCTTCAGCTACCTGGGCACAAAATGGCATTTGGAGCTATAGAACTCCTATTTACATGTTAAACAGAATTATTCACTTACAAACTACACTAGAAATTATTAAAAATCAGACTGCCACAGCCTTAGACCTCCTAGCCACACAACAGACCTGACACCAGTGGCTAACTATCAAAACCGCTTGGCATTAGATTACCTACTGGCTGAGGAAAAAGTAATATGTGGAGAGTTCAACAGCTCAGATGGTTGCATCCAAATGAATGATAATAGACAAACAGTTAAGAATATAGCCAACAACACAAGAGAACTAGCACATGTGCTAGTGCATACCTAGAAGGGCATTAAATTTTGGTCCCAAACATGCTTTTGGAAGATGGTTTTCAACTCTTGGTAGATTTAGAAGCTTAACTGGTAGTGAGTATTTTGCTGTTAACCTGTTTATTGCTCCCATGTTTGGCTCCACTGTGCATTAAAACTAATGGGTCCACTGAAGAAGCTGCTGTTGAAAGGATGACAACAATTAAGGTTTTGGCATTATATAAGGCTTTAAGCCAAGATAATGGTAATGATGCTCTTAAATTTGAAGAATCAAATTTTGGGGAGCATCATTAAAGGGAGGAATTGAAGTGGCACCCCCTTTCCCCACAGAAAAGCCCTCTTGACCATGGTTGATTTTAGGACTGTCAGCAAAAGAGTCCAATGTAGATAAACTTCCTATTTTCATGTCGCCCTGTTTACTTGGCCACTGGCCGAGAAGATACCAGCACTCCAGGTGCTGGACACCCCCTTAATAGTTTTCACAAACATATCCAGTATAGTACTTTGAAGAAATGTGCAAACAAGGCCTCTGGCCTTGAGTTGGGCTTCACAGAGATGTCTACATTTTTAAGACAAGTTACAAATGGGCTCCATGGTAACAGCTGGCAGGGGGAGGAAAGAAAGGGGAGAAGAAGCTCTGCCCTACTCAGGTGTTGTCCTTCAAGAGTTAACTTGCCCAGAACACTGAAAGAAAAAGCTGCTTTTATGTGAACTTCTGCAGACTGTGAACTTCTGAGCCCCTCCCCTTACATGCTGGGTATAAAACTCTGAAAATCCCTGAATTTGGGGTTCAGGGGATTAATTGATCACAGTAAAAGCTGTGCCCTCTGAACCTCGCTGCAGTCAAATAAAATTGTTTCCTGCATCTTCGGTGCCTTGCCTCTTTGTCCCTACAACACCAGCAACTCATGAGGTGGAGGCAGGAGGATAACAAGTTTGAGGCTGACCTCAGCAACTTAGTGAGACTCTGTCTCAAAATAAAAAATAAAATGGACTCCCAATGTGGCTTAGTGATGAAGCACTCCTGAGTTCAATCCTTAGTACCATTTTTTTTAAAGGAAAAGTAGAAGCTAGACCCTGAAGGGATTTTTGTGTGTGTTTGTTTTTATAGTAATGGGGATTGAACCTAGGGATACTCTATCCCTGAGCTAAAAACCCAGCCCTTTCCTGTTTTATTTCGAGATAGGGTTTCATTAAATTGCCCAGAATGGCCTGGAACTTGTGATCCTCTGCCTTAGCCTAACTGGGATAGGAGGTACCACTACACCTGGCTGATTTTTTGGTTTCATTTGGATTTTCATTTTTATCATATGAAGGAGTTCAGAATTTATCCTATAGCTACTAGTTATTGAGCCAGGGCTTCTACTTTAAATTGTGCTGTTTCTTTATACTTTTCCTTCAACCAGATTACTTTTTAATAATTTTTGTTTGCTTGATTGAGCTTGTTTTTGTTTTGTGCTAGGGATTGAATCCAGGGCCTTGAATATTCTACCACTGAGTTACATCCCAACATCTAAACTGAGTCATTTTCATCCTGAACCTATTTGTGAAATCACAGATTTTATATATTAGTTACATCTTTCCGATAGACATTACATGTGAATATTCAATCATAAAAAGAAAATGTTCTGGGCTGGGGTTGTGGCTCAATGCTAGAGCACTTGCCCAGTACATGTGAGGCACTGGGTTCGATCCTCAGCATCACATAAAAATAAATACATAAAATCAAGGTTAAAAGAAAGAAAGAAAATGTTCCTTCATGGAACACTGGAACTCATCTGCACATATTCACAAATGAGTACCAGACTTTGAGAAATAAGTCATAAGCAACAGAAGCCTCTTCAAGGTTGTATGCAGGGAAAGAATATGACCAGGTTTGCCTTTGATACATTACTGTTCAACAGCATGAGTCACAGGCCGGAATGGCAGAAGTAGAGGGGAGGGTCTGGATGTCAAAACTATCAAGGAGACAGAATTGATGGATAATAGGGGGCAGACTGGAAAGAGAGGAAGGAATTGGCTCAGTGGTATAGCACTTGGCTAGTATGTGCAGAAGTAGTCAAAGAGATGGGAGAGTGAAGGAATAGCAAGGAATAGCTAACCATGGAACCCAGAGTATTTTTTAAAAAGAAAAGTGTGAATACTGAATGCCATCAAATGCTGGAGGGAGGCTCTCAGGGCAAGGTATGAGGGCTCCAGACTTAAAACAGCTCAAGTTCAAATCTTGGCCTTACTGCTTACAGCTAGGCACTGTGATAGAGCTGCCCACACCTCTGCCTACCTGAAGCTGCAGGGGACAGTGTGCATCCCCCTGACAACACCCCATCTTGATTGTCTGCCTGGTTCTCCAGGGCTGCTCTGTGACTCCAAAAGTTCCAAGTCTTTTCCAGTCCAGTGAAGGGCCAGGATGGGAGCTACTGTCCCAGGGCAACCGTAATCAAGGGAGGGTGGGAGTGAGCTCATAAATGCTTTAGCCTCCCGGCCTGCCAGTGGCACAAATTTAAAGGAGTGGGTTAGTTTTCTGTTTTTGCTGTGACAAATAGCACTAAGTCCCTGGCTTGAATTGTTAGCTGACAGTCCTGTGAATCATAGGTCTGACATGGATTTCACTGGGCTGAGGTCAGGGCCCCTCCTGGGGACAGTGGAAGAGAATCCCTTGTCCTTGCCCTCCACTCCTGCTAAAGGCTACTTGCTTTCCTAGATGCTTAGCCCCTTCTTCCATCTTCACAGCTGGCAATGATGGTCAAGCCTTCTTATGCTGCCATCTCTCAGGTCCTCTCTTCCATTCTTAAGGAGGTGTGGATTACGCTTGGGTTCACCAAGATAATTCAGGATAATTGCCCTTGTTTAAACTCAATTGATTAACAAGTTTCATTCCATCTGGGAATGACATAATATATCTGCAGTTCTGGGGACTAGGACATAGACATCCTTGAGTGGGCCTTTATTCCCCCTCCTTGTCCCCTGGTAGGGAGCTGCTCACTATAGTTTTTCAAGGAGCACAACAGGGCTGAGTCCCAGTTGAGACTCATTAACATTCTTTTTGGTTTTCTTCCTTCCTGGTTTCCTGGGGAAGAGGAAATTTCTTTCCCAAATTAACTCCTTTCCTCCTAATTCTTATTCAAAGATCTGCCTTGGGGGAATCCAAACTAAGATAGTGACCTTGGGCAAGTTATGTAATCAACTAAGTCCTAGTTTCTTCCCTCAGGAAACAAAATGTGTAATGGAACCTTCTTCCAGGATAATTCTGAGGAAACCTGTAAAACCTCTGGAACAGGGAGTACTGAGTAGGTCCTCAAAAAAGGTGAGCAACTGATGGAGAGATAGAATGTGGGGTACAGACAGGCACTACCCTTGGACAGACAGGTATCCACCTGTTCTTGAAGGCACTGGAATGTGGAACAGGCCTCAGGGAAAATAATGAACTTTGGAAATGACAGTCTTGAGGACTTTTTGTTGTTATTGTTGCTATTCTGGGAGTTGAGTCTAGGGCCTAGTACACTCTACCACTAAGCCACATCATCAGCCCTCCAGAATTTCTGAGCTGTCAGAAAAGCCCAGCTAGGGGGATAGGGATGTAGCTCAGTTGGTAGAATGCTTGCCTCAAATGCACAGACCCTGGGTTCAATCCCCAACAACACACACACACCAAAAAAAAAAAAAAAAAAAAAAACCAAACCAAACCAAAACAAAACAAACAAAACAACCCAGCTGGCACAGGGGATTGTATATTTCATCATGTCAAGATCTCCACGTTCTGAGTTTTCTCTAGTCAAGTGACTGAAGAGGGTGGACAGAAAGGACTTAGGGCCCCATTTGTAATCCCAGCAACTTGGGAGGCTGAGGCAGCAGGATCACAAGTTTGAGGCCAGCTTCAACAATTTATTTAAAGACCCTAATTTCAAAAAAAAAAAAAAAAAAAAAAGCAGTGGGGAAGGTGCTGGAGATGAAACTCTGACCCTGGGTTCCATCCCTAGTATTAGGGAAAAATAAAAAGATCCTAGGGTTGGACATTTGAGGATGGAGAGGGTCAAAGAAGTAGTTGCATAGGGGGTTAGGAAGGGAGCCTGCAAAGTTAAGTGTGAGATCCACGCTAATGGAAAGAGAAAGGGATCATTTTGGGAGACTAGTTAGTAATCCTTAAGAGGTAAAGTGCAGGTACCAGGTGTAAAGATAGGCTAGAACTACCAGGTAGGAGATGGAGTACTGACTGACATTTAAGCTTTCCAGGGCTAGGAAGGTTCACAGTGTTAGGGCAAGATCCACCCACATAGTCCAGGTGAGGGGGGGCCGGGTGTCTGTGCCCACAGGTTCTTTGCACTGTTGTCTGAAGAATTTCAATCAAGTCACACAACAGGGATTTATTAGAAGGGAAAGGGAAAGAGATACTCTCAAGGGAAAACGGGAGGGAGTGCCTCCTCTCAGAGGTCCCTATCCCCTCGTTCCCCCGTTATATTGGGGACCCCAGGGAAGTTTCCAGAGTCTCACCAGTTCCACCCCCTGACTTGTGACTTGACAGTAGGATAGCATCAGACCCCTGAACTGGGTGTGTAACAATGTAAGTCAGCAAGTGGTGGGAAAGCTGCATAGCAAGAGTCATGAATGAATGAGAAAGGCAGACCAATAGAGAAATCAAATAACCAGAGCTGTTTTGAGGACTCCAGAATACAGGGTTCAAAAGAACCATTGTGTAATATGAATAGTAATACATATTTATATAATATATAATTAATTAATTAAGAAAGAAAGACCCAGTCTGGGAGTGTTCCTCAGAGGCATCAGGATCACCTGAGAAGCCCAATAAAGCATGAATTCTTAGCACCCCTTCCCCACAACATAGACCTCAGAGCTGTTGGATTTGGGTCCTGGGGCTGCTACAACACAGTACCACAACTGGGAGCCTTAGAGCAATAGACATTTGTTCTCTCATCCTTCTGGAGGCTGGAAACCTGAAGTCAAGGTGTCAGTGGGGCTGCATTCCTTCTGCAGACTCAAGGGAAGAATCCTTCTGTGCCTCTTCCAGCTTCTGGTATTTACTGGCAATCCTTGATGTGCCTTGCCTCCTGGCTACACCACTTTATCCTCTACCAAGGTCTTCACATGGCCTTCCTGTGTCAACATCTTCAAATCTCTCTTTTCTTGCATGCAATTTTTTTTTTTAAAGTGAGGATTGAACACCTACAGGTATACTACCACTAAGTTATATCCCCAGCTCTTTTTATTTTTTGAGAGAAGGTATCACTAAGTTGCCCGTGTCAGCCTGAAATTTGTAATTTTCCTGCCTCAACCTCTTAAGTAGCAAGGATTACCGGTGTGATTGTATTAGGATAGAGTGGATTTAGGATCCACTCTAATTCAGCCTTCATTTCATTTTAACTTAATTACATCTACAAAGACTTCTATTTGTAAATAAGGCCACATTCATAGGCTTGGGGGGGTCTTCAACATATCTTTTGGGGGACATCATTCAACTCATTACAGATACTACATGTAACTTTTCAAATGCAGCTGGTAAATGGTATTTCAAATAAGCCTCAGTCAGATAATGCTACCGAGAGGAACCAGAGAGCCAGCAGAACCTGAGAACCCAAGGGAGTTGGCTCCCTGAAATAAAGTTTGGGTGAGCCCTCCGGAGAGAGAACTGTTTGACAGGTTAGCAAGAGAAAGGCTGACTTCAAGCAAAGCAATACATGTGGAAGGAGCTCTATCTAGAAGAAAGGAAGAGGGACAAGAGGTGTGCTAGATTATCTGGGCCCCAGATGAATCATGGTTTCTATGACTCAATCAATTTGCAGCCTGGGTTCAAGAGAACCATTTCAGGACCAAGGTGTAGCTCACAGATACAGGGCTATCTAGCATGTGAAGCTCTGGATTCCATCTCCAGAACTATTTGAGAGCTGCTTAAGAGTTCTAGCCCTGGTGGCTGCAATAAGAGATGGTTCTAAGGATACTTGCTCTCTCCAGTCTTGGAAGAACTCATCAACTCTAGCTTGCCCAGCCATTCTGTTTCCAAGTTCTGCAGAGCTCAGTCCAATGTCTTCCTCCCTTTTTTCCTGAACCCTTCCTCTGGGTTAATCCCACCTCTCACAGAGGCTTCAGACACCATTTACATGGAAATCAGATTTGCTTCTCAAACTCATGAGTCTGTTTTCCAATTACCTCGAATACCCTGTGAGCTTGGAATCTAACATTTCCAAAGCTGAACTCACCCCAAATCTTGCTTGCCCTCTAAGAGTTCCAGTATCAGAAACATTGCTACCCATTCTGTCCCAAGCTAGAAACTTGGGGTCTTCTTCCTTTTCTTCGCACACATTAAGTCACATCAGCTCCTTTCCCTATCTACACTCCCCCTACTTTCAATTCAAGTACATCTGCAGGCTTAACTAGTACAAAGACCTCTCAACCAGGAACATTGCTCTGGTTTCCCCTCTGGGAGAGGGCATCCTCCAACACTTTTTCAGAGCTAAAACTACTCCTTGGCATGACACACAAATCTTAGCATAGGGTCCTAGGTCACCTTCACCTAACCCCTACCCCACCAAATTTTCTCTAATCATGAAATTTTCACTTAAAAAAAATCACATTGCCAAAAACACAATCAATTTTAAAAAGGTGTGGAGGGATAAAACTATTTTTATCCTTTTCCCCTGATTCTGGACTCCGAAGAGTGGTACCTGGTGATTGTGTGCAGGTGTCCTCTTTCCAGGAAGTTCCCACACAAATCCGGTTTTGTCAACCGTAGGAGTCCTAATGATCTTACAAAAGTCTAATTGCACGTTAAAGAACCGAAAAATGCTACCATGCACTTCTGAAATCTTACAGGTCAAGGAGAAAAAGACAAAAACAGGAGGAGCTTGTATCCACCCAGTCTTGGAAGTGGCATCACTTCTGCATCCACACCTAGATTAAAACCTTAGGTAGCTTGCAAACATTTCAAGAAGAAAATGGACAACTCTGTAATGTGAAAACCTGAAAGCGCCCATAAAGCCCTGTTCCATTGCTCCAAAATAATTCAGAAAATGCTGACCCACTCCAAAAGTTTGGTATGGCATTGCTTTACCCTGCTCAGTTTTAAGGGAAGCCCTAAAAGACATTACACCGACACATTTTTACTTTGTTTACATCCACAATGCATTAGAAAGTCGAAAACCTGAAAAGTCATTTCAATTTCATGAGGTGAAGCTGCCTCACTGATGTCACTTTAAGCAAACACAGGAGTAGGCTGCCATGTTTCCTGGGACATGTGAATAACAAAATGATGTAACTGGGGAACCTTTTTTTTTTTTTTTTTTTTTTTTTTTTTTTTTTTTTTTTTTTTTTTTTTTTTTTTTAAAGAGAGAGTGAGAGACAGAGGGGGACAGAGAGAGAGAGAGAGAATTTTAACATTTATTTATTTTTTCTTAGTTCTTGGCGGACACAACATCTTTGTTGGTATGTGGTGCTGCTAAGGATCGAACCCGGGCCGCACGCATGCTAGGCAAGCGCGCTACCGCTTGAGCCACATCCCCAGCCCCGTAACTGGGGAACCTTAAGCTTTCCCCCCAAACTTCCTACCAAGCATATTAAAATGTTCAAGAAACTTTGCAGGGAATTTGCATATTTCACTGAGGCTCCAGTGAACTCCGGAGCCGGGGTAAACAATAGGTGGAGAAGATGATGGGAGTCAATGAGACTCAAACGCGCCGTTTATGTTTTCAAATCTTTCACTGGAGCAGAGGTGGCTTTTCCTCGGCTCCTACACTCTGCAAATTGTTTCCATGGTCATTGTCTTCCAGCATACTCCAACCGCTGCATTTGAGGAGCAGGTATTGCGTCCCGCTGGTGCAGCGCGGTCGAGCACTGCCAGGTTGAAGAAATCACTCCTGGCCTTTCCATCGGGTCGGGGAAAAGGAGGTGGACACGACGCCCCAGACTGCTGCCAATGCAACTCGCAACTTTTGAAATCAATCCTTTTTGCATCATGCAACGGATGCCACCGCTCCTCGGGTTTGCAACCCCCCACCCCTCCCCCGAGACCAATCATTGCCGCGCTCGGGCCTGCACAGCGCCCCCGCCCCCTTCCCGGGCCGCACGCAGCCACCGAGCCGCTCCGGCCGCGGCCCGCCGCCTCTTAAAAAGAGGTGGCCGGCCTCAAGGAACCTTTGCGGCCCAGCCGGCGGGAGCGCGGCGGCCCGGTTCCCGCAGGGCCGCGCGCAGTCAGGCCGACCCCCGCGGCGCCCAGGCGCGGGCCGGGCCTCCGCCGCCGGGAGCAGCATTTTTATTCAGGCGACGCTTAAGGGAGCCCGGCGCGCCCGGTGCATTGTGGGAGCGGCCGCGGCCCGTTTTCGGGAGGAGGCGGAGGGCGCAAAGCGAGCCGGTAAGCGGCGGGCCTGGCGAGGGGGGGCGAGACACCAGGCTTAAAGGGGAATATCGGTCCGCAGGCCCGCGGCGGCCGTTGCAAATCCCCCTCCGGGCCGCCCGGGACCGCCGGGGAGCCGTGCACGGCCGGCCCTTCCAGCCCTGCCTGGAGAGGGGCAGAGCCAGGGCTTGGTGGGGCCGCTTTAAAAAAGAAGCACCGCCCGCGCCGCCGCCGCCGCCGCGCGGGGCCGGGGAAGGAGGGAGGGAGGAGGCGGGGAGGAGTGGAGGGGGAGGGCGGCCACGCAGGGGTTAATTTTTTCGCCCGCCGACATTTTTGTGCGGCGGCGGTGGGGACCCGCGCGCGCGCGGCGGGAGAGCCAGCTCGGTGTCCCGGGTGCCGCGCCTCCGGCCCTCCCCTCCCCCACCCGGCCCGCGCCTGCAGGCCCCGCGGGCGCAGCCGGACCTGGGCGCCGGGCTGGGCCTGTGGGTCGCGCACACCTCGCGCCCTTCCAGCGCCGTGGGCCGCGCGCGCTTCCCGCCACCCTCGACGCCGCGGATCGGCCTGAGTGAGCATGGCCCAGTCGGCAGCTCCGCGTAGCCTCCCCCCGGCCGCCAGCCCGCAGCGCGGCGCCGCACAAAGAGTGGGGCCCGGGCCTGCTGTGCCTTTAAAGGCGGCAGCCTGAGACTTAAGGTGTTCCCGAGTGCCGTCCTTCGCGCCCGGGCCGCCTGCGCCACGGGCCTCATGGAGAGCGCCCTGGCCCTGCGCGCACGCCGCGGTGTCCACCCCTCTGCACGTGCGGGGCCTGGGGGTAGGTAGGTACAAGGCGGGCCGCTCGCCCTGCCTACCGCGCTGACCGCGCTCCCCGGCCCTGCGTCTCGCGCTCGAGTCAAAAATGAAAACGTGCCCAGGAAGCAAAGGGTTAAACGTTATCTTTAAATATTCATGTCATTGTTTTAAAGGTGTAAACACGTGGCTCCTCAGTCGCGTTCGACTCTCTTATTATGCAAATTTAGCCCCTCTTTCTAATCTTTACTTAACTAGCGGTCCCAGCGACCCTCCTCTTTTCTCCTCCCCTGCAAAAATATAAGTTCAACTTTTTTTTATTTTAAGCTTGGAATGTGAATGTGGTGGCTTGTATTTCTCATTCCACTTGGAATTTTAAAACTACTGAGCTCCTTCTTGATGTAAGGTGTTTCTAACTTTTTTTCCCCTTCTAAAAGTGTGGGAAAATAGAAATTAAAAAGGAAGTTCAATCCCCAAATTCTCCCCACCTTTTGGTGGTGGGGCAGGATATAGGGATGGGAGGTAGGAAAATAATTGGTTGCTTTGAGGAGTTGGATTTTCTTTCTTTCTTTCTTTTTCCCCCTGGTGGGGATGGGGTGGTGTTAAATGTGAGGCATTTTGCGGAGGCAAGAACTTTGCTGTTTTTGTTCAAACTTTTCTTAGTCGAAGTGTTATTAAGACTTTCCAAACTCTAAAATGGCTTCAAAATTCCCGTCACTGTAACTTGCTTGGCTCGCTTTCTCTTTGGGGGCAGTTTGGTTTCTTGGAATGGTGTTGGAAGGTTTGTCCTGGTACAGTTGTAGCTTTCCAGCTAAAGTCATTGCTCATTCCGAACATGTTTGTAAGGATGCTTAGGGTTACTACTCAAACTCGGGCTTTGTAAATTTATTTTATGTGAACAATGTGCTTCCCAGAGGATGCAAAACTCTATAAATGGGAATTATGTTCTTAATCATAGATTTTATTGGGGAAAATGACCCTAAAACTTGGGGTGTCTATAATTCTATGCCCAATAAAGTATCAATCTGGAGGTTTACAAACCTTTAGATTGATACTTTATTGGGAGCACATGTTTTTTGCTTTAGCCAGAAGGCTTCTAACTTAGAAGGACATGTTCCAGAAACTTATGATGGTCCTAGATATTGTAAATGCTAGTGATTTGGGAGGTTTTAATTTATTGTTTCAGTTCTGTAATGAAATGGTAATGAGCAGTAGCATATTTTGTCAATGATGTGTGTACTAGTTTGTTGGGCGGGATGTTTGCTTTCTAGGAAATAGCACTGCATTAAAACATCAGAGAACTTTCCAAGTGCTCTTAAAGAAGACAGACTTTACAGTGTTAAACAGCCATTCAAGTTTTTAAAGTTAAGTCTATTAGGGAAGCCTCCTGTTAGTTCATTAGTTTTGTATTGTGTTGTATTCTTATGGCTGGGAAGGAAACATGGTTTTCTAAAATTAGAATTTAGTATCTTGAAGAATTTCATCAAATGCATTTGTATAAATGTCCTTTTCCAGTTTCCAATAGGTGTTTTGTTTTTCTATCAGATACCAAAAGATCAAAAGGTTTTCTAGAAAAGTCACTTTAGAAAAGTCACCATGGTGGCTTTCAGATCTACAAATGAAGTGGCTGGCAGTTTGGTTCTCATAATATTGCACCCTAGAAGAACCTTTTGGGGTTATTGTTCAAGGTGGCACAGTGCCATATGAGCTTGCTGGCCAGACTGCCTTCTTCAGGGAAGATCTTTCTTACTATTTTCAGAGCCAATATTATAACCACACTTCAGATCTTGCATAGATATCTGAGATGGCACAGGCCCTTTTCTTGTTTGTTCTGGAAATTGAACCCAGGGCCTTGCCCTTGCCAAGCATTGACTCTACCACTGAGCTATATCCCCAACCCACATATAGGCTCTGTTTAAAAAAGATGTATTCCAACTTATGCATTGCCATTATGAACAAGGTATTGTGGCTATTTCCTTATGGTCTTAGTGGTTTCAGCCCTTGTCACATACTGAATTTCCCTAATGTGTACACTTGATTGTTGGCAAGTACATGTCTGTATTCTTTTAATGATGTTTTTATGTTTTGGTGATACCTAGGTGGATCAGAAGTAAAAAACTCAGCCAAACAAGAGAGAGGGAGGGGAAGGGCTAACCTGTGAGGAGTGTGGGCCTCAGAACCATGTCTACGCGGGAGTCCTTTAACCCAGAAAGTTATGAATTGGATAAGAGCTTCCGGTTAACTAGATTTACTGAACTGAAGGGCACAGGCTGCAAAGTGCCCCAAGATGTCCTGCAGAAGTTACTGGAGTCTTTACAAGAGAACCACTTCCAAGAAGATGAACAGTTTCTGGGAGCTGTTATGCCAAGGCTTGGTATGTAAACCATTGTTCTTCCATACTTTACAGTCCAATCAGTGAGGCTAAAACCAAACTTCTGTCTACCCATGTTGCCTTTTTAAAAAAAATGTCTGTAGAATTCAAAGAGCAATCCAGTGGTGACAGTTTTATATTATTATCCCTAGTTTAGAGGAAGTACATGAAAAGCATCAAGACACGGAGTCTATAACAGTTATTAAACTGTGGAGTATGTGATTGACATCATTATAGTACAGTAAAAGCATTTTTTATGTTAAATTGAATTTTTTGGTTAGCCGAGGATTAAGCAGAAATTCTTTTATGCTTTTTTCTTAAAATGATCCCTGAAATTCATGCATCCTCTTGACAGCCCTAGGGAAGGTTATACTATAAGCATAATGTATAATACTTTGAGAGTAGTGACTGGGCCTGGGAGGAACTTGGGATCCTATACAGTAGGCAACGATTGAAAAGCTGAGAGTAGGACACACAGGACTGTTCCACACTCAAAAGACAGGTTGAAACTCTGCTTGACCTCAGGGTGCCATCTGGAATTGAGGGCAGTAGTTTTTTCTTTCCTAAATTCCTGGTGCTTATGGTTTTCCTTTTCCCAAACAGAGTTCAGAGAGACACTTTAGGGTCTGGGAAATTGTTCATTAGAGTTTAAGAGTTCAGAGAGACACTTTAGGGTCTGGGAAATTGTTCATTAGAGTTTAAAGTATGGTTTATTAAGTGCATGATGAAATACTTATCACTTTACCCTGTGAGTGGATTGTGTTCTGGGGGTGTGGATATTCTGTAGTTAGGGTGACTTGATCTTTCTCACATAAGATTTAATTTCATTCGTTTTGGCTTACTATTTTGTTAGAAAATTCTGTCTTACCATCTTGGTTTTGAGCTTGAGTTACTTCTTTATTCCATAATACATAAAGTTAATAAAAGGATTGCACTGGGCTTGGTGCTGTATTCCTGTGGAGGATCACAAATTCAAGACTAGCCTCGCAGAGCCTCGCAAATCCCTCTCTCAAAATAAAAATATAAAGGCCTGGGGATTTGGCTCAGTGGTAGAGCTCTCCTGGGTTCAGTCCTCTGTACTGGGGTGGGTAGGGAGTTGCTTTGGTTGGGAGGGAGGAAAATTATTCCTCATCCCCTCCCCCATGGCCTACAGGACTCCCAGAAGCTCAATTTGAAAACAGTTTCTCTCCTCTAGCTGTGGAGGAATATCAACATGAATGAGTTGGATTTAATGTTGACTGACTTGTCAAGAAGTGAGAGTACATTGAGGAAGCTCTTGAAAATAGTATAGAAAAATAAGCCATTCAGTGGTCAAAACCAAATGAAATAGGGCTGGAGATGTGGCTCAGAGGTAGAGTGCTTGCTTTGCATGCAGAAGGCCCTGGGTTCAATACCCAGTACTTCAGAAAAAGGAGGGGGGGGCGGAAACTCCTATGGATAAAGTAAAGTAGTAGGGCTGGGGCTGTGGCTTAGTGGTAGAGCTGCTCGCCCAGCATGCGAGTGGAACTGGGTTCTATCCTTAGCACCATGTGAAAATGTAATAAAAATATTGTGTGACCACCTACAACTAAAAAATAAAAACATGTTTTTTTTAAAAAAGTAAAGTAGTAAAAACTATTCATAGCATCATCCTGTTGATCTTGTTTGAGATCTTGGGCCTGCCTTGTGTCCCTGAGTGCTTTGATGGGGCCTGGTCACTGTTCTTCCAGTAATTTGTGAAGCTTGGAAAGGTGGTGCCCATTCTGTGGGCAGAGTTGGGTCAAGATCTGAACTCTACCTCTTCGTGTTGCTTGCCTTCTGGTTTCTAAAACGAAATGGGTTGGAAGTAGGGAGAGGATCTGCTTTGGCTTCAGCTTTCATCAGTGACAGAAGGTACCAATGAAAAGGCAGGAAAAAGTAGATAGAAGAACACAAAGACCATTTGTCTGGTCACATATGGTTTTTGAGAAGCAAATGAAACTTGATTTTCTCAGAAAAAACACATCCCCTAAATTTGCATTCATGGCAAACCCTGAAGGTATACAGATCCCCAGATGACAAGCAAATGGATGCTGAAAGAAGCCGAGTAGTAAAACCTATAGAAGTGGTGTACTTTCATGCCAGAACTTTTCCTTGGAATCAGAGTTATACTTAACCTGCTAATCTTGTACCAGTCACTAATGTTACTCAATTTCCAGTCTACAATATGAGACAACAATACTTATTGAAATAGTTGTGAATGCCAGAAATTTTCTGTTTTCTTTACCTGTGTCTGTATCCATATGTATAATATGTGTATTAGATGTGTATATGTGTGTATATATAGTACAGATGCATATTTATATGTGATTGTGTTTCTACTTTTAATTGAATATCATAATTCATTCTAATTGAAGAATGAATCAAAACAGCTTAAAGATACATACACTTGGGGCTGGGGTTTTGGCTCAGTGGTAGAGCGCTTGCTTAGCATGTGTGAGGCCCTGGGTTCGATTCTCAGTACCACATATAAATAAGTAAAATAAAGGTCCATCAGTAACTTAAAAAAAAAGGTGCACATGTTTACTAGATGTATCCCAATTAAAGAAATGTTAGCCTAAGTGTGTGTTAGAAACTGGTACATACTTGACATGTTGGTGGTATATGATGAGTTGGATTATTTATTTATTTTGATGGAGAGTTTTAAACTGAGAATTCCCCATCACCTGCTAATAATTCAACATAAGCTTCCCAGACTAGTGTTTTTTTCTTATTTCATGGCATTTTCCTTTGTTCATTTCCCTTTTCCTCTCTTTCAATTTGAAATCTTAGTTTTTCAAAGCCTATGGTCTGTCTCAGGCTTATGCCTTTCCCTTCCTTAAAATTTTGGAGGTGATTTACCCCAGTATATAAAAAATTTATTTTGAATGCATATAAAGCATTATTAATGAGTTTTTAAAAAATTATTTAAAGTCTGGTGTCTATTTTACACTTATATCACATCTCAATTTGGACTACCCGTGTTTCAAGTGCTTAACAAGTGGCTAGTGGCTACCACATGGGACAGCACTGGTCTTCATTACAGTAGTGTCACAGTTGTGAAAGGGAAAATGTGGATAATGGCAGTTTCTTTTTAGCCCAGGAACATGCTCAGAGTCATTAGCTACTCTGTTGAAAGAATTGGCTAAGTATAGAAATAAAGTGCTTTACAAATCAAATGTATTTAGTTCAGTTTGGGATGTGGAGTACTCTATAATCTGAGCTGCATCTATAGCCCTTCTTTTTTATTTAGAGACAGGATCTCACTTAGTAGCTGAGGCTGGCCTTGAACTTGTGATCTTCTGCCTCAGCGAATCACCAGGGTTATAGTCATTCTCCACCATTCCCAGTTTATTTAATACAAATTTAATATTGAGATCATTGTCAGCAATTCAATAAGGACTTAAGCAACTTAGACCCTATACAAACAGAAAAAAGGGCTGGGGATGTAGTTCAGTGGTACAGTGCCCCTGGGTTCAATCCTCAGTGTGTGTGTAACATTCATTTATCTCTTTCAGTAGTCTTTAGTTTAAATAGAAACCTAGAGGAAACTATCTCACTGTTTTCCAAAGTGAATAATAGTACACTCAGAACAGCCTGTTGTTAGAATTGTTATTTAGGGAGATAGTTGCAGTTCTTGCTGAGTGCACTTACCTGCGAAAGAGCACTGTTGGGTGAAATTTGTGTCTGTGCATGTGTGCCATTGAGATGAATTTTCACACTTTGTTACCGAATTGATAAAAACTGAGCACAAGTCAGGTGTACTATTGTCTCCAGTTTGTGAGACTTGCCATTCTGAAATTATATTCTCCATTCCTTACTTATCTCTTTACAAATTTTTATTTTGCCATCAGGTATGGTAAAATATAGTAAAAAGCCTGTTTTCACAGTATGGCTTTTTTTTTTAAAGGTTAATTTTATTTTTGCTTTAGTTATAGTGGACCAACTCTAGAAAAGAGAAAGGGTAGCAGCAATCAAATGCTATTGGATGTGTTGCTGTCATGATATGAGATGGTTTAAAACAGTTTTGCTGCTGTAAAATATGAAAAGTCCTTTCAATGAGATTGAGATATGATTTTATTTCATTTGGAATTCCACATTTATAGGGTAGACTCTATCTTCTTATTTTTGTACTTCATCCTGATTTTTTTTTCCTGACTTTGGCTATTGGACTGCCAAAGTGAAATATTTCCTAAGAGCATGGAAGGGCATCCTTTTGAGAAGGTGATATAGGAAAACACTCTGTATTCAGCTTATTTGGGAATGCCAGTCTGAATTTGTAAAATGTGTACATTACAGGTAATTTTCAGATTAATGTAGACTACTGTAGTGGCATCAAAACTGTTTTCAGAAAAAGGGAATTCTTTTTAATTAGCCCATTGGTGGTCCCTACTACCTTTCTAAATATTGAGGAATAATTTTTAATAACCTGAAGTATTGCTCATACCCATACTGAGTAATTTGGGTGGGGGGGCAATGCTGGAGATTGAATCCAGAGCCCAAGTACTCTACCATTGAGCTAAGCCTCCCATATAGCTGGGATTATAGGCGTAAGTCACAATGCCCCACTGAGAAATTTTCTTTACAGTGGACAGAAAGTTTATATTGTAAGCTAGTACATGTGATGATTTTAAGTTTTTCAGAAAGGGACTAACATGGAATTTTAAGATCTTTTAAAAATTGCTTTTGGGAACCTATAAAATGAATTACATAGATGTTAGTAGAAAATTTTGAATTTTTATTCTGGCTTTGTTCTTTCTCATTTTCATTTTTCAATAAAATAAAAAAGTAATGGTAGCATTTTCTGTATGTGAAATACATAAATACCCCACTGGAAAAATAGAATAATATCTAAAAATATACTCAGTATTTATAGATAAAAAAAACACAAATTCATATGTACTATTTTAATCTTTAAAGAATTCCTGAATAGTACCCGTAATATGATGTAGTAATGCAATAAAAATACAGTAATAAAAAATTTTTATTCAAACATTAAGGATTAAAAATCATCCCATATTGAAATTGGGTTTTGATGACTAACTTTTTTATTCATATTTTCTTTCTTAATCTAGTTAAGTTTCGTGTTATGGTTCTTGATAGGAAACACATGGCCTCATTTGCAATGCAGAATTTCCATAAGTATTTTATACAGAAATCTTCTTGTTCATAATATTGATCATATGAAATAAAATGACTTTCCCCTTTTATTTTTGGATGCTGATGACTTCCATCTTCCCAGGCATTGGAATGGATACTTGCGTCATTCCTTTGAGGCATGGTGGTCTTTCCTTGGTTCAAACCACAGATTACATTTATCCTATCGTAGATGACCCTTACATGATGGTAAGTTTAACCTAATGTGTTTTTATCATTGGAATTACATATGCATTTGGTTTGTGGTTGTAGCTGTAGTTTTGTCTGTCTGTGATTTAGGGGTTTTTGTTCTTGCTATATCCAAAGTACACTACCCATCCCTGCTGTGACTCCTGTAGTCAAAGCAGTTGGGCCCATTCTGTGCTCATGCTTGGCACTGTCATAAAGTAAGTGGAACAGGGAAGTCCCTCTCTTGCTTTTGTACCTGAGTGTATGTTTGTGCATAAGAACACCTATTGTTTTAGTCGTTTGTAAGACTGATATAGGTTTCTGTTTTCTTATATTCTGTTTCTTTGACATTCATAAACCTCACCATTCCTATGTTACTGAACTCTGTCTCAAAGGTTTCCTTCCAGAAATAAAGGAGCTTAGTGTCTCATTGTAATTTGACTTCATGAACATTTATTCTGATAAACGTCAGCATTGGATGACTTCCCATCGGTCATCTGGATACCTATCCACTACAGTGTTTATGACACTATGTATGACATATATCTGATCATTGAATTGAAGTTCCTAGCTACTGATCGTGTATCACACAGATAGATTTTCCATTTTTCTATTGCATGCTTATGACCACATTAACCTAGTCAGCCTTTAACCCTACTTCCCTACCAACCAAGAGAGGCCAATCAAGACATGGGGATATCCCACTTATATAAAATGCCAGATGTCCTTCCTATATAGTGAGGACATTGGGATAAGAGGAATTTAGACTGTGAGGTAGCAAAATAATGGGTATTCACTGCTAGGATTCCTGTAACAAGTAAACAGGTTATTAGGAACCAGTGTTCTTTCTGCACCTCCATCTGTTCCCTCCTCTAGTCCAAAACTCCTGAGAGACTGGGCAGGTGAGCCACACCCATGTGTCCCACCTGAGCAGGAGGCAGAGAGGTTAAAGCCAGAATTTATTCTCTTTATACCATCTCTTA
Organism: Ictidomys tridecemlineatus; assembly: GCF_052094955.1. Lineage (NCBI taxonomy): Eukaryota > Metazoa > Chordata > Mammalia > Rodentia > Sciuridae > Ictidomys > Ictidomys tridecemlineatus. The sequence goes on from NC_135486.1 coordinate 97,956,302, forward strand.
AAAGCATTTGTGAGGGGCTGGGGTTGTGGCTCAGCAGTAGAGCGCTTGCTCACCTAGCACGTGCAAGGCACTGGGTTCAATCCTCAGCACCACATAAAAGTAAATAAATAAATAAAATAAAGATATTGTGTCCAACCACAACTAAAAAATACTTTTAAAAAAGCATTTGTGAGTTCCCAGTAAGTCACTACCACTCTGACCAGTGATTGGTGTCTCCAAGTTGTATACTACCTGTTGGCCTGATGTTAGTGGATCTGCAGAAGGTTGTTAATCTACCAGGAATTTATAAGAAAATATAAAATGATTAAACAGCCATTGAAACTGATAATACTACCTTAGAGTTTGATTATCTTTTTATGAGTGGAAAAACTTCATTTTCTCGTTACTGTCTGAAAAAAGAGTAATTTATATAATAGCAGCTTACATTTTAAAAATCCCCAATGGCAGTTAAAAAAAAAAAACCTTTATTGTTACATTCCTATTAAACAATTTCATGTTCCTAATAAAGCAGTATAGTTTACTAGGAAATACTTCTTTAGAAAAAAGTCTTACTTTAGGCCTGTATATTTCTTATTTCTTCTATTTTTTTGTTTATTTCTCAAACAAGATGGTTTTCCTGTTTATTTCTTATAGTCTTGAGGCTACACAAATTTTTCAATCCAAGTACATAAAAACCATCTTCTTTTCTTTTCATAACCAGTAATGCCAACATTTTTGTAGAATCTGTTTAATTAAGATAAGTGGATATTTCCAAGTTTGCCTTAGTGTCATTGTTTTCAGACTCTTTCACTCCCTGACTCTCCTAGACTATTGGTTCTAATTTTTGTCTTCCTGACATCCCCCCACACCCTCCTTTATCTAGATAAATCAGGCTTCTGATATTCAGGATGATGATATTGGGGGGAAAAACAAAAAAAGAACATGCAAATCTTTATTCTACACAGAAAGGGAATGTGTTATCAGGAATGTCTGAGAAAGACATACCAAAAGAAAGGTAACTAGTTTGCAAATCTAAAAGTTGAGGACCACATCCTGCTCTTCCTGGAGAGTCTCTGAGTTCTCCTTGGAGGCCAAACCATAGGCTTGGTCTTCATTTCTGCAGTTGGAAACTCCCTGTTTGTGCTTCTCACATCTCCCCTCTCTTCCCAGGGCAGGATAGCATGTGCCAATGTCCTCAGTGACCTCTATGCAATGGGGGTTACAGAATGTGACAATATGCTGATGCTCCTTGGAGTCAGTAATAAAATGACCGACAGGGTAAGTAGGAGGTCCCTTTGTGTCTGCTTGCTGGTCTTTGTGGTCTTAGTTGTGAGACTTTTCTGACTTGTTTCCCATCTGGAAAGTGAGGAGGCCATGTGGCTTCCAATAGCCCTTCCAGCTCTTTAATTTGGGGTGGTTAGCAGTAAATTAAAATGAGAGCATCTGGTTTATTTATCTTTTTATTTCTACCACCCTGCTATTTATTTATCTTTTTATTTCTACCACCCTGCTGTCTCCTTCTCTTCCAGGTAGATTGAAACTTAGAAGTTTTATGTATGTGTGTTTTAATAAAGTATAGGCCATAGTATAGGCCATATATGGCCAAAGTATAGGCCATAGTAATAGTAATAGTAATAGTACCTAAGTGCCAGACTTGTGGGATCAGGCACTGCCAGAGTCCACAGTCCAGAACTCTTGACACTTGGAGGGTCAGTAACCTTGTGTTGGTGGCAAGATGTCACTGAAGACATTTCTGTGTAATTTCCTGGAGATACTTTGTCTTTGGTACTTGTTCCTTAAACCAGAAATGAATTCCTCTTGGCTACTTTTGATAGATACTTGGTTTTATTGACTCTCCACCCATGTGTTCCCCCCAAATCAGCTTGCCTTACTTTACGGAAATCTTGCGTTTTTAGTAGGCCCTCTGTTCTACCCTAGCAATGTGTGCTTTGATCTGTTATATGTAGTGGTGTCAGCAAGGGCCTTGTGGGTGTGCATTCCCATCTTGGCCCTCACCAGTCTTCACACTCTTTGGTAAATGTAAGCCTCCCCAAAGGTAAGGTGAATATGCAGAGGGAGCTAGGTTGGTTTTTGTTTTGTTTTGCAGTGTTGGGGATTGAACCCAGGCACTCTGCCACTGAGCTACATCCCCAGGCCTTTTAATTTTTTATTTTGAGAGAGGGTCTGATGGTCATCAGACTTGGAGCCCAGCCTGTGGACCAGTCCCATACATCTCTCCTCCTCTCTTGACTGAGTTCTCTTAGCATTGTAGCCCATAACAACTTCCAGCATTTGATAAAAACGGTTACAATGTGAAATACTTCCTATTTTTGTTACACCCTGCCTTATTGTTAGTTTTCAGGATTTAGGATCCTGTGATTCTTTTTATAAGTATAGAAGCTCTTTTCTGAGTTGGAGAGAATTGACTTTTCCTTTTTGTCCTTTTAAACCCTAGGAAAGGGATAAAGTGATGCCCCTAATTATACAGGGTTTTAAAGATGCAGCTGAGGAAGCAGGAACATCTGTAACCGGTGGCCAAACAGTATTAAACCCCTGGATTGTTCTGGGAGGAGTTGCTACAACTGTCTGCCAGCCCAATGAATTTATCATGTAAGTTGATTATCATGTAAGTTGATTTTTGTTTCATGCCACCTGATCTGTTTCACTGTTATATAAATCATTCACATACCATATAGTTCACCCCAAAAGTATTCAATTAGGTGGGTTTGTGTCTATAAAGTACAGCCATCACCAGTCAATTGTAGAAAATTTTTATCATCCCAACAAGAAGCCCCTTGGTTGTCCCCATTTCTATCCCTTCTTGGCTTATTTTACTTCATATAATTAACATATTTTAAAGTCTATCCATTTTGTAGCAAGTAGTACTTCTTTGATCCTGTTTTTGAACATTTTCTATATTTAAATTGAATTATAATTCACATAACAAAATGTCACATGATTCATCATTCTAATGTATATAATTCATTGATTTTTGTGAGGATGGGGTTATATAATCATCATTACTATCCAATTCCAGAAGCAACCCTATACATATTAGCAATCCCTTCCAGTTCCCTCCTCCCTACCATCCTCTGGCAAACATTCTACTTTTTGTCTATAGGGATTTAAGTGTTTTGAACATTTTATATAAGTGGAATCATGCAGTGTATGACATTTTGTATCTGGCTTCATTCACTCATTGTAATGTTTCCAAGTTGTAGCATAGGGGTGGAGATATAGCTCAGTTGGTAGCATGCTAGCCTCCCATGCACAAGGCCCTGGATTCGATTCCCCAGCACACCAAAAAAAAAGTTGTAGCATAAATCCTTACTACCTACTTTTTAATGGCTGAGTAACCCATCATTTGGACACACATGTTTTATTACCCATTTATTGGTTGGTGGACCTTTGGGTTATTATCTGTTGTGAATGATGCTATAAATACTCATGCAGGTTTTTTGGTTGAACATAAGTCTCTCCACATCCCTTCTAAAATCTGTTTCTTTTTGATTATAGCCATTCTACTGTGTGTGAAGTAGTAGCCTGTTGTGCTTTTAATTTGCATTTCTTAATCAAAGTATCTTTTCATATGTTTTTTGGTCCTTTCTCTATATTCTTTGGAAATGTAACTCAACACAGGTTGTCACTTTCCGTATTTAATGTCTTGTTAAGAAAAGCCACTCTGCCCTGTTTTTGAAGGCACTGTAAACTCTATTTCTTTCTTTCTTGAATAGGTACTGATAGGGACTGTGTTGAGCAGGTTTAGAATTCAAAAAGGTATGAAAAGAATCCACAGTGCAAATGGTTTCACCTATGGCTAGATCACCAGATTGATTCCTGCCTGCAAGGCATCCTTTTTATTAATCTTGTATATTGTTAAACCAATCTGCTGTTGACACTTAGATGATATTCAGTCATTTTGACATTACAAATAATACTCTAGTGAGGGGGCCTTAGAGGTAACAGATCATTTTACTCAGGGGAATCTACTGAAAAAAAATTTCTCAGTGGAATCACCAGAGCAGGGTGACATGTACTGATGATTCTGATATCTCCATTTAGCTTGCCCTTCATAGATGCTCTACTAGTTTATGCTCCATAGCAGTGAATTTAGTGGATCAGTTTCCCCACATCCTGAAAACTCAGTGGGGTTAACAAACTTGATCTTCACTGACCTGCTTAATGGGTTTTGGGTTTTTTTTTTTTTTTTAATATTTATTTATTTTTTTTAGTTTTTGGCAGACACAACATTTTTATTTGTATGTAGTGCTGAGGATCGAACCCAGCGCCACGCGCTTTCCAGGCGAGCATGCTACCGCTTGAGCCACATCCCCAGCCTAATTTGCTTGGTGGTTTTAACCTTATTCTTTTTTTTGATACTGGGGATTTAACACAGGAGTGTTTTACTACTATATCCCCGGACCTTTTGATTTTTTATTCTTTTGAGACAGGGTCTAAGTTGCTTAGGACCTCACTAAATTGCTGAGACTGGACTTGAACTTGCGATCCTCCTGTCTTAGTTTCCTGAGTCACTGGGATTACAGACATGTGCCACTATACCCAGTTAACCTTATTCTTATAAGTAGGGGTGAACATTTTTCACAATAAGATCTTTTGCCCATTTTTTTTTTTAATTGATGGAAGCTCCTTGTTATTTTTACTATCAGATAGCTTCTGCATTAAGGATCGTGCATTTTACATACCACCAATGCTTTATTTTCCCAACATATAGCATGTGTTAGTAGTTTTCAGGCTTTCCACTTAGATACTAAAGGATCTTTATCTCACCCATTTCAGCTTTTTAGTAAAGAATTGAATGGGGAGAAAAATTAACGAATATTTTGCCAATAACATATATATTTACTTTTTTTAAAAAGCTGAAAGAACTTGTACATATGATTACATTCTGTCATATTGCCCATAAACTTGAAAATAACTCCATAGTTTATTACACTTGATATAAATTTGTTGCTTGCACAAAACTGTTAAAGTGGAATAATTTACTAGCCTCAGGTATGAGTGGACCAGAATTGAAGGATACTTTTATCTGAAGGTCTAGTTTTTGGGAGATGAGATTCCTGTACAATTTCCAAGTTTTATATTGCTCAAAGTTGACAATGAATACAAATCTTATAGGTTTATTTAGGGAGTGTGGTATGCATTCTGAAGTCTTTGCCCTAACTTGCTTTTATATCATTTTAGTAGTTCCAGTGATGTGGACAGCTCCTTGAGCTGAGACAAGAAAGGTCTGAGTGGTGGATGCACATCCTGGTAGTGAGGATACAAATATAATAGTTGTTTTCTTTGGAGGATGTCCTTTCCTTTTCAGGGCTGCCCTTTTAGAATTTGCTTGCTTTCTTTAAAGCAGGGTCTACCCTGACCCTTGAGTTCCAAATAGGAAACTTATTATTGGTCACTGAGTTTGGGAAGCTGGTTGCAGAAATCACCAAACACCAGACTCAAATTCCAGCCAAATCCCATAATCTAAAAAATTCTACCTGAGTCTCTACCATGTAAGTGATCACGAAAGCCATCTTTGAGAAGTCTTATTGCCTCAAATAATTTGGAACTCTGGTACATCTGTAAATTACACCCACTCATATATGGCTAAGGCAAAACAGCCTGATGGGAACTTGGAAGACTAAATGATTTGCTTCTTTGCATACTGTGTGTGTATGTTACTGGGATCAAACCCAGGAGTGTTCCACCTCTGAACTGTATCCCTAGCCCTTTTTGTTTTAATATTATTTTGAGACAGGGTCTTAACTAAGTTACCCAGATTGGCCTCAAACTTCCAATCCTTCTGACTTGGCCTCTCAGCCACTGGGATTACAGGTGTGTGGGACTGTGCCTGTTACATTTTTTTTTTTTAAATCTATAGATAATTGACCAATGTGTTTAAGTCTGTGGATGTTTTCATTTTCCTTTTAATATTTTGTTGCAGTAATAGCTTCAGTAGGAGGTTGTAAGGCCATGTCACCTAGTACATGGTAACAGTTGGCTTAAATTTAAGTAAGTCCAAAAGCAAGTACTTTTTTTTTTTTTTAAACAGAATTTTTCTTCTCCTGTTTTAATGAGTTGATCTCCTTGGTTAGTTTTACAAGAATGTGCTATTTTTCTTTTCTTCAGGCCAGATAATGCAGTACCAGGGGATGTGCTTGTGTTGACAAAACCTCTGGGGACACAAGTTGCTGTCGCTGTGCATCAGTGGCTGGATATTGTGAGTAAACTGCTGCTTGTGTGTGATGGGGGCAGGAGCACAATAATTAGTTTTCGGAGTTGTAGTGATTTTTGTAGGAGGGTTTAGAAAATGAAACTAAGTTTTTAGTACCATAGAATTTAATTTAATCAATCAGGTCCTTAAAAGATATCCTCAGAATTGCCCATATTCTTGTATCAATTGAAAGTTTCAAGTAGCTTTTGAAGTAAATAAACCCAGCTTAGGGCTTCAGAGGTTTTCTATAAAGAATTTGGGAGGCCAGGGATTAGCATCATGTATTTTTGGTTTGATTTTCATATCTTAAACATCATTAAAAAGTAATACGGGGTTGGGGGCTGGGGGCGTAGTTCAGTGGTAGATTACTTGTTGGCATGTGTGAGGCATTGGGCTTAGTCCCAGCATAACAAAATGATTATGATGATGATAGTAAAAACACTGTGGGGAGAATTTGTGGAAAGTGGTATTTGGGGTATAAATAAGGCCAGTTAGGGACAAACTTTTAGTCTTGGGGGTTGAGTTTTTGTTTGGTAATTATCTTTTAAATTGATTAGTAATTAAGAACATTTTTTTAAAATTTTTTTAGTTGTAGGTAGACACAGTACCTTTATTTTACTTATTTTTATGTGGTGCTGAGGATCAAACCCAGTGCCTCACACATGCTAAACAAGCACTCCAGCACTGAGCCACAACCCCAGCCCTAGTAATTATGAACATTTTGATGTGTAATTCTCTCATGGAGAATGTATCTAGAATAGAAAGGTATTTCTCCTAAGCATTTTTCCACTGAACTATAATCATACCTATAATCATACCTGAGTTTGTTTTTTCTCTTCCATAACAACTCAGAAATTAATAAGATTGTGGTATATTCTCTCATTCATAAACCTCAGGTATATATCTTATCTGTAACAGATGTAGCAGAGTAAGAGAGTCTCTAAGTTTGCACCTTCTCAGTTATTTTTTCCCTCCTCACCCAGGGGTGTAAACTAGATAGGAAGGGCATTGCAAGGGGTACTTCACAGATGCTAGCGAGGACAACCTCCCAGGACTACACAGTTGAGCAAGGGAGCTGGAAGCAGGCAAGGCAAGGGGGTTGGTATCTCCACCTGAGGTCAACATTACCTTTGCTTTTTTTTAAATGCTCAGAATTGAAGAAAGCAAGTACCAAAGACACATCAACAGCACAATATGCTTTTTTAAAAAATGTTATTGTATTTTTTATACCTTCATTTTATTTATTTTTATGTGGTACTGAGGATCAAACCTAATGCTTCACATGTGCTAGGCAAGTGTTCTATCATTGAGCCACAATCACAGCCCTACTATATGCTTTTTATAAAGAACAGAAACAACCAAAGAGTGTGCTGTTTAGGCATTATGAGAATACTATTTTTTGAATGTTAAGAAAGTACAAAATCCAGGATAATTGCTACTTCTTGGGAGAGATGGAGCAATGGAGTGAGGGTAGATAGAAGATATTGCTGATGTTTAGTTATTACACTGGGTGGTAGGTTACTGGGTTTTCTTTATTCTGTAGTAAAACAAATAAGTAGATGCATAAATGGGGGTAGTTAATGGGCCATATGACAGTATGTCATGAACCCAGCATCACAGTGCTGGATTCTTCAAAAATTAGGCTGAGGGGAATAAAGGCAGACCTCTTTGTCCTCAGTATGATGTCCTTTTATGACCCATGACTGACCTGAGTGTGCATGCACTTAAAAGTCGTTTCCAGTTCTTCTCTTCATTAAGATAGCTTCACTCCTAGGCAGAGGCATGTGCCCCATAATCCCAGGATGCTGAGAGGGCAGGATTGCAAACTTAAGGCCAGCTTGGGCAACATAGTGAGACCCAGTCTCCAAAAGAAAAGCTTTACTTTAGGCTTCAATTAAAATCAATAAAAATATAATTATAATATGAAAAATGAAAGCTGTGGACATAATAGGAGAGATGAGAGGAGAACCAGAGGACATTCAAAGCTATTGATAATGTGATTTACACCCTCCCAAAGAGGAGCAAGCTTCAGCCTATGCTCACACAGCTGTTGCCATGTTAGTGTAGCTGTGTGTATTGCCAGGTTTACATAGCCAATAAGATGCAATATTGGTTACAGAAATGTAGAATGAGAACAGAAAAGAAATCATGATGATGGGACTGATGGACACTTAATATTTGGTATAAAGTTAGATAAATAAAACTCAGAAGATGACTAAGCAAAAAGGTGTTCTTTGTGTCAGTGGTAAGAAGTAAAGATTAATCATATTTTCCCCCTCTTTTCTCCTTGACTTATGTTTCTGTTGTTAGCCTGAAAAATGGAATAAAATTAAGCTAGTAGTCACCCAAGAAGACGTAGAGTTGGCATACCAAGAAGCAATGATGAATATGGCACGGCTCAACAGGACAGGTATGGGCAGGGAATGGTTCTATGATAGGGTTGGCAGACATTCTGAGAAGGCCAAGGTAGTAGATATTTTAGGCTTTGAAGGCCACATAGAGTCTCAATTGCTCATTGATTTCCCCTACCACATACATGCACACAGCTTTTAAACACAAAAGAAAACCCACTTTTGGCTGGCCAGATGTGATTGTTGACTATAGGCCATCTTCTCTTGGTACCTGATTTGGCTTAAGTGAATTCACTCATGGAAATCCAAACACAGGTCCCTTACTAATGATGGTTTCACTTAAAATTTTTCATCTTTACAATGGTGTTAGAGTGAGAAATATTCAGCAGAAACCACAATTTGAATTTTGAATAATTGATCTTTTCTGGTGCCGGAGATAGGCAATATGGTTGAAATGCTACGTGGGCAGCCTTGGCTCCTAATCAGCTATTTTATCACAAAGGTAAACAGCCAATATTCTATAGTCTACTGTATTGCCAACCTATGCTGTTTGGTAGATTGTGTGTATTAAATGCTTTTTCAACTTAAGATGTTTTCAGGAACCCCATTAGCAGTCAAGGAGTGTTCTGTACATTGGATGGGTTGTCTGATTTCTTGGTATTTTCTCTTTTATTTTTAAACTTTCCCAAAATGATATTGATCCAAATATATGTAATACTTAAGTCATGAATTCTTTGGGTTTTTGTTTGTTTGTTTGTTTTTGTTCTTGTTTGAATGAAATGTTGGGGATTAAAACCAGGAGTACTTTATCACTGAGCTATATCCCCACCCCTTTTTATTTTTTATTTTGAGAAGGAGTCTTGCTAAGTTGCTTAGGGGTTCAGCTTCCTGAGTTGCTGGAGTTGATAGGTATGCACCACTTTGCCCAGCAAAAAATTCTATGTGTGGTACTAGGGGTTGAACCCAGGGCCTTGCTCATCCTGGGCAAACACTTTACTATTGAGATACATCCTCCAGCCTGACCAAAAATTTTTTTTTTTTAAATTTTTATGGTTGGACACAATACCTTTATTTTATTTATTTTTATGTGGTGCTGAGGATCGAACCCAGGGCCTTGAATATGCTAGGCTAGTGTTCTATTGCTGAGCCACAATCCCAGCCCCATGACCAGGATATTTTTTAAAATTTCTTTTTTTTTTAACTGTATTATTAAAAAATAATTTTAAAAAAGTGTTTTTTTATCATTTTAGTTATATATAATATTGGCTTTCATTTTGACAAAATTAAACAGACACAGAGTATAATTTGTTCCAATTTGATCTCTGTTACTTTCCATTTGTGTCTCATCCTCCTATCCTTATTCCCTTTTCTCTACTCTGTTTATCTTTCTTCTGTTTACTTATAGGATTTTTTTTTTTTGGTCTTGTTTTTTATTAATCTATTGTGGATATACATAAAGGTGAAATATACTGTGGCATATTCATATATGTACATAGGAAAGTTTGGTCCGGCTCATTCCATTATTCTCCTTTTCTTGTCCCCAGGAGATCTTAAGAGATCGCATCTGATACTCTTGATTTTGAAGTATTAAAAATATTAAAAGATTTACTTTAGCATCTGCCTTTCTAATTACTTTATAACATTCCACTGCATGGCTGCCTTATTTGATCTGCTGTCAATGGACCTGAGCATTACTGCTAGAACTTCTTTGGTCTCAGCTTTTCTAGATAGTGCCAAATTGTTTTCCAAAGTATTATGTATCAATTTACAGTGGAGTACTATATGTAACTTTTCTTTTTAACATCTCTCTCTCCCCATTTATCTTACTATAGAAGAATTACATATTTATTTTAGAAAAAGTATTAGAAGATGGAAAACAGTAGAAAAGAAAATTATCTGTAGTTCCACCACCCCAAAATAGCTCATTAGTATTTTTTACTTATTCCTGCAGAACTTTTTTTGGTTTCCTGCAGTTTTTTAAACTAGTGTGAATCATAAATTATGTATCTGGAATCTGCTTTTATTCATCTAACATTTTAAGATTGTTTTTCCATATTATATATCCTCATATACATAGTTTTTTTTTCTTTTAGACATACATGACAGTAGAGTGTGTTTTGACATATCATGCATACATATATAGAGTATAACTCATTCTAATTAGGATCCTATTCTTGTAGTTGTACCTGATGTGAAGTTTCACTGATTGTGTATTCACATATGAACATGGGAAAGTTATGTCTGATTCATTCTACTGTCTTTCCTATTCCCATCCCCCCTTCCCTTCATTGTCCTTTGTCTAATCCAGATAGCTTTTATCCCCTCTCCCTTTATTGTGTGTTAGCATCCACACATCAGAGAGAACATCAATCTTTGTTTTTTGGGATTTGGCTTATTTCACTGAGCATGATAATCTCCAGTTCCATCTATTTACTGGCAAATGCCATAATTTCATTCTTCTTTATGGCTGACTGATATTCCATTGTGTACATGTACCGTATTTTCTTATCTATTCATCTGTTGAAGGGTACCTAGGTTCCATACATAGTTTAGCTGTTGAAAATTGAGCTGCTATAAACATTGATGTGGCTGTGTAACTATGATATTGCTGATTTTAAGTCCTTTGGGTATATACTGAGGTGTGGGATAACTGAGTCAAATGGTGGTTCCATTCCAAGTTTTCTGAGGAATTTCCATACTGTTTTCCAGAGTGCTTGTACCAAATAAAAAAATTTGCAGTCCCACCAATAACATATGAGTATACCTTTTTTCCCCCAAATCCTTGTCAACATTTATTGTTACTTAGTATACGTAGTTTTTAATAGCCAGATAATGTTCTACCAGATAGGGATTACATTTTGCCTTTTTTTTTTTTTTTAATTTTTTGGGGTGGTGGTACTGGGTGCTCTACAACTAAGCTTACATCCTCAATCCCTTTTATTTTGTATTTTGAGATAGTGCTTTGCTAAGTTGCTGAGGATGGCCTTGAACTCTTGCCTTAGCCTCCCACGTCACTGGGATTACAGGGATGTGACACTGCACTTAGTAACCTGTTACCTATTTGTGAACAATTTATTTTGAAATATAAATTTTTCATACTTTCCCCCCTTTACTTGTAAGAAATAATTTATAGATCCATAGAAATAGAAAAATAGATTGACACAGCCATAGTCAAACTACTGACCTCTATCAGAGACACAAAGGCAATTCATTGGCAAAAATGTTTTTCAACAAATGGTTCCGGAACAAGTGGACATTCACATGCAGAACATAAATCTAGACATAGACTTTACATGCTTTATAAAAGTTAACTTCAAATGGATGTAGACCTAAATATAAAACAAAACTGTAAAACTCCAGGAAGATAAATAGAAAATTTAGTTAGCATTGAATTTGGAGATGACTTTTTAGATAAAACACAAAAATATTTTCTGTGAAAGAAAAATTGGGTAAGTTGGATTTCATTAGTATAAAAATCTGCTCTGTGAGAGAGACTATTAAGAAGAAGAAAAGATAAACCTCAGATTGGGAGAAAAATCTGCAAAATGTATCTGATAAACGTCTGGTGGCCAGAATAAATGAAGAACTCTTACAAGTCAATAATCCAGTTTTTTTTTTTTTTTTTAAGAAAAACATTTTAGTTAAAAAAAAAAAAAAGGGGGCCAAACCCCATAACATACACATCACCAAAGAAGATACATAGATAGCAAATAATCATAAAAAGCTACATAGCCTTTCATTTTGTTAGAGAATTGCAAAGTAAAAAACTAAGAGTTACTACTGTACACCTATTAGAACAGCTAAAATCCAGTAGGTTGACAACAACAAATGCTGACAAAGATATGGAATAATGGGCATTATTACCATGTGATCCAACAATTGTGCTCTTGTTAATTTACCCTCCTGAAGTCTTAAATTCACATAATAACCTGCATGTAAATGTTTACAGCAACTTTATTCATGATTTTGTAATTGCCAAAACTTAGAATCAGGACGTCCCTCAGTAGATCAACAGATAAACAACTGGTATATTCAGATGATAGAATATCATTGATATTAAAAAGAAAGGTGCTATCGTGGAAGAAGCCACTCTGAAAAGCTTCTACAGTATGATGCAACTGATAGCACATTCTGGAAAAGGAAAAACTGTAAAGACAGTAAAATGATCATTGGCTGCCAGGGGTTTGGGGGAAAGAGGATTACTAGGCACAGCACAAGATTTTTAGAGCATGATACTGTAATGTTGGATGGCTGTTATACATTTGTAAATGTGTAGAATTAACACACTCAACCCTCATGTGAGTTATGAATTTTCATTGATAGTTAAGTACTAATTTGACTCATTGTACTGTAGATGCAAAATGTTCATGTAGGTAAAACTGGGGGAGGGGCATGTGGGAACTCCCTAAACTTACCCCCAAATTCCAAAATATAGTCTATTGATATTCTTTTTTTATTAATATTTTTTAGTTGTTGATGAACCTTTATTTATTTGTATGTGGTGCTGAGAATTGAATCCAGTGCATCACACATGCTAGACAAGCACACTACCACAGAGCCACAACCCCAGCCCCTATTGATATTCTTTTCAATTGAAAAGTAAAGAACTTTCAGATAATTGATCTCTAGCAAGAGTACTTTGATTTTAAGTCAAATAATCTTTAAAAGTCCTCTTTGTATTTAGGCGGAGATCTAAATTACCTGCTGTTGAATAATTCCTCTGTATAGTTTTTGTCAGCATATTGGAAATAGCTCTTGATTGAAACTGCTGATGGGTTCCAGGCAGTTTAGATTGAAATAGATCAGGGCTAGGGGTATAGCTCTGTGGTAGAGTATTTGACTGGCTTGTGTGAGGCCCTGGGTTCCATTCCCAGTACCACAAAAAGAGGAAGAAAAGGAAGAAGGAAAATCAGAATTTCATTGATTTTGCTAATTTTGTAATACTATCTTTTTTCATGATTTCTGGATGCCATCTCCCTGACAAATGAGTTTTCACTAGTTTGTGATTTTGAGTTCTTCAACTAAGGTATTTTTTTCCTCTGGCTCTCTTAGCTGCAGGACTTATGCACACATTCAATGCCCACGCAGCCACTGACATCACAGGCTTCGGGATCTTGGGCCATGCTCAGAACCTGGCTAAGCAACAGAGGAATGAAGTGTCGTTTGTGATTCACAACCTCCCTGTGCTGGCCAAGATGGCTGCTGTGAGCAAGGCCTGTGGGAACATGTTTGGTCTCATGCATGGAACCTGTCCGGAGACATCAGGTATGGGATCCTGGGTCCAAGTCTGAGGGTTGGACTTAAGCCAACAGAATGCTCCATGAGAAAGCAGTGGCTTAGTGTGTGAGTGTGTCTCTACTTTGTGAGGGTAGTCCTAATTATTTCTGGCCAACTCTGTGTGGGTTTCCAGTACCTACCATGTGTGACCAAGAGCCATAGTTTAAGTGTTCCTTTCTTCTCCTTTTGGATATAGGAATATAGATAGCAGTGGAATGGGAGTGGGAGAATGTGGGAAAGATAAGTCATTACCCAAATGTCATTGGAAGCTTAGTATTTCAAAGAAACTAATACCTACAGAAGACATTGAACTGACTAATTTTTTCTTGAAAAAATGTCTAAAATTGTTCTTTTAAGAGTGAAATAGAGCTAGGTTTAGTGGTGCATGCCTGTAATCCCAGAGGCTTAGAAGGCTGAGACAGGAGAATCTCGAGTTCAAAGCCAGCCTTAGCAATGGTGAGTGAAACCCTGTCGCTAAAATAAAATACAAAATAGAACTGGGTATGTGACTAAGTGGTCGAGTACCCCTGAGTTCAATCTCTGGTACCAAAAGAAAAAAAAAGAAAAATAGAGCCAGGTGTCATGTCTGTATTATTACATGCCTTTAATCTCAGCAGCTTGAGAGGCTTAGATAGGAGGATCACAGGTTTGAAGTCAGCCTCAGCAACTTAGTGAGACTGTAAGCAACGTTTTTATTATAAGACCCTGTCTCAAAATAAAAAGGGCTGAGTATGTGGCTCAGTGATTAAGTGACTTTGGGTTCAATCCCTGGACCGCCCCCCCCCCAAAAAGAAAGTAATATATTGTTTTCAAAGTTCTCTCCCCCATTTCTCCCTGTGCTTTATCTTGATTCTTATCAGATTCTCTCTTATTTCTTTTTCCTTTTCTGTATAACTCTAGTTTTCTACCCTGGGGATTTAAAAATGGTCAGTTGTCTAGACCTGACCCCCAGAATGATGTCAGATCTGGAGTGGTCCTAGTACTCTTGAAGATTCTGGTATAGGCAAAGGTGAAGACCACAAAGCCCTGCCCACTGCAGCCCCTTTGAAATGGCTTGGAATTTCCAGACTTCATCAGGCCCCCTACGGATTTTGATAAGGACCCTTCAACTTCCTGCTTGAAAGAAAAAAGTTTTGTCTCAAAGCAGGCAGAGATTTCCCCCTGTTGGTTATCTGGTTGGAACAGTCTGCCATCTAGTGGGCACTGAGGGAATATTGAATGAGTTAGTGAATAATACCAATTACTTAAATTTGTTTTTTTATTCAGAATGAGTTTTTACTTTTTAAGTAAAAGTACACTATACAAATTGTTCCTGTGTTAATTTTTACTTAGAAGCAATTTTTCTCTGGCCTAGTTACTAGAAATAGTGAAGATTTATTTTAATGTGTCATTACTATTTCTGTTTTGAAGACAATGAATTGGAACTAGAACCTAGATTCTTTGAGGCATAAACTCTTTCATGAGTCTTAAAATACAAACGAGTGGTTTTGGTGAGATGAGGAATCCAAATTGAAAATGAGCATTTCTAATCATTTGTAAATATTTCTTTCAATGTAGTGTTTAAAAAAAAAAAAGCTACCACATGTTACTGAGGCCCCAGCACCTTACTACATAAGGATTAAATGGTTCGCAGATTGGTCATTGTCACAGTTTAAAGTTTATTGTTGTCTAGGTGTATACCAGGGAATTGTTTTGTCTATCGGATAGGGCAAGCATTTTGGTTTAATGGAAAGAGCAAGTTGATTAAGTTGTTGGCTGAATTTAGATCTTGTGTAGAAGAAATTTTTAGTAGAGGCAAAGAAACTGCTTCAGCTTGTAATATCACAATAATGATAATTATTTTCTTTTCCTTTGCCAGGAGGCCTTCTAATATGTTTACCACGTGAGCAGGCTGCTCGGTTCTGTGCAGAGATAAAGTCCCCCAAGTATGGCGAAGGTCACCAAGCATGGATTATTGGGATTGTAGAGAAGGGCAACCGTACTGCCAGAATAATAGACAAGCCCCGGATTATCGAAGTTGCACCACAAGTGGCCACTCAAAATGTGAATCCCACACCTGGTGCCACCTCCTAATGTAGACAGAAATAGCTATTTGGTTTTGTTTTTAAATAGATCTATTTCCTTTATCATCACTTCAATTAAAGACTATAAGCAACAACAAAAATCTCATTGTGTCTACACATCTGGTGACCTTAGGTCGATTGTGAGTGGATACAATTAATAAAATGAAATCCATGGCCTTCTTTTCCTGTTACATTAACTGAAGATGCACCTAATCTTGAGGCAGCTTCTGAGTTGAGAATTATATTGTTATCCAATACTGTTGATTCATTTTGAATCTTTAGACACGTATCTCTTGCCGCATAGGCTCTTTCTAAAGGTGCTTTCACACAGCACAGACATTACTGAGAGTAGTGTCACATAACAGTTGTGTCTTTTCATTATATGTGTATTTATCATATCAGTCTGGTCTTTTTTTGTATCTTGGATGGTATTCTGGAAGGTTAGATTTGGTAAGTGACAAGATGGTCTCCTGGTAGTAAGAAGGTTGCATGGTTCCTTTGCATCTTTGATTTGTAAAGCTGAGACTAATAATTCAAGAGCATCTCTTTGACCCAGGACATTCTCCAATAGTGCATTCAGTTTCACAAGGCAAGTGCTTCAGTCTGCATGGAAAGCACTTTGAAGACAAAAAAGAAATGTTATTTCTTTTTGTAGCCTTCCTGATATTTACAATAATATCATTAGCTTTTCTTTACTGATATAGCAAAAAAGAATACTTTTTGCAATGTAATTAGATGTTCTATAGTGCAACAAGGAATTGCCTTCCAATAGGGAGTTCATGTATAATACTCATTTACAATTCAATATATAATTAACTACGCAAATAATTTTTAAATATAATCAATAATAAAGGCTGTTGTGTGGATGGTAGTGTTTAATACATTTTATATTTTGTATAGTGATTTCAGGCCTTTTGTTTCCTTAAAATCAGCAGCTCTTTAGCCTAATTCCTAGCATTGTTTTGTCCTTTGCGCTAGTACTTTTTTGTGCACGCTTTTTGTGATCTGTTAATCTGCATTGCCAACATTGCAGCTCGAACTTAAAACTTGTTATTCAAATAAATATTTAATTTTTTAAATTGCTCTTGTATAATCAGATGCCCCTTTTAGTATTATTTTAGAAGCGTTGGGAGGGTTTTGCCTAAAGTACAATTTATCGGGGAAAACTAGATTTTAGTTTTATAAAACTTTTAAGTCTTTCATGGGACCTATATTTTCTTGAATTAAATTTTGTAGTTCTAGAACAAATAGGCAATCTAAAGAGGTGTTATCTGTGTTACTTAAAGCAGAGGCTTCCTTATATTTTAACCTACTAAGCAGTCGAGGGGGTTCCAGTCGTTAAGCACAAGGGCGCTGCATCTTCCTGTGTCTTCGAAAGAAGAGAAGCATCAAGGGTGCCAGTCCTCCACAAGGCTTTGAAGGCTTCCTGCTTGCCGGCACTGCAGCCGCACTCCAAACCTGTCGATCCTCACCAAAGGAACTCTCCTCCCCACGCAAATCTACCTGGAAGCCAGGGTCTTTAGGCCCCCCTCGTGTGCACCTGAGACTGAGGCCCTTGGTGGCGGGCAGTGCAGAGGAGGCTGCCACAGACTGGCAATACTGGACGTTTTATAGGAATTTATATAGATGTCGGTCCTCAAGCTGCACACCCGCCAGTGGTCGGCAAAATAAAATGTGTTGGAAACCTCTGAGTACAAAAAACACTGTTGAGCTTTTTTTTTTTTTTTTTTTTTAAACAGGTGATACAAATCTGATCTACCTTTGGTATAGATTAGGTCTCAATGCTGATGCTGTCCTTGGTGGCAGGCCCAAGAAGAGGAAGTAAGCTGAACTGGATTATGCCCTTCAGCTCTTTAAAGATTCATATTCATAGAGAAAATGCCTGAGATGTCTGTGTGATTCATAGATCCCAGGAGCAAGAACTTAAGTGGTATTTTTCAGAGAGTGACCCAGATACTCCTGCATTTTAGAATCCCTTGGGGGTTATTTGTCAAAAGGGACATTACTGCCCTTTCCCCCAGACTCACAGAATAAGAATTTCTGTCTTAATATATGTACCCAGAACTGTTTATCTAAAAGGAATGTTGCAGAGGGAAGGAAAGAAGGAAGTGGATGATCTTGGATCTACCACATGCTTTTCCAGGAATTTTTTTTTTTTTTTTTTGATCATTCTCTTTATTCCCGTGTCTGAGCTATGGCCCAGCAAGGAGGAATGAATGACAGTCACCTTGAGTCAGATGATTGTCACTGAATATTTGAGTTTTCGGCAAAGTCTGTGTAGGACATTTCAAAATCCAGTGAGCAATTAAGTTATTCAACCTCCTGGTAGCACTTTAAAACTTAACATTGAAGTGTGTTTGTCTTGATGTACTAATTTATTTTCTGTAAATCCTATGATGTAGTAGCAACCCCAAAATACAACTGTCAGAATGCACAGGATTAGTGAATATATCCCAAAGCAGCTGGAACCTGGTGCAGTCAATTCCTTCTGGGCATCAGGAGTTGTTTGCAAAGGAATCAAATTGTAGTGGATTGTTTGTACAAGCTGTGTCGAAACATTTGTTGTGCTTCTAAGAATTTTAGTAGTATACTTTTTGGCTCAGAAGTTTAAAATAATGGTATATGGTAGTCTTCCAAGTACTGCATGCCTTGTGCTGTAAAAATGAATGTCCTAAGTGGTTCTAATTATAGATACATGAACCAGCCAATTTCATTCTGAATTTAGCATTGCCTTTGAAGAATTTTAATTTGAGTCTTAAGTCTTAGTTTTATTGTAGACATCAGAATAATTGGACAAACATGAAACTAGCTGCTTGGGATACTTAAGTGGGTTGTGTATGCACACATACACACCTTGAGCTACTTTTCCACATCTGGCCACCTTTTCATCCAGGCAGTTGCGTTGACAACTTTCAGCAGTCATTTCTACCTTTTCTCATTAAGGATCCATGTATGAATCAGCAACCGTTAGACATGCCAAGGATCACAAAATACGCCAAATTCTGGTAAAGTGGAATACAGGAATATCATTTTGCCTTTGTATAAACTTTTTTTTTTTTTTTTTTGTACCAGGAATTGAACTCAGGGACACTTGACCACTGAGCCACATCCCCAGCCCTATTTTGTATTTTATTTAGAGACAGGGCCTCACTGAGTTGCTTAGCACCTCTGTGTTGCTGAGGCTGGCTTTGAACTCCAAATCTTCCTGCCTCAGCTCCCAAGCTGCTGGGATTACAGGCACCACTGTGCCCAGCCCCATAATAGTTCTTATAGGCTTTATTTTTGTTTTGCCCTACTTGGGAGTGAACCCAGGAGTGTTTTGATGCTGAGCTACTTCCCATCCCTTTTTTAAATTTTACTTTGAGATAGGGTTTTAATAAATTGCGCAGCTGGCCTTGAACTTGAGATACGTCTGCTTCAGCCTCCTGAGCAGCTGGAATTACAAGTGTGTGCTGCTGCTCCCTTATAGCCTTAAGGGAAGAGTAAAATCATTTTCAGAATGTTAAAAAAAAGTTGAGGTGAGCAAACTAAAATAAGTACCAAATGAGGGCTAGAGCTCTTTAGAAATTGGCATAGAGGCTGGAGGTGTGCCTCAGTGGCAGTGTGTGCAAATGTGAGGGCTTGGGTTTGATCCCCAGCACTGCAAACCCCCCCCCCCCATGAACTATATGTACTGCTGTGTAATTTGTTTCCTTTCACTTATGTCCTGGAGATAATTGCCTATATCATATTTAATGAAAGAGATGTCCTCTTTCATTTTAATCCTATCTTGATATTCCACTGTATGGCTGTAGGATATTCAGTCATGAAAATATAGGTTTTTGAAGAAGTATCCAATTTCTTTTAGTTCTCTCATCCTATGTTTTGTCAAATGCTAATCACTGAAATGTTTAAAATCAAAATGTTGTACTTCCATACTCTACTGAAAAGTAATTCTTCCATTTGTTCTTTCCGTGGCAGTATGCCAGAACGGATTTCTGTTCAATGCCAAATTCATGGAGCATAATTTCCTGCCAGGTTATGAGATAGAAATGTGAGTTATGAAAAAGAGAAATGTCTTTAAAAAGCCAGAAAACTACCGGTGATGGTGGCACAGGCCTCTAATCCCAGCAGTTTGGGAGGCTGAGGCAGGAGGATTGCAAGTTCAAAGCCAGCCTTAGCAACTTAGCAAGGCCCTAAGCAATTTAGCGAGATCATATTTCAAAATAAAAAATAAAAATGGCTGGGGATGTGACTCAGTAGTTAAGTGCACTTGGGTTCACACCCCAGTATTAAAAAAAAAAAAAAGAAAATTTGAGTAACAAAGCTGTTGAATTGTCACTAAATCCTCCCATTCTCTAGTCTTGGAAGTTCTTCAAAGTTTAAGAACAGGCAAAATGATTGAAATGTGAAACAAGTACACTCATGTGTTAGTCAGCTTTTTCTCTCTGGGACAAAATACCCAAGAAAAACAATTTAGAGGAGTGGAGACCTTGTGGTTCAATTTGAGATTTCAGTCCAAGGTCTGCCAGTCCTGTTGCTTTGGGCCTGAGGCAAGGCATAATATCATGGTGAAAGGGTGTGGAGGAGGAAAGCGGCTCACCTCATGGCAACTGGGAAGTAGAGGGAGAGAGAAGTGGTGAGGAAAAATATATACTTTTCTACGGCATGCCCCAAGTTAGGTACTTCCTCAAACTAGGTCTCACCTCCTACAGTTTCTATCACCTCCCATTAATGCCATTAAATTACAAATTCATCAATGGATTAATTCGTTGATGAGGTCTGAGCCCTCATGATCCAATCACTTTCCTAAAGGCTCCACCTCTGAACATTGCTGCATTGGGGACCAAACCAAATATGAGCCTTTGAGGAATATTCTAGATCCAAACCATAAGTATACATCCATATATCCTATAACCACTACTGCTCTGAAAGTAAGGGGTATTTAATACATAGGTAGATGGGTGAGAAAAGAGGCCTGTATTCATGTTTTATTGATGCTATTGAAATAGGACAAAAACTTGGTGAATTAAAACCACGTATTCAGGGGCTGGGGTTGTGGATCAGCGGTACAGCGCTCATCTAGCATATGCTAGGCACTGGTTCAATCCTCAGCGCCACATAAAAATAAATAAATAAAATAAAGGCATTGTGTCCAACTACAACCAAAAAAAAAAAATCACATATTCCTTTATGTTACAGTTCTGTATCTGAGCAGTCTTACTTGACTAAAATCAAGACTTGGCAGGGCTGTGTTCCTCTTGTAGGTTCGAGGAGAATCCATTTCTTTTCCATTTTTTTTTTTTTAACCCAGGGTCGCTTAACCACTGAGCCACATCCCCAGCCCTTTAAAAAATATTTTGGAAATAAGTTTTCACTGAGTTGCTTAAAGCCTTACTAAATTGCTGAGGCTGGCTTTGAACTCTCAATCCTCCTGCTTTAGGGGCCACTGGAATTCAGGAGTGCACCAGTGTGCCTGGCTCCTTTTCCAGATCCTATTCAGACTACTTTTCTCCTGGCTTTGGTCCACCATCCTCACAGCCAAGAGTTTTAGTCTCTCTCTGAATCTGTTTACACATCTATCTCTTTGCCCACAACTGGGAGAGGCTTTCCAAAGGATAGATGATGACATTGGGCTCACCCAGATAATCTCCTCATATCAAGGTCCTTAATCTTTTTTTTTTTTTAAGAGAGAGAGAGAGAGAGAGAATTTTTTTTTAATATTTATTTTTTGGTTTTTGGCAGACACAACATCTTTATTTGTATGTGGTGCTGAGGATCAAACCCAGGGCCGTGCGCATGCCAGGTGACCGCGATACCGATTGAGCCACATCCCCAGCCCTCAAGGTCCTTAATCTTAATCACATTTGTAAAAGCTCTTTGCCATGTAAAGTAACAGAGCTACAGATTCCAAGGATTGGGACATGGACACCTTTGGGGAGGACCATTATTCTATGTACTACAGATTCCCATAACCTATAGTGGAGCTTCACCAAGGCAGAGATTTTTGCAGCCATGAAGTAAAGCTGTTGGCTCTCAGGGGTTTTCAAATCTATTAACAAGAACTGCTTACTTAGCAACGTCAAGTGGGAACCAGCAGAGAGGATGATCTATCTGGCACTAGCTGCCAGACATGTGCAAAAATGCAAACCTGGGCCAATGGGCAGGTTGTGTCAGAATCTATTTTTCTATTATGTAAGGATAAATTGGCTATTGGTGACTAATAATTCAGAACACCCTATCCTAAATACTTGTGTTGTAAAACAGCAGGGAAATTTTGTACATGATATACCATCTAAGGGTCTTTCAATCCATCAGTTTGTAGTATTTGTCTCCAACTTCCAGAATCTCATTTTTTTTTTTTTTACTCTTTAACTTGATTCTCATTTTTTTTTAGAGGTGGGGACATTTGCTCTAGTCTCAATTCTGTCAAGGGCCTCCTATACTCTCATTTTTGTTTCACTGCTGCCCTCAGAGGCTACAGGTTTAACGTGGTAGTGTCACAAAATGGACTCTTGGATGCCTGAACCACTGTTTAAAAGAGTAGTTGAGAAGTAAACCTTTATTTCATTGAGTGATTAAGATTTCAGGCAGGATAACAGGATTCTCCTGTTATTACAGCATTGCTTAACCTACCCTGACTAATGCAGAAATCAATAGGCAATTCACTGGTACACAAATGATGAATTTATAGTTAAAAACATTCAATTTCATTAGACAAGCAAATTATAATAACAATAGAGGTCTTTTTAATTTTGTGTCTACCTAATTGGCAAGGATCTTAAATGAATAAGGCCCAGGGTTTTCTTATCAGTGCTCATTTATAAGAACATGTGGAGGATAGTTGAACAATTCGGATGTTTAACAGCCTTTGACTAGCAATTCTACATCAAAGAATTTATCCTAAGGAAATAGTAAAGAAGGTATCTAACAGTCCATGTACTCATCAAGTTGTGATTTAAAATTGTTAATATAATAAAAGACAGACTCAATGAGTTTTGGTAAATCCACATGATAGAATTCTGTGAAGCCATGAAACTAGGTATTTATGACTTTTAATAACAGGAAAATATTTACAATATAGTATTGAGTTAGAAAAACAGGTTTTATATGCAGTATAATCCCAATTTTATAATTTTTTTTTAATTTTTATTTCTTAGTTCTCGGCGGACACAACATCTTTGTTGGTATGTGGTGCTGAGGATCGAACCCGGGCCGCACGCATGCCAGGCAAGCGCGCTACTGCTTGAGCCACATCCCCAGCCCACCAATTTTATAATTAAAAAATGTACATGATATACACAGAAAGAGAATAGAAGGAAAATTCTCAGATATCCTTGGTAGTCAAGCTATGAATGACTTTGTTTTTGTTTTTCTAGATAATATACATTATTATTAGGGACAACATATTATTACTGTCAATTGAAAAATACAGTAAAAGTCTTTAAAATTATCTGTAATTATATCTCAGGAAATCATGACTTTAAAGAGTATGTGTTGATGATAAAATGCTTATGCTATAATGTAATATGAAAAAAAGACATGAAATGTAGTACATTCAGCATGATAACAGTTTTATAATATATTGATAATATTTCAACTAAATATGAATGAAAAAAACACTGAATTTTAACAATGGTTTTCTTCACAGGGCAAATAAATAAGTAAATTTTAGATTTAAAAAATTCCTTCTAGCTGGGTGCGGTGACACACACCTGTTATCCCAGCGGCTCAGAAGGCTGAGGCAGAATCGTCACAAGTTCAAAGCCAGCCTCAGCAACTCAAGGAGGTCTCAAAACAACTTAGATCTGGTCTCTAAGTGAAATATAAAAAAAGAGCTGGGGATGTTGGGTTAAGAGCCCCTGGGTTCAATCTTTGGTATCACACGAAAAGTCCTTCTGTACTTCTTTAATTTCTCTACAGTACATATGCATTTGTGTGTGTGTGTGTGAGTGGTATGTGTGTGTGTGTGTGTTAGTTACCGAAGATTGTACCTAGGGGCATTCTACCACTTAGCTACATCTCTATCCCTTTTTATTTTTTTATTTTGAGATAGGATCTTGCTAATTTATTGAGGCTGGCCTGGAATTTGTAATCCTCCTGCCTCAGCCTCCAGAGTCACTGTGTTATAAGCATGCACCACTGTACCTGGCTATAAATATGCAAGGCAATTAATATGTATACATACATTTGTATCATTTATATGAATAAATAATGTAAATTAATATGGCTGATGCCAAGATGAAAATACACATGAAAGATCGTGGAAATACAAAATTTCCCAGTGACACTTATTGGTTTTCCAAGCTGTTCCTCTAATTCTAGCCTCTAGTCCTCTTGTAACCCTATTCCCTCCCTTCCTTTACTGTTTTTGTTTTTTTATTTTTTGGTACTGGGGATTGAACCCAGGGGCATTTTACCACTGAGCCACATGCCCAGCCCTTTAAATTTGTATATATTAATATATATTATATTATTACATATTACTTCATATATTATATATTAATATATATTAAATGTATATTAACACATATATTAATATACATTTAATATATATTAATTTTGAGACAGGGTCTTGCTAAATTATCTAGGGCCTTGCTAAGTTGCTGAGGCTGGCTTGAATTTGTGATTGTCCTGCTTCAACATCCTAAATCACTGGGATTACAGCTGTGCTCCACCATGCCCAGTCATTTTTAAAATTTTTATTTTGAGACAGGGTCTTACTAAATTGCCCAGGCTGGTATCAAACTTGAAATCTTCCTACTTCAGCCTCCTGAGTAGCTGGAGTTACAGGCGTGAGCTGCCCAACCTGTCCACTCTCTATCTTCTTCCACATTCTTCTCAGTTCAGAGATTCCTCTAGCTCATGTCATTAGGTCCTGTCATGCACTGTCTTTTTATCCAACTACTTTGTGAACCTGTTGTTAACATAGATCATTGCTTGTACCTCTTTCTGTTTTTCCTTGTACTTTGAAGACAGCTCTACACAAATTATGTACTCGATAATTGTGAAAAGATTTGTCAGTTGATTTATCTTCATTTCATGCTAGGTAATTTACCCTGGTCCTCTTGATATTTCTCAATCCAAATAATTTCATAAATGATAAGTTTATTCTCTTACCTTTTCCCAGATTTATACATACATGTTTTTAGTCTTCTAGTTCATGCTGGAAGATTCAATCTCTTTGTGTCACATATCATCTCATTCTTTAGACTTATTTACATAATGGCTTACATCAGAAAGAGGCTTGGAGAAAATAAGCTTGTATCTCTTTGTTGGAAAGTGATTTATAGGAAGCCTTTGTTATAGACACAGCATACAGTTTAATTATATTTGTGCCCTCAGAAATACCTTTATCTTACTTTTCTTAAATTATTTTTATAAGAAAAGATCATGATATTTATGGGACAGATTCTGAAATTACAATTCAAATCTAAAGAAATGGAAGTGAATGAAAGTGTGACTTGAGGTTTTGAGCCTGTCTAGTGACCTAACACTGATGGGCCCAGGCTAAGCCCATCTGGAATCCTGAACTTAATGGCCTCTGCAAAACCGCCTTTTCCAAGTAGGTGGACCTGGGCTGGGAAGTAGGATGTGGACACATCTTTTGGCTGGGGCGCAGGGAGGGGAGCGGGGTGCAAGGAATTCCACTTTGAGGTGTCTGCAGACATCTAGTGATAAGGTGAAGAAAGCCCTGGGACAGAGTCGGGAGTTAAGCAGAGTCCAGGCTAGGGATACAAATTTGGGAATCATCAATACATACAAGAAGCCTAAAGTCATGAAACTGGAGGAGATGACTAAGAAAGTGGTGTTTATAGAAAAAAAAAGATGTGAAAGGATTGACTTCAGAGCTGAGGGGAATGAGGGAGAAGCCAGATGGGCAGGTGACCGGGAGCAGGGAGTATTTCTGTCTTCACCACCGCTTACAGTTCAGGAAGCTGTGGAATGAGGTTTGAACACTGGATGCTCACAAGGTGGTCCCTGGTAAAGTTGACAAGGACAGTTCCCACAAAGTGATGAGGGTAGGAGATTGGCTGGATTGCCAAGAAAATGAAGGGAGAGAAATGGGAGACTTTGTATACAATTCTTCCTAGATTTGTTGCTGAAGGATAGATAATTTTCTATCGATTTTGTGAGAGATAACTGGACGTTGATGAAAGGGGTCTTTTATAAGGGAGAGGGTATAATATACAGCATGATCTATGTTGTGGGGAAGAGAAGGTCCAAAAAGATGAAGGATTGCTGCAAGAAGGTTCTAGAACAGGCAAGACAGGGCACCAGAGTGAACACACAAAGGGACAGCTGGCTTTCTCTAGGAGCATCCAACAGCCCTTCAGGTATGGAAGAGACGATTGAGTATAGACAGAGGTGCAAGCAGTTGGCAAGAGAGCTTGCTTCTATTGGTGAAAGAATGAAATAAATGAATTTTAAAACTTGTGACCAGAGCTGAGATCATAGTGCAGTCATGCTGCAGTCCGGCTAAAGCAAAATAATAGGGGAGTGACAAGCAACTTGTGTACATTGATACAGCAGGAGTAGGAGCCGTTTATTGTAGGACAACAGAGGTATTTATACATTCCACACAGCTTATCTTAATTAGCATAAACTAGATACAGCAGTCAATCAATAAGAAATCTCCACACTTAATGGCTCGCTGGCGTCACTTCACAAACCACTCCCCCTGGCAAAATACCAGGCGCCATCCTGACTTGTTTACAGACCCTAACATTTGCCAGGCGCCATCCTGACTTGTTTACAGACTCTAACACAGTCGTAGAGTGCTTGCCTAGCATGTGTAAGACACTGGATTTGATTCTCAGCACCGCACATAAATAAATAAAATCAAAATTCATTGGCAACTAAAACACACACACACACACACACACACACACAGAAAACCTTATGACCAAATTATCTGGGCTATAGTCATATCTGTTCTCAGAATTTTTAAATCTAGAGCTGATCACAGGCAATTTCTGATTCATATAAGAAAAATTCTTCTTCTTTTTTTTTTTTCTACCAGGGATTGAACTCAGGGGCACTTAACCACTGAGCCACATCTTCACCTTTTTTTGTGTGTGTTTTTTTTTAGAGACAAGGTCTCACTAAGTTGCTCAGAGCCTCACTAAATTGCTGAGGCTGGCTTTGAACTTGCAGTCCCCCCTGCCTCAGTGCCTAAGCCACTGAGATTACCGTTGTGCACCACCATGCCCAGCAGGAAATGTTTTTAACTTTGCACAGCATTTGAACAATTTAATCCAAGATTTAAAAATTTGTACTATTTTATCTTAGCTACTCAAAAATGGATGTTAGCTATTTAAAATTTATTCTTAGGTATTTGCGAGAAACTATTTATTAGATAATTTTGAAAACAGTGTTTCAAAACTTGTCTTCCCAGGTTACTTTCAGTATTTGGGTAAGTCAAACACATTGCTTAAAGAGGAAATAAAAAGCTAGTTGTGAAGTTATCTTCAAAATCCTAACTTTAATAAGAAAAGAATAAATATTAAATTCTAAAGGGGAAAGAAATGGTTATTCTTTTTAAGACATATTTTTAATTAATCAATTAATCTATTTGTTCTAATTAATCTATTTGTTCTAATGCAGAATGCATTTTGATTCATACTACACAAATTGAGCACGATTTTTCATTTCTCTGGTTGTACACAAGTAGAGTCACACCATTCATGTCTACATATACCTAGGGTAATGATGTCCATCTCATTCCACTATCTTTCCTACCCTATACCCCATTCCTTCCCCTCCCTCCCATTTACCCTATCCAAAGTTCCTCTCATGCTTCTCCTACACATATAGCCATTATGGATCAACATCTACATATCAAGAGAAAATATTTCACCTTTGTTTTTTTGAGATTGGCTTACTTAGCATGATATTCTCTAATTCCATCCATTTACCTGCAAATGCCATGATTTTATTCTCTTTTAATGCTGAGTAATATTCTATTGTGTATATATACCAGAGTTTCTTTAGCCCATTCATCTATTGAAGGGCACCTAGGTTGCTTCCACAATTTAGCTATTGTGAATCTGGCTGCTATAAACATTGATGTGGTGGCATCACTGTAGTATGCTGATTTTAAGTCCTATGTGTAAAACTGAGGAGTGGGATAGCTGGATTGAATGGTGGTTCCATTCCAAGTTTTCTAAGGAATCTCCATACTGCTTTCCAGAGTGGTTGCACCAATTTACAGTCCAACCAGCAATTTAAGAATGTGCCTTTCCCCCAATCCTCACCAACACTTATTGTTGCTTGTATTCTTAATAACTGCCATTCTGACTGATGTGAGATGAAATCTTAGTTTTGAATTGTATTTCTCTAATTACTAGAGATGTTGAACATTTTTTCATATATTTGTTGGTCAAATTTATATCTTCTTTTGAGAAATATCTGTTCAGTTCCTTAGCCCATTTATTGATTGGGTTGTTTATTTGTTTTTTGTTTTTTGGTTTTTTTTGTTAAGTTTTTTGAGCTCTTTATATATCCTGGAGATTAGTGCTCTATCTGATGTGTGTGTGGTAAAAATTCGCTCCCATTCTGTAGGCTCTTTATTCACCTCACTGATTGTTTCTTTTGCTGAGAAGAAGCTTTTTAGTTTGAATCCATCCCATTTCTTGATTCTTGATTTTATTTCTTGTGCTTTAGGAATCTTATAAAGGAAGTTGGGGCCTAATTGGACATGATAAAGATTTGAGCCTACTTTTTCTTCTATTAGGCACAGGGTCTCTGGTCTAATTCCTAGGTCCTTGATCCACTTTGAGTTGAGTTTTGTGCATGGTGAGAGATAGGGGCTTAACTTCATTTTGCTGCATATGGACTTCCAGTCTTCCCAGCACCATTTGTTGAAGAGGCTATCTTTTCTCCAATGTGTGTTTTTGGCAGTTTTGTCTAGTATGAGGTAACTGTATTTATGTGGATTTGTCTCTGTGTCTTCTATTCTGTACCATTGGTCTACAAGTCTATTTTAGTGCCAATACCATGCTGTTTTTGTTACTCTAGCTTTGTAGTATTGTTTAAGACCCAGTATTGTGATGCCTCCTGCTTTACTCTTCTTGCTAAGGATTGCTTTGGATAGTCTGAGTCTCTTATTTTTCCAAATGAATTTCATGATTGCTTTTTCTATTTCCATAAGGAGTGATGTTGGGATTTTAATTGGAATTGCATTGAATCTGTATAGCGCTTTGGGTAGTATGGCCATTTGCCTATCCAAAAGCATGGGAGATCGCTCCATCTTCTAAGGTCTTCTTCAATTTCTTTCTTTAGTGTTCTGTAGTTTTCATTGTAGAGGTCTTTCACCTCTTTTGTTGATTCCCAAGTTTTTCTTATTTATTTATTTATTTATTTTGAGGCTCTTGTGAATGAATTAACTTCTTAACCTAAAGAGAAATTATTGTTTTAATTTCCCATGGGATTTTTCTTTTTTCTGATGCTGGGACAGGGCCTTTAACATGTAACCTCTGAACTACCCACTGAGCTGAACGCACTCATACCATACACCCCTATTCCTTTCCTCCCCATGAGAGAATGATAATGATGATTTTTGGTACTGGGACTGAACCAAAGGGAAGTCTACCATCGAGCCATGTCACCACCCTTTTTATTTTTTATTTTGAGACCAGGTCTTGCTATATTGCTGAGGTTGGCCTCTAACTTGGCAATCCTCCTGCTTTAGCCTACTGAGTGGCTGGGATTTCAGATGTGCACCACAATGGATGGCTTCTCTATGTGATCTTGATTGAGAAATTTAAAACCCAGTATCCCTCTAATTTTAAAAAGGCAGATGACAACTGGAAGCATTCAGGGATTGCCTTCCTTTATGATTACTATTGATAATTTAAACAAATCCTTTGTAGAGATGCCTTATGGCAGAGAAGGCAGGAATTTTTGCATAGTATTAAATTCTGGACATTTTAAAGGATCATTAAAAATGCAGGTGTATACTGGTGGCTCATGCCTGTTATCTCTGCTACTCAGGAGGCTGAGGCAGGGGAATTATCATATTGGAGACCAACCTTAGCAGTTTGGTGAGCCCTGTTTCAAATTATAAAAGAGCTGGGGCTCAGAGGTGGAGCACTTGCATGAGACTCTGAGTTTGATCTCCAATCATGTCAAGGAAAAAGACCCCAGCTTCCCCTGCAGGTACAGGGAGCTTCATTCCCATACCACATGTCCCTGGGGATTGCGTCCAGAGGCTCACACATGCACCCCAACACTGAGTTACATTACTAGCAAGTAGCATCATCCTATTAACATTTCTCCACTGATTAGAAAAGCCCATTACTCTCAGAGTAAATATAAAAGCCCATTACTCTCAGAGTAAAGGTCTTATAGCTCTAATTCAGGTAGAGGGGAACTGAATTCACATTTTTGTTTTATTTTCTCCTTCCAGCAGTCCCCACTTTTTACCAGGTGAGGGCAGTAGGGGGATAAATGGCCCAGTGGGATAAGTGCTTTCCTTGGAGCAAAAAGGTGCACACTCTGGAGTCCCCCAGAGGACAGAGACTTCAGTTTAAATGGTGACACACATAAGCCTGTCTCCTGAGAAACCTCTGCGACCTTGGTTGACTAGTTCAGAGTCAGGTTCCTTTGGTGTTACAGACCTGGGGCCTTCCAGGAAACTGAGGCAGTGTGAAGACCCCCCTTCAAATCCTGATTCTTGCCATCAAGTAAGAAAGGTATCAGGCATATTGCTCAGGAATTCTTTTATTGAAGGGATAGGAAAGGGCAAAATCATAAGGGAGAGAGTGGGTCCTCTCCTGCACTTCATTATTATTGGGGATCCCACAGAAGTTTCCAGAAAGTCCTCCTCCAGGAGGTCCTCTTTACTGACAGCAAGATGACATTAGACTTTCAAGTACCCATTGTCATGACAACTCTATGTCACTTTGGCCCATGCTGGCAGGTTCTAATTGGGGTTTTCCATATATTTTTATGTATTTTATGGTTATGAGGAACTATTCTTATCTCCCAGAGTTTTAGGACATGGTCATGAACATCTCCCCCTTCAGGGCAACTTGGGCTCTTCTTACCTCTTAACATTATTTTGGGCCCAAATTTCTCTTGCAGTTAACAGGTAGTTTGCTAAGGAATGAGACATATCCTGTCTACTTTAGCCAAGCAGGGTTGCAGGTTAATTATTTCTTGGAAAAGAGAGCATGTGGGGGTCAGCAAAGTGAGCTCATTTTATAGAATTATTCTCTTAATCTCATGTTCCCACCATCCAAATCTGTCTGACTCTTAATATCCAGGATATCAGCTCAGGCAAATGAGATTGACTCTAGTAGGGGAATCTGCAGACCCAAGTGCCAGGTAGTAGTTAGTAAAGAGCAGAGACATGTGAGCCAGTAACACAGTGGGTCACTGGGTTTCTCTGAATTGCCTTTCATGAGCAATCAGGTAACTTGTAGAATCATAGGTGTACAAATCCTGAGAATAAGCAAATGAAAACAAAGTGAGTCTAGTAAGAAATACTGTCAAGAAGGAGATCAACTGGGCTAACTCCTGACAGGGTCTACTGAGGTCATTGTAAAGTTAGTATTTGTGGCCATAGGATTCTCAATGTATTTCTAAGGGAAATTTCATTAATAGCACAGATGCACTAAGATGAAGTCTGCCCTCACTGACCCCAGCACCTGCATGAAGATAGGATTGACTTGTGGATGCAGCCCCCCTGAATAGGATGGACACCATGACAGTTCCAGAGAGGAGCCACTAGGGTCAAAAACTCCTCCAGCAGGTGGGAAGGGGCAGACCAGCATCTGACTGGTAAAGACTGCAGGAGGGGAACCCACTTCTCCTGGTAAACAGCAAAGAGCATTCAAGTTGGGAGCAGCACTGGTTCCTTTGCCCTTCTCTGCTGGAGTCCACCCACTCTCTCTCTCAGCTCTCTGCAGAGCCCTACTGTGCTCTCACTCCTACAATAAAAATTCTCTTGCTTGGCTTTTTCTGTCTGACTTTAGATTATCCTCCATGAGGACACCAGACCTGAGGTTTGGAGCTTGAGCTCCCCAGTCTCCTGTGACACTGGGTCCTTCTGTGAGCAAGACTTTGAACCTTGGAACAACAAATGAAGAATGCCATAGGAAAGGCATAAAGAACCCAAAGGTGAAGGCCAAAGGGCAGACCATGATCTAGTGACTGATGTTCCCTCTGGGAAAACAGGAAGTAGCTGTTGGTCTGATGGCCTGTCTCCTGCAGTATGGCACTCTCTCCAAATTACACAAAGTCTCTATTTGAGTCGGTACTGGACACTATAATGCTAAATGACTCAGAAAGTCAAAGGTGGAATGTTTTATGAAATACTTAAAAGGTAATCTCAAATAAAAGAGAGGGGGAGAGATAAAGGGGATGGGGAAGAAGGGGAAAATTCCACCAAAATAAAAGAAAATATTCCAGTGGATCTCACCTTTCTGTATAACCACAAGACTTAAATTTTACCAAAAAAAAAAAAAAAAAAAAAAAGGTAAATAAATAGAAAAATCAGTAGAGGAGTGGAAAGGAAACAGGGGGAGGGAGGAGAGGAAGGGTAAAGGTAAGTACTGGGGACTTAATTAAAGCAGATTATTTTATGCATTTATAATTATGTCAAGATGAATCTGAATGTATGTATATAACTATTATGAGCAAAAAAAAAGACACCATTTAAGAACTGATAACATGATTATAAGAAGTAACATTCTGGAAGTAACTCCTTGCTTAAAAAATAATGAAAAAATGAGGGGAAAAAAGAAACAGATTAAATGTTGATCATCTATAGATCTTACAAGAGGTATTACACAGAGATCTTACAAAAATAACTTTTAGTTCTATAAGAATTTTTTTTGGGGGGGTGCGGGTGTTGGGGATTGAATTCAGGGGCACTCAACCACTGAGCCACATCCTCAGCCCTATTTTGTATTTTATTTAGAGACAGGGTTTTACTGAGTTGTTTATGGTCTCACTTTTGTTGAGGCTGGACTTGAACTCCTGTCTCAGCCCCCCAGTTGCTGGGGTACAGGTGTGAGCCACTGAGCCCAGCTTAGTTCTGTAAGAAATTTTAAATTATCCTAGACTTCATTAGACTTTTCATAGTCAATTTTTTCATACACTTAAAAAAACGTAGAGCAGTCAAAATGTAATATTTTGTGCTGGACTCACTAAAACTCTTTTGAACAGCACAAACAACCTTTATGGATAAACATTTAAATTTTACTGGCTTAGTAGTGAAAAGATTAGTCACTGGGTGGCTATTAATAGATTGAGGCTATGAAGTTAAGCATGTGGCTCAGGTCCAGGCTCAGCCTTTGGTCACGCAGTGTCCCAGCCAAGTCCCTGAGCCCAGAATCCTGGGTGCGGCAGGGAATGTCCTTGGGATTAGTAACAGGCAGCATGAGAAAAAAAACGCCCCTTTTCTAGTTCTATGAAGAATGTAATTGGAATTTTAATAGGAATTGCATTAAATCTGTATAAGAGTTTTG
The DNA here is from genome assembly GCF_052094955.1 of Ictidomys tridecemlineatus. Taxonomy (NCBI): domain Eukaryota; kingdom Metazoa; phylum Chordata; class Mammalia; order Rodentia; family Sciuridae; genus Ictidomys; species Ictidomys tridecemlineatus. Next base: position 97,989,642 of record NC_135486.1, read on the forward strand.
GTAGTATTTTGACAATATTAATTCTGCCTATCCAAGAGCATAGGAGATCTTTTTATTTTCTATGGTCTATGAAGGTTTATTTATGGTTTATTTTCTATGAAGGATCAATTACCTTCTTTAGTGTTCTGTAGTTTTCATTGTAGAGGTCTTTCACCTCTTTTGTTAAGTTGATTCCCAAGTATTTTATATTTTTGAGGCTATTTTGGATGGGGTGGTTTTCTTAATTTCTCTTTCAGTGAATTAATCACTTCAGTATAGAAATGCATTTGATTTATTGGTATTGATTTTATATCCTGCTATGTTGCTGAATTCATATATTAGTTCTAGAAGTTTTCTGGTGGAATTTTCTGAATCTTCTAAATATAGAATCATGTCGTCAACAAACAGTGATGGTTTGAGTTCTTCTTTTCCTAAGCATATCCCTTTAATTTCTTTTTTTTAAATGTTCATTTCTTTAGTTTTAGGTGGACACAATATCTTTATTTTACATTTATGTGGTGCTGAGAATCAAACCCAGTGCCTGACGCATGTTAAGTGAGTGCGCTACCACTTGACCACATCCCCAGCCCTCCCTTTAATTTCTTTTGTTTGATTGCTCTGGCTTGAATTTCAAGGACTATGTTGAATAGAAGTGGTTAAAGGGGGCATCCCTATCTTGTTCCCGTTTTTAGAGGGAATGTTTCCAATTTTTCTCCATTTAGAATGATGTTGGCCTTAAGCTTAGCATAGATAGCTTTTACAGTGTTGAGGTATGATCCTGCTATTCCCAGTTTTTCTATTGTTTTGAACATGAAGAATTGCTGTATTTTATCTAATGCTTTTTCAGCACCTATTGAGATAATCATATGATTTTTGACTTTAAATCTAGTGATGTAATACATTACATTTATTACTTTCCGTATGTTGAACCAAACTTGCATCCCTGGGATGAACCCCACTTGATCGTGGTGCACTATCTTTTTGATAGATTTTTATATGTGATTGGCCAAGATTTTATTGAGAATTTTGCGTCTATGTTCATCAGGGATATTGGTCTGAAGTTTTCTTTCTTTGATGTGTCTTTTTCTGGTTTTGGTATCAGGGTGATGCTAGCCTCATAGAATTGAGTTTGGAAGGGTTCCCTCCTTTTCTATTTCTTGGATTAAATTGAAGAGTATAGCTATTAGGTCTTCTTGGAAGGTGTTGTAGAACTCAGCTGAGAATCCATCTGGTCCTGGGCTTTTCTTGGTTGGTAGGCTTTTGACAGTGTCTTCTATTTCCTTGCTTGAAATTGATCTGTTTAAATTGTGTATGTCCTCCTGATTCAGTTTGGGTAGATCATATGTTTCTAGAAATTTGTTGGTATCATTGACATTTTCTGTTTTATTGGAGTATAAATTTTCAAAATAGTTTCTAATTATCTTCTGTATTTCAATCGTGTCCATCCTGATATTTCCTTTTTCATCATGAATTTTAGTAATTGGAGTTTTTCTTTCTCTTCATTAGCATGACTAACTAAGGGTTTATCAATTTTATTTATTTTTTTAAAGAGCCAAGTTTTCATTTTGTCAATTTTTTGAATTGTTTATTTTGTTTTAATTTCATTGATTTCAGCTCTGATTTTAATTATTTTCTGTTTCTTCTACTTTTAGTGTTGGTTTCTTTTTTTTTTTGAGGGGTTTGGGATGTAATGTTAGGTCATTTATTTGTTCATTTTTTTATTCTTTTAATGAATGAGCTCAATGCAATGAACTTTCCTCTTAACACTGACTTCATAGTGTCCCAGATATTTTGATTGGTTGAAAATCAGTGTTCTCATTTACCTCTAAGAATTTTTCTTATCTTCTCTCTGATGTCTTCTGCTATCCATTGTTCACTCAATATCATCTTATTTAGTCTCCAGGTGTTGGAGTAGCTTCTACTTTGTATTTTATCATTGATTTCTAGTTTTATTCCATTATGATATGATAGAATACAGGGTAGTATCTCTATTTTTTTATGTTTTCTGAGACTTGCTTTGTGGCATAATATATGATCTGTTTTAGAGAAGGATCCCTGTGCTGCTGAGAAGAAAGTGTCTTTGCTCAATGATGGATGGAATATTCTATATATGTCTGTTAAGTCTAAATCATTGATTGTATTATTGAGTTCTATAGTTTATTTTATTTTATAGTTTTGTTTATTTGTTGTTTGGAAGATATATCCAGTGGTGAGAGTGTGAATTAAAGTCATCCAGTATTATTGTTTTGTGATCTATTTGCTTCTTGAAATTGAGAAGGGTTTGTTTGATATACATAGATGCTCCATTGTTTGGGGCATAGATATTCATGATTGTTATGTCTTGTTGATGTATGGTTCCCTAAAGCAGTATGAAATGTCCTTCTTTATCTCTTCTGACTAACTTTGGTTTGAAGTTCCCTTTATCTGATGTAAAGAGAGAAACCCCTTCTTGTTTACATGGCCCAGGTGAGTAAGTGCTATGTTTTTTTTTCCCATCCTTTCACTTTCAGTCTGTGGATGTCTTTTTCTATGGGATGAATCTCTTGAAGGCAGCATATTGTTGGATCTCTTTTTAAAATCCAATATGACAGTCTATGTCTTTTTTTTTAGAGAGAGAGAGAGAGAGAATTTCTTTAATATTTATTTTTTAGTTTTTGGTGGACATAACATCTTTATTTTATTTTTAAAATAAAGCATGGTAGCGTGCTCGCCTGGCATGCGAGGGGTGCTGGGTTCGATCCTAGCACCACATAAAAATATCAGTTGTTCACTCTGCACAGACAATCCCCTACCATTTCTCCAATGTCAATTGCCACTACAATGACATGAATGGCACCAGTCAAGAAAATATTGAAGAAGAAATTATAGAAAGAGCTGATTAAATTCTCCAGTGCTGAAAGTAGCATAGACTTGAAGGTACACTTGTATGAGATAACCAAGCAAAGATTTCTGAAATTTCTTGTCTTCACATGCTTAATTAATTCCTGATTAAATTTGAAATGAAGGACATGGATCCTTTTGAAGACACAGGAGCAAATATGAAGGTCTGAGACTTCAATAGGCCTCTTTTCTTGATAAAGAATATTTCCATTAGGCAATTCAGTCAGACTCCAGAGAGCAATTCTGGAGCCAGAGTTGCTTTTGGTAAATTTGCATCTGGAGTTTTATGGGAGGCATAGTGTGCAAGGGGCACAGATGAAAGGCCAGTAAGGCTTATTGTTTTTATTTTTTATTTTTAGTTGTAGATGGACACAATACCTTTATTTTATTTATTTATTTTTATGTGGTGCTGAGGATCAAACCCAGGTCCTCACATGTGCTAGACCAATGCTCTACTGTTGAGTCACAAATCTGGCCCAGTAATGCTTATTGATGAGGGGCTTTAGCCAATGTTTCATGTGCTTTCCTAATTGATACACATCTGTTGTAAAATATGTATATATTTATTTATTTTGGGTACTAAGGACTGAACCCAGGGGCACTTGGCCACTGAGCCATACTCTCAACCCTATTTTGTATTTTATTTGGAGACAGGGTCTCACTGAGTTGCTCAGCACCTCCCTTTTGCTGAGGCTGGCTTTGAACACCACCACCCCCCCACCCCCAGCCTCTGGAGAAGCAGAGAAGCCGCTGGGGTTACAGGCTTGCACCACTGTGCCCAGTTAAGTATTTGTTTTTAAGTAGAGAACTCTGGGCCCAGGAGGCTGATGAGCAATAGACAAATTATCAATCAAGGCAGTTCTTCATTTTGTAGAATACACACATTTTATCCTCTGATCCAAGAAGCTATTCTTATTTTATTTGCTTGAGACAATGATAGTACAGGAATGCCCCTTCCCCCAAAAGACTGAGTTTAATAACTTTGGATCATCCAGGATGCTGTTGGGCACCACACAGAATTTGCATTCCACTGTCCTTTTGGGAACCATCTGAACACCCTCTGGATAAACAGGAAGTATCTGATGGGCTGATGGTCATAGTGCACAAAGGCACTGTAACAAATTATATAAAGATTTCATTAAAGAAATGATAACAAGTTTACAAAGAACAACATTCTGGGGCTGGGGATAGAGCTCAATTGGTAGAGTGCTTGCCTCCATGCACAAGGCCCTGGGTTCAATCCCCAGCACCACAAAAACAAACAAACAAAACAGGAACAACATTCTTTAAGTAATTCCATGGTAAAGAAACAATGAAAAAATGTGGAGAAAAAAGAGGGCAGATGCAATGTCAATCATCTGTAGATCTTACAACAAGACATGACCAAGAGATCTTACAGAAAGATTCTACTTTAAAAGATCTTATTTTTAATCCTGTAAGAAAATTTAAATTCTGCTTGACAGTATTAGACTTTTCTGGGAGTCGTTTATTTCATACACGTAAAAGTAAAAAGGACCAGCCAAACTAGTATTTTGGGCTGGACTTGCACTAAATTAAGTCTCTTTTGAACAGCACTAACGATTTTTTAGGGATAAACATTTGAATTTTACTGGTTTAGTAGTGGCAAGAACAATCACGAGGATGGCTGTAGACAGACTGAAGCCCTGAAGTTAAGAGTGTTGCACAAGTGAAGCAGGGAGGGTCCCCGCGGATCAGAAATAGGCCACATGAGAAGAAGGTGCCCTGGTGGCAGGGTCCCCACCCCACCCCGCGCTGAACAGGTGGCCTGGGCGTCTCAGTTGTCCCCAGGGTCCCCCCACCCCACCCCGCCCCGCGCTGAACAGTTGGCCTTGGGCGTCTCGGTCATCCCCAGCTGGCCGGCCCGAGAGGCGGAGCTCTGGGGGGTGCGGTGTGTGTGTGGGGCGCCACCTTGTTCCTTTATCTCCGGGAGGAGGGGTGGCCCGGGAATGAAGTGTGACAGTGGCCCTACTCGCCGCCGCCATGGAGCAGACTCGCGCTGCTGCTCGTCTGCGGAGGATTTTGGGGCACCTTGGCGGTTCCTCGGTTCGGGCAGTGGTATCCTTTGGGGTGAGGTGGACTCGCGCCACCCAGTTGGGGCACAGCAGGTTGACGAGGGCCGCTGTGGTGGCCTCCCGGTCTCAGGACAGCCCCTTCTCTTGCCCTGCGCGCCCCTCCGCGCTACTATCCCCCGAAAGTTACATCTCAAAAGGCGGCCTGGGAGGGAGCGGGGTTGGATCTCTAGGCGCTGGTGGCCCCCCACTACCCCAAAGGCATCTTTCCCCGGGTATTGGGTAGGGGACTGTCCTGGTCTCCGTGGCCGCTATTGCGCGTGGCTCCACCTTTCTGGTACTTCTTAGGGCCTACTGTTTGTTGCTTCGTGAAGAGGGGAGGTTGGGGAGGCCTTGCCATGGTCATCTGCCTTGTTATTTTTTTTGTTCGTGGTGTGCAAGACCTCTAAGAATGCTTGGAGACCAAGAAATGCCCGAGGGCAGTCACATTAAACAGGAGCACAGAGCTACTTGGGAGGGACCTAGGGGCCAGACATCTGTCCTCCTCTCAAGAGGGGATGACAGTCCTCTGAAGGGGTGGGAGCTGGACACACTGGGACAACCCCCGGAGGTGGAACCTTGCCCCAACCTGTGCTTGGGAGCTTCCTAGGGGAGCTTCCTAGGGGAGCTCTGGGCTCTGTAGCAGCCTCTGGTGGCTTGGGGACCCTGGCAGAGTCCTAAGCTGATATCTAGGAAAAGGATTTAGACAAGGATTTAGTCCTTGTCTTCAGAAGTGAATCCCAGAAGGAATTTGTGTGCCAGGCTTGTAGGGAAGGAGCAGACCCAGAAATAGGGTACTATGAATAGACCTGCCAATCCAATCGGCTTCCTGAACTGCTTTGCCTGCCCATTCAGGGCACACTTTTGGAAGCTCTGTAGATACTGCATGGAGTTTTTCCTTAAGCCAGTATCCTCTCTTCTGCTTTATGTTAACATCCTGACATCTCTCCTAAGGTTGATTATCACAGCTGCTTCTTGGACTTTCAGTGTTGCTCTTCCCACTGGGTTTCCAAGCAGCCATGTGGGATAACATTGAAAGTTTAGACTTTGTCCATAAAATGATAAAGAGACCCCAGGTGAGGATGTCAGCTCATTTTACAAGTGAGTAACAGAGTCTAGGAGAAATTAAAAATCTAGACCAAGATCATTTAACTAAACCAGTGTTTGTCATAGTGTGGTCCATGCAGCAGTGTCTTCTGCATCCCCTGGAAACTTGTCAGAAGAAGTGGTTAGAAAAGGACTTCTTCTGGGCAGGTGTAGCTCAGTTTGTTTAACTCAGTGGCAGAGGGCTTGCCAAGTACTGCAGGGCCCTGGGTTTCATCCCAGGAGGGTGGGGAATGCAAATTCTATGGCTCAACTCAACTCCAAAGTTGCTGAATCAGAATCTAGGATGATGCCCTTAGGTGTCCTTTATCCGTTACATTTGTGATGCAGCCTAGATTTTGAGAGTCACCAATACAGTGGGATATTTAGAAGTTTAATTAGGGTTTCTTTGTTCAGTGTCTCAATGCTTTGTTTTCCCTCCCTGAATTTAGAGATTCTTTTTTTCATGGCTGTTTTCTATAGGAGCACTGTTTAACATGGCTTTCTGCAATGATGGAATATTCTATGACTGGACATGTATCTATTGAGCCATTGAAATGGGACTAGCGCAATTCAGGGACAGTATCTGACATTGAATTAATTTCAACTTAAATAGGCAGAGCAGCCTGATGGCTATAATCTTGGATAGCACTGGCTAAGATTTGCAGTGAATTTCCTTTAGTCTTATTAGGTTTCTGGAAGTTTTGTGACAGTTTTTCTCCAGCCTTCATTGTTTCTTAGGAAGGTGAATTTTGGAATAAGGACTCATCATTTTTGATGTATAAAATGTCATATTTATTTTTTAAAGAAGATATGTAGAAAGGGGGAAATTAGAGACATATAACTCATTGTTCTACCAGTCACAATTCATTGGTAAACTTTTTAGTGTTTTCCATCATTTGCATAGGTATTACAAAACCAGGATTATACTGTATGAGGTTTTTGCATCCAATGTTTTCACCTAACTTTAGATTATAAACATTTCCACTTTATTAAAATTTCCCCAAGAACAATAATAACAAAAAAACATGCTGGAGGAATAGTGGAGAGGCACCAAGAACATTGGCTAGAGTCTGAAAACTGAATATCTTGGCAATGACAAATTGCTGAGAGTGGTTGTTCCCGGGCGTCAAACCTTCTGCCTCTGATAGAGCAGACAGGAACTCATAATTCTGACTCTTGGCTTGCATCCCTCCTGGACTATGATACTGTCTCCACATTCCTTAGAGACTTCATTTAAGAAATGATAACCTGTTTATGAAAAGTGACACTTTGAAAGGAACTGTTTTAGCTAAAGAAACAATGAGAAAATAATAGAAACCATGAGATGCTGTGTCAATAATCTGTAGTTATAGAATGGAAAAGTGATCTTATAAAAAATAATTTCTAGTCCTTACAGATATTTTAAAATTATACTGTGGGGTTCATACTCAAATTGGAGTCATTGTTTATTTTATGGACTCCCATCCTCCCATTGAATGACCACCCAGACTTTCTAATATTTTGAACTGAAGCCCAACTCAATAAAATACTTTTTGTGAATAACTATGTTCTGTCTTTACTTCCAGGTTTGAACCTTTGGGTTTGTATTTGTTTAGTGGTTAGGTGAAGTAAATCACATGGATTAAGACAGACTGAAGCCTTGAAGCAGAGTGTGAGTTCTGTCCTGGCTCAGCCATTCTTCTCTGGGTGACCTTGGCCAGTTACTGAGCTCTCCAAGCCCACGTTTCCTAGTGCAACAGCAGGAATGACTATAAAACCCCTAATATATCTGCCACCTCCTCAGATTATTGTGACAATGAGACAAAGTGATGTAAATGAAAGGACTTAAAGCAGCAGTGTGTACCTGTCAGGGTGATGTGGGAAACCTGAACACTGGTGCCTGTTTAGGGAACTCCTTTCTTGTGAGAACCTCCCCAGAGAAAATGGTTGTTTCTAGACAAGTTTGACTCCCAAATTTTACTTTTTTTTTTTTTTTTTGCCTTACTTCACATCCTAGGTAGCTCACCGCACTTCAGGAAAGATTACCTCTGCAAATTTCCATCCTGAGCAATTCCAGTAAGTAGAAATAATTTTAACTGGTAACTCTACTATATGTATCCAGTGGTAACTTGGATACAATATACAATGTAATAGGTTGCCTGATTAAAATTTATTATACACATTCTCTATTTCCAGGATTTGTTCTAATTAGTAGAATTGTGGATACTTTTGAAGACTTTGACTTTAATTTTCAATATTTATTCTTAAAAAATAATTTCTAGTCCTTACAGATTATACCAGAAAATGTATAATCTGAGTTTTGAAAATGCAACCACAAATTATCCCAACTAAATTAGTTTGTAGTTTGATTAAACTGAAATATTAGCTAATTTTTTGGTTTACATATATACATTATATTTTCTCTTTTTTTCTTCTGCTTTTTCCTCTTCTTTTTTTTTTTAATTTTTTTTTTTTTTTTTGAGTTGTGGATCTTGCTATGTTGCCTAGGTTGTTTTGCACTCCAGAGTTCAGGCAATCTTCCTGCCTCAGCTTCTTGAGTAGCTGGAATTATAAGTATGTACTGCCACACCTGGCAGGTTTATTATTATTATTATTATTATTATTATTATAACACTGTAGATTGAACCCATGGTGGTTTAGTACTGAGCTATATCCCCAGTCCTTTTTATTTTTTATTTTGGGACAGGGTCTGTGTAAGATGCTTAGAATCTTGCCAGCGCTAAGTTTCTGCAGCTGGTTTAGAAATTGTCATCCTCCTCCCTCAGTCTCCTGAATCACTGAGATAATAGGCCTGAACCACTATCCAGGTTCATTATCTTAAATCACCTTTAAGGGGAATACTTTGACTTTTATAAATATTGTTATAGCCAAATTTCATCTTAAGAGATGAGTGATTTGCATTTGCTTGTTTGTTGTACCCTCATTTGGTTTTTGTTACTTTAATGACTTTTGAGAATATATTGATTAAATTGAAAACATAAAATTTATTAAATTAGTTCCCCAACTGAAAAATCATATACATTCTAGGAAAAATTCAAAATTAGAGAAATAGAGGGAATTTTTAAACAATCATTTATAATTCCATTATTGAAATGCAATTACTGCCAAAATCTTTTTTGATGTATTTCTCAATAGTCTCCTTTTCACAAATAGTGATGTGTTTATATCATTGTAATCATATTTTATTATAATGTGCATGCATTGTCACTACTCTTTTGTCCTTTACTTTTAATGCATCAAGTGGATATAATATCATTAGTTAATTTTTCTTCAATTAATGTACATTTTGTGAGCATTTTTAATGTTTTGGACCTGAAGTTTTTCAAATATTTTAAGATTATTTTGTTAAAGTTCTACAATTAGAAGTATTGGATCAAAGAATATGAACATTTTTGGGGGGTTCTTGGCACATAATTTTGCATTGTAATTTAAAATTTGGACTAATTTGGCGCCTTTTTCTCCTATAGGTATAGTTTGGATAATAATGTGCTGAGCCTGGAACAGAGACAATTTTATGAAGAAAATGGATTTCTTGTTATTAAAAATCTAGTATCTGATGCTGATATTCAACGCTTTAGGTGCAGAAATACTCTTGCTTATTTTACAAAAAATATGTTATGGCGATTGTGTCATTTTCAGGAAAATGCATAGAATTGGAGAACATCATGTTAAGCACAGTAAGGTCGACTCAGAGTCAAAAGTCATTGTTTTCTCTCCTGTGTGGAAACTAGAGAGACATAAGTAAAAAAGGGCTCTCGAGAAAACAGAAGGGAGATCAGTAGATACAAGAAAGATGTCCATGGGATGGAGGAAGGGAGGGAAAGGAGAGGTGCTGGGGAATGAAACTGACCAACTGATGCTCTGTGCAGGTGTGAATCTATCACATGGAATCCCAACATTATGTATCATTGTAATTCTACATAAAAATTTGTAAACATTGTATTACATGTATGCAGTGGGATTACAAGTTAGATTAGCCTCTGCATGTTTAGATACTTTTGAGTGATGTGGTCTGTTGAGATGTGTTTATGAGCATGGGTTCTGGAGGCAGACTTTCTGGCCTCAATCTCAGCTCTACCACTTAACATGGCATGTCCCATATCGTCACCATAGTTTTCTATACATGTGTGTACTCCTCTGTAAAATGGTCATAGTAATAACACTGATCTCCTAGCATTGTTGATAGGAGAGAAAAGGTAAAATATGTGGCATCAGGTAGGTGCTACAGGAGTATTTGCTATTAAAGGCCAAGCATCACTTATCAGAAAACCAGTATCCAAACTATTGAACACCAAGATGATGTCAAAAGGGGAAAATTCCACACCTGGCTCATATGATGGTCATGGTCACAACACAGACACACTAAAAATATTGTATAAAATTATCTTCAAGCTGTGTTTATGAGGTATAGAGGAGACACAGAGTCATTTTGTGATGACACTTAGGTGTCATCTTCCAGATATCTCATTATTATATTTTGTTATTAAGATTATTATTATTTTTAGTGCTTGGAGTTGAATCCAGGAAGTTCCACCCCCATCCCTTTGTTCAGTTTATTTTGAGACAGAGTCTTGCTAAATTGAATAGACTGGCTTTAAATTTACTATCCTGCAGCCTCACCTCCTGAGTCTCTGGGATTTACAGCATGTTCCACCACAACCAGCTCATTTTGTATATGTCAATATTCTAAGATCCAAAAATACCTGATGTTAGTTCTAAGTATTTTAGATAAGGGATATTCAGCCTGTATTATTACAATGGTACCAGAAAACTATATCACCACTGGTATGTTAAGCAAAGCAATATTCTCAGTTTTTTGTATTTTTTTTTGTTTTGGTGGTGCTGAGGATTGAACCTAGGGCCTTGTGCATGTGAGGAAGCAATAGACTGAGCTATATCCACCACCCCCCCTTGCTTCTTTCATTATTGCAGGAGGCCAGGAGGCCAGGACTTCTCAGTTGGCCATTTTCTCCTCCCTCTACTAGGCCTGAGGACTGACTTAGCAGAGAGAAACTGTTCCTGAATCTGTAAATCTTTGCACAGGTCAGGGCCAACCAGAGGTATGGAGCAGATGTCATGACGTTATTTGTAAATTTAATTTTCTAGGGTTGCATTTGAAAAGATCTGCAGCGAGGAGTCCAAACCTGCAGGACTCATTATAATAAGAGATGTGTCCTCTGTGGAATCAGAGGATATACCAAGTGAGAAAACAATTGCAAGGATTCAAGATTACCAGGAAGATAAGGAGCTCTTCAGATACTGCACTCTCCCAGAGGTTAGAGACTTGCTCTTGGTTTGATTTCTCCTTCATAGACAGCTTGCAGGTCTGCCCCAAGATCCCCTGGTTGTGTGAATCTAACCCCTTCCTACACATGGAAGACTAGAGTGGTGGGTCTCAGCTGGAGGTGATTTTGCCTCCCAATGGATACTGACAATGTCTCAAGACTTTCCTGGTGATGGTAACTGCATAGTGGGTGCACTAGTGGCTTCTAGTGGGTAGGGACCAAGGATGCTGATAATAGGACCTGAGATCCCATGATGCACAGAGGAGCTCTCTCCCCAAGACTTGACCCAACCAAGATACCAATAGCACCAAGACTAACAAACGCTTCTGTGAAGTGTGCTAATTATCTTTTTTTGGGGGGAAAGACAAATTCTGATTTGAATAGAAAGAGCGCTTCTAAGGCTCAATATGAACAGGGGTGAAATTGTGAGGCTGTAATTTGTAAATGTATTGACTTCTTAATGTATTTCATAAATTGGGTCAGTTGAATGAATTTCTTTTAAACTTAATTTATTTTTTATTTAATTTGATTTATTTGTGGTACTAAGAATTGAACTCTGGGGCACTATATCTTTCAACCACACTCCCAACTCTTTTTACTCTTTGTTTTGAGAAATGGTCATACTGTGGTTGAGGCTGGCCTTGAACCTATGATTTTTCTGCTTCAGCCTCCCAATCTGCTGGGATAACAGCCATGAGTTAGTTATTTTTAAAAATTTCTTCTTCTTTAATAGTAATTGATATATCTAAAAGTATCCAAGCAAATCAGAAGGGCACAACATGGGAAACAGTGTCTCTCTACTCAGCCTGCCTTGCTCTTGGTGCATTCTTCTGGAATTAGGTCCTGCATCCTCAAGTGTGTTTGTTCACTCCCACCTTTTAGAACCGTGGTTTCCTAACCACTTGTTTAAAATGTTTTTGAAAGAGACTTTCCATATAGCAGATGCTGTCAGAGTGTTTGACTCCTGAAGACAGACTGCCCAGGTAAACACCTGGGATATCCTGCCCAGCACTCAAGAGAGAAGGCCCAGGGGAAATGACCTATGACCATCTGTGCTTTCCATCTCTGATGCTATGATGATGGGAATGGAAGTCTGCAGGTGGTCACAGATAGAATTTGAAGCCAGAGGCAAATTGTGTTAGATGAAGCACTACCATCCATGATGTTCACATTTTCTATTTTCCTTTCTTCTCATGAGACTAGGACCCTATGCGTATAGGGGGCTGCTTTTTTTGTCCTTGGTCCCTGTACTGGCCATTATTCTGCCTTGTTCATTAAACTCAGGGAAGAGATTCAGAGAATGGCCAGACTTATTGGATTATATTCCATGCTTTCTCAGAACAGTTCCATTTAATTTGTAGTGTTGGACATTCAACACTATATTTCATGATTGTGAAATACCAATTGGTATTTAAATTGTTGTCTTTTGGGTTCTTGTGTGGATACTTTATGCCTCTTGCCTATAGTTCTAATTTCCAATGAGATTGTTCTTCTTTCTTCTTCCTTTACTCAGGTTCTGAAGTATGTGGAGTGCTTCACTGGACCCAATATCATGGCCATGCACACAATGCTGATAAACAAACCTCCAGATATGGGTAAAGGGCTCTTATTGTTAAAGAGAAGCAAGAAAAAAAAAAGATTCTTTAATTAAAACATGTAGAGTTGTTGTTCTAGATCTGGTCATGGTGTAACTGTCAAACTCTGGGTGAGTGAATGTGGGTGCTTTTGTATAAGACTTAAATATCTCATGTTATATCAACTTTGAAGTGTAATAGTGATTTCAGATGTTGATTATAGGGTTATTGCTAAATTTTCAGATGACTGGCTCCCTGGAAAGGTAGGTTGAGAAACATGACTATTATTATGTCATAGACTCCCTCTATTCAACATCTGTGATCTTCACCAACCATTCTTAGCCAGGATCACATGGATTCTGCATTCCTGATCTGAAGACATCATTTTTACTAACAGGATGAAAGCTGTTACTACAAGTCACACTTAAGTGCTCGTGGTGCCTTGTGCTTGCCAAAACCTAGATTCTAAGTCCTCATGGAGACACTGATTCTGAAGTAGATCCCAAATGTCTGCATTTTAATACCCGTGCCCAGAGATTCCACCTGCAGGTGACTCTTGGACCACACTCAGAGATTTTTCTGTATCAGGCAGCAGAAATCAGTCAAGAGGGCTGTATCCTTTTCTACTTTTTCTTTCTTTTGACAGCTGGGAGAGGTTTATTTGATAGGACTGAAGCACAGTGTTTTCCTCCTTGGATGTCCTGCTTGGTGCGATGAGATTTTGAGGGAACCAAATTCTAAAATCAAAGATGAGGAAAATGTTTATATGGTCAGTGGTTCTGAGTAGTCAATAACTACACAGAGGATGTCTATTGTCTTTGAATTAAGACCTCTAAGAAAACTGTTTGTAGCATTAGCCACTTAGAAGGGAACCTCAAATTTGAATCAGTAACATTCTCTTTAATTTAATTCATTCGGTTTTTAAATTTTTAAAAAATCCTTTTGTATGCTAGCTCTGTGCCAAATCCAGAGTGACGAAGAAATAAGGCACAGCAGAGATGATGGAGTATATGCAACTTCCTAGAAAAGAATGTAAGCACCCAGCGGCCAGTAAATCAGAAGAAAGTGCTCCATGTTGACTCAATATTTTACTTTAGTGCTTGTCTATTGGGAATGATTTTCCACAGTACTTTTTTTTTTTTTTTGCAGGGAAAGGTAATGTGTTGTTTATTCTGGCATAGAATAAGAATTGTGAGGTTTAAGCTCCTTTTGACAGCAGTCTCATTTCAGGCAGGAAGACTTCCCGGCACCCCTTGCACCAGGATCTGCACTTTTTCCCCTTCAGGCCCAGCAATCACATTGTTTGTGCTTGGACCGCTATGGAGCACATTGACCAGAACAATGGCTGGCTGTCTGGCTGTCCTCCCAGGCACTCACAAACTTCCCCTGAAGCCACATGAATACCCACAGTGGGAGGTAGGTCTTTGGGACCACTGAGTCTGGATCAGAATCTCTTTCATTGTTGTTATTTCACTTAAGGTGCAAAAAGCTTAGAAATGAGACTGCTTTCCTTTCTCAGCAAAGCATTGTCCTGAAATTTGCAATTAGGATCAGGGGAAGTTCAAGGACATCACATAAAGTATTCATTTGATTTGTTCTTTCTTTCTTTTTTTTTTTTTTATAGAGAGAGGAGAGGGGAGAGAGAGAGAGAGAACTTATTTATTTATTTTAGTTCTCGGTGGACACAACATCTTTGTTGGTATGTGGTGCTGAGGATCGAACCCAGGCCGCACGCATGCCAGGCGAGCGCACTACCACTTGAGCCACATCCCCAGCCCTGATTTGTTCTTTTAACATGAGCTTGAAAGCCAGCCAGTGTGGAGACTTAGGTAGGAGCTGTCTAGGATCTGAGATGGTGAGGCCTAATGGCAGAGGTCAGGCATAAACCCTTCAACTCTGGTGTGTGTGAAGTGCCCACTGACTGAAGGCTCTCAGAGTAGAAGAAGGGAGGGAGGGATTATCTCTGTGCACCTGTGAAGACTAGAAAAATGCTCAGGGGTGGGAGGTGGTGATTGAGCTGAGCCTTAAAGGACAAGGTAGAATTTCCTATCACAAAAAATCTCCTTGGAGGCATCAGGGTCAAGGGCAAGTGGAACCTGGCTAATGAACATGAAATATGGAAGGCATTCTCAGATCAGATGGGCTGGGGGCTGAGGCACATTTTGGAGAGTAGAAGGGGAAGAGAACCTGAGAAGGCCTTTCAGGACCTGATTCAAAATGACTTTAACACCTGTAGGTTACATGGAGAGAATGGGGTCCTTTCCTTTTTAGGAAAGTGGAAGAGCTTTTATTTCTAACGAAAGAATTTTTGAGGTGTAAGTATCATATAATAGTACATATTTTCAATGTATAATTTGATCATTTTGACACACACACACACACACACACACACACACACACACACACACCTGGAACCACAATGAAGGGAATATTTTCCACCTCCTCCCCAGGCAACCACTCAGCTGATTTCTGTTCCTAGAGATTAGTTTGCATTTTATAAAATGTCATATAGATATAATCATGTGGCATACACTTTTTTTTTTGGAATGGTTGCTGTTGCTCAGCTTATTTACTTTGAGATTCAACAAAGCTGACAGTCTCAATAGGTTGTTCCTTTCCGTTCAGTGACATGGCTGAACAATGGTTGGTTTATCCATTCAAATGTTGGTGCTGGGGAGCTATTATGTGCTTCTGCACCCATGAATGGCAAGGTCTTATCCATTGTTCAAGAATATGATCTCAGGTCTGAGGTATGATTCATGATTCCCAGGAGGTGTAGGAGCTCAGAGGCAGCAAAATCAGAGAGTAGATTCTCAGCCTTTTTGATGACACCAGACCAGAAGATCCTGAAATCCCTGATGATGGTCAGAATGGAAAGGGCAGCTGTGGTGAGCAAGGAGACTGAGTCGTGCTTCTGTAGGAAATGAAGGCTGTGGCTTCAAGGGCTTTTCTCTCCGAATTCTTGCACTACTGATTTTGTTCTGTGGAAATATTTGAGTTTGAATCCATATATATAAGTGGAAATGGTGAAATTCATCAGTTAAGTTCAGGGATAGGCAAGAGTTGGTGCAATCCTAAGGAGGCTTATTGAGCAGAAGGGAATGGCTATGGGAGCAGACTGGTGTCTGAGATGCTGCTGAGATTCACAGCAGTGGCAGTGGAAGGTCTGCTTAGCTTAGCAGGGGCCAATATGCACTTGGCCAGGAAAGAAGGACACAGAGTCAAAGTCACAATATTGTGCAGTAGGAAAATGATTATTCCCCATTGGAATGGGACACTTCTGCCCAGATGCATAAAGGCTCATCAACTGTAGTCACTTCTTACTTCAATTTGTATAATAAGGACATACATACACATTTCCTGGAGTTAAGACTACTTTTGGAAATAGTTATCAAATTTACAGTGTTTAAACTTACTATTCTCTTTTTATTCTGAATATGATATAATTCCTTTGAACTTAGAAAAATTGAGAATGTTCTGTACTTGGTTTGGGGAGAATAATTAGCCTCTTCAAAATACCCTGAGTAATACAAGAATGATGTGAACAAAGTTCTAGGTGAGGAGAATGTCAGGCTGCGGCAAGGATGTGAAAATTGAGGCTGTCAATGCCTAAGAGAAAGGTGTTCACCTGCATTCACCACAAGAGGCAGAACTGATCTAGATTGTTTATAATTCAATGAGGAAGGGTAGGTAAATTTCCAATTTGGTTCATTTGTTTAAAAAATGATTTTAATATAAAAAACAATGAATTTAATATATGGACTTTAATTTGTTGCATTGCTGGGGTTCAAACCCAGGGCCTTGCACATGCTAGGCAAGCCCTCCACCACTGAGCTACATCTCTAGTCCTTTGTAAAAATCTTAATTTAAGACAAAGTCTGGCTAAGTTTGCTATTCTGCCCTGAACTTATGATGCCTGGCCTCAGCCTCCCAAGTAGCTGGGATCACAGGTGTGTACCATGTACCTGCAGCAGATGATGTTTAATAACCCAGAAATATGACAGACTTTTTTGCATTTTTTATAATTAATAATTTAATTTAGATAAGTCTTCCTCTTAAAAGAAGTCAGAGAACCCTTGCTGTCCCTACCAAGTCATACACAAAGTGTTCATTTTGTTGCTTTCTCCAGACTTTGCCTATCTTGTGTGTTTCAGGGTGGAGTTAACATTTTCTACTATGGGATCCAGGACTATGACCAGGACCATGCCCCAGTGCACCTTGTGATGGAGAAGGGAGACACTGTTTTCTTCCACCCATTGCTCATCCATGGATCTGGTCGGAATCAAACTCAAGGATTCCGGAAAGTATGCATCCATGTTGCTTTAGTTTTGAAAGATGAATGGGTTCAGAACAGAAAATCATAGGTATATTAGCACATAAAAGATTTATGACTTTTCACTAAACTGGACTATTTTTTTCAGTTTGTTAACCAGGAAGAATATTTGCCTTCCTTGTACATTTTTTTTTTTTCTCTACTCAGTCAGAAGCCAGGTACCATCAGGATCCTAAACCTGTTACTTATGAATCTTGGTCATTTGTGGAATTCCTTCAGAGCAGTGGCTCACCTTGCAGTACACAGTTTCTGTTTTCTTAAGTTAAAACAATGACTAAAATACTCAAATAATCACATTTGGATTTATATTGCTCAGGGTAACAAGAACAAGAAGCAAATTTAGAATATCTTTATTATTATAGAATATCCTTATTAACTTGGAAAAACAATATTGGTCCTAAGCAAAGGTTCTGAATTGTCTGCACATATTTATCCCCCTTCAATCTCAGTGTTTTAAATTAAATAATTTTGTCACTGACATTTAAAAATTGACAGAATTCATTACAATTTCCCTGATTTCTCACTTGTCTCAAATTCAGCAGATCTTAGAGTATTGTGGGCTCACTTTCCTCATGGTAACAAGGTTGTCCATAATATTGAGGCTCCTTTAAGATTCAGTGGGGTTTTCAGTTTGTCCCCTGGTTCCCACTGATCCCTGTTCTAACCCCAAGTATAGGGTTGCAGGCTTTATTCATTTATATTTGCACCAGGCTCACTAGGGCCTGGTACAAGTTGATACCAATAGGGGCAGAGCCTGAGGATAAAATTGAAGGGGCTACCAAAATGTCAGCCATCAAGTTAAATGCTGTTTTACTAAATCAAAATTAATGCAAAAAAATCCATGCTGTGTACAATGTCAAAAATTTAAATAAAAGACAGGAAGTACCCACACTAGCATAACCCTCTGGCCGTGTTAAGTATGGAAGTGCAAGCACAAAGATGCAAATAGTGATGATTTGTAATATAGTCACTTTGCAATATTTCCATATTTTCACTGATTTTAATGTTCTGGAAGAACATTTACAATTATTTCCTAACAACATGGGTGTAGAAGTACACAATTTTCCTTACGCCTTGTGTCTTGATGTGGCTTTGTCTAGCACAGGGTCTGCACAGAAAATAGACTTTAAAGAAAACTTTAAATGCTTAGAAATGTGAATATCTGTTACTTAGATAATTATGCTGCCTGTCCTATATATATCTTTAAAAAATAAATAATTAGGTAAAAGACTCTTTAGTCATTTCTAATTAGCCTTTAGGTGGGAGAGCAAGAGGGAGAGGCCCACCTTGAAAGTGACAGATTTAGGATGCCACGGAGGGCCAGGTAGTTGACTAGTCAACTCCTGGGCAGAAGAATGGACTCCCTGAAAGGAGAACTCCTAGCGTGGTTGTTGGCATTCATAGGATGCTTTTCTCCATTCTCAATTGTTCACTCTGTACAGGCAATTTCCTGCCATTTTGCCAGTTCTGATTGCCACTACATTGATGTGAAGGGCACCAGTCAAGAACACGTTGAGAAAGAAGCTATGGGAATAGCAGATAAATTATATGGAAGTGACAGTGGCTTAGACTTGAAGGTACACTTGCATGAAATAACCAAGTAAAATGTCTGAAGTTTCTTGTCTTCGCATGCTTATTTAATACCTAATTTAATTTGAAATGAAGGAAATGGGAATTCTGAATGCATAGGAACAAACAAAGTTTTGGGACTTCAATCAGGCCTTTCTTCTTGGTAAAGAATAGTTTCATTAGGCAATCCTGTAAGACTTCAGGGAGCAATTCTGGAGCCAGTGTTGCTTTTGGTAAATTTGCATCTAGAGCAGAGATGGAGTAATGCTTATGGATGAAGGGCATTAGACAGCATTTCATGTGCTTTCCCAATTGTACACATCACTTGCAAAGTATTTGTTTCTAAATAGTGGACATTCAAGGCCACTAAAGAGCAATAGACAAATTAGCAATCAAAGCCATTAAAAAAAAAACCTTCACTTTATAGAAAACACACAGTTTAGGTTCTGAACTAAGAAGTTATTCCTATTTTACTTTATTTGTATGAGATAATGATAGTATGGGCATATACTATCAAAAGACTAAGTGTGATGATAACTCTAGTCCATCCAGGAATCTGTAGGTCAGTGCACACCAGTGAGATGCTACAGTGCCATTGGGAACATTCAGAACAGGTTTTGAGGGTGGAGAATCTTGCTTCTCTCTTTAGAATCTACAAATGTGTCCCTTGTTTGAAAATACTCCACGATTGGGGATTAAACCAACTGAAATTTGGAAAAATATTCAGAATATTAAACAATGTTTGAAAAAAATTGCATCTGTATTAAACATATATAGACATTTTAAAAATCATTATTTTCTATGTAATACAGCCTAACAACTACTTCATGTTTCTATTGTACCAGGTGCTATAAGTAATCTAGGGGTGATTTAAAATATATGGGAGGATGAACAGAGGTTATTTTATTGTAGGGACATGAGCACCCATGAATTTTGGTAGCTGAGGGGTCCTGGAGTGTACATTACATTTGAAGTTTGTAAAGGTCGTCCTGAATGAACACCACCCATATTTTAGTTACCTCACAATTAGAGCTTATCGGATATATTTAGAATAGAAATAGAATAATAGATAACAATACCAACTCATATAATTCTAACTTATAAAAACACTTCCATGGGCCCAGAGTTGTGGCTCAGTGGTGGAGTGCTCACCTAGCACATTCGAGTTGCCAGTTCAATCCTCAGCATCACATACAAATAAATAAATAAAGGTATTGTGTCCAACTAAAAATAAAAAATATATATTTAAAAAATAAAACTAAAACACTTCCATGTCCCATTTCTGATTTTCTTCACCAGAATGCAATGAACATTCTGTAATGCATCTGCTGTAAGGATAAATTGAAGACCCAGAGACTGGCCTAAGAAACAGAGCTAGATTTCAAAGTCAGGCCTAATTCTGAAATCATTCTTTCCACAATACCTTGCTGTCTGCTCAACAAGAAACAAGAAATTAGAAGGTCTCAATTGCTTTATTAATAAATGCAGTAGGGTGCATTGTGGCACATGCCTCTAATCCCAGCTACTTCACAGTTTGGCTGAGGCAGGAGGATTGCAAGTGAGGCCAGCCTCAGCAATTTAGTGAGCCCCTGTCTCAAAATGGAAAATAAAAAGCCTGGGGATATGGATCAGTGGAGAGTGGCCCTCGGTTCCATCTCCAGTACCCCCTCCCCACACCCAAGTAAGCCAGTATCCATGGTACCATGTTCACTACTATGATCTCATCAGAGTTGCCACCTCAAAGTGGTTCAGGCAAGTAATAAAAAGCAAGCCGAGAGAAGGATCTTGAGCTGCTGTGACTCAGCATCACAGCCTACCCTCCCTGGTGCATTACTGTGATCAGCGAGGCCGACAGCTTGGGGATCCACCGACTCCATGCAGTTGGCATTGTTTTAATTCTTGGCAAGAGAATTAATTGCAGTTTCAAAGCTGGTTTATTTATTAATCAATATAATAACCATAGCATTGTTTTCCTATTTAACCATTTGTAAAGCCTAGAAATCTCTTGTGGGTAATAGGCCAATGGATGTGTTCCACACACTCATTCTGTTTGGTGTTATTTCCAGGATATTTGGATGTTTCGAGCCCGACTTGTGAAAGGAGAAAGAATCACCCTTTGAAACAGTCCTTGATTATAACTCTTTCAAAGGAGATGAAAGAAACAAGGAGTCTAAGGAAAATGTTTTCATATGGGATGATGTAATGTTTTCTATCACTTGGTATCAGAATCAAGAAACACGCCTTGGGAACTTCATTTTGCAGAGTTAATTTTGCAGTGTAGTGATGTTACATTAGTGGAAGTAAGAACAGTAAAATGAAATATAACTGTTTTCAGAAAATCTGGTTTGGGATTACAACCAATAAATGTGGCATATGATTTAAGTATGTTCAATCAGTTCCTCTCATTGATTAGCTGTTTACTCCAGCAGAAATGAATTCCCTGAAACTCAGAGTGCACTGAGATGTGTGTACCTCTCTTAGTAAAGCCAACACTTCCCCATTTAATGTCATGAGAGATTTCAAACTAGAACCATGTGTAATACATTCACATTTGGTGAAGGGCATACCAAGGCCATTGTGGGATCAAAATAAGGTGGGTCCTCATTCTCTGACCCAGGCTTCCTTCCAAGACTTCTTCAATCCAACTACTCTCCTTCAAAACCAGAATATTTTTTCAAAAAATATCCTTTGTTTCTAAGGAATGTAGACAAGGGCACCTTCCCAGATATTTCCAGTTAAGCAGGGCAACTGAAAGCCTTTAGAATTTATGAATGAAACCTAAGCTTTTTTGAGAACCAGAAACATACTCTAGGCTGAATTGGGAGTGAGCCTGGACTGGGGATTTATTTCAATATAACACTGCATTTCTATACCAGTTGAGGAGTGCAACCACTCTGGAAAGAAGTATGGAGAGTCCTCAAGAAAACTAGGAAGCATTGGACCCAGTTATCCCACTCCTTGGTATATATCCAAAAGTTTTTAAATCAGCATACTACAGTAATATAGCCACATCAATGTTTATAGAAGCACAATTCATAATATCTAGGCTATGGAACGAAACTAGGTGCCCTTTAATAAATGAATGGATAAAGAAATTGTGGTATATATGCACAATGGAATATTACTTAACTATAAAGAAGAAGACTTTATGACCTTCACTTGTAAATGGGTGGGTCTGGAGACTATCATGCTAAGTGAATTAAGTCAAATCTCCCCAGAGCCAAAGACTGATATTCTCTGATACATGGATGCTAACCTACAACAAGTTGTGAGGGAATAGAAATTCAGTGGTTTTAGACACAGGGAAATGAAGGGTGGGAGATAGGAATAGGAAAGACAGTGGAATTCTTCTGACATAACGTTTTTATGTACATGTATGAACACACCAGAGTGAATCTCAACATTGTGTACATCCACAAGACTGGGATCCTGACTAGAATAAGGTATATTCCATGTTTTTATAAATATATCAAAATAGATTCTATTGTCATTTATTACTAAAGATAACATTAAAAAATTCTCTTAAAGACAAAAACATGGTTCTTATTTTTAAAAATTATATTTATGGCTTGATTAAGAATAAAACAGCCAGTTCCTTCCTTGTGATTCTGCTCAGCAGAGGTTTTCCTAAGGCTTGTGTTACCATGTTTGTTAGTTTCTTAGCCCCAGCTGGAAAGGAGAGAAGGCAAGAGAATCATGAAAGGCCTAAGGAAAGAATTTCTAGAAGGATGGGAACTAAGGTAAATAAGGAATGCCAGTGCAAACAGCATGCAGGAAGCAGGGCTTGTATCTAGAATGAACCTCCAACTAGTTTCAACCTGAATTTGTTTCCCTGCCTGGGCCTCCCAAGAAGCTGTGATTACAGGTGTGCTCCCCTGAGCCCTGCTCTACCCCAGTTAGAAAAACCAGATTTCAGGGAAAACAGCACAATTTGTTAGTCCCCAATGCCTCTGTGAGTGAAAGCCAACTCTTCAATCAGGAAACATGCACTTCTCATCTCATCTGTGTCCCTTCTGTCCCTTAGTTCACATATCAATCTGCAGGCGCCCACTCTGCAGTGGGAGGGGAATGACAGCAGGATGAGTAGGGCTGCTTTTCACCCATGTGCACCCTCCTAGTGAAGGACGGGAGGAAACCTCTGCTGGAAAATGAAGAGATGGGACAGGACACCTTGGCAGAATGAGGAGAAGCCTGGCTGCCCAGTGAGAGGGGATGTGTTCAGGGCTGTTCATTCACCAGATAGTAATCCAAAATTTGATACTCAATGAGCAAAATAAAATTAGAACCTTCTTCTAAGGAATTTGGGACTGAGAGTTGTGAAAAGCCAGAGGCCTTTGCTCACTTGCATGTATTTGGACTCCCCCCTTTTTTTTCCTGTGTCCTTTTTAATATATAGTTGGGATAAAAAACAATTGGGATAAAAATAATTGGGTTGAAATATTATATAAAACAGCCAAGTGCGATGGCACATGCCTGTAATCCCAGCGGCTCAGGAGGCTGAGGCAGGAGGACTAGGAGTTCAAAGCCAGTCTCAGCAAAATCGAGGTGCTAAGCAAATCAGTGAGACTCTGTCCTTAAATAAAATACAAAACAGGGCTGGGAATGTGGCCCAGTGGTGGAGTGCCCCTGACCCCTGAGCTTAATCCCTGGTACCTAAAATTGTAAATAAAATTGTATTTTATATATACAATTAGTCATATTAGCCTTTATTTATTGTTTTCTTTTTTCTTACTGGGGATTGAACTCAGGGGTATTCTTCTACTAAGCTACATCCCCATCCCCGCCCCCCTCGTTTTTTTTTTTTTTTAGTTTGAGACAGGGTTTTAGTCAGATTTTTCACTGCTGTGACCAAAAGACATGATAAGAACAATTAGAGGTGGAGAAGTTTATTTGTGGCTCAAGGTTTCAGAGATCTCTGTCCCTAGATGACAGACTCCATTGTTCTGGGTCCAAGGTGAGTCAGAACCTCATGGTGGAAGGCTGTGCTAGATTAAAGCAGCTCAGGACTTGATATCAGGAAGTAGAGAGAGACTTTTGCTTAACACGGACAACATGTATACCCCAAAAGCACATCCTCCAATGACCTTCCTCTTTCAGCCACATCCTACCTGCCTATAGGTTCCACCCAGTTTATTCTATCAGGGCATTAAGGCACTGATTAGGTTAAAATTCTTAATCCCTAATCATTTCACCTCTAAACTTTCTGGCATTGTCTCACATTGAGCTTTTGGGTGACACCCCAATATCTGAACCATAAATTTTAAATTTCCCTGGAACTTGCAATTCTGCCTCTGCCTTTCCAGTCACTTGATTACAGCATGTGCTCCCATGCCTGGCCATCTTAGCCATTTTTCAGAGTGTAGATCAGTGGCATTGAGTACATTCACATTGTTTTGCAGCCATCATCACCATCCATCCACAGAACACTTTCCATCGTACCAAACTGACACATCATCCTCAGTAAACACTAACCCATCTCTCCCCTTCCTTCATACCTGGCCCACTACACTCTGCATTCTGTCTCTGTGAATTTGGTTACTTTAGGGACACTCAGGTGAATGGAATCACCTGTGTGATTTTCTTTTCCTTACAGGCTTATTTTGTTTAGCACCATGTCCTCAAGGTTCTTCCATGCTGTGGCATGTGTCAGAATGTCCTTCCTTTTTAAGATGGAATGATACTCCATTGAGGGGCTGGGTTAGGAGCTCAGCAGCAGAGGGATTGCCTAGCATGCATGAGGCACTGGGTTCGATCCTCAGCACTACATAAAAATAAACAAAATAAAGGCATTATGTTCATCTACAACTAAAAAAAATTTTTAAAATATTGCTCCATCGTATATCTATACTGTGTTCTGCCCATTCTCCTGTCTATTGCAGGTTGCTTTCCAATTTCAGTGATTCTGAACAGTGCGACTGTGAACATGAGTGTACACATGTCTCTTTGAGAACCTGCTTTCCATTCTTTTGGTATCTTTTGACTTTCAATTCCAGAGGTGGAATTGCTAGATCCTCTGGGAGTTCTATTGTTAATTTGTGAGGAGTCACCATATTGTTTTGTCCAGTTTCTGCAACATTTTACGTTCCCATCAGTAGTGGAGGAGCCTTCCAATGTTTCCACGTCTTTTCAGCCACTGGTGACTTTTTATTTATTTGTTTATAGTAGCCATCTTACCCAACCCTGATGTCTACCCCTGAACTACATGTCCAGACCCTCTCCTTTAAAAAAAAATTTTTTTTTGAGTCAGAGTCTAAGTTGCCCAGATCATCCTTGAACTTGTTATGCTCCTTCCTCAACCTCCCAGGGAACCTGGATCAGAGGCCTTCAAGGGCATGCCCAGCAGTAGCCATCTTCCTGGGTGAGAGATGGTGTTCTTTCTGATTCATTTGACCAAAATAAAATCTTTAGCCCACACTTCTATGGACAATGGAGAGCTAAACATGACTCAGTTATGGAACTGTTTGGGGCATGTTTAGATTGAAGCCTGGAAGGTTGGACAGGCATACAGCTGACCGGGTGATATGAACTGGGAGATAATATAATATAAAACTGCTTCCATGTTTATGAGGACAACAGGTGGGACAAAGGAGGCAGGGTTTGTTTCTCTCAAGGGGAATGCCTTGTAAACAAAACCTGGAACAAAGATTCTACTGTGAATATATCACACTATGACTTTTAAAGAAAAATTTACTCTTAGTTTTAGTTGGACAGTATACCTTTATTTTGTTTATTTAATTTTATGTGGTGCTGAGGATCAAACCCAGTGCCATTCATGTGCTAGGTGAGTGCTCTACTGCTGAGCCACCACCCCAGCCCTGTATTTTTATTTTTTATTTGCCAGTGTGGGGGATCCCACTCAGGGCCTGGAGCTAGGCAGCTGTTCTGCCACTGAGTTACATTACCAGCTCCCTCTCCCATTTTTTGTGAGAAAGTCTTACTAAGTTGCTCAGGATGGCCTCAAATTTTCAATCCTCCTACCTCAGCTTCCTGAGTAGCGGGGATTTCAGTTGTATGCCACACCTAACACAATCTACTTCTCCTTTGTTCAACTTGTTCCAGCTTTGACCATTAGAAGCTGTTGCTCTTGCCTCCTGTGTCCCTTTGACATACAGACCCTCACCTGTGTAGGTTTTTGCTTTGTTCTTAATTATTAGCACTGCCTGCTTTCAGCCACCAGGGGGTGCTCCAGGCTCAGCTGCATCTTTCCTGTCCTGTGTAATGATCAACCCCTTCTACCAGAGGAAGCTTCCCTTCAACTGTACAGGTAAAAATGTAGGCATCTGGGAAGAAACAGAGGACTTACCTCAGGGATTCTCACTAAGATCAAGTCACAAATATGTTGCTTTTTTAACCTGAGTTAAATAATAGAAATTCAACATAAATAACTCATATTTATAGAATTTTCTAATCAATGTAGACTCCTTGGTTCCAAGAGGGATTTGAGGTGGTTTCTGATGTTACCATTGTGCATAGGAGAACTTGTCATTTCCTGAATGTGGGGTGGCCATGGCCTCCCTTGGTTCCTCTGCTTCCCTCACCTCCCCCACCTGCTCTTGTACATCAGAGTTGTGGGGACAACAAGAGCGCCTCAGTCCCCCAGGAGATTGTAAGGTTTCTGAGGGGCCTGTTCTTCCTCCAGCAGACATGACCCGCAAGTCTTTGTTGATTTTTCTAGTTGAAGAATGTGCCAGAAGTCCTTGAAGGTAGAGTTCTAGATACTGTCCTCCCAATAAGTCATGTTCTCCAGAGGACCACGGCTCTCATAGAATTTAATTTCACAGCCAAAAGCTCAGTGAAACTTGTTGGGTTTTTTTGGCGGGGGGGGGGGGGGGGCTAGGGATTAAAGTCAGTGCTTTTGGCACGCTTGAAAGCACTCTACCACTGAGCAACACTCCCAGCCCCTGAAACCTGCTTTGAGGGCTCTCTCCTCACCTGGATGACAAGCATCTTAATTGGAGGGACAACATCTTTCTTACTTACCTTTGTAATTCCTGTTTTTTTTTTTTTTTTTTTGAACTGAGGATTAAACTGAGGGGTCCTGTACCACTTAGCTTCATCATCAGTCCTTTTTAATTTTTATTTGGAGACAGGTTCTCACTAAGTTGCCCAGGCTCAGATCAAACTTGCAATCCTCCTGCCTGGGCCTCTGGATCTCTGGGATGACAGATGTGTGCCACCACACCCTGCTCATGGAGTACTTCTCTGATCATGAGATTTCAAGTGTCTAAGTGGCCAGGTACAGTTGGATCAAACCACTAACTTGATGACTGGAACTAACTCACATTACCTTTTGGTGCCTCAGTCAACGCTGTAAGCTGCAGTGATTGGGCCATGAGAAGTGGCAATGCCTGTAATCCTAGTGACTTGGGAGTCTGAGGCAGGAAAGTCACCAAGTTGAGGCCAGCAGGGCAAATTAGTCTGATATCTCAAAAGGGATGGGGTTATAGCTCAGGGGGAGAGCACTTTCCTAGTATGCTTGAGAACCTCTGTTTCATCCCAGTCAGTCAAGCAAAAGCCATAGAAAACCCAAACATTTATATAGAGCTTAGTGATGGGGACTGGGCCCAGGGTTTTAAGCATGCACCCCAACATGGAGCTACATCTGGAGCTGGTGGCATAATCCTATTTCCACTGATTAGGAAAGCTGGTCACCTTCATAGTAAAATAAAGGTTTTGATTTCTTATTCGGAGAGAAGGGAAATGAATTCTTATTTTTATTTTTAATTTTTCTTCTCTTATACCAGATATGGGCAGCAAGGGAACACTTATTTGTCTGTACCCAGTGGGATAAGGGCTAAGCAAAACCATGCAAAATCCTAAGTCCCCTAGAGGACAATGTCTTTAGGTTAAATGCTGACAGACATAAGCATGTCTCCTGAGAACTTTCAGCAACCCCAGTGGACTAGTTCAGGGTCAGATACCCTCCGGATGATTAACTAAGCCATATGAAGTTGAACCTAGTAGAGAAACCAGGAGGTCCAAGTGTCAAGTAGTAGTTAGTAATGAGCAGTAAAATTTGAGCCAATAACACAGCAGGGTCCTGAGATTTTTTTGATTATTATTATTTTTTTCACAACAATCAGGTAATTTTCAGAATATCTGAGAATAATCAGATGGAAAAGAATTGAGTCTATTAAGGAATACTGTCAAGAAAGAGATCAACCAGGCTAATTCCTGGCAACATCTACTGAGATCATTGTAAAGTTAGTATTTGTGGCCATAGGATTCTCAATGTATTTCTAAGGGAAATTTCATTAATAGCACAGATGCACTAAGATGAAGTCTGCCCTCACTGACCCCAGCACCTGCATGAAGATAGGATTGACTTGTGGATGCAGCCCCCCTGAATAGGATGGTCACCATGACAGTTCCAGAGAGGAGCCACTAGGGTCAAAAACTCCTCCAGCAGGTGGGAAGGGGCAGACCAGCATCTGACTGGTAAAGACTGCAGGAGGGGAACCCACTTCTCCTGGTAAACAGCAAAGAGCATTCAAGTTGGGAGCAGCACTGGTTCCTTTGCCCTTCTCTGCTGGAGTCCACCCACTCTCTCTCTCAGCTCTCTGCAGAGCCCTACTGTGCTCTCACTCCTACAAGAAAAATTCTCTTGCTTGGCTTTTTCTGTCTGACTTTAGATTATCCTCCATGAGGACACCAGACCTGAGGTTTGGAGCTTGAGCTCCCCAGTCTCCTGTGACACTGGGTCCTTCTGTGAGCAAGACTTTGAACCTTGGAACAACAAATGAAGAATGCCATAGGAAAGGCATAAAGAACCCAAAGGGGAAGGCCAAAGGGCAGACCATGATCTAGTGACTGATGTTCCTTCTGGGAAAACAGGAAGTAGCTGTTGGTCTGATGGCCTGTCTCCTGCACTATGCACTCTCTCCAAATTACACAAAGACTCTATTTGAGCTAAATGTAATTTCAGAATGGAAATTCCATTTGTTGTGTGAGGTAGATA
This sequence comes from Ictidomys tridecemlineatus, assembly GCF_052094955.1. NCBI lineage: Eukaryota > Metazoa > Chordata > Mammalia > Rodentia > Sciuridae > Ictidomys > Ictidomys tridecemlineatus. Next base: position 98,018,375 of record NC_135486.1, read on the forward strand.
TGAAATTGAATAGTTTAACAATAATTTCACATCTTAAAGTTTAGAAGACATTTTTAAAAATAGTAATCAATGACATATGTTCTATATAACCAACATTAGGAACATAGCTCAGATAGCTGAGTTAATTATAACATTGCATATATATATTAAAAAAAAGACTCTATTTGAGTTGGTACTGAACACTATATAATGTTAAGTGACTCAGAAAGTCAAAGGTGGAATGTTTTTCAAATACCTAAAAGGTAGTCTAAAATGAAAGAGAGGAAAGAGAGACAGACAGACCAGATACAGAGGCAGAGAAAGAGAGAGAGAGAGAGACAGAAAGATAGAGAGATGGAGACACAGGAAAAAAGGGGGTGGGGGAATTCCATCAAAATTAAAGCAAAATCAGGGAGCAGAAGAAGGGGATTGAGAGAATGGGACAGGGGAAAAGAGTGAAATGAATCTGGCTTAAGTTTCCAAAGTACATACATGAACATACTGCAATGAATCTCACTTTTCTATGTAACTGCAAAACCTTAACTTTTATCAAAAAAAAAAAAAAAAAAAGGAAAAAACGAAGTAAATAATCAGGAGGATCAGTAGAGGAGTGGAAAGGGAACAGTGGGAGGGAAGAGGGGAAGGGTACAGGTAAATACTGAGGACTTGATTGGAGTAAATTATTTCATACATTTATAATTATGTCAAAATGAAGTTGAATGTATGTATAACTATTATGAAACAATAAAACAAAGACAGTATTTAAGAACTGACAACATGGAGCAACATTCTGGAAGTAACTCCTTGCTAAAGAAACAATGAAAAATGAGGGGGAAAAGAAAGCAGATAAAATGCCAATCACCTGCAGAGTTTACAAAAGGTGTTACAAAACCATCTTACAAAAAGAACTTGTAGTTCTGTAAGAAATTTTAAATTATCCTAGACTTCATTAGGCTTTTCAGGGAGTGATTTATTTCACACACTTAAAAAAAAAAAGCAGTTTAGGAATAAACATTTGAATTTTACTGGTTTAGCAGTGGAAAGAACAGTCACTGGGTGACTATTAATAGATTGAAGCTATGAAGTTAAAGAGTGTGGGTCAGGTCCAGGCTCAGTCTTTGGTCATGGAGTGTCCCTGCCAAGTCTCTGAACCCAGGATCCTGGGTGAGGCAAGGAGGGTCTTTGGGGTTAGAAACAGATAGCAGGAGAACAAGGCGTACCGATGACAGTGCCCCCGCCCTGACCCAATGACTCAGGGCTTCTCCCGCATACCCACAATCCCATCCAGAGGCCGAGCCCAGGAGGCGGAACTGAGGGTGTCGCGCAGGCAGCTACTTAGTCCCCGGGTCGAGTTGCCCCTCCCCCGCCGGGAGGCGCCTTGCCCAGGAATAAAGTGGGGCCGGCGCTGGGGTTGGCGTACTCGCGGGGCAATGGTGTGGCAGCGCACAGGTGCTCTCGTGCAGATGGTGCTGGGGCACCACAGCCCGCGCTGTGGTATCCTTTGCGCTGAGCTGGGCTCCTGCCAGACTGAGCACCAAGCCTCCACTTTGGAGGTGGCCTCAGGTCTAAGTGGTGGCCTCTAGTGTGCAGGACAGCCACTGCGCTTGCTCTACTGGGTCCTCTGCGCCATTGTCTTCCGATAGTCAATGGGTGGGGAGACTGAATCTCCAGCTCTGGTGGCCCTCACTCCGGCAATCCGGGTGGTCTGGTGGCTTCTATGGTGTCGCACTTGAGGTCTTGCCTTAGACAGCTGCCTTGTCATGTTCTGCAGACGGTGTGCACGAACTCTGCGAATGCCTGGAGACCAAGAAGTGCAGTGTAAACAGGAGCACAGAGCTGCCAGGAAGGGATCTAGGGGACAGGCCACGAGAATCCTCTCAATTGGGGACACCATTTTTCTGAGAGGGTGGGAGATGGACATATCCGCCCTGCCCAAGTCCACTGGCTGCAGGGGGAACTCAGGGGCGCTCTGTGCTCTGTGGAACCCTCTGGTGGCCTGGGGACCCTGGCAGAATCCTGCACTGGTGTCTGGAAAAGAACTTAGAATCTTGAGCCTGTGTCTTCCTTGAGTCTTCAGAAGTGAATCCTAGAAGGAATGTGTGTGCCAGGATTATAAGGGAGGAGCAGACCCTGAAGTATGTTACTGTGAATGGGACCCTCCGGAATCTAATCCGTTTCTTGAACTGCTTTTGCCTGCTCAGTTTAAACCTTGATAAGGGAGTACTTTTGGAAACTGTAGAAAACTGCCTGGAGGTTTTCCTTAGGCCAATAGCCTCTCTTCTGCTTTTTGTTAACATCCTGAATCTCTCTTAATGTTGGTTCTAATAGCTGTTTCTTGGACTTTCAGTGTTGCTCTTCCCACTGGGTTTCCAAACAGTCATGTGGGAGAAGATTGAAAGTTTAAAATTTGTCCCTAGAATGATAAGGAGACCCCAGGTGAGGATGTCAGCTCATTTTCCAAGTGAGTAACAGAGACTAGGAGAGATTAAAAATCTGGACCAAGATCATTTAACTAAGCCAATGTTAGTCATAGTGTGGTCCATGAAGCAGTGTCATCTGCATCCCCTGGGAACTTGTCAGAAGAAGTGGTTAGAAAAGGACTTCTTCTGGGCAGGTGTAGCTTAGTTTGTTTAACTCAGTGGTAGAGGGCTTGCCTAGTACCACAGGGCCCTGGGTTTCATCCTGGGAGAGGTGGGGAATGCAAATTCTAAAGCTCAACTCAACTCAGACTGCAGAATAAGAATCTAGGGTGGGGCCCTGAAGTCTCTTTTATCTTGGTGCTTCTGTTGCAGGCTAAATATTGAGAGTCATTGATGCACTGGGACTGGATATATTTAGGAGTGGAATTTAAGTTTCCTGGTCCAGTCTCTCATTACTTTGTTTTCCCTCTCTGCTATTTTGGGGATAGAACCCAAAGTATGGTACAAGCTTGGCAAATCCTCTACCACTAAGCTACATAGTCAACCCTCTCAATATTTTTTAAGATTGGATTTTCTGACCATGCTTGTTTTTATTATAATAGTGTTCTGCTTAACATTGTTTTTTTTCATGGATATTTTTTTTTTAATTTTTTTTTTAAGAGAGAGTGAGAGAGAGGGGGACAGAGAGAGAGAGAGAGAATTTTAACATTTATTTATTTTTTCTTAGTTCTTGGTGGACACAACATCTTTGTTGGTATGTGGTGCTGCTGAGGATCGAACCCGGGCCGCACGCATGCTAGGCGAGCGCGCTACCGCTTGAGCCACCTCCCCAGCCCCTTCATGGATATTTTCATATTGATTTTTTCATATATATGTTGAATATGACTTTCTGTGATGATGGAATGTTCTATGCCTGGACTATTCAATATAGTAGTACCAATCATGTGTGGCTATTGAGCCTTGAAATAGGCCCAGTGCACTTGAGGAACTGCATTTTGACATTGAATTAATTTCGGCTTAAATAGCCAGAGGAGCCTGAAGGCTATAATCTTGGATGGCACCGGCCAAGATTTGCAGTGAATGTCCCTTAATTAGACTTCTTGAAGTTTTGTGACAGTTTTTCTCCAGTCTTCATTGTTTCCTAGAAAGGTGGATTTGTAATAAGGACTCATCATTTTTGAAGTGTAAAACGTTATCTTTTTTTTTTTTTTACATGAAGATTAGCAGAAAGGGGAACATAAATATCTAACTCATTCCACCAGTCACAAATCATTTGTAAACTTTTTGGTTTCCTTTCCTATGCATATGAATTACAAAACTAGGACTATATCATATGAGTTTTTGCATCCATTGTTTTCACTTAACTTTAGATCATAAACCTTTTTCATGCCATTAAAATTTTACCAAATAAAACAAGAAGAAAGAAACCATAGTGGAGAGTCACCAAGCACATTAACTAGAGTCTGAGATCTGAGTGTCTTTGCAATGACAATATGCTGAGAGTCGTTGACCCAGGGTGTTAACCCCTCTGCCTCTGAGAGAGCATACAGGACCTCATAATTCTGACTTGGCTTGCATCCCTCCTGGACTATAAAAATGTCACCATATTCCTTAGAGACATCATTTAAGAAATGAACATGTTCAACCCAGGAGGCTGAGGCAGGAGGATTGCAAATTCAAGAACAGCCTCAACAACTTAGTGAGGCCCTAAACAATTTAGTGACAGCCTGTTTCAAAATACAAAAAAATTAATAATGCTGAGGATGTGGCCCAGTGGTTAATTGCTCTAGGTTCAATGTCCAGTACCAATAATAGTAATAATAATAATTAACAAAAACAACAACAACAATATATTTGTGAGAAGTGACTTTCTGAGGAACTCTTTTAGTTAAAGAAACAATGAAAAAATAAAATAGAAACAATGAGATACTGTGTCAACAATAAATAATTTGGAGTTACAAGATAGGAAAGACACTTTACAAAAAGATTTTTCTAGTCTTTACAGTTAGTTAATATGAGACTAGACTCTGGGGCTCACACTATGGGAGTCATCACTAGTTAGCTGCATCCAAGGACCAACTAAACTGTTTCTATTATTTTGGACTGACATCCCACTCAATTGAATACTTTTTGTGAGTAGACCATCTTCTCTCCTTATTTCTAGAGCTGGACCTTTGCGTTTTTTTTTTTGTTTGTTTGTTTGTTTTTTTTTGTAATTTAATTAGAAGGTGGTCACATGGATTAAGACAGATTGAAACTGTGAAGAAGGGTTTGAATTCTGTCCTGGCTATCCAGTTATGGTGTTGTAGGGACAAACGAGGCAAGGCACCAAAGATAGCAGGAAACAGTTTTATTTGGCTGCAGCCAGGTTCAGAGGGTACAGACTTTGCTGTAATCAATTAATCCCCTGAACCTCGAGTTCAGGGAGTTTCAGAGTTTTATACCCAGCATGTAAGGGGAGGGGCTCAGAAGTTCATAGTCTGCAGAAGTTCACACAAAAGCAGCTTTTTCCTTCACTGTTTTAGGCAAGTTAACTCTTCAAGGACAACACCTGAGAAAGGGAGAGCTTCTTCTCCCCTTTCTTTCTTTCTTCCCCTGCCAGCTGTTACCGTGGAGCCCAATTGGTATCTTCTTCTTATCTTAAAAAATGTATACATCTCTGTGAAGCTCAGCTCAAGGCCAGAAGCCTCATTAGCACATTTCTACAAACTACTATCCTGGATACATTTGTGAAAAATTATTAAGGGGGTGCCCAGCACCTGGAGTGCTGTATCTTCCTGGCCAGTGGCCAAGCTAAACAGGGCAACAGGAAAATAGGAAATTTATCCATATTGAACTTTTTCTCAGAGACTCTTTGGCTGACAGTCCCAAAATTAGCCATGGTGAGAATTCCTGGAGAAGCCCAGTTAAGACTTTTTCTGTGGAGAGAGGGGGTGCCACTTCAGCTACACTTCAATCATGCTCAAAAACATCCCATTGAGTTCGGAGTGTTGGAGATTTAGAATGATTTCCAAACACAAGGTTTCCATGCGTTGTTGGCAGTGTTGTGAAATACCAATCAGTGTCCACACCATTACGATTTTGATTCCTGTGTGGATGGTGGCACTTTCACCACTTGCCTTTACTTCTGATTTCTAATGAAATTCCTAACTTTCTTCTCAGTTTTCTTGTATTCTGAACTATGTGAAGTGCTTCACTGGACCCAATATTATGGCTATGCACACAATGCTGATAAACAAACCTCCAGGTACTGGTAAGAGGCTTTTATTTGTTAAAGAGAAGCAAGAAAAAAAAAAAGATTGTTTAATTAACATAGGTAAAGTTGATATTCTACCCTGGTCATGTGTGTAACTTTCAAATTGTGGGGACTGAATGTACATGCTTTTGTATGTCTTAATAGCTGATGTTATATCAAATCTAAATGAAATAATGACTTTAGATGTTGATTTTAGGGTTATTGCTAAATTTTCACATCACCTGATCCCCAAAAAAGCAGTTTAAGAAATGTGACTGTTCTTATATCTTAGACTCTTTCTATTGAACATCTCTGATCTTCATCAGCCATTCTTAGGATATCAAAAATTCTGTGTTCCTGATCTGAAGACATCATTATTACTAACAGAATGAAAGCAGTTACTACAAGTCACACTCAAGTCCTCATATTGCTTTGTGCTTGCCAAAAACTAGATTCTAAATCCTCACAGACACACTGAGTCTGAAGCAGATCCCGGGTGCATGCATTTTGGTACTCATCCCCAGAGATTTTACTACAGGTGGCTCTCTGACCTCACTAAGAGATTTTTTTTTTTTAATATATCAGCAGCAGAAATCAGCCATGAAAGGACTTTACTCTTTTCTACTCTTTATTCCTTCTGACAGCTGGGAAAGGTTTATGGGATAGGAGTGAAGCCCAGTGTCACTAAATGTCTTCCTCCATGGGTGACATGAGGTAGTCTGGGAATCAAGTTCCAAGAGCAAAGCTGGGGAAAATGACTGTATGGTCAGTGGTTCTGACTGGTCACTGATGATACACAGAACACCTACTGCTCTGTAAAGTAAGACCTATAAGGAAGCTGTTTTTGGCATCAGCCACTTTGAAGGGGACCTCAATTTTGACTCTATAACATTCTCTTCAACTTAATTCATCCTGCATTTTTTGTTTGTTTGTTTTTAATCCTTACTGCATACTAGCTAGCTCTGTTCAAATCCAGAGTGACAAAGGAAAAAGGCACAACAGGGATGATGGGGTATATGCAGTTTACTAGGAAAGAGTGTAAGCTCCCAGCACTAGAAACTCAGAAGAAAGTATAAGCCCCTGTTGACTGCTATTTTTGTTTTGTGCTGTTCTCTTGGGAATGATTTTCCATGGTGTTTGATGTGGTTGTATTTTACAGGTGCAGGTCAGTGCTTTTTTATTTGGGAATAGGATGAAAATTGTGAGGTTTAAGCCCCTTTTGACAGCAGTCTCATTTCAGGCAGGAAGACTTCCTGGCCTTGCACCAGGATCTGCACTTTTTCCCCTTCAGGCCCAGCAATCACATTGTTTGTGCTTGGACCGCCATGGAGCACATTGATCAGAACAATGGCTGTCTGGCTGTCCTCCCAGGCACCCACAAACTTCCCCTGAAGCCACATGACTACCCCCAGTGGTAGGCAGGTCTGTCTGACCACTGAGTCTGGATCAGAATCTCTTTCACTGTTGTAATTTCACATCAGGTGCAAAAAGCTTAGAAATGAGACTGTTTTCCTTTCTCGGCAAAGCATTGACCTGAAATTTGCAATCAGGATCAGGGGGAGTTCAAGGACATCACTAAAGTATTCATTTGATTTGTTTTTTCAACATGGGCTTGAAAGCCAGCCAGTGTGGAGACTTAGGTAGGATCTGTCTTGGATCTGAGATGACGAGGCCTGATGGCAGAGGTCAGGCATCAACCCTTCAACACCAGCAGAAGTGCCACTGACTGAAGACTCTGAGTAGAGGAGAGGGAGGGAGGGATTATCTCCTTGCACTTGAGAAAACCTACAGAGGCTCAGGGGTGGGAGGTGGATGGACAAGTTAGAATTTCCTGTCACAAAAAGATCTCCCTTGCTCTGTGTGATGTTGCAAAGCCTGTAATCCCAGAGGTATAGGGTATAGGAGGCTGAGGCAGGATTATTGTGAGTTCAACACTAGCTAGCCTCAGCAAATTAGCAAGGCTCTAAGCAATTTAGACCCTATCTGTATAAAAAGGGCTAGGGATGTGGCTCAGTGGTAAGTGCCCCTGTGTTTAATCCCTGGTATGAAAAAAATACAAAGACCATCTCCATGTACGCATGGGGATCTAGGCTAAGGAGTAGGAAAGACAAAAGGAGCTCACAATCCAGATGGGCTGGGGACTGGCAGCACATTTTGAGTAGTAGAGGAAGAGGAGAGTCTGAAAATGTATCAGATGGGCTGGGGACTGGCAGCACATTTTGAGTAGTAGAGGAAGAGGAGAGTCTGAAAATGTATGTTAGGACCAGATTAAAGAGACTGTAATAGGATTCTAAGTTTCCAGGTTATATGGGGATATTGGGGTCCTTCTATTTTTTAGGAAGCTAAAGAGACACTTTTCTAAAAAAAAAAAGTTTCTTGAGCTGTGTCATGATGATAAAATTTTGAAATGTATATAATTTGATTATTTTTCACACACACACACACACACACACACACATACACACACATATCTGGTAACAATCAAGAGAATCCATTCTACTTCCTGCCCCAGGCAACCACTCATCTGCTTTCGGTTCCTGTAGATTAGTTTATATTTTATAAAATGTCATATAAGTATTATGGTGTGTGTGTGTGTGTGTGTGTGTGTGTGTGTGTGTGTGTGGCTTCTGATGGTTAGCATGTTATTTTGAGTTTCACCAAAGCTGACACATCTCAATAGCTCTTTCCTTTCCATTCCTAAGTAGTATTCCGTGGCATGGCTGAACAATGGTTTGTTTATCCATTCAAATGTTGATGCTGGGAAGCTACTCTGTACTTCTGCACCCAAGAATGGTGAGGTCCTATCCATTCTTGAAGAATATGATCTCAGGTCTGGGGCACAATTGATTCCCTAGAGGTGTAGGAGCTCATGTTATGCTCAAATTCGGGACCCTCAAAAGACCACCAGAGACCAAGATTGATGTAAGCAGCAAAGAGGTGTTTATTGCAAGCTAGCTTGGTCCTCCACATGCACACACAGCAACTGGTGACGCTGAGAGACCCCAAGCCCAGGGTTTGCAGCAGTTTTATACATTCTTTGGAGAAGGCAGGGACCCCCACATACATCACAGCATCTCTTAGCAAATCATCACACACCTCGGGAAAATCAAATAACAACTCTAAAACATGATTAGCACATTCACTGGCTGGAACAAGTTGGGTAGGGGTGATTGGTTACTTTAAGAGGAGGATTCATTTGAATTGATTGGTTTAAGCCAAGAGGGGTGTTCCTGCTGAACTACATGGTTTCCCAACACCATAAACCACTGGGAGGGTCATCTGGCATCCCAGGTATTTCCTTGTCTCATGCTGATTGTGGCTGCTAGGGGGTTGCTGTGGGTCCCCACGTAGCCTGACTGAGTCAGGGACACCTGGCACAGCAGATCTCTCCTGTTATTTGTAGATAAACAACTTAGCAGGGTGGGAATGTGCCTAGGAGTGCTCTGTGGGTCTTTCCAAGGACAAAGGTCATGCTCCTTCCTTGGACAGGTTTTGCTCTGAGGTAGAGGCTGGTTTTCACTCAGAGGCAGCAAAACCAGAGAGCAGATCTCAGCCTTTTTGATGCCAGACCAGAAAATCCTGAAACCCCTGATGATGGTCAGAATGGAAAGGGCAGCTGTGGTGAGCAAGGAGACTGAGTCTTGCTTCTGTCGGATGTGAAGACTGTGGCCTCAAGGGCTTCTCTCTCTGAATTCTTGTGTTCTGTGGAAATATTTGAGTCTGAATCCTGTTATAAAAGTGGAAATTGTGAAATTCATCAGTTAAGTTCAGGGACAGGCTGTGGGGGTTGTTAGCCCTCCCCCCTTCCCTCCTGACCTGCAGGAAAGATTGGGGGAGCATGCCCTACCAGAACAAGCCAAGAAAGGCAAAGATCTACTAAATGTCGACTGGCCACCCACACCCAGCCCTCCCTCGCCTGAAGACAATCAGTCACGCCAGGGAAAACAGTCAAAGCAGGATCTCGTTTATTGAGAAAACACACACAGCTAATATAATGTACAGGAGCCAATCAAGGTAAAGGTCAGCAGTGTGGGGAGAGTTCTCCTGTACACCCATCCTACAGGCAGTAATGGGAGACATGAGCTGTCTGAGCTGTCCGTGAGGGCAGAAGGGTTCTGAGCCCATCTTAGAGGTAGTCAGATTTTCATCATAACCCACGGCAATGCCTTCTGGCTAATCGCTAGGTGCTCTCTTAGCCACTTGACCTTGGTCCCAGGACTGGGAAGCGGGTAGCAGCCAGCAAGTTAGGTTTCTCTTTTCTGATGCAACGTGTCCCATGTTACATCATGCCCTACAACAGGTAAGGGTTGGTGCAATCCTAAGGAGGCTTATTGAGCAGAAGGGAATGGTGTCCAAGGTTTTGGGAGCAGACAGGTCTCTGAGATGCTGCTGAGATTTGCAGCAGTGGCAGTGGAAGGTCTGCTTAGCTTAGCTGGAGACTATAGCTAGGAGACTATAGTTGGCCAGGAAAGAAGGGCACTGGGTCAAAGTCACAATGTTGTGCAGTAGGACAATGATTATTCCCCAAAAGGATACTCTTAGCATGAGGAAAGGGACACTTCTGCCCAGATGCATAAAGGCTCATTGACTGTAGTCACTTCTCACTTCAGTTTCTATAATAAGGACATACATATTTCCTGGAGTTAAGACTACTTTTGGAAATAGTTATCAACAAACACAGTATTTAAGCTTGCTGTTCATTTTTTATTCTGAATATGACATAAGTCCTTTGAACTTAGAAAAATTGATCATGTTCTGCACTTAGTTTGGGGAGAATTAGCCTCTTCAAGACACCCTGAGTAAAACAAGAATGATGTGAACAAAATTCTAGCTGAGGAGAATGGGGCAAGGATGTTAAGATTGAGGCTGGAAATAAGAGAAAGGTGTTCACCTGCATTCACCACAAGAGTCAGAACTGATCTGATTATTTATAATTCAAGGTAAAGTTCAACATTTTTCAATTGGTTAAAAAAATCGATGATTTTAATATGAAGAGGTATTCCTTTTTTGTGTGCTGGGATTCAAACCCAAGGCCCTGCACATCTGAATGTGTTCCTAGTCCCTTTGTGGGTCAGCTACCTTGTTGCGGAGGGGGGGGGGTAGAGATGCGGAATCAAAACACAGACTCCGGGAGCTGGTGGGAGAACTGGCTGGAGACCCCACCTCAGGTCGTTGTCCAGTAGCTCAGTTTATTTTTGGAATGCACATAACTGTTATAGGGTTCTTGTGGGGAGTGCCTGTCAATCATATATAAGCAAGACAATATCCATAAGCCAATCATCTTCTGCCTAATGTAACCGCATTATTAGGAAACTCTAAATATTGCTGTCATGGTAGAAAGCAATCTGAAAGGGTCTTTGGCCCTTACTGAGTCTGGGGTTTCATGCCCTGAAGCCCCTGACTCTTGGTTTCCTGGCCTGGTATTTTGGCAAGGCTAACCACAAGTGCTGAGGATGTGGTTTCACCCCATCCTGCAGGCGCTCCTGTCAGGCCTGAAGGAAGGTGGATATTTTAGGCACTTCTGAGTTGCTCGTAGCTGCTTGCTGAGACTGAAAGTTATTCCAACACACATCCTAGGCAAATCCTCCACCACTGGGCTACATCTCCATTCTTTTGTAAAAATCTTAATTTCAGATGGGGTGTTGGTAAGTTTGCTTAGGCTGCCCTGAACTTGTGATGCCAGGTCTCAGCCTCCCAAGTAGCTGGGATCACAGGTGTGTACCACTGTACCCACAGCATGTGATGTTCAAAACCCAGACATATGACAGATTTTTTCATTAGTTTTAATTTAAGAAACTAATTTGATATGTCTTTATCTTGGTAGAAGTCGGAGAACCCTTGCTGTCCCTGCCAAGTCATACACAAAGCATTGGTTTCTTCCTCCAGTGTAGACTGTGCCTCTCTTATGTGTTCCAGGGTGGAGTTAACCCCATGTCCCATAGGATCCAGAACTATGACCAAGACCATGCCCGAGTGCACCTTGTGATGCAGAAGGGAGACACCCATTGCTCATACATGGATCTGATCGGAACCAAACTCAAGGATTCTAGAAAGTATGCATCCACGTTGTTCCAGTTTTGAAAGATGAATGGGTTCAAAAGAGAAAATCATAGGTACATGTAAAAGGTAACATGTAAAAGATTTATGACTTTTCACTAAACTAGACTGTTTTTTCCAATTTACTTACCAGGAAGTATATTTGCCTTCCTTGTGCTTTTTTTTTTGCTCTACTCAGTCAGAAGTCAGGTGCCTCTAGGATTCTAAACCTGTTACTTTTAAATCTTGGTCATTTGTGAAATTGCTTCAGAGTGTCTCACCATATAGTGCACTGCCTTGTGGCTGAAATACTAAAATAGCATGTTAACTTAGCAATTTTTCTATATTTTCAATGACTATATGTTCTGGAAAAATACTTACCATTTTTACATGGATGTAAAAGTGCACACTTTTCCTTTTGCTTTGCCTGTTATGGTTGTGCATGACACTGGAGCCTGCACAAGAAATGGAATCTGTACTCCAGAAATTTGAAATTTGGTATGAAGTAGAAGATCCTTTTGACAGGTGTGATTGCCTTAAGATAACTAAATCATGACAAAGAAGGTGAATTCTAGCTATTGTTTTTCCACTTAGAACTGTTTATACTTTTTTTTTTCTGGAAAAAGGAGAGCTAAGTAACCTCAGCCTTACCTTCAGCAGGAAACAAGCTGGGTAATAATATCAACGTGTTGACCCCTAAATGTCACTTCTGATTGAGAAGTGTGCTATGTTCTTTCTCAAGATAATTTCAGCTTTCATATAACTTGCCACTGCAGTGACAACTTATTAACTAACTTTTATGACTAAGATGATGAACCACAGGGTGGTACATTTCTTTTTAGGATTTGGAGATATACACTCATTGAGAAAACTTAAGCTTAAAAATGTCAAGATCTGTTACTTAGGGACTTATGCCCCCTGTCCTATATATACCTTAAAAAAGTATATACCACAGCTAGTTAAATTTCCTTTTTTGTAATTTATTAATTAGGATTTAGCTGGGGGGCTGGAAGGAGAGGATGACTTACAAAAAGACAGATTTAGGATGCCATGGAGGGGTCTGGCAGTTTGTAAGTCAAATCCTGGTTGGGTGCAGTATTGCATGCCTATGATTAATATTTCTATCAGGCAATCCAGTCAGACTTCAAAGAGCAATTCTGGGGTCAGTGTTGCTTTTAGTAAATGTGCATCTGGAGTTTTATGAGAGGCATAATGTGTGTGGAACAGAGATGAAGGATCAGGAATGCTTAGGGATGAGGGGCAGGAGACAGTATTTCGTGTGTTTTCTTAATTGGTACACATCACTTGGAAAGTATCTGTTTTTAAGTAGCAGATATTCAATGATGCTGATGAGCAATAGATAAATTATCAATCAGTACGATTAAATGAATAACTTTACTTTATATAAAACACACATTTTAGGCTCTGAACCAAGAAGCTATTCCTATTTATTTTAATTGTATGAGATAATGAGAGTATAGGTATGTCCCTTCCTCTAAGGGACTGAGAATGATGAAAACTCTGGGCCACCCAGGATGCTTTAGGTCACTGCCCACCAGTGGATGGGCCATTGAGAACCATCAGAACAGCTTTCCAGGGTGGAGAGTCTTGCTTCTCCCTTTAGAACTTACAGATGTGCCCCTTGTCTGAAAATACTCCACAATTGGAGATTCAACCAACCGAATTGTTAGAAAATACTTAAACTATTTAAAAATAATTGCATCTGTACTGAACATGTACAGACATTTTAAAAATCCCTACTATTACAGTGTATTTGAATAGTGTTTCTATTGTACCAAGTGCTAAAAGAAATCTAGAGTGATTTGAAATATAAGGGAGGATGTACAGAGGTTATTTTATTGTAGGGACTTGAGCATCCATGTACTTTGGTATCTAAGTGGTCCTGGAACAATTCATTAAATTTGAAGTTTATGAAGGTTGTGCTAAAGGAACACCTCCCATATTTACATAATTTACTTTATAAGTTAGAATTAATCAGGTGTTCTTAGAATAATAATAGAATTACCATATCAACTTTTTGATATGGTTTATAATTCTAATGTATATAAACACTTCCATGTCCCTTTTCTCATTTTCTTCACCAGAACCCAATGAACAGTCTGTATAGTACTTACTATAAAGGAAGAATTAGCATTTCAGACACTGGTCTAACTAACAGAGCTATATTTCACAGTCAGGCCTAATTTTGAAATAACTCTTTCCACCATACCCTGCTGTTGCTCAAAAATAAACAAGAGGGGCTGGGGTTTGAGCTCAGTTGCAGAGTGCTTACCTAATATGTATAAGGCACTGGGTTTGATCCTTAGCACCACATAAAAATAAACACATAAAATAAAGGCATTCTGTCCATCTACAACTACAAAAAGAAAAAAAAAACAAGAAATAAGAATTTCCCAACTGCATTATTAATAAATGCAGTAGGGTGCGTTGTGGCACATGCCTGTAAACTTCACAGTTTGGCTGAGGCAGGAGGATTGCAAGTGAGGCCAGCCTCAGCAACTTAGTGAGCCCCTGTTTCAAAATGGAAAATAAAAAGCCTGGGGATATGGATCAGTGGAGAGTGGCCCTGGGTTCCATCTCCAGTACCCTCTCCCCACACCAAGTAAGCCAGTATCCATGGTACCATGTTCACTACTCTGATCTCATCAGAGTTGCCACCTCAAAGTGGTTCAGGCAAGTAACAAAAAGCTAAGCCGAGAGAAGGGTTGTGAACTGCGGTGACTGAGCATCACAGCCACCTTCCCTGGTGCATTACCTGTGATCAGCAAGGCCAACAGCTTGGGGACCCACTGACTCTGTGTGCCTAGCACTGACATTGGCAATGAATTAATGTTGGCAAGAGAATTAATTGGAGTTTCAAAACTTGTTTTATTTACTGACCAATATTATTATAATAGTTTTAAAGTAACTTTTTAAAAATAGTTTTGTTATCTTATCATTTGTAGAGGCTAGAAATCTTGTCTTGTGGGAACAGGTTAAAGGAAGTGTTCTATAAACTCATTGTTTGGTTTATTTCTAGGATATTTTTATGTTTCAAGCACGACTTGTGAAAGGAGAAAGAACCAACATTTGAAACAGTCCTTAATTTTAACTCTTTTAAAGGAAATCAGAAGAAACAAGGAGTCTAAGGAAAATGTTTTCATATTGGGATGATGTAATCTTTTCTATCACTTGTTTTTTTTATAATTTTTTTATTTTTTTTTTATTGTTGGTCGTTCAAAACCTTACACAGTTCTTAATACATCATATTTCACAGTTTGATTCAAGCGGGTTATGAACTCCCAACTTTACCCCGTATATAGATTGCTGTATCACATCAGTTACCCTTCCATTGATTGACATATTGCCTTTCTAGTGTCTGATGTATTCTGCTGTTAGTCCTAATCTCTACTATCCCCCCTCTCCTTCCCTCCCCTCCCCTTTTCTCTCTCTACCCCTTCTACTGTAAATCATTTCTTCCACTTGTATTATCTTGTCTTACCCCTCCATTACATAGTTCTTGATATATCATATTTCACATTTTGATTCAAGTGGGTTATGCATTCCCATTTTACCCCGTATACAGCTTGCAGAATCACCTCAGTTACACTTCCATTGATTTACATATTGCCATCCTAGTGTCTGTTGTATTCTGCTGCCTTTCCTATCCTCTACTATCCCCCCTCCCCTCCCCTCCCCTCCCCTCTTCTCTCTCTACCCCCCCTACTGTAATTCATTCCTCCCCCTTGTATTATTTTTCCCTTTCCCCTCACTTCCTCTTGTATGTAATTTTGTATAACCCTAAGGGTCTCGTTCCATTTCCATGCAATTTCCCTTCTCTCTCCCTTTCCCTCCCACCTCTCAACCCTGTTTAATGATGGTCTTCTTCTCGTGCTCTTCTTCCCTAGTCTGTTCTTAATTACTCTCCTTATATCAAAGAAGACATTTGGCATTTGTTTTTTAGGGCTTGGCTAGCTTCGCTTAGCATAATCTGCTCTAATGCCATCCATTTCCCTCCAAATTCTATGATTTTGTCATTTCTTAATGCAGAGTAATACTCCATTGTGTATAAATGCCACATTTTTTTTATCCATTCGTCTATTGAAGGGCATCTAGGTTGGTTCCACAGTCTTGCTATTGTCTATCACTTGTTAACAAAATCAAGAAGCAAGTATTGGGCACTTTATTGTGTAGAGTTAATTTTTCAGTGCAATGAACTTAATGAAATATTGCTGTTTTCAGAAAAAATGCTTTGGGATTACAAATAATAAAGATGATGATTTAAGCATATTCAATAAGCTCCTTTCATTGAATCAGCTCTTTTTCCAGGCAAAAAAAATGTATTTTTTTGAAACCCAGTATGCACTGAGATAAACACCCCTCTCCCAGTAAACCCACCACCCTTTCCCAGTAAATCTACCATCTCCTACTTTCATGCCATGAGAGATTTCCAATGTGTAGTACATTGTGTAGTACATTCACATTTGGTGAAAGGAGTAAAAAGGACATCATGGGACCAAAATTAGGATGGGTCCTCATTCTCTGATTCAGGATTCCTTCCAAGACTTCTTCAACCTAGCAACTCTCCTTCAAAAACACAATATTTTTTCCTTTGTTTTTAAGGAATGTAAACAAGAGTAACTTCCCCTGTATTTCCTATTAAGCAGGGTAATTGAAAGCCTTTAGCATTTATGAATGAAACCTAAGCTGTTTCGAGGAACAGGGACATTTTAAGATTCTTTAGCCTGAATTGGGAGTGAGCCTGGACTGGGGATTAATTCCAATATAGCATTGTATTTTTATACCACTTGAGGGCAGCAAGGAGATATAGTCCTTATTTTAAAAATTCTAGTGAAGACTTCATTAAGAAAGAAACAACCTAGTGCCTTTCCTGTCATTCTGCTCAGCACAGGTTTTCCTACGTCTTGTGTTTCCACATTTGTTATTTTCTTAGCCACATATGGAAAGGAGTGAAGGCAAGAGAATCATTAAGAGGGCCTAAGAAAACTGGTTCTAGAATGGTAGGAATTAAAATGTAAATAAGGAATGCCAGTGCAAACACCATGCAGAGGGGACTGCTTTGATCTAGAATGAACTTTCAACTAGTTTCAGCATAATTTGTTCCTCCTGCCTGGGCCTCCTCAGTTGTTATGATTACAACCACATGTGCAAACATCCTACTCGAATGCTATTGACAAACCAAACTTCACCAGGGAAAAGAGCACACTTTATCAGTCCCCGTGTGCATCTGTGAGTGAAAGCCAACTCTTCTGTTAGGAACATGCAATTCTCATTTCATCTGTGTCCTTTCTATCCATTAGTTCACATAGCAATTTGTAGGTACACACTCTGTAGTGGGAAGGGGAATGACGGCAGGATGACTAGGGCTGTTTTTCACCCATGCGCACCCTCCTTGTGAAGTGTGGGAGCAAACCTCTGCTGGAACATCCATTGACAGAACTCTTTTCAATTTACTGAACTGACACATCATCCCCAGTCAATGCTAATTATCCTTTCCCATTTCCCCTAGCCAGGGTCACCACATTCTACCTCCTGACTGTATGAATTTGGTTACTTTAGGGACACTCAGATACAAAGTATTTGTCTTTTCCTGACAGGTTATTTCACTTAGCACAGTGTCCTAGGTTCTTCCATGCTGTGGCATGTGTCAGAACGTCCATCCTTTTAAAAACTGAATAATATTCCATGGTATGTCTATATGGACCTCTGCTCATTGACTTCTCCATTGTGGGTTGCTTTCCTCCTTTTAGACTGTGAACAGTTCGGCTGTGAACATGAATGAGAACCTGCTTTCCATTCTTGAAGTATCTTTTGGCTTTCAATTCCAGAAATGAAATTGCTGGATAATAAGGAAGTTCTTTTTTTTCCCCCGGGGGTGGTGGTGGTGGTGTGTTGAATTCAGGGGCACTTAATCACTGAGCCACATCCCCAGTCCTTTCTCTGTATTTCATTGAAATTTCAAAATTTATTTTATTTCCTTCTGTGAGCAGGACTCTAGACTCTAGGACACAGGTGAAGAATGTCATGGGAAAGGCATAAAGAACCCAAAGGTGAAGGCCAAAGGGTAGGCCGTTTTCCAGTGGCTGATGTTCCCTCTGAACAAACACATAATACCTTATGGGCTGATGGTCACCATGTACTATGGCACTGTCACCAAATTACATAAAGACTCCATTAAAGACATGATAGCAAGTTTACAAGGAACAAAATTCTGGAAGTAACTCCATGCTAAAGAACTAATGAGAGAGCAGATGCAATGCCAATCATCTGCAGGTCTTACAACAAGATGTTACAAAGAGATCTTCCTAAAGAACTTTTAGTTCTGTAAAAAAAAATTCAAATTTTGCTAGACTTTATCACAATTTTCTGGAAGTCATTTATTTAATACACTTAAGGGGGAGGGGCAGGCAAACTAATATTTTGGGCTGGATTCGCAGTAAATTAAATCTCTTTGGAACAGCAGGACAGATTTTTAGGGATAAACCTTTGGATTATACTGGTTTAGCAGTGGAGAGAAGAGTCGCGAGGATGGCTGGTTGTTGATGGACTGAAGCTATGATCATCCAGGGAGGGTCCCTGTGGATTAGAAACAGCGCGCAGGAGAAGAAGGAGCCCAGGTGCCAGGGGACCCAGCTGACCCGGGGTCCTGGGAGTCTCTCCGCCGGGCCCGGGAGGCGGAGCCTGGGAGTCGCGCAGGGCAGCTGCGCCTTCCCTCTCTCGCCAGGAGGCGGGGCGGCCCGGAAATGAAGTGGAGCCCGGGCCCCGCGGGTGGGTGTCCTCGCCGCCGCCATGGAGCAGCAGCGGGCCGCCACTCGCCTGCGGATGGTTCTGGGGCACCTCGGCCGTCCTTTGGCCGGTGCCGTGGTATCCTTTGGGCTGGGCTGGGCTCCGTCCAGATGGAGCACAGCAGCCTAGTTCTTGGGGGTGGCCCGGGCCTAGGTGGTGGCCTCCAGGGCGCAGGAGGGACACTTCGCATGCCCTTTTTGACCCTCCGCTCTGCTATCCCTGCAAAGGTGACATCTCAAACTGGCGCCCGCGAGCGGGGTGGAGGCTGGCCCCCACGCCCTCAAGGGCTTCTTTCCTGGCGATTGGTACAGGACCCTCCTGGTTTCCGTGGCAGCTATCGCGTCGCTCCACCTTTCTGGTCCTTCTTAGAGAGGGGGTGGGTCCCAAAGGAGGCCTTGCCATAGTCAGCTGCCTTGTCATTTTCTGCACTGAGTGTGCACGACCTCTGCGAATGAATATCTGGAGACCAAAAAATGCCCCAGGACAATCATACAGAAGCATAGAGCTGACTGGAAGGGACTTAGAGGACAGGCCACTAGAATGGTGGAATCCTCTCTCAGCCTCAGCTTCTGGTTGCTCCTCTTGCTAGTGGAGCTCTGTGCTCTGTGGCAGCCTCTGGTGATCTGGGGACCCTGGCAGTGTCTGCTTTGGTGTTTGGAAAAGGATTTAGAATCCAGCACCTGGGTTGTCCTTGAGTCTTCAGAAGTGAATGCCAGCAGGGTGTGTGTGCCAGGTTATAGGGGAGGAACAGATCCAGAAATGTGTGAGTGTGAATAGGACCCACTAATCAAATCGGTTTCTTGAACTGCTTTTGCCTGCTCACTTTAAGCCTTCTCATTCAGAGAGTGCTTTGGGAAGCTCTGTAGGAACTGCCTGGAGTTTTTCCTTAGGCCAGTAGCCTCTCTCTTTTTTTTTTTTTCTGCTTTTTGTTAACATCCTGACATCTCTCCTAAGGTTGAGTCTAATAGCTGTGTCTTGGACTTTCAGTGTTGTTCTTCCCAGTGGGTTTCCAAGCAGCAACATGGAAGAACATTGCCAGTTTAAACTTTGTCCATAGGATGGTAAAGTGGTAAAGAGACTCCAGGAGAGGATGTCAGTACATTTTACAGTGGTAGAACAGTGAGAAACAGAGAATAAAAGAAATTAAAAATTTGAATTATTTAACTATACCAGTGTTTGTCATAGTGTGGTCCATAGACCAGTGGCATCTGTGTTCCCTGGGAATTTTTCAGAAGAATTTGTTAGAAAAGGAATTTTGCTGTGCAAGTTAGCTCAGTAGGTTTAATTTGGTGATAGAAGACTTACCTAGTACTGCAGGGCCCTGGGTTTCATCCCAGGAGTGGTGGGGAATGCAAATTCTAAGGCTCAATTCAACTCAGACTGCAGAATCAGAATCTAGAGGTGTTGCCCTGAGGTCTCCTATATATTCTGTTTCTGATGCAGGCTAAATACTGAGAGTTGTGATAAACTGGGACTGGATATATTTAGGAGTATAATTAGGATTTCTTGGTTCAGCCTCTCATTGATTTGTTTTTCATCTTTGTCATTCTGGGAATGGAACCCAAGGTGTGGTGCAAGTGTTCTACCACTAAGCTAAATCCCAACCCTCTTGATATATTTTTTTTTAAATGGATTTCCTGACCCTGCTATTGCTGAGCTTAGAGAATAGATTTTTGATATTTTTTTTTTTCCCATATCAGCACTGTTGAGTTTAGCTTTCTGTGATGATGAAATATTTCATTCCTGGATTGTGCAATATAGTAGCCCCAGCCACATGTGGTTATTGAGCCATTGAAATATGTCAAATTAGGATTCGTGCAGGTGAGGGACTGCATTTTAACATTCAATTAATTTCAGCTTAAATAGCCAGAGGTGCCTGGTGACTATGATCTTGGACAACACTGACCAAGATTTATAGTGAATGTTTCCTTTAGTCTTAGACTTCTTAAAGACTTGTGACAATTTTTTTCCAGCCTTCATTGTTTCTTAGAATGGTATATTTTGGAATAAGGATTAATCATTCTTGAAGTATAACATGTCGTGTGTGTGTGTGTGTGTGTGTGTGTGTGTGTGTGTTTAAAGAAGATAAGTTGAAATGGGAAATTAAAAACATGTAACTCATTATTCTACTAGTTAAATCATTTGTAAACTTTTTAGTGTTTTCCATTCATTTGCATATCACTATAAAGTCCCTGATATTCTCACCACCTCCTCAGATTATTGTGACAATGAGACAAAGTGATATAAATGAAAGAACTTAAAGCAGCAGTGTGCGCCTGTCGGGGTGATGTGGGAAACCTGAGCACCTGGTTCCTGTGAGAACCACCCCAGAGAAGGTGGATGTTTCTAGACAAGTTTGACTCCCAAATTTTACTTTGTTCACCTTAATTCACTGGTTAGGTAGCTTCCCCGACTTCAGGGCCTATTGCCCCTGCCAGTTTCCATCCTCAGCAATTCCAGTAAGTAGATGTAATTTTAATTGGTTTCCTTACTATGTATATAAATGCTTTTCCAGTGTTAGCTTGGATATGATATGCAATATACCATGTTGCCTGATTAAAATTTATTATACACATTCTCTCTTTCCAGGATTGTTCTAATTAGTAGAATTGTGATTGTTTTTGAAGACTTTGACTTTAATTTTCTATATTTATTCTTAAATTCAGAAAGAAGGAAAAATACCAGAAAATGTATAATCTGAGTTTTGAAAATGGAACCACGAGTTATCACAGTTAAATTAGTTTATAATTAAGTTAAACTGAAATATTAGCTAATTTTTTGGTTTACAATATACATTTCTACTTTTTCTTCATATCCTTCTTTTTCTTTTTCTTTCTTTCTCCTCCTCCTCCCCCCTCCCCCTCCCCCTCCTCCTCTTTTTAATATTTTTGAGTTGTGGGTCTTGTATGTTGCCCAGGTTGTTTTGCACTCCAGGGCTCAGGCAATCTTCCTGCCTCAGCTTCCTGAGTAGCTGGAATTATAGAAGTGTGTATACCACACCTGGCAGGTTTACTATCTTTTTCTGAGTGTGTATGTTGATTAAACCCATAATGGTTTACTACTGAACTGTATCCCCAGTCCTTTTGATTTTTTATTTTGAGACAGTGACTGTCTAAGATGCTTAGGGCCTCCCTTAATTGCTGCGGCTGGATTAGAACTTGTCATCCTCCTCCTTCAGTCTCCTGAATCTCTGGGATTACAAGCCCACATCACTGTGTTCACCCAGGTGTATTATCTTCAATCACCTTTAAAGGGAAGGCCTTGACCCTCATTAATATTGTTATAGTCAAAGTTCTATCTTAAGAGACAGATGATTTGTATTCGCTTGTTTGTTGAACTCTCATTTAGCTTTTGTTTACTTTGATTACTTCTGAGAATGTATTAAGTTGAAAATATAAAATTTATTGGATTAGTTCCCCAACTGAAAACCATATATGTGCACTCTACAAAAAGTTCAAAATCAGAGAAATAGAGGGAATTGTTTTAAAAAAAATCACCCAAAATTCTATTATTCAAAGACAATCACTATTTGGCAAAATGTTTTTCACTTTTTTTTTGGTGTGTGTCTCAGCAGTTATCTTTTCACAAATAATGTCATGTCTATATCATTGTAATCATTTTATTATCATTTGAATTTTCCACACTCTTGTGTCCTTCAGTTTTAATGCTCCATCAAGTAGGTATGTCAGTCATTAATTTTTCTTTTATTACTGTACATTTTGTGACCATTGTTGATATTTTGGACCTGAAGTTTTTCAAACATTTTAAGATCATTTTCTTAAAGACTTATACTAGAGCTATTGGATCAAAGACTTCTTGGGTTCTTGGTACATAATGTTAGGTTGTAATATAAAATTTGTACTAATTTGGTGCCTTTTTCTCCTATAGGTATACTTTGGATAATGATGTGCTAAGCCTGGAACAGAGAAAATTTTATGAAGAAAATGGATTTCTTGTTATTAAAAATCTAGTACCCGATGCTGATATTCAACGCTTTAGGTGCAGAAATACTCTTGCTTATTTTACACACAAAAAAATGTTTTATGGCAGTTATGTCATTTGCAGGGAAAAGGGTGGAACTGGAGGATATCATTTAAGTGCAGTAAGTAAGATTCCGAAAGTCAAGGGTCATTGTTTCCTTTCATATGTGGAAACCAGAGAGAAACAAGGGGGTAAAAAGAGGTCTTATGAAAACAGAAGGAAGATCAGTAGAGTATAGGAAAGGGGTCCATGGGATGGAAGAGGGGAGGAAAAGGAGAGGTGCTGGGGAATGAAACTGACTAACAGATACTCTGTGTAAGTGTGAATATATCACAATGGATTCTACTATTAGGTATAATTGTAATAGAAGAATAAAAATTCATAAAATATGTATGTCATGTATGTGATGGGAGTACATGTTAGATTAGCCTCTGCATGTTCAGGTATTTTGAGTGATGTGGTTTGTTGGGATGTGTTTAGAAGCATGGGCTCTGGAGCCAGAATTTCTGGCCTTAATCTCAGCTTTACCACTTAACATGGTGTGTCCCACAGACATTTTAAGGTCATTTTCTTAAAGACCTACAACTAGAAGTATTGGACCAAAGAGTATGAACTAAGTTTTCCATACCTGTGTGTATTCCTCTGTAAAATGGGCATAGTAATAGCACTGATCTGGCATTATTATTGGGACAAGATAAGGTAAAATATATGGAGAGCACTGTGAACAATGCCTGGTATAAGGTAGGTGCTATAGGAGTATTTGCTATTACAAGCCAAGCATCACTTATCAGAAAATTTGATATACGAATCATTGAGCACCAAGATGATGTCATAAGGGGAAAATTCCATGCCTGACCCATGTGATGGTCTTGGCCACAATACAGATACACTAAAAACTTTGTATAAAATTGCCTTTAAGCTATGTGTATAAGGTATAGAGGAAGCATAAAGTAATTTGGGGATGAGTCTTAGTGTCATCTCCAGGACATCTCATTATTATTTTTGTTATTAAGATTATTATTATTTTCAGCCAGGCGAGGTGGCACACACCTGTAATCCCAGCGGCTCGGGAGACTGAAGCAGGAGGATCCTGAGTTCAAAGGCAGCCTTAGCAATGGCGATGCACTAAGCAACTTAGTGAGACTTGTCTCTAAATAAAATACAAAATAGGGCTGGGGATGTGGCTCAGTGGGTGAGTGCCCCTCAGTTCAATCTCTGGTACCAAAAACAAACAAACAAAAAGGTTATTATTGTTTTTAGTGCTTGAGATTGAACCCAAGAAAACTTTATCATGAAGTTCCATTCCCAGTCCTTTGTATATTTAATTTTCAGACAGTCTTGAAATTGAATAGACTGGTCTCAAATTTACTATCCTGCAGTCACTTCTCTGGGATAACAGGCATGCTCTATCATAATCAGCTCATTATGTACATGTCTATATTCCCCAAACCAAAAAATATCTGAAATCTGAAATATTCTAGTTCTAAGTATTTCAGATAAGAGATATTCACCTTGTATTATTACAGTGTAATCATGAAAATGTCTTCCTACTGAGGTGTTAAACAAAGCAATATTATCATTCTGGCAGTGGATTTCAGCTAGGAGACCACGATTTCTGAGTTGGCCATTTCCTCCTCCCTGCCTCACTAGGCCTGAGGGCTGACTAGGTAGAAACTGCTCCTGAATCTGCAGCTATTTACACAGGTCAGGGTCAACCAGGGGCTTAGAGCAGAGGTCATGACATTGTTTGTATATTTAATTTTCTAGGGTTGAATTTGAAAAGATCTGCAGAGAGGAGTCGAAACCAGTAGGACTGATGGTAATGAGAGATGTGTCCATTGCAAAATCAGAATATAGTCCAAGTGAGAAAACAATCTCGAAGATCCAAGATTTTCAGGAAGATAAGGAGCTCTTTAGATTCTGCACTCTCCCAGAGGTTAGAGACTACTAACCTTTGGTTTCTCCTTCATAGCCAGCCTGGAGGTCTGCCCCAAGATCTACTGGTTGTCCTGGATTTAATCCCCTTCTACTCATGGTGCTAGCATGGTGGCTTTCAGATTGAGGTGATTTTGCTTCCCAGTGGATACTGGCAATGTGTGAAGACTTCCTGGTGATGATAACCTCACAGTGGGTACACTAGTGGCTTCTAGTGGGTAGGGACCAAAGATGTTGGTAATGGGGTCTGACATCCTATGACGCCCTCTCCCCCAAGAATTATCCCAACCAAGATACCAGTAGCATCAAGATAGTGAAATGCTGCTGTGGAGTGTGCTAATTATCTTTTGTTAAGAAAGATAGGAATTTTCTGTTAAAGAGGAACAGCTGTTCCAAGACTCAATATCAACAGGGGTAAAACTGTGAGGCTGTATTTGTAAATGTATTGACTTTTCTATTTGTTTCATATATCGGGTTGATGGAATGATTTTGCTTTTTAAATTCAAATTAGTTTTTTTTTTTTAAATTTGTAGTTGTAAATGGATACAATACCTTTATTTTATTTATCTACCTTTATGTGGTACTGAGGATAGAACCCAGGGCCTCACATTTGCTGGGCAAGCACTCTACCACTAAGCTACAACCCCAACTCTTAAATTAGTTTTTATTTAATTTTATTTATTTATGGTACTATGGATTAAACTCTGGGGCACTTTATCGCTGAACTATACTTCCAACCTTCTTTATTCTTTGTTTTGAGAAAGAGTCATGCTGTGGTTGAGGCTGGCCTTGATTTTCCTACCTTAGCCTCCCAAGGAGCTGGGATAACAGGCATATGTCACAAGGCTTGGCCTAAATTAGGGTTGTTTTTGTTTTTGAAATTATTTTTCTTTAAGGGTATTTCTCATATATATATATTTCTCATATTTTATATATATATAAAATCTCCTAAGCAGTGCAGAAGGCACAACATGAGAAGCAGATTCTTTCTACTGAAGCTCTGTTTGCTGTGAGCGCTTTGTGCATTCTTCTGAAATTAGTTCCTGCATCCTCAAGTGTATTTGTACACTCCCACCTTTTAGCACCATGTTTTCCTAACCACTTGTTTAAAATAGGTTTGAAAGAGACTTTCCATATAGCACTCATGGAAAATCATAACCAGATGTTATTAGACAGTTTTACTCCTGAGGACAGATAGCACAGGTAAATCACCTGTGATGTCCCACCCAGCATCCTGGAGAGAAGGCCAGGGAAAATGGCCCCCAACCATCCCATGCTGTGATGGGATAGTTCTCACCTCTCATGCTGTGGTGGGAATAGAAGTCTGCAGGTGGATCATAGATAGCACTTGAAGCCAGAACTATCTCATGGTGAATGAAGCACTATCATCCGTGACGTTCAGATTCCCTACTTTCCTTTCTTCTCAAGGGACTAAAACTCCATGGGGACAGGGACCTTCTTTTCTTGTTCACTCTTGGTTCTCCTCTGGCCATTACTCTGCTTGGTTCATGAACCTGAGGGAAGAGTTGTTGAGAGAATGACCACACTCATTGGATTATTCTCCAGGCATGCTCAAACAGTCATATTTAATTTGTAGTGTTGGAAATTTAGAATGGTTTCCAACTCTGAGGTATACATGCTTGGCAAGATTGCAAAATACCAGTTGATGTTTATACTGTTGTCAGTTTGATTCTTGTGTGGACACTTTATGCCCCTTGCCTATACTTCTGATTTCCCATGAGGTTGTTTTTCTTCTTCTTCCTTTTCTTAGATTCTCAAGTATGTGGAGTGCTTCACTGGACCCAATATCATGGCGATGCACACAATGCTGATTAACAAACCTCCAGATACTGGTAAAAGGCTCTTATTTGTTAAAGAGAGGAAAGAAAAAAAGATTGTGTAATTAAAATATGTAAAGTTGTTGTTCCAGTAAGGTGTGTAACCAAATTCTTTTGGTTGAGTGAATTTGAGTGCTTTTGTTTAAGTCTTAAAAGAGTTCATGTTATACCAACTTTGGAGTATGTGATGATATTTCAGATATGTTATTGCTAAATTTTCAAATGATTGGCTGTCTGAAGTGGCAGTTTAAGAAATGTGACTGTTCTTGTATCATAGACTCCTTCTGTTCAACATCTCTGATCTTTACCCACCATTCTTAGCCAGGATCACATGGATTCTGCATTCCTAATCTGAAGATATCATTATTAGCAACATGATGAAAGCTATTACTACAAGTCACATTCACCTTGTGGTGCCTTGTGCTTGTCAAACCTATATCTAAGTCCTCAATGAGACACCAATTCTTAAGTAGATCCCAGGTGTCTGCCTTTTAATACCATCCCCAGAGATTCTACTGCAGGTGGCTCTCAGACCACATGGAGAGATTTTTCTGTAACAGTAACAGAAATCAACCATGAATGGCTTTATTCTTTTCTACTTTTAGTTCCTTCTGAGAGCTGGGCGATTTTTATATGATAAGACTGAAGCTCAGGGTTACTAAATGTCTTCCTCCATGGATGTCCTGCCTGGGGAGATAAAGTAGTTGGGGAACCAAGTTCTAAGCTCAAACTGGGGAAAATGTACTTGTGGTCAATGAATCTGAATGGATACTGACAGTACACAGGATGCCTGTGAATTAAGACCTCTAAGGGAACTGTTTTTGGCATCAGCCACTTTGAAGCGGACCTCAAATTTGACTCTGTAACTTTATCTTCAATTTAGTTCATCCAGCTTTTTTTGTTTTTAATTCCTACTGCCTACTAGCTCTGTGCCAAATTCAGAGTGACAGAGGAATAAAGCACAACAGAAATGATGAAGTATATGCAGCTCCCTAGAAAAGAGAGTAAGCACCCAGCAACCAGAAACTCAGAAGAAAGTATAGATTCCAAGCCCCATGTTGACTGCTATATTTGTTTGGTTCTGTTCTCTTGGAACTGATTTTCCATAATGGAAACCACACAGTGTTTGATGTGGTTGTTTTTTGCAAGGGAAGGTCAATGTGTTATTTATTCAGGCAAAGAATAAGAATTCTGGGGCTGGGGATATAACCCAGTTGGTAGAATTCTCACCTTGCATGCATAAGGCCCTGGTTCAATCCCCAGCACAACACACACACATAGATACACACATACACATACACACAATAAAAATAAGAATTGTGAGGCTCAAGCTCCTTTTGACAGCAGGCTCATTTCAGGCAAGAAGACTTCCCGGCACCCCTTGCACCAGGATCTGCACTATTTCCCCTTCAGGCCCAGCAATCGCATTGTTTGTGCTTGGACTGCTATGGAGCACATTGACCGGAACAACGGCTGTCTGGTTGTCCTCCCAGGCACCCACAAAGGTTTCCTGAAGCCACATGACTACCCCCAGTGGGAGGTAGGTCTGTCTTACCACTGAGTCTGGATCAGAATCTCTTTCACTGTTGTAATTTTACATCAGGTGCAAAAAGCTTAGAAATGAGACTGCTTTCCTTTCTCAGCAAAGCATTGACCTGAAATTTGCAATTAGGATCAGAGGGAGTTCAAGGACATCAGATCAAATATTCATTGTATTTTTCTTTCATCATGGGTGTGAAAGCCAGCTAGATTGGGGACCTGTGTTGGAGAGGCTAAGATCTGAGATGGTGAGGCCTGATGGCAGAGGTCAGACATCAACCCCTCAACTCTGGTGTGTGTGAAGTGCCCGCTGACTGAGGCTCTCAGAGTAGAGGAAGGGAGGGAGGGATTGTCTCCTTGTCCCTGTGAGGACCAGCAGGGGCTCAGGGGTGGGAGGGGGTGATTGAGCTGAGCCTTGAAGGACAAGGTAGATTTTCTATCGCAAAAAGGCTCCTTGGAGGCATCAGAGTTATTGACAAGCTCAGATCTCACTGTGGAGTAGGAAAGATTGAAGGTTATCCCAGTTCTGATGGGCTGGGGGTGGAGGCACATGTTAGGAAGCAGAAGAGGGAGGAGAGCCTGGAAAGCTATGTTAGGTCAGGATTAAAAAGTACTTTAACACTTGGAGGTTACATGAAGAAAATGGGGTTGTTCCCTTTTTAGGAAGCAGCAAGAGCTTTTAATTTCTAATAATATGGGGTTTTGTCATATAATAGATGGCACATATTTTCAGTGTATAATTTAATCATTTTGACACACACACACACACACACACACACACACACACACACACACACACACATACCTGGCATCATAATCAAGAGGATATTTTCTATCTCCTGCCTCAGGCAAGAACTCACCTCCTTTCTGTTCCTATTGATTAATTTGCATTTTATAAAATGTCGTGTAAGTCTAATCATGTGGCATATATTTTTTTTTGAGTAATTGCTGTTGCACAGCATAGGTATTTAGAGGCTCAGGAAACCTGACTCATGTCTCAGTAGCTTGTTCCTTTTCATTCCTGAGTAGTATTCTGAGGCATGGCTGAACAATGGTTGGTTTATCCATTCAAATGTTGATGCTGAAAAGCTATTATGTGCTTCTGCACCCATGAATGATGAGTCTGAGGCATGATTCATGATTTCCAGGAGGTGTAGGAGCTCAGAGGCAGCAAAACCAGAGAGAAGATTCTCAGCCTTTTTGATGCTAGACCAGAAGATCCTGAAATCCCCAAAGATGGTCAGAATGGAAAGGGCAGCTATGGTGAGCAAGGAGACTGAGTCTTGCTTCTGTAGGATGTGAAGGCTGTGGCTTCAAGGGCTTTTCTCTCCAAATTCTTGCACTACTGATTGTGTTCTGTGGAAATATTTGAGTCTGAATCCTGATATAAAAGTGGAAATGATGAAATTCACCAGTTAAGTTCAGGGACAGGCAAGGGTTGGTGCAATCCTAAGGAGGCTGTGGCTGATTGAGCAGAAGGGAATGGCATCCAAGGCTATGGGAGCAGACTGGTGTCTGAGATGCTGCTGAGATTCACAGCAGTGGCAGTGGAAGGTCTGCTTAGCTTAGCAGGGGTCAATATGCACCTTGGCCAGGAAAGAAGGGCACGGGGTCAAAGTCACAATGTGAAGCACAATGACAATGGTAATTGCCGAAAAGAATACTCTTAGCTGAGGAATGGGACACTTCTGCCCAGATGCATAAAGGCTCATCAATGTAGTCACTTTTCATTTTAGTTTCTATAATAAGGACATACACATTTCCTAGAGTTCTGACTACTTTTGGAAATAGTTATCAACAAACACAGTATTTAAACTTACTTTTCTCTTTTTATTCTGAATATGACATAAGTCCTTTGAGCTTCGAAAAATTGAGCATATTCTCCACTTGGTTTGGGGAGAATAATTAGCCTCTCTAAAATACCCTGATTAATACAAGAATGATGTGAACACAATTCTAGGTGAGGAGAATGTCAGGCTGCGGCAAGGATGTTAAGATTGAGGCTGTAAATTGCCTAAGAGAAAGATGTTCACTTGCATTCACCACAAGAGGCAGAACTGATCTAGATTATTGATAATTCAATGAGGAAGGGTAGGTAAAGTTCAACATTTTTTCATTTGGTCAAAAACCCCTTGAACTTATTAATAACCTGTGATTTTAATTTGTAGCATTGTTGGGGTTCAAACTCAGAGCCTTGCACATGCTAGGCAAGCCCTCCATCACTGAGCTATATCCTCCGCTCTTTGTACAAATCTTTATTTAAGTTTGCTAGTCTACCCTGAACTTGTGATGCCTGGCCTCAGCCTCCCAAGTAGCTGGGATCACAGGTGTGTACCACTGTACCTGCAGCAGATGATGTTTAAAAACCCAGACATATCACAGTCTTCTGCATTTTTTTTAAATTTAAGATTTTAATTTAGGTAAGTCTTTCTCTTGGAAGAAGTCAGAGAACCCTTGCTGTCCCTGCCAAGTCATACACAAAGCATTGGTTTCTTCCTCCACTGTAAACTGTGCCTGTCTCATGTGTTCCAGGGTGGAGTTAACGCCATGTTCCATGGGATCCAGGACTATGACGAAGACCATGCCCGAGTGCACCTTGTGATGGAGAAGGGAGACACAGTTTTCTTTCATCCTTTGCTCATCCATGGATCTGGTCGGAACCAAACTCAAGGATTCCGGAAAGTATGCATCCAGTTTTTAAAAGATGAGTTCAAAACAAAAAGTCATAGGTATAGTAACATGTAAAGATTTATGACTTTTCACTAAAGTGGACTGTTTTTTCCAGTTTACTTGCCAGAAAGTATATTTGCCTTTTTAGTGCTTTTGTTTGTTTGTTTGTTTTGTTTTGTTTTTGCTCTACTCTGTGAGAAGCTAGATGCCCTAACCTAAAAGCCAGGTGTCCTAAACCTGTTGCTCTTGAATCTTGGTCATTTGTGAAATTGCTTCAGAGCAGTAGCTCACCTTGCAGTGCACAGCTTCTGCTTTCTGAGGCAAAAACAATGGCTGAAATACTCAAATAATCACATTTGGAATTTAAATTGCTCAGGGTAACTAGAACAAGAAGAAAATTTATCATATTATTATTGGGAAAATAGTATTGATCTGAAGCAGAGGTCCTGAATTGGCTGCTCAAAATGAGATTTAGCACACAGCCATATTTATCCCCTTCCAATCTCATGTTTTAAATTAAATAATTTGGTCACATTTAAAAATGGACAGCATTCCTCACAATTTTTCTGATTTCTCACTTCTCTCAAATTCAGCAGATCTTATGGTATTGTCGGTTCACTTTTCCCCAAGATAACATGGTTGTCCATACTATTGAGGCTTCTTTAAGATTCAGTGGGGTTTCCAAATTTGTTCCCTGGTTCCCACTGATCCCTGTTCTAACCCTGAGTATAGGATTGCAGACTTCATTTATTTATATTTGCACCAGGTTCACCAGGGCCTGGCACAGGTTGATACAAGTTGGAACATTGCCTGAGGATGAAATTGAAGGGGCTACCAAAATCTCAGCCATCAAAATAAGTGGTGTTTTACTAAATCAATATTAATGCAAAACATCCATGCTGTCCTCAATGCCAAAAATTTAAGTAAAAGACAGGAAGTACCTGTACTAGAATAACTCTCTATGGGGGTGCAGGCACAAAGATGCAAATAGTGATGTCAGTTGTAGAATATTAATATTGCAATATTTCCATATTTTTCAGTTATTTTAATGTTCTGGAAGAATATTTACAATTATTTCCTAACAACTTGGATGTAGGAATATACAATAATTCTTTTTGTCTTGGGTCTTGATGTGGCTCTGCTTGGCACTGGACTTGCACAGAAATTTGAGGTTGGATCTGCACTTTAGAAGTTCAAAATTTTAGGCACAGCAGAAAGTTTTTATAAAAATTGCCATTTAGATAATAACCAGTCCCAAATTTTACTGGGTATCTAAGGTTTATGACTAAGAAGATGATGAACCACAGAGGGGTACATTCTTTTTTTAGGACATGGAGGTATACACTCATTGGGAAAACTTAAATGCTTAAAAATGTGAAGATCGGTTACTTACGTAGTTATGCCCCCTGTCCTACATATACCTTTAAAATATAAATAGTATAGCTAGGTAAAAAAAATATATTTTGTAATTTCTTAATTAGCCTTCAGTTGGGGATAGGATGGAGAGGCTGACCTACAAAGAGGCAGATTTGGGATGCCATGGAGTGTTCTGCCAGTTTAGATGTCAAATTCTGGGTGGAAGAATTGACTTTCTGCAAGGAGAACTCCTAGCTTGGATGTTGCATTCATGGGGTTCTTTTCTCCATTATCGATTGTTCACTTTGCACAGGCAATTTCCTGCCATTTCGCCAGCGCTGATTGCCACTACATCGACGTGAAGGGCACCATTCAAGAAAACATTGAGAAAGAAGTTGTGGGAATAGCAGACAGATTGCATGGAACTGAAAGTGGCTTAAACTTGAAGGTACACTTGCATGAAAAAACCAAGATGTTTGAAGTTTCTTGTTTTCATGTGCTTAATTCATTCCTAATTTAATTTGAAATGAAGGATAAGGGGAATTCTGTATGCATAGGAGCAAACTTAAAGGTTTGGGACTTCAATCGGGCCTCCTTCCTTGGCAAAGTATATTTTTATTAGGAAATCCAGTCAGACTCCACAGAGCAGTTCTGGGGTCAGTGTTCCTTTTGGTAAATGTGCATCTGGAGTTTTATGAGAGGCATAATGTGCATGGAGCAGAGATGAACACATCTAAGGGGGCATTAGACAGTGTTTCATGTGCTTTCCTAATTGATACACATCACTTGGAAAGTGTCTGTTTTTAAGTGGTGGATATTCCATGATGCTGATGAGCAGAAGGCAAATTATCAATCCAGGGAATTAAATAAACATCTTCACTTTATATAAAACACACATTTTAGGCCCTGAATCAAGAAGCGCTTCCTATTTTTTTTATTGGTATGAGATAATGATAATGCGGGCATGCCCCTTCCCCCAAGAGACTGAGAGTGATGACTCTGGGTCATCTAGGATGCTGTAAGGCTGAGCACATCAGAGGGATGTCACATTGCCACTGGGAACCTTTGGAACAGCTTTCCAGGGTGGAGAATCTTGCTTCTCCTTTTAGAACCTACCAATATGTCCCTTGTCTAAAAATGCTCCATGATTGGGGATTCAACCAAGTGAAATATTGGAAAAAATATTCAGAATATTAAACAATATTTGAAAAAAAATTGCATCTGTACTGAACATGTACAGACATTTTTTCCTAATCATTATTTCCTACCTAAAAACTACCTCATGTTTCTATTGCACCAGGTGCTGTAAGTAATCTAGGGGTGGTTTAAAATATATGGGAGGATGTACAGAGGTTATTTTATTGCAGGGACATGAGCACCCATGAAATTTGGGTAGCTGAGGAGTCCTGGAATATACATTACATTTGAAGTTTGTGAAGGTTGTCCTGAATGAACACCACTATTTTAGTATCTCATAAATTAGAGCTTATCAGATATATTTAGAGTAACAATAGAATAATAGAATAACAATACAAATTCATAATTCTAACTTATAAAAACACTTCCATGGGGCTGGGGTTGAGACTCAGCGGTAGAGTGCTCATCCAGCATGTGCAAGCACTGGGTTCAATCCTCAGCATCACATAAAAATAAATAAATAAAATAAAGGTATTGTGCCCAATTACAAATCAAAGAATTTGAAAAAACAAAAACACATCCATGTCCCATTTCTGATTTTCTTTACCAGAATGCAGTGAACACTTGTTGTAAAGGAGAAATCGGAGTCCCAGAGACTGGCCTAAGAAACAGAGCTAGATTTCAAAGTCAGGCCTAATTCTGAAATCATTCTTTTCACCATACCTTGCTGTATGCTCAGCAGTAAAAAAGAAACAAGAAATTAGAAGGTCTCAATTGCTTTATTAATTAATGCAGTAGGGTGCATTGTGGCACATGCCTGTAAACCCAGCTACTTCACAGTTGGGCTGAGGCAAGAGGATTGCAAGTGAGGCCAGCCTCAGCAACTTAGTGAGCCCCTGTCTCAAAATGGAAAATAAAAAGCCTGGGGATATGGATCAGTGGAGAGTGGCCCTGGGTTCCATCTCCAGTACCCTCTCCCCACACCAAGTAAGCCAGTATCCATGGTACAATTTTCACTACTCTGATCTCATCAGAGTTGCCACCTCAAAGTGGTTCAGGCAAGTAATAAAAAGACAAGCCAAGAGAAGGATCCTGGCTGCTATGACTCAGCATCACAGCCTACCCTCCTGGTGCATTACTGTGATCAGCGAGGCCGACAGCTTGGGGATCCACCAACTCCATGCAGTTAGCATTGTTTTAATTAAGAGAATTAATTGCAGTTTCAAAGCTTGTTTATTTATTACTCAATATAATCATCATAGCATTGTTTTCCTATTTAAGCATTTGTAGAGCCTAGAAATCTTTTGTGGGTAATAGGCCAATGGATGTGTTCCACACACTCATTCTGTTTGGTATTATTTCCAGGATATTTGGATGTTTCGAGCCCGACTTGTGAAAGGAGAAAGAATCACCCTTTGAAACAGTCCTTGATTATAACTCTTTCAAAGGAGATGAAAGAAACAAGGAGTCTAAGGAAAATGTTTTCATATGGGATGATGTAATGTTTTCTATCACTTGGTATCAGAATCAAGAAACACGCCTTGGGAACTTCATTTTGCAGAGTTAATTTTGCAGTGCAGTGATGTTATGTTAGTGGAAGTAAGAACAGTAAAATGAAATATAACTATTTTCAGAAAATCTGGTTTGGGATTACAACCAATAAATGTGGCATATGATTTAAGTATGTTCAATCAGTTCCTCTCATTGATTAGCTGTTTTTCCCGGCAGAAATGAATTCCCTGAAACTCAGAGTACACTGAGATGAGCGTGCCTCTCCTAGTAAAGCCAACACTTCCCCATTTAATGTCATGAGAGATTTCAAACTAGAACCATGTGTAGTACATTTACATTTGGTGAAGGGCATACCAGGGCCATTATGGGATCAAAATAAGGTGGGTCCTCATTCTCTGACCCAGGCTTCCTTCCAAGACTTCTTCAATCCAGCTACTCTCCTTCAAAACCAGAATATTTTTTCAAAAAATATCCTTTGTTTCTAAGGAATGTAGACAAGGGCACCTTCCCAGATATTTCCAGTTAAGCAGGGCAACTGAAAGCCTTTAGAATTTATGAATGAAACCTAAGCTTTTTTGAGGACCAGAAACATACTCTAGGCTGAATTGGGAGTGAGCCTGGACTGGGGATTTATTTCAATATAACACTGTATTTCTATACCAGTTGAGGAGTGCAACCACTCTGGAAAGAAGTATGGAGAGTCCTCAAGAAAACTAGGAAGCATTGGACCCAGTTATCCCACTCCTTGGTATATATCCAAAAGTTTTTAAATCAGCATACTACAATAATGTAGCCACATCAATATTTATAACAACACAATTCACAATATCTAGGCTATGGAACAAACCTATGTGCCCTTCAACAGATGAATGGATAAAGAAATTGTGGTAGATATGTACCATGGAATATTACTTAGCCATAAAGAAGACATTCACTTGTAAATGGGTGGATCTGGAGACTATCATGCTAAGTGAATTAAGTCAAATCCCCCAAAAGCCAAAGATTGATATTCTCTGATACATGGATGCTAATCTACAACAAGTTGTGAGGGAACAGAAATTCGGTGGTTTTAAACACAGGTGAATGAAGGGTGGGAGATAGGAATAGAAAGTCAGTGGATTTCTTCTGACAGAACTTTTTTATGTGCATGCATGAACACACCAGAGTGAATCTCAACATTGTGTACATCCACAAGACTGGGATCCTGATTAGAATAAGATGTATTCCATGTTTGTATAAATATATCAAAATAGATTCTACTGTCATTTAATACTAAAAAGATCATTAAAAAATTCTCTTAGGGGCTGGGATTGTGGCTCAGTGGTAGAGTGCTTGCCTAGCATGCATGAGGCACTGGGTTTGATCCTAGCACCACCTAAATGTAAAATAAAGTTATTGGGTCCACCTAAAACTAAAAAATAAATATTAAAAGATTCTCTTAAAAGACAAAAACATGGTTCTTATTTTTAAAAATTATATTTATGGCTTGATTAAGAATAAAACAGCCAGTTCCTTCCTTGTGATTCTGCTCAGCAGAGGTTTTCCTAAGACTTGTGTTACCATGTTTGTTAGTTTCTTAGCCCCAGCTGGAAAGGAGAGAAGGCAAGAGAATCATGAAAGGGCCTAAGGAAAGGATTCCTAGAAGGATGGGAACTAAAAGGTAAATAAGGAATGCCAGTGCAAACAGCATGCAGGAAGCAGGGCTTGTATCTAGAATGATCCTCCAACTAGTTTCAACCTGAATTTCTTTCCCTGCCTGGGCCTCCCAAGAAGCTGTGATTACAGGTGTGCTCCCCTGAGCCCTGCTCTACCCCAATTAGAAAAACCAGATTTCAGGGAAAACAGCACAATTTGTTAGTCCCCAATGCCTCTGTGAGTGAAAGCCAACTCTTCAATCAGGAAACATGCACTTCTCATCTCATCTGTGTCCCTTCTGTCCCTTAGTTCACATATCAATCTGCAGGCATCCACTCTGTAGTGGGAGGGGAATGACAGCAGGATGAGTAGGGCTGCTTTTCACTCACGTGCACCCTCCTTGTGAAGGACGGGAGCAAACCTCTGCTGGAAAATTAAGACATGGGACAGGACACCTTGGCTGCTCAGTGAGAGGGGATGTGTCCCGGACTGTTATTTTCACCAGATGGTAATCCAAAAATTGATACTCAATGTTCAAAATAAAAACAGAACCTCCTTCTAAGGAATTTGGGACCTAAGAGTTGTGAAAAGCCAGAGGCCTTTGCTCTCTTGTATGTAGTTGGACTCCCCTTTGTTTCCTGTGTTCTTTTTAAATATAAAATTGGAATAAAATATATATTACAGGTGGGTACAATGGCACATGCTTGTAATCCCAGTGGCTCAGGAGGCTGAAGCAGGAGGACTGTGAGTTCAAAGCCAACCTCAGCAAAAGCGAGGTGCGAAGCAAGTCAGTGAAACCCTGTCTCTAAATAAAATACAAAAAAGGGCTGGGAGTGGTGGAGTGCCCCTGACCCCTGTGTTTAATCCCCGGTACCTCTGCCATATATATATATATATATAAAATACAATTATTCATGTTAGCCTGTATTTGTTGTTTTCTTTTTTCTTACTGGGGATTGAACCCAGGGATTTTTTTGCTACTGAGCTACATCCTCAGCCTTTTTTTTTTTTTTTTTTTAGTTTGAGACATAGTGTTTTAGTCAGCTTTTTCACTGCTGTGACCAAAAGACATGACAAGAACAATTAGAGGTGGAGAGGTTTATTTGTGGCTCAAGATTTCAGAGATCTCAGTCCCTAGATGACAGACTCCATTGTTCTGGGTCCAAGGTGAGTCAGAACCTCATGGTAGAAGGCTGTGCTAGATTAAAGCAGCTCAGGACATGATATCAGGAAGCAGAGAGAGACTTTTGCTGAACATGGACAACATGTATACCCCAAAAGGCACACCTCCCTAATGACCCTCCTCTTTCAGCCACATCCTACCTACCTATAGGTTCTACCCAGTTTATTCTATCAGGGCATTAAGGCACTGATTAGGTTAAAATTCTTAATCCCTAATCATGTCACCTCTAAACTTTCTGGCATTGTCTCACATTGAGCTTTTGGGTGACACCCCAATATCTGAACCATAAGTTCTTGCTAAATTTCCAGTATGGTTTGGATCTTGCAATTCTGCCTGTGCCTCCCCAGTCACTGGGATTACAAGCATATGCTCCCATGCCTGGCCATCTTAGCCATTTTTAAGAGTGTAGATCAGTGGCATTGAGTACATTCACATTGCTTTGCAGCCATCATCACCATCCATCCACAGAACACTTTCCATCGTACCAAACTGACACATCATCCTCAGTAAATGCTTCAAACCTGGCCCACCACACTCTGCATTCTGTCTCTGTGAATTTGCTTAATTTAGGGACACTCAGGGGAGTGGAATCACCTGAGTGATTTTCTTTTCCTTTCAGGATTATTTTGTTTTGCACAATGTGCTCAAGGTTCTTCCATGCTGTGGCATATATCAGAATGTCCTTCTTTTTAAGATGGAATAATACTCCATTGAGAAGTTGGGGCAGTAGTAGCTCAGCAGCAGAGGGCTTGCCTACTGTGCATGAGGCACTGGGTTTGATCCTCAGACCACATAAAAATACACAAATAAAATATAGGCATTCTGGGGCTGGGGTTATAGCTCAGTGGTAGAGCACTTGCCTAGCACGTGCATGACCCTGGGTTTGATCCTCAGCACCACATAAAAATAAATAAATAAAATAAAGGCATTGTGTCTAACTACACCTAAAAAATAATTTTTTTTATAAAAGACATTCTGTCCATCTATTACTACAAAAAAATTAAAAATAATGCTCCATTGTATGTCTATACCGTGTTCTGCTCATTCTCGTGTCTATTGCAGATTGCTTTCCATTTTCAGTGATTCTGAACAGTGCGACTGTGAATATGAATGTACACATGTCTCTTTGAGACCCTGCTTTCCATTCTTTTGGTATCTTTTGACTTTTAATTCCAGAAGTGGAATTGCTGGATCCTCTGGGAGTTCTATTGTTAATTTGTGAGGAGTCACCATACTGTTTTGTCCAGTGTCTGCAACGTTTTACGACCCCATCAGTAGTGAAGGAGCCTTCCAACGTCTCCCTATCTTTGCAGCCACTAGTGACTTTTTATTTGTTTATAGTAGCCTTCCTACCCAACCCTGATATCTAGCCCTGAACTACATTTCTCGATCCTCCCCACTTTAAATTTTGTTTTTTTGAGTCAGGGTCTAAGTTGCCTAGATCATCCTTGAACTTGTCATGCTCCTTCCTCAACCTTCCAGGGGGCCTCAATCAGAGGCCTTCAAGGGCATGCCCAGCAGTAGCCATCTTCCTGAGTATGAGATGGTGTTGCATCTGAAACATTTGACCCAAATAACATCTTTAGCCCACGCTTCTAGAGACAATGGAAAGCTAAACATGACTCAATTATGGAACCTGTTTGGGGCACATTTAGATTGAAGACCTGATGATATGAACTGGGACAATATATTACAAAGCTGCCTTCCATGTTTATGAAGGCAGGACTTTGTTTCTCTAAGGAGATATGCCTTGTGAAGAAAACCTGGGAAAATGATTCTACTTTGATTATATTACACTGTAACATATATATAATGTTAATTTTTATTTTTTAGTTGTAGTTGGACACAACACCTTTGTTTTATTTATTTATTTTTATGTGGTGCTGAGGATTGAACCCCGGGCCTCCCATGCACTAGGCGAACACTCTACTGCTGAGCCACCACCCCAGCCCTGTATTTTTATTTTTTATTTGCCAGTGTGGGGGATCTCACTCAGGCCTGGAGCTAGGCAGCTGTTCTGCCATTAGTTACATTCCCAGCTCCCTCCCCCATTTTTTGTGAGAAGGTCTCACTAAGTTGCTCAGGATGGCCTCAAATTTTCAATCCTCCTACCTCAGCTTCCTGAGTAGCAGGGATTTCAGGTGTATGCCACACCTAACAAGTCTACAACTCTAGTTTGTTCAAATTGTTCCAGCTTTGTCCATTAGAAGCTGCTGCTCTAGCCTCCTGTGTCCCTTTGACATACAGACCCTCATCTGTGTAGGTTTTTGCTTTGTTCTTAATTATTAGCACTGCCTGCTTTCAGCCACCAGGGGGTGCTCCAGGCTCAGCTGCATCTTTCCTGTCCTGTGTAATGATCAACCCCTTCTACCAGAGGAAGCTTCCCTTCAACTGTACAGGTAAAAATGTAGGCATCTGGGAAGAAACAGAGGACTTACCTCAGGGATTCTCACTAAGATCAAGTCACAAATATGTTTGCTTTTTAAACCTGAGTTAAATAATAGAAATTCAACATAAATAACTCATATTTATAGAATTTACTAATCAATGTAGACTCCTTGGTTCCAAGAGGGATTTGAGGTGGTTTCTGATGTTACCATTGTGCATAGGAGAACTTGTCATTTCCTGAATGTGGGGTGGCCATGGCCTCCCTTGGTTCCTCTGCTTCCCTCACCTGCCCACCTGCTCTTGCACATCAGAGTTGTGGGGACAACAAGAGCGCCTCAGTCCCCCAGGAGAATGTGAGGTTTCTGAGGGGCCTGTTCTTCCTCCAGCAGACATGACTTGCAAGTCTTTGTTGATTTTTCTAGTTGAAGAATGTGCCAGAAGTCCTTGAAGGTAGAGTTGTAGATACTGTCCTCCCAATAAGTCATGTTCTCCAGAGGACCATGGCTCTCATAGAATTTAATTTCACAGCCAAAAGCTCAGTGAAACCTGTTGTTGTTTTTTTTTCTTGGTGCTGGGAATTAAAGTCAGGGCTTTATGCACACTGGAAAGCACTCTGCACTGAGCAACACTCCCAGCCCCTGAAACCTGCTTTGAGGGCTCTCTCCTCACCTGGATGACAGGCATCTTAAGTGGAGGGACAGCATCTTTCTTACTTACCTTTGTAATTCCAGCATTCAGTCTATATCCTAGTGTGACAGGTGCTCAAAAATGTTGACTAGACTTGAAGGTATTAATCAATATGACATCAACTTTAAATTGTATAAGTCCTTCGTGAAGTTTGTTTATTTATCTATTTATTTTTTCTTTCCTTTCCTGTTTTTTTTTTTTTGAACTGAGAATTAAACTGAGGGTACCTACCACTGAGCTGCATCACCAGTCCTTTTTAGTTTTTATTTGGAGACAGGGTCTCACTAAATTGCCCAGGCTCAGGTCAAACTTGCAATCCTCCCACCTAGGCCTCTGGATCTCTGGGATGACAGATGTGTGCCACCACACCCTGCTCATGGAATTCATCTCTGATCATGGGATTTTATGTGTCTAAGTGGCCAGGTACAGTTGGATCAAACCACTAACTTGATGACTGGAACTAACTCACATTACTTTTTGGTGCCTCAGTCAACTCTGTATGCTGCAGTGATTGGGCCATGAGAAGTGGCAGTGCCTGTAATCCTAGTGACTTGGGAGTCTGAGGCAGGAAAGTCGCCAAGTTGAGGCCAGCAGGGAAAATTAGTCTGATATTTCAAAAGGGATGGTGTTATAGCTCAGGGGGAGAACACTTTCCTAGTATGCTTGAGAACCTCTGTTTCATCCCAGTCAGTCAAGAAAAAACAACAAAAAAACCCCAAGATATCTAGAGTTTAGTGATGGAAAATGTGCACAGGGTCTCATGCATGAGCCCTAACAGGGAGCCACATCTGAACCAGTGACATAATCCCATTCATATTTCTTCACTGATCTGGAAAGGAATCTCTTTCAG
This sequence comes from Ictidomys tridecemlineatus, assembly GCF_052094955.1. Taxonomy (NCBI): domain Eukaryota; kingdom Metazoa; phylum Chordata; class Mammalia; order Rodentia; family Sciuridae; genus Ictidomys; species Ictidomys tridecemlineatus. The sequence continues at coordinate 98,059,563 of NC_135486.1, forward strand.
AGTAAAGGTTTTGTTCTTTAATTCAGAGAAAGAGGAACTGAGTTCACATTTTTAATTTTTATTTTCTTCTCCCAGCAGTTCTCACTTTCTACCAGGCGAGGGCAGTAAGGGAACACTTGTTTATCTGGACCCAGTGGGGTAAGTGCTGAAGCAAAAAGATGCAGGATGCTGAGTCCCCCAGAGGACAGTGTCTTTAGTTTAAATGCTGAGGCATATAAGCTGTCTTCTGAGAACTCTCAGAAACCTCAGCGGACTAGTTCAGGGTCAGGTTTCCACCCTGGGCATGATCAGATCAGCAGTATGAAACTGAACATTGTAGAGGAATCAGTAGGTGTCAGATAGTAGTTAGTTATGAGCAGTGAAATTTGAGCCAATAACACAGCAGGATCATGGGGTTTCTTTCATTTTTTTTTTAATAACAATCTGGTAACTTGTAGAAGAACAGGTGCACTAACTCTGGGAATAAACAGATGAAAACAAAGTTTATTGAAAATACTATCAAGAAAGAAAGATCAACTGGGCTAACTCCTGGAAGGGTATACTAAGGTCATTGTAAAGTTAGTGTTTATGGCCATAGGTTTCTCAATGTATTGCTAAGGGAAATTTTATTAATATCACAGATGCACTAAGATGAAGTCTGCCCTCACTGACCCCAGCATCTGCATGAAGATAGGATTGACTTGTGGATGCAGCCCCCCTGAATAGGATGGTCACCATGACAGTTCCAGAGAGGACCTACTAGGGTCAAAAACTCTCCAGCAGGTGGGAAGGGGCAGTCAAGCATCTGATTGGTAAAGACTGCAGGAGGGGAAACCCTCTTCTCCTGGTAAACAGCAAAGAGCATTCAAGTTGGGAGCAGCACTGGTTCCTTTGCCCTACTCTGCTGGAGTCCACCCACTCTCTCTCTCAGCTCTCTGCAGAGCCCTACTGTGCTCTCACTCCTACAAGAAAAATTCTCTTGCTTGGCTTTTCCTGTCTGACTTTAGAATGTCCTCCAAGGAAATGCCAGACCTGAGGTTTAGAGCTTCGGCTCCCCAGTCTCCTGTGACACTGGGTCCTTCTGTAAGCAAGACTTTGAACCTTGGGGAACAACAAATGAAGAATGCCATAGGAAAGGCATAAAGAACCCAAAGGGGAAGGCCAAAAGGAAGAGCATGATCTAATGGCTGATTGATGTTCTCTCTGTGAAAATGGGAAATGGCTTTTGAACTGCTGGCCTTTTGGCACTGTCACCAAATTGTATAAAGACACCATTTAATAAACAATAACAAGTTGACAAGGAGCAACATTCTGCAAGTAACTCCATGATAAAGAAACAATGAAAAACTGGGGGGAGAAAAGAGAGCAGGTGCAATGTCAATCATCTGTAGATCTTACAACAGGATGTTACAAGGAGATCGTACAAAAAGAATTTTAAGTTCTGTGAGAACATTTAAATTATGCTAGACAGTATCAGACTTTTCTGGGAGTCATTTATTTCATACACTTAAAAAAAAAATAGCCAAACTCTCAAATTTGGGTTGAACTTGCACTAAATTGAATCTCTTTTAAACCCCACAAACGATTTTTTTTTTTTGGTGGAAACACATGAATTTTACTGGTTTAGTAGTGTAAAGAACAGTCTCCAGAATGGCTGCTGATGGATTGAAGCTCTGAAGTTTAAGTATGTTGCTGGGGTCATGCAGGAAAGGTCCTTGTAGATTAGGAACAGGCCTTATGAGAAGAAGACTCAGGTGACAGTAGCCCCTGCACTGACCAGGTGGCCCAGGGAGTGTCCTGCATCCTCCATAGGCTGATCCTCACAGGGGGAGATCCTGGATCCGCGGGGGAGGGGGGCCGCCACTTGTTTCCTAGGACCAGGTAGCCCATCCCTCGCCAGGAGGCGGGGCGACACCAGAATAAAGAGGGGCGGAGGCCCGCCCTGGGGGTTGGTGTCCTCACCTCCACCACGGAGCAGCTGCGCGCAGCCACTCGCCTGAGGATGGTTCTGGAGCACTTCGGCTGCTCCTTGCCCAGGGGCGTGGTATCCTTTGTGCTGAGCTGGGCTGGAACAGATGGGGCATCACAGCCTTGGTCTTGGAGGTGGTCCCAGGCCCGAGTGATTGCTTCCAGGGCGCTCCCTGCCACTCCCGCCACCAAGGCCCATCACTCCCAGGCGCTCAGGGGCGGGTGCAGGCTGCCTTCCCAGGCGCTGGCGGCCCTCACGACCTCAGAGGACTCTTTTTCGGCCATCAGTTGTGACTGTCCTGGTTTCTGTGGCTCCACCTTTCTGGTCCTTCTTAGAGCCGGCGATTTCTTGCTTCATGAAGAGTGAGGGGAGGATTGGGGTCCCAAAGGAGGCCTTGCCATAGTCAGCTGCCTTGTCATTTTATGCACGAGGTGTGCACGACCTCTGCGAATATCTGGAGACCAAGAAATGCCCCAGGACAGTCCCACTGTAAACATGAGCCAGAGCTTCCTGGAAGGAACCTAGGGGGCAGGTCACTAGAACCTTCCCAGGAGGGGATGCCAATCCTCTGAAGGGATGTGAGCGGGACACACTGGCTCTGCCCAGGGCAGTCCCCTGGAGATAGATCGCTCTCTCAACCTGCGCTTCCGGCTGCTCCCCTTCCCAGGAGGGCTCTGTGCTCTGTGTCAGCAACCTCTGATGGGCTGGGGACCCTGGCAGAGTCTGCACTGGTGTCTGGAAAAGGATTTAGAATCCAGCGCCGGGGTTGTCCTTGAGTCTTCAGAAGTGAATGCCAGCAGGATGTGTGTGCCAGGCTTGTAGGGGAGAAGCAAATCCAGAAATGTGTGAGTGTGAATAGGACCACAATACAAATCGATTTCTTGAACTGCTTTTGCCTGCTCAGTTTAAGCCTTCTCATTCAGAGAGTGCTTTGGGAAGCTATGTGGGAACTGCCTGCAGTTTTTCCTTAGACCAATAGCCTCTCTTCTGCTTTATGTAAACCTCTCAACATCTCTCCTAACTAATTGGTTCTAATAGCTGTTTCTTGGACTTTCAATGTTCCTCTTCCCAGTGGGTTTCCAAGCAGCAATGGGGGAGAACACTAAAAATGTAAGCTTTGCTTATAAGATAATAAAGAGACCCCAGGTGAGGATGTCAGCTCATTTTACAGGTGAGAAACAGACTAGGAGAGATTAAAAACCTGGACCACGGTCATTTAATTAAACCAGTGTTTGTCACAGTATGTTCTATGGACCAGTGTCATCTGCATCTCCTGGGAACTTGTCAGGAGAAGTTGTTGAGGACTTCAGCTGTGCAGGTGTAGCTCAGTGGGTTTAGCTCAGTGGGAGAGGGCTTGCAGGCCCTGGATTTAATCACAAGAGTGGTGGGGAATGAGAATTCTATGATTCAACTCAACTCAGACTGAAGAATCAGAATTTAAGGGTGGAAATCTCAGGTCTCTTTTAGCTTGGTGCTTTTGACCAGGCTAAATTTTGAGAGCTGCACTGGGAGTGGAATTGAGGTTTCTTGGTCCAGTCTCTCAATGCTTTGCTTTTCTTCCCTGCCATTCTGGGGAGGAACCTAAGGTGTGGTGCATGCTAGGCAAGTCTCTCACACTGAGCTAAATCCCTGGCTCTCTCAATATTTTTTTTAACTTGGATTTTCTTACCCTGCTTATTTTTTTAAAGTAGTGCTGAGTTTAGAGATTAGTCTTTTCATGGATATGTTCTATAGCACCACTGTTGAACATGGCTTTCTGCAATGATGGGATATTCCATACCTGGACTGTCCAATGCAGTAGCCCCAGCCACATATGGTTGTTGAGCTGTTGAAATAGGACCAGGTGCAGTTGAAGGACTGAATGTTGACACTGAATGAGTTTCAGCTAAAATAGCCAGAGGCTGCTGGCTATGACATTGGACTTTATTATCCACAATTTGTAGTGAATGTTTCCCTAGTGTAAGATTTTAGAAGTTTTGTGAGGGTTTTTCTCCAGTTTTAATTGTTTCTTAGAAGGGAGATTTTGAAAAAGGGCTAATCATTTTTTAAGTATAAAATGTCAAGCTTTTTTTAACATGAAGACAAGTAGAGAGGGGAAATTAAATACATGTAAGTCATTATTCCACCACTGACAAATTGTAAACTTGCTGGTGTTTTCCTTTCCTATGCAAGAATTAAAACCCAGGAATATACTGTATGAGTTTTGTGCACACATGTTTTCACCTAACCTTAGATCATAAACATTTCCATGTCATTAAAATTTCCCCCAAAACAATAGTGACAGAGAAACCTTGCTACAGGAATAGAGGAGAGGCAACAAGACCATTGGTCTAGAGTCTGCGATCTGAGTGTCTTGGCAATGACAATTTGCTGAGAGTCATTGACCCAGGCAGGGTGTTAACCCCTCTGCCTCTGAGAGAGCAGACAGGAGCTCATAATTCTGAGTCTTGGCTTGCATTCTTCCTGGATTATGACACTGTCATCATATTTGATAGAGATGTCACTTAAGAAGTGATAACCTGTTCATGAGAAGTGACACTCGGAAAGGAACTGTTTTAGCTAAAGAAACAATGAGAAAATAATAGAAACAATGAGATGCTGTGTCAATAATCTCTAGTTAAGTTTGGAAAAGAGATTTTAGAAAGAGAATTTTTAGTTCTTACACATATTTAAAATTAGACTAGACTTTGGGACTCATACTATTCTTGTAGTCATGACTTTATTTTATGGACTCTACCCTTCCTCCGTCCCATGACCAACCAAACTTTCTTGTATTTTGGAATGAAGTCTAACTTAATTAATTATATGTTTTTGGTGAACAGTCCCTGATCTTTCCTTATTTCTAGAGTTGAATTTTGGATTTGTTCTCATTCAGTGGTTTCCTAGGAGGAAGTCTCATGGATTAAGACAGACCGAAGCCTTGAAGCTGAGTGTGAGTTCTGTCCTGACTCAGCCATTCCCCTCTGGGTGACCTTGGACAGTTACTGAGCTCTCCAAGCCCAGGTTTCCTAGTGCAACAGCAAGAATGACTGTAAAGCCCTTTATCTTCCTGCTACCTCCCAGATTATTTTGAACATAAAACAAAGTGATATAAATGAAAGGACTTAAAGCAGCAGTGTGTACTTGTCAGGGTGATGTGGGAAACCTGAGCATCTGGTGTCTGTTTAGGGAATTCCTTTCCTGAGAGAACCACTCCAGAGCAGGCAGTTGTTTCTAGACAAGGTTGACTCCCAAATTTTACTTTGTTTGCCTTAATTCACATGCTAGGCAGCTACTCATACTTCAGGGCCTATTGCCCCTGCCAGTTTCCATCCTCAGCAATTCCAGTAAGTAGATGTCACTTTAAGTGGTAACTCTACTATGTATATAAATGCTTTTCTAGTGGTAATTTGGATCTGATATAAAATATATATTTCCTGCTTAGAATTCATTATACAAATGCTTTGTTTGTAGGATTTGTTCTAATTAATTAGTAGAATTGTGGATGCTTTTGAAGATCTTGGCTTTAATTTTTCTATATTTTTTTCTAAACTTCAGAAAGAAGGAAAACTATCAGAAAATATATAATCTGAGTTTTGAAAATATAAGCATGGAGCTGGGGATATAGCTCAGTTGGTAGACTGCTTGCCTCACATGCACAAGGCACTGGGATCAATCCCCAGCCCCACCACACACACACACACACACAAAAAAAAAAAAAAAAAAAAAAAAGAAAAAAGAAAATATCCCCAGGACCACCACAAAAAAAGAAAAGAAACTATCACAACTAAATTAGCTTGTAGTTTGGTTAAATTGATATATTAGCTAGAATTTTTTGTTTTCATTATATTTTTTTCTCTTTTTAAATTTTTATCTTGAGACAGGATCTGGCTAAGTTCCTTAGGGCCTCACTAAGTTGCTGAGGTTAACCTGGAACATGCAACTCTGCCTCAGCCTCCTGCGTCATGGGATTATAAACGTTTACAAGTTTTATTCTTATGTCACCTTAGGGGAAAACTTGACCTACATAAATATTGTTACAGCCACAATTTCAGTCTTATGAGAGGTGTTGGGTGATTTTATTTGATGATATCTTTTTTAATATTGTGATTTCTCTTTGTTGTTGTTGTTCTAATTAGTTATACATGACAGTAAAATGCATTTTGACACATCATACATAAATGGAGTATAACTTCTCATTCATGTGGTTGTCCATGTTGTAGAGTTACACAGGTCATGTAATCATATTACACATAGGGTAATAATGTCTGATTCATTCTTCCATCATTCCTACCCTCATGCCTCTTCCCCTCCCTGCACACCCCTCTATCTAGTCTAAAATACCTCTATTCTTCCCCCTCTCCCTTATTGTGAATTAGCATCCACATACCAGAGAAAACATTTATTCTTTGGTTCTTGGGATTGGCTTATTTTGCTTAGCATAATAATCCCCAGTTCCATCCTTTTACTGGAAAATGCCATAATTTCGTTCTTCTTATACGTTGAGTAATATTCTGTTGTGTGTATATACCACAGTTTCTTTATCTATTCATCTGTTGAAGGGAAGGTTGGTTCCATAGTTTAGCTATTGTGAATCCATCTGCTGTAAACATTGATGTGGCTGCATCACTGTAGTATGCTGATTTTAAGTGCTTTGGGTATAAACCTAGGAATGACTGGGTCAAATGGTAGTTCCATTCCAAGTTTCTGAAGAATCTCCGTACTGATTTCCATATTGGTTGTACCTATTTGCAGTTTCACCTCATTCGCTGATGTGTTGTATATTTATTTGGATTTTGTTATTTTGATTATTTCTGAATTGAAAACATAAAATTTATTGAATTAATTTCCAAACTGAAAACCATGTACATGCAATCCAGAAAAAATTTAAAAATCAGAGAAAAAGAGGGAATTCAAAAAATCAAGCATAATTGCATTATTGAAAGGCAATCACTATTAAAAATATTTTTGGTGCATTTCTCAGCAGTCTCCTTTGCACAAATAGTGTCTTTTTATATCACTGTAATCATATTTTATTATAATGGCCATTTTTCACACGCTCATTTCCTTCAGTTTTAATGCCTGAATCATGTTTCACTGAGTGGATATAATGTGATAAGTTAATTTTCCTTCCATTACTATATATTTTTAAATTGATGGACTGGGGAATATTATGCTAACCAAAATAAGCCAATCCCAAAGAACCAAAGGATAGAGAAACTACTCCTGTACCTGCCAATGTTTTGGACCTGAAGCTTTTCAAACATTTTAAGATCATTTTCTTAAAGACCTACAATTAGAAGTATTGGATTAAAGAATATGAACATTTCTTGAATTCTTGGAACATAATGGTAGGTTGTAATTAAGTTTGGACTTATTTGGTGCCTATTTCTCCTGTAGGTATACTTTGGAAAATAATGTGCTAAGCCTGGAACAGAGAAAATTTTATGAAGAAAATGGATTTCTTGTTATTAAAAATCTAGTATCTGATGCTGATATTCAACGCTTCAGGTAAAGTAACTCTTGGTTATTTTACAAAATGTGTATTATGGCAATTATGTCATTTGCAGGAAAATGGATGAAACTGGACAACATCATGTTAAGATCAATAGGCCGACTCATAGTCAAGGGTCATTGTGTTCTCTCACATGGAAACTAGAGAGAAGAAAGGGGTAAAAAAGAGGTCTCAGGAAAATAGAAGGGAGATCAATAGAGTACAGCAACAGGTTCTGTGGGAGGGAGAAGAGGCGAGAGAAAGGGGAGATGGCCCAAGAATACCATGTGCAGATATGAATATGCCACAATGATATAATTATTAGGTGTAATTATAATGCATGAATAAAAATTGATATACTATGCCTTAAATCTATGTAATGGGAATACAAGTTAGATTAGCCCCTGCAAGTTCATGTATTTTTGAGTGATGTGGTTTGTTGGGATGTGTTATGAGCATAGGCTCTGGAGCCAGACTTTCTGGTCTTAATCTCAGTTCTACCTCTTAACATGGTGTGTCCCACACAGGTGGCATGTCCCACATAGTCACCTTAGTTTTCCATACCTGTGTGTACTCCTCTGTAAAATGTCCATAATAATAGTACTGATCTCCTAGCATTGTTGATAGGACAAAAAAAGTAAAATATGTGGAGAGTACCATGAAGAGGGCCTTGCATCAGGTAGTTGTTATAGGAGTATTTGCTATTACAGGCCAAGCATCCTTAACATGAAAATAATTCCATATCCAAATCATTGAGCACCAAGATGATGTCACAAGAGGAAAATTCTGCACTTGACCCCATGTGATGGTCATGGTCACAACACACTCACACTAAAACTATTGTATAAAATTACCTTCAAGCTATGTGTATATGGCATATAGAAAACATAAATTCTGTGATGAGCTGTGGGTCCCATCTTCAAGGTATCTCATTATTATTTTATCATCATCATCATCATCATCATCTTCATTATCATTATTTTCAGTCCTGGGGATTGAACCCAGGGGAGCTTTACCACAGAAGTCCATCCCAGACCTTTCTATATATATATATATATTTTGAAACAGAGACTTGGTAAATTGATTAGGTTGGTTTCCTGCAGCCTCCTGTCCTGAGTCTCTATGATTAGAGGCCTGAGCCACTACAATCAGCTCATTATATATAAGCCAATATAACAAAATCCAAAAAACCCTAAAATCTGAAATACTTCGAAGTATTTCAGATAAGGAATACTCAGCCTGTAATATTACAGTATAATTATGAAACTATTTCTCCACTGGTGTGTGAAGCCAAGCAATATTTTCATCCAGGTCATAGACTGCAGCTAGGAGGCCACGATTACTGAGTTGGCCATTTTCGCTTCCCTCTCATCAAAATTATTCTATTAGACCTGAGGGCTGAGGAAGTAGAGAGAAAATACTCCTGTAACTGCCAGTCTTTGTTCAAGTCCAGGCCAACCAGGGGCTTGGAACAGAGGTCATGACATTGTTTTTAATTTAATTTTCTAGGGTTGAATTTGAAAAAATCTGCAAAAAGGAGTCGAAAGCAGCAGGACTATTGGTCATGAGATGTGTCCCTTGAAAAATCAGGATACATTCCAAGTGAGAAACCAATCTTGAAGGTCCAGAATTTCCATGAAGATAAGGAGCTCTTCAGATACTGCACTCTCCCAGAGGCTAGAGACTGCTCTTGTTTTGGTTTCTCCTTCATAGCCAGCCTGCAGGTCTTCCCCAAGACCTGGTGACTGTCTTGGATTTAACCTCTTTCTATACATGGTGCTAGAGTGGTGGGTCTCAGCTGCAGGTGATTGTTCCCCTCAGTGGATATTGGCAATGTCTCAAGACTTTCTTGGTGGTGGCAACAGCAAGGTTGGTGTGCTAGAGGCTTCTAGTAAGTAGGGGCCAAGGATGTGGTAATGGGGTCTGAATCCTATAATGCCCTCTCTCCAAAGAATGATCTACCCAAGATACCAATAGCACCAAGACTAAGAAACACTGCTGTGGAGTGTGCTAATTAACTTTTAAGGAAGACAGGAATTCTGTGTTAAAGAGAAAGAGCCCTTCTAAGACTGAATATCATCAGAGGAGAAATTGTGAGGCTGTTATTTGTAAATCCATTGACTTTTTTCCCTTTGTTTCTCATCAGTGGAGGTAGGAATTTTCTTTTACATTTAAATTAGTTTTGATTCAATCTATTTGTCATACTAAGGGTTGAACTTTGGAGCCCTTTATCACTGAACTGCACTCTCAATCTTTTTTGTTCTTTGTTTTAAGAAAATTGAGGTTGGCCTTGAACTTATGATTTCCTGCCTCAGCCTTTATTTTATCACAGGAAGATTTTCTTACCCAGAAACACTTTCTTTTTCTTTGACTAAATATAGTTTTTATACCTACAACATTCTAATTTCCCTTTCCCATCTGTTAAACCCTTTTTATGTTCACATTCTGAAACAACCCTTGTAAATTTCTGAATTTAGGCAAATTACTCCACTTTAATGAGAGGAAATACTTTATGTTATTTATAGTACCCTAAGCAAAAATTAAACTATTGTATAAAATTACCTTCAACTATATATATAAGTCATGGTCACAACACAGTCACTAATCAAAACACAGGTGAAACTTTTGGGTCCCTTTGTATACAGAATCACATCTGTTTATCATTTTATGAAAACATAAACAATATTTAAGTATATAGAATTATACCTGTTGGGACTTTGAAATCTTAATAACCTATTTTCGCTGATGACAAAGCAATTTTAAAATCTTTTTTTTTTAAATTTACCAATTTATGAAAACACCAACAATGTTACCCAATGGAATTCAAGGAGTTGAGAGTACTTGATATTGTATTTAACAGTTAGAATTTTAACTTGGTAAGTTAACCATATATCTAACAGGCACATTTATGAGTAATCCCATGTCAAATCTAATTTATTTATTTTTACTGTGAAAACCAAGGCATCAGACAGTGTATTGAACAATATTAGCCATCTCTCCCTTGTTGAAGAAAAGTCTAGAAATTATGAATATTAGACTTTTTGTAGACATCAATATTTTATTAGTGTTTTTTGACTACCTAGAGAGACTTGTGAGTTAAGTAATTTTAAAGACATCTTTACTTTAAATTGAGCCTTCTTAAATCATGTGAATTAAAGGTATTTGGATCTATTTTTTTAAAATTTATGGGCACTTGTTATATTCCAATTTTGCTATCATGTACATGATATATGGATGCATGCACACATAGACAGACAACACAATACACAGCGTGCACACACAAAAGTAAAGGCTTTGTAGCTTTTCACAGATGAATCTGCATTGCAATGTTTCAGATATTTAAAAACTCCATAGTTGAATAAAAAACAGGATTGAGCAGAAAAACACTAACCTAGGTATATAGGATCAAAATCATGAACTGAAAAAATACAGAATTTAAGGAAAAAAAATCCTAGAAAAAAATGACTGGCCAGTAACTAGTAAAGAACCATACAATTTATTTTTTGGTTCAGGGTAGTGTGAGTTCTGGTAAAAGGCACTTTTGCCTAGGATCTTAGTCTGGTCTCCTACTGAGTCTGCCCTGGCTGAGAACTGGAAGGAACTGGGGGAAAATGCCCTTCTGAGCAGAAATCTCATTCCAAATGGTTTTAACCACTTTTTTCCTAGTTGGTAATTGGACAGGTTTGGATATTGACAATTATGATACCTTATTTTCTATTACTTTTTTGAGAACAAAGCTACTATGTTCAGCTCCTTACTGAGATAAGCTGCTGACTGTTGAGCAAGTCTGTTCTTTTGTGTGACCATTCCTAGGGCTATTCCTCCTCTCTCTCTGACAAACAAGTTAAATCTTTCTCTATAGGTAAGCTGAGGACAGCGGCTCAAAATAAGGCCATGTTTTAATGTCTTAAAGGCTTTGAAAGCCTGCTCATAACCCAGAGGGGAGTAAACTGTTTGGTAACATGCTGTTAAGATATCCCAAAGAGGTCTTGGGTAAGAGGTGAGAACAGAAAAGCTGGCACTAGTATCCAAGAGGAAATTGACTTCTTGGCTCCCCACATAGAAGCAGGAAAAGCATACCTGGGACTCACAGGTGGTGATTGGAGTTACAGAAGTCATCAGAATTGGCTTAGGGCTCTGTCAGGACTGTGTGGAGGAATTTGGTCTTTTCTTTTCCCATCTGGGAAGTTTACTCCTCACAGTGAGGGCCAGGATGCATGGGAGAGTGTAGTTCCAGGGTTTGGGAGTAGATTGTTCTCTGAGATGCTGCTGAGATTCACAGCAGTGGCAGTGGAAGATCTGCTTAGCTTAGCTGGGGTCAAGTAGGCACCTGGTCCAGGAAGGAAGGGCACTGGGTCAAAGGCACAATGGTGTGCAGTAGGACCATGATCATTCCCCCTGAAGATACTCTTAGGATGAAGAATGGGACACTTCTGCCCAGATACATAAAGGCTCATCGACTGTAGTCACTTCTCACTTGAGTTTCTTTAATAAGGACATAATCCATTTTTTAGAGTTATGACTACCTTTGGAAATAGTTATCAACAAACAAATGTTGAACTTATGATTCTCTTTTATTCTGAATATGACATAGTCCTTTGAACTCAGAAATAAAGAGCATGTTCTTCACTCTATTTTGGGAGAGTAATAAACCTCTCTAGGACACCCTGAGTAATATAAGAATGATATGAACAAAATTCTAGGTGAAGACAATGTCAGGCTGGGGCAAGGATGTAATAGATTCAGGCTGGAAATGACTAAGAGAAAGGAGTTTGCATACATTTAGCACAAGAGGCAAAGCTGATCTAGATTTTTTATAATTCAATGATGAAGGGTAGGCAAAATTCAAAATTTTTTCATTTGGTCAAAATATCAATGATTTTAATATGAACATGAGATTTTATTTTTTTTGTGATGCTGGGTTCAAACCCAGGGCACTATGCTTGCAAGGCAAGCCCTCCACCACTAAGCTACATCCTTAGTGCATTGTAAAATCTTCCTTTGAGACAGGGTCTGGCTGTATTTGCTTAGGTTTTTCAGAACTCATGAAGTCCCAGTCTCAGCCTCTAAGCAGCTGGGATCATAGGTGTGCACTAGTGCAGCCATTGCACAGGATATTTAAAAGAACAGATATATGAAAGACTTATTTTTCTTTTTTAATTTAGGTGAGTCTTTCTTAGAAGAAGCCAGACAACCCTTGCTTTCTCTGCCGATTCTTAAAGTCTTCATTTTGGTGCTTCCTCCAGTGTAGACTGTGCCTGTCTTATGTTTTCCAGGGTAGAGTTAATGCCATGTACCATGGGATCTAGGACTATGATCAAGATGATGCCCGAGAGGACCTTGTGATGTAGAAGAGAGACACTGTTTTCTTTCACCTTTTGCTCATACATGGATCAAGTCAGAACCAAAGTCAAGGATTCCGGAAAGTATGCATCTAGTTTTTAAAGATGAGTGGGTTCAAAACAGAAAATCATAGGTATAGTAACATGTAAAGATTCATGACTTTTCACTAAACTAGATTGTTTTTTCCAGTTTACTTGCCAAAAAGTATAGTTGCCTTCCTTGTACTTTTTTTGCTCTACTCAGTGAGAAGCCAGGTGCCCTCAGGATCCTAAACCTGTTAATCATGAATCTTGGTCATGTGAAATTGCTTCAGAGCAGTAAGTCACCTTGCAGTGCATAACTTCTGCTTTCTGAAGCAAAAGCAGTTGCTGAAATATTAAAATAGCATGTTAACTTTGCTACTTTTCCACATTTTCAATGACTATAATGTTATGGAAGATTATTTACAATTATTTCATAACAACATGTATCATAACTGCACTTTTTTTAAATTTGAACTTTGAAATGGCTCTGCCTGGCACTGGAGCCTATGCAGGAAATTGAGTTTAAATTTGGGGCAAATAGAAAATCCTTCTGACAGGTATGATCACCTTAAGATAACTAACTTGTGACAAGAAGGTGGGTTTTAGCTATTGTGTTTCAGCTTACATTTGTTTAGACCTTTTTCTGGAACAGGGAGTACTACGTCTTATCCTCAGCCTTATCCTCAGCAGGAAACAAACTGGGTAATAATGTCAACTTATTGACCTCTAAGTGTCCCTCTTTATTGACAGATGTGCTATTTTTCTTTTGAAGGTAATTTCATTTTTCATATCTATGCCATTGTAATAATATCTATTGCCATATCAATAATAATCTTTCCCAAATTTATCAGGGTAACCAACCTTTATGAGTAAGAAGATGACGAACCACAGGATTGTACATTTCTTTTAGATTTGAAAATATACACTCATTGGAAAAACTTAAATGCTTAAAACTGTGAAAGTCTGTTACTTAAGTGATTATGCTCCCTGTCCAATACATTTCTTAAAAAAGTAAATATCACAGCTAGTTAATTTTTTTTTGTAATTTCTTAATTCACATTTATCTGGGGGGCTGGAGGGAGAGAATGACCTACAAAGGGACAGATTTGGGATGTCATGGAGGGGCCTGGCACTTTATAAATCAAATCCTGGTTGGGCACAGGATTGCATGCCTGTAATCCCAGTGGCTCAGGAGGCTGAGGCAGGAGGATCACAAGTTCAAAGCCAGCCTCAGCAATGGTGAGGCACTAAACAACTCAGTGACACCATGTCTCTAAATAAAATTCAAAATAGAGCTGAAGATGTGGCTCCGTGTTCCAATTTCCCTAAGTTCAATCCCTGGTATCCCTCCAAAAGGAAGTCAAATCTTGATTGTAAAACTTGACACTTTGAAAGGAGAACACTTTGCTTGGTTGTTGGCATTAACTGATGCTTTTCTCCATTATCAATTGTTCACTCTGCACAGGCAATTTCTTGCCATTTTGCCAGTGCTGATTGCCACTACATCCATGTGAAGGGCACTAGTCAAGAAAACATTAAGGAAGAAATTTAGAACAAATTTATCAATTCTACATGGTGGAAATTAGCATATACTAGTAGGTACACTTGCATGAAATAACCAAGTAAAGATGACTGAGGTTTCTTGTCTTCACATGTTTAATTAATCTTTAATTTGAAATGAACGACTGGGGGAATTCTGAATACATAGGAGCAAACCTAAAGATTTGGGACTTTGATGAAGGATCACTAATACTTATGGATGAGGGGCATTACACAGTATTTCATGTGCTTTCCTAATTGATACACATCACTTGGAAAGTATATGTTTTATGGTAGTGCATCAATGACTCTGATGAGTAATAGACAAATTATCAATCAGGACAATTTAATAAACATCTTTATTTTAAGAAAACACACATTTTAGGCCCTGAATCAAGAAGCTCTTCCTATTTATTTTATTGCTATGAGATAATGATAATGCAGGCATGCCCTTTCCCCCAAGAGACTGAGAGTGATGACCCAGAGTCATCACTAGTATGTTGTAAGGCTCTGAACACTAGAGGGATGTCACATTGCCACTGGGAACCTTCAGAATAGCTTTCCAGGGTGGAGAATCTTGCTTCTCCAGTTAGAACCAACAAATGTGTCTCCTGTCTGAAAATGTTCCCTGTTGGTGGATTCGACCAACTGATATATTGGAAAATATTTAAATATTAAACAATGTTTCAAACAAATCATATCTGTACAGAACATGTACAGGCATTTTTTCTTTTTATCATTATTTCCTAAATAACATAGCCTAACTATTACATAGCATTATATTGTACCAGGTACTATACATAATTTAGAGGTTATTTTGAAGTATTTGGGAGGAGGTACAGGAGTTATTTATTAAAGAGACTTGAGCATTCATGGATTTTGGTATCTAATGGGGGATCTTCAACTGTACATTAGTTTGTGAGGTTGTGCTGAATAAACACATCCCATATTTATTTAATTACTCTATAAGTTAGAGTTTATGGGCACATTTATAATAACAATAGAATAATCAATAAACAATAGAATAATCAAATAACAATGCCAAACTATATAATTCTAAGGTATAAAACAATTCCATTTCCCCTTTCTCATTTTTTTTTCACCATACCCCAGTAGAATAGTCTGTATAACACCTGCTGTAGAATAGGAATTAGTGTCCCAGAGATTGGTCTAAGTTACAGAGCTAGATTTCAGAGTCAAGCCTATTCAGAAATCATTCTTTCCACCATACCCTGCTGTTTGCTCAAAAAGAAACAACACATAAGGTAATTGTTTTATTAATAATGATGCAGGGTGTGTATTGGCACATCTGTAATCATCACTTGGCTGAGGCAGGAGGATTGCAAGTGAGGCCAGCCTCAGCAACTTAGCAAGAAACCAAAAATACAAAATAAAAAGGGCTAGGATGTAGACTAGTGGAGAATGCCTCTGGGTTCCATCTCTACCAGAAGGAAGGAAAAAAAAAAGATAAAACCCATGTAAACCAGTACCAAAGGGCACCACTTTCACTACTATGATCTTATCAGAGTTGCACCCTCAAAGTGGTTCAAACAAGTAAAAATAAACAGAAGAGGGACAGTGAACTGTTGTGACTTAGCATCACCACCCCCCCAAGTGTGATCAGAGAGGCTGATATTGGGAATCCATTGGCTCCATGTAGTTAGCTCTGTTTTTCAAATGTTGGCAAGAGAATTATTTGGATTCCAAAACTTGTTTTATTTACTAATCAATATAATTATCATGGCATTTTCCCCCTATTTAACCATTTGTAGAGGCTAGAATTCTCTTGTCTTTGTCGGGAAAGGGCCAATATATGTTCCATACACTCATTGTATTTGGTATTGATTCTAGGATATTTGTATTTTTCAAGCTCAACTTGTGAGAGAAGAAAGAATTAATCTTTGAAACAGCCCTTAATTATAACTATTTTAAAGGAAATCAGAAGAAACAAGGAATCCTAGGAAAACAAGTTTTCTGACTGGAATGACATAATTTTTCCTATTGTTTTCAAAACAGAGAAACATTGGGCAGTTCATTGTATGAAGTTAATTTTGTAGAAGTTTATTTTACAGTATTTTTACTGTAAAAACAGTAAAAATGAAATATTACTCTTTTTTTGAAAACTGATTTGGGTTTACAACTAATAAACATGGCATATGATTTAAGTATGTTCAGTCAGTTCCTTTCATTGAATTGGCTCTTTATCTTGGCAGAATTGAATTCTTTGAAATTCAATGTGCACTGAGATGAGCATGCCTCTTTTAGTCTATCCTCTCTATTCCTGATATCCTGTCATGAGAGGTTTCCAATCTAGGACCATGCATAGTGCATTCTCATTTGGTGAAGGGCTTACAAAGGACATCACATGATCAAATAAGAATGGGTCCTCATTCCAGCTACCCTCCTTCAAAAACAAAATATCTTCTCCAATCGTTTCCTTTGTTTCTATGGGATGTAGACAAGGACATCTTCCCTTACGTTTCTTTCTAAGCAGGGCAACTGAAAGCCTTCAGCATTTATGAATGAAACCTAAGCTGTTTTGATCAACAGGGACATTTTAAGATACTTTAGCCCAAAAGGGGAGTGAGCCTGAACTGGGATTTATGTCAACATAGCACTGCATTTCTATTCCAGTTGAGGGCCCCAAGGAGCCCTGGTCCTTATATTGTGGCTTCATTAAAAAAGAATCAGCCAGGTGTTTGTGATGTGGCTCAAGTGGTAGCATGCTCAACTTGCATGCATGCCACCCAGGTTTGATCCTCAGCACCACATACAAAGATGTTGTGTCCGCTGAAAACTAAAAAATAAATATTAAATTCTCTCTCTGTGTCTTTCTCTCTCTCTCTCTTTCAAGGAAAAAAAAAAGAAACAGCCAATTGCTTTCATGTCATTCAGCTCAGCACACCCATGTGTTTCCATGGGTGTTAGTTTGCTGAGGGGGTCACCCATTTATTCTTAGTCCCAGAAGGAAAGGAGGAAACGCAAGGGAATCATTAAGAGGGCCTAGGGAAACTGGTCCTAGAATGATATAACTAGATGTCAATAAGGAAAGCCAGGGCAGACAGCTTGCAGAGAGCACTGCTTTCATCTAGAACCTGTTTCAAACTACTTCCAACCTGGATTTGCTTCTCCTGCTTGGGCCTCCCAAGTTGCTGTGATTAAAGATGTACAACCCTGTGAACCGCTGTTCCTGATTAGAAAAACCAAACTTCAGGTTGGGGTTGTGACTCAGTGGCAGAGCGCTTGCCTAGCATGTGTAAAGCACTCAGTTTGAGTCTCAGCACCACATATAAATAAATAAAATAAAGGTCCATAGACAATTTAAGAAAAGAAAGAAAGAAAAACCAAACTTCACCAAGGAAAATGGCACAATTGTGAGTCTCCGTGTGCATGTGTGAGTGAAAGCTAACTCTTCTGTCAGGAACATGCATTTCTCATCTCATCTGTGTCCCTTCTCTCCATTAGTTCACAAAGCAATTTGCAGGCACCCAGTCTGTAGTGGGAAGGGGAATGCCTAGGGCAGGAAAACTTGAACTGCTTTTCATCCATGTGCACCCTCCTTGTGAAGGGTGGGAGCAAACTTCTGCTGGAACATGAAGAGATGGCACAGGAGGAGAAGCCTGGCTACTCAGTGGAAAGGGAACTGTTTGAATGGGGTTAATTTCACCTGACAGTCATCTAAAAGTTTATGCTCAAAGCACAAAATAAAACAATAATTCCTTCTAAGAATTTTGGGACTCAGAGTTGAGGAAAGCCAGAAACCTTTGCTCACATAAATGTTCTTGGAGCTCCCCCAATTTATTCCTGTGTTCTCTTAAATATATAAAATTGAGATAAAAATATCTATGCAATAAAATTGCCCATCTTACTGTTATGTTTGTTTGTGTTTTTTTTTCATCTCGGGAGGTTGAACCAATACTTACAAACATCCCCCACATTTTGCATTCTTTATTTTGAAATATGTTCTCAATAAATTGCCCGGGCTGACCTGGACCTTGCAATCCTCCTGCCTCTGCCTCTGCCTCTCCAGTCACTGGGTTTTAAATCATGTGGTTCCATGCCTGGCCATCTTGGCCATTTTTAAATGAGTAGACCAGTGACATTAACTACATTCACACTGCTGTGCAGCCATTGTCATCCATTGGCAGAACTCTTTTCAACTTACTAAACTGACATTCAGCCCCAGTCAATGCCAATTCTCCTTTCCCATTCCCCTAACCAGGGCCATCACATGCTACCTCCTGGTTCTATGAATTTGGTTAATTTAGGGACACTCAGATACAAAGTATTTGTCTTTTCATGACAGGTTATTTCACTTAGCACAGTGTCCTAGGTTCTTCCATGCTGTGGCATGTGTCAGAATGTCCATCCTTTTAACCACTGAATAATATTCCATGGTATGTCTATATGGCCCTCTGCTCATTGACTTCTCCATTGTGGGTTGCTTTGCTCCTTTCAGTGATGGTGAACAGTGCTGCTGTGAACATGGATGTACACATATCTCTTAGAGAACTTGCTTTCTATCCTTGTAGTATCTTTTGCCTTTTAATTCCAGAAGCTGAATTACTGGATCATATGGAAGTTCTCCCCCCACCTCCGCCCAGGGGCGGTAGGGTAACGCAATTGAATTTAGGGGCACTTAATTACTGGGCCATATCCCCAGTCCTTTCTCTGTATTTCATTTAGAGACAGGGTCTCACTGAGTTGCTGAGAGCCTCACTAAGTTACTGAGGCTGGCTTATATCTCATGAGCTACTGGGATTACATTCGTGGGTCACTACCTCCTTTTCATATGGGATTTCTATTTTTAATTTGTGAGGAATTGCCATCCTGTTTTA
This sequence comes from Ictidomys tridecemlineatus, assembly GCF_052094955.1. Taxonomy (NCBI): domain Eukaryota; kingdom Metazoa; phylum Chordata; class Mammalia; order Rodentia; family Sciuridae; genus Ictidomys; species Ictidomys tridecemlineatus. The sequence goes on from NC_135486.1 coordinate 98,078,727, forward strand.
TCTAGTGTCTGTAACATTTCATATTCCCACCTATTGGTGAAGCAGGCTTCCAGAGTCTCCATATCTTTCCAGCCACTGGTGACTTTCTATTTGTTTACAGTAACCATTTTACCCATCCCCCACCACATTGGGGCCTCAACCAAGGATGTTTTCTTGTAAACAAAGTCTGGGACAATCATCTCACCTCCCCAAAGGGCAGATGATCCTGCATGTGGTTGCTTTGGCTGGGAGTGTTTCCATGGAAAGGTGAAAGGCTATTGTATTCTGGCTCTGCCACTTCCTAGCCAATTAACTTCTCTGAGCCTGTTTCCTCCTCTAGGAAACAGCAATAATTGGGCTACATGCTAGGATGACTGTAGGAAATCAACAGCACAATATGCTAAATAGATGAATAAATAAATGGAGGAGAGGAGAAAACCTCATTTACAGAAGAATATTTGCATGGTCCATGTTCCTTTCAGGAAAAAAGAATATATTCTCAGTGGCTGGAGATGCTCTTGGTAGATAGCCTTCAGGTGTGGCCTTGGCTTCCAAGCTGCCCTCCTGGCTATGAGTGTCATAATTTCTCCAAATTTCATTGTATTTGATGACATTTACACAAGAAAGCAGGAGCTGAATCTCCAAACCTTAGTTCTTGTGTTCCAACACCAGCAACAACAACAACAACAACAACAACAACAAAAACCTTAAAATTCAGGCAACAAAAGTGAAACAAGGGAACTTTACTATGTGAAAGTGAGGTGAGAGTAAAGTAGAAGAAAGAGAGGCTTATGCAGAGTGCACTCTCAAGAACAGAGAATGTCAAAGAAGGCAATGCTGTCTCCACATTTACTCCTATTTGATGTTTATCAGGAGAACTGTGGGCCTTCTGTACTTTTTGCCAATCAGGTGTTCAACTCTTGCTTCACAGGTGGCAGTAGAAGTTTTGACCTTAGTTAGTCCTCTCCAGAACTATCATGGTGGCCATCCTATTTAGGTGGGCTTCATCTACAAGTTAATACCATCTTTCTTTTTTTGGTGCTGGGGACTGAACTCAGGGGCCCTCGGCCATTAAGCCACATCTCCAGCCCTCTTTTGTGTTTTATTTAGAGACAGGGTCTCACAGAGTTGCTTAGTGCATTGCCATTGCTGAGGCTGGCTTTGAACTCATGATTCTCCTGTCTCAATCTCTGAGCCTCTGGGATTACAGATGAGCGCCACTGCACCCGGCTTGCTTTCCCTTTTCGTAAGGATGAAAAATCTACAGGAAATATTAAGAATTTTTCTGCAAAGGAGGTTTTCTCCTCTCCTCCATGTATTTATTCATCTACTTACATAATTTATTGACTTAATTCATTCATTTAATCCTGTTTTTGTATTTGTAAGGACTCAGGGTTATATATTTTACGCTTGGGATCACAACACACTTTTAAATTTTTTTATATTTTCCAGTGCAAGGGATTCCACTCAGGGCCAGGAGCATGCTAGGCAGGTGCCTACCCATTGAGCTACATTTCCAGCTCCCTCCCTTTTTTTATGGGAACGTTTTTTTGTCTGACTTTAGATTCTCTTCTATGTGTATCCCAGACCTGAAGTTTGGAGCTGCAGCTCATCACTCTCCTTTCTTGGGAAAGGCATAAAGAACCCAACAGTGAAGGACAAAAGGTAGGCCATTTTCCAGTGGCTGATGTTCCCTCTGAACAAACAGATAATATCTTATGTGCTGATGGTCACGATATACTATGGCACTGTCACCAAATTATATATATATATATAAAGACTCCATTAAGAACATGATAGCAAGTTTACAAGGAACAACATTCTGGAAGTAACTCCATGCTAAAGAACCAATGAGAAAATGATGGGAAGGAGAGAGCAGATGCAATGCCAATCATCTGCAGGTCTTACAACAAGATGTTACAAAGGGATCTTACAAAAGAACTTTTAGTTCTGTAAAAATCAATCAATCAATCAAATTTTGCTAGACCATATCATAATTTCCTGGGAGTCATTTATTTAATACATTTAAAAAGGGAGGGAGGGGGAACCAGCCAAACTAATATTTTGGGCTGGATACGCACTACATTAAATCTCTTTGGAACAGTATGATCGATTTTTAGGGATAAACCTTTGGATTTTACTGGTTTAACAGTGGAGAGAAGAGTCCCAAGGAGGCTTGGTTGTTGATGGACTGAAGCTATGAAGTTAAGAGCATTGCTCTGGTCATCCAGGGAGGGTCCCTGTGGATTAGAAACAGCGCACAGGAGAAGAAGGAGCCCAGGTGCCAAGGGACCCAGCTGACCCTGGGGCCCTGGGAGTCTCTCCCCGGGGCCCGGGAGGCGGAGCCCCGGAGTCGCGCGGGCCGCTGCGCCTTCCTTCTCTCGCCAGGAGGCGGGGCAGCCCTGAAAAGAAGTGGAGCGCGGGCCCTGCAGGTGAGTGTCCTCGCCGCCACCATGGAGCAGCAGCGGGCCGCTACTCACCTGCGGATGGTTCCTGGGCACCTCCGCCGCTCTTCGGCTGGGTCTGTGGTATCCTTTGGGCTGAGCTGGGCTACCTCCAGGTGGAGCACAGCAGCCTAGTCCTTGGGGGTGGCCTGGGCCTAGGTGGTGACCTCCAGGGCGCAGGAGGGACACTTCACTTGCCCTTTTTGGTCCTCTGAGCTGCTATTCCCGCAAAGGTTATATCTCAAACAGGCCCCTGGGAGCGAGGTGGAGCCTGCATCTCCAAGTTCCCCACCCCCTTCTTTCCTGGCGAGTGGATACAGGACTGTCCTAGTTTCCATGGCAGCCATGGGGTTGCTCCACCTTTCTGGTCCTTCTTAGGGCCAGAGGTGGATCCCAAAAGAGGCCTTGCCATAGTCAGCTGCCTTGTCATTTTCTGTATTGGGTTGTGTAGGACCTCTGTGAGGGAATGTCTGGAGACCAAGAAATGCCCCAGGACAATCACACTGTAAACAGAAGCTTAGAGCTGACTGGAAGGGGCTTAGAGGACAGGTCACTAGAATCTCCTGTAGAGAGGACACAAGTCCTCTGAGAGGGTGAGAGCTAGACACACCGGTGCTGCTCTGGACCACCATCTGGAGGTGAAACCCTCTCTCAGCCTGTGCTTCTGGTTGCTCCCCTTGCTAGTGGAGCTCTGTGCTCTGTGGCAGCCTCTGGTGACCTGGGGACCCTAGGAGAGTCTGCACTGATGTTTGGAAAAGGACTTAGAATCCAGCACCTGGGTTGTCCTTGAGTCTTCAGAAGTGAATGCCAGCAGGGTGTGTGTGCCAGGTTATAGGGGAGGAGCAGATCCAGAAATGTGTGAGTGTGAATAGGACCCACAAATCAAATCGGTTTCTTGAGCTGCTTTTACCTGCTCAGTTTAAGCCTTCTCATTCAGAGAGTGCTTTGGGAAGCTCTGTAGGAACTGCCTGGAGTTTTTCCTTAGGCCAGTAGCCTCTCTTCTGCTTTTTGTTAACATCCTGACATCTCTCCTAAGGTTGAGTCTAATAGCTGTGTCTTGGACTTTCAGTGTTGCTCTTCCCAGTGGGTTTCCAAGCAGCAACATGGAAGAACATTGCCAGTTTAAACTTTGTCCATAGGATGGTAAAGTGGTAAAGAGACTCCAGGAGAGGATGTCAGCTCATTTTACAGTGAGAAAAGATTAAAAATTTGAACTATTTAACTATACCAGTGTTTGTCATAGTGTGGTCCATTGACCAGTGGCATCTGTGTTCCCTGGGAATTTTTCAGAAGAATTTGTTAGAAAAGGAATTTTGCTGTGCAAGTTAGCTCAGTGGGTTTAATTTGGTGATAGAAGACTTACTTAGTACTGCAGGGCCCTGAGTTTCATCCCAGGAGTGGTGGGGAATGCAAATTCTAAGGCTCAATTCAACTCAGACTGCAGAATCAGAATCTAGAGGTGGCTCTTAAGTTTCTTTTATGTTCTGTTTCTGATGCAGGCTGAATTGTGGGAGACCAACCTCACATGTGACTGAGTCACGAGAACACAAACCCGGCACTACATGCTGAGAGTTGTGATACACTGGGACTGGATATATTTAGGAGTATTATTGGTATTTGTTGGTTCAACCTCTTATTGCTTTGTTTTTCATCTCTGTCATTCTGGGGATGGAATCCAAGGTGTGGTGCATGTTAGGCAAGTGTTCTACCACTAAGCTAAATCCCATCCCTCTTAATATTTTTTAATTGGATTTTCTGACCCTGCTATTTCTGAGCTTAGAGATTAGTTTTTTGATGGTTTTTTCCATATCAGCACTGTTGAGTTTGGCTTTCTGTGATGAAATATTTCATACCTGGATTGTATAATATAGTAGCCCCAGCCACATGTGGCTCTTGAGCTGTTGAAATAGGTCAAATTAGGATGAGTACAGGTGAGGAACTGCATTTTGGCATTCAATTAATTTCAGCTTAAATAGCCAGAAGTGCCTGGTGGCTTTGATGTTGGACAACACTGGCCAATATTTACAGTGAATATTTCCTTTATTCTTAGACTTCTTAAACATTCCTGACAGTTTTTCTCCAGCTTTCATTGATTCTTAGAATGGTAGATTTTGGAATAAGGACTAATCATTTTTGAAGTATAAAATGTCAAGTTTTTTCCTTTAACATGAAGACAAGTAGAGAGGAGAAATTAAATCCATGTAAGTCATTATTCCACCATTGACAAATCTTAAACTTGCTGGTGTTTTCCTTTCCTATGCATAGTATTAAAACCTAGGAATATACTGTATGAGTTTTGTGCATGCATTGCTTTCACCTAACCTTAGCTTATAAACATTTCCATATCATTAAAATTTCCCCAAGAACAACAATAACAAAGAAAACATGCTACAGGAATAGAGGAGAGGCAACAAGAACATTAGTCTAGAGTCTGAGATCTGAGTGTCTTGGCAATGACAATTTGCTGAGAGACTTTGACCCAGGCAGGGTGTTAACCCTTCTGAGAGAGCAGACAGGAGCTTATAATTCTGACTCTTGGCTTGTATTCTTCCTGGATTATGACACTGTCATCACATTTGATAGAGATGTCACTTAAGAAATGATAACCTGTTTATGAGAAGTGACACTCTGAAAGGAATTCTTTTAACTAAAGAAACAATGAGAGAATAATAGAAATAATGAGATATTGTGTCAATAATCTATAGTTACAGTTTGGAAAAGAGATTTTTAGAAATAGAATTTTTAGTTCTTACACATATTTAAAATTAGACTAGACTGTGGGATATAAATGAAAGGACTTAAAGCAGCAGTGTGTACTTGTCAGGGTGATGTGGGAAACCTGAGCATCTGGTGTCTGTTTAGGGAATTCCTTTCCTGAGAGAACCACTCCAGAGCAGGCAGTTGTTTCTAGACAAGGTTGACTCCCAAATTTTACTTTGTTTGCCTTAATTCACATGCTAGGCAGCTACTCATACTTCAGGGCCTATTGCCCCTGCCAGTTTCCATCCTCAGCAATTCCAGTAAGTAGATGTCATTTTAAGTGGTAACTCTACTATGTATATAAATGCTTTTCTAGTGGTAATTTGGATATGATATAAAATATATATTTCCTGCTTAGAATTCATTATACAAATGCTTTGTTTGTAGGATTTGTTCTAATTAATTAGTAGAATTGTGGATGCTTTTGAAGATCTTGACTTTAATTTTTTTATATTTTTTTCTAAACTTCAGAAAGAAGGAATAAAACCAGAAATATATAATCTAAGTTTTGAAAATGCAAGCATGGGGGCTGGGGATATAGCTCAGTTGGTAGAGTGCTTGCCTCGCATGCACAAGGCCCCGGGTTCAATCCCCAGCACCACAAAAAAAAAAAAAAAAAAAAAAAGTAAGTATGTTTTATTACAACTAAATTAGCTTGTCGTTTGGTTAAATTAATATGTTAGCAAGAATTTTTTGTTTTCATTATATTTTTTTCTCTTTGTCTTTTTTTTGGGGATTTCACTAAGTTGCCCATATTGGTATTGAACTCCTTGGCTTTAGCAATGTTTCTGTTTCAGCTTCTTGAGTTGCTGAAATTACAAACGTAGGTTTATATATATAAATTATTTATATTATATATGTATTTATATATATAAATTATATATTATATTATATATATATTTTATATATATATAAAAATATATATATTTTAGTGATGGGGATTGAACCCAAAGGGTAGTTCAACTTTGCATTCCCAGTACTTTTTAATTTTTATCTTGAGACAGGATCTGGCTAAGTTCCTAGGGCCTACTAAGTTACTGAGGTTAACCTGGAACACGGAACTCTGCCTCAGCCTCCTGCGTCCCTGGGATTATAAGTGTTTACTACTGTGCCAGACAAGTTTTATTCTGATGTCACCTTAGGAGAAAACTTGGCCTACATAAATATTGTTACAGCCACAATTTCAGTCTTATGAGAGGTGTTGGGTGATTTTATTTGATGATATCTTTTTTAATATTGTGATTTCTCTTTGTTGTTGTTGTTCTAATTAGTTATGCATGACAGTAAAATCCATTTTGACAGATCATACATAAATGGAGTATAACTTCTCAATCATGTGGTTGTATATGTTTGAGTTACACAGGTCATGTAATCATACTACACATAGGGTAATAATGTCTGATTCATTCTTCCATCATTCCTACCCTCATGCCTCTGCCCCTCCCTGCACCCCCTTCTGTCTAGTCTAAAATACCTCTATTCTTCTCCCTCTCCCTTATTGTGAATTACCATCCACATACCAGAGAAAATATTTATTCTTTGGTTCTTGGGATTGGCTTATTTTGCTTAGCATAATCATCCCTAGTTCCATCCTTTTACTGGAAAATGCCATAATTTCGTTCTTCTTCTAGATTGAGTAATATTCCATTGTGTGTATATACCACAGTTTCTTTATCTATTCATCTGTTGAAGGGAAGGTTGGTTCCATGGTTTAGCTATCGTGAATCCGGCTGCTGTAAACATTGATGTGGCTGCATCACTGTAGTATGCTGATTTTAAGTGCTTTGGGTATAAACCTAGGATTGGGTTGACTAGGTCAAATGGTGGTTTCATTCCAAGTTTTCTGAGGAATCTCCATACTGTTTTCCATAGTAGTTGCACCTATTTACACTTCCACCTCATTTGCTGATATATTGTATATTTATTTGGATTTTGTTATTTTGATTATTTCTGAGAATGTATTGATTGAATTGAAAAACATGAAATTTCTTAAATTAATTTCCCAACTGAAAACCATGTACATGCACCCAGAACAAATTTAAAAATCAGAGAAAAGGTGGGAATTCAAAAAATCACCCATAATTGCATTATTGAAAGGCAATCACTGTTAAAAATCTTTTTGGTGTATTTCTCAGCAGTCTTCTTTGCACAAGTAGTGTCATATTTATATCATTGTAATCATATTTTATTATAATTTCCATTTTCCACACATTCATTTCCTTCAGTTTTAATGCCTGAGTCATTTTCCACTGAGTGGATATAATGTGATGAGTTAATATTTGTCCTATTACTGTACATTTTGTGACCACTGTTAATGTTTTGGACCTGAAGTTTTTCAAACATTTTAAGATCATGTTCTTAAAGACCTACAATTAGAAGTATCGATATAGGATATCTCATTTCTTGGATTCTTGGTACATAATGGTAGGTTGTAATTAAGTTTGGACTTATTTAGTGCCTTTTTGTCCTGTAGGTATACTTTGGATAATAATGTGCTAAGCCTGGAACAGAGAAAATCTTATGAAGAAAATGGATTTCTTGTTATTAAAAATCTAGTATCTGATGCTGATATTGAACGCTTTAGGTAAAGTAAAACTCTTGGTTATTTTACAAAATGTGTATTATGGCAATTATGTCATTTGCAGGAAAATGGATGAAACTGGACAACATCATGTTAAGATCAATAGGCCGACTCATAGTCAAGGGTCATTGTGTTCTCTCACATGGAAACTAGAGAGAAGAAAGGGGTAAAAAGAGGTCTCATGAAAATAGAAGGGAGATCAATAGAGTACATCAACAGGTTCTGTGGGAGGGAGAAGAGGAGAGAGAAAGGGGAGATGGCCCAAGAATACTATGTGCAGATATCAATATACCACAATGATATAATATTAGGTGTAATTATAATGCATGAATAAAAATTGATATACTATGCACTATATGTATGTAATGGGAATACAAGTTAGATTAGCCTCTGCAAGTTCATGTATTTTTGTTGGTTTGAGTGATGTGTTTAGGAGCATGCCAGACTTTCTGTCCTTAATTTCAGTTCTACGTCTTAATATGGTGTGTCCCACACAAGTGCCATGTCCCACACAGTCACCTTAACTTTCCAAACCTGTGTGTACTCCTCTATAAAATGTCCATAATAATAGTACTGATCTCCTAGCATTATTGATAGGACAAAAAAGGTAAAATATGTGGAGAGTACAATGAAAAGGACTTTGCATCAGGTTGTTGTTACAGGAGTATTTGCTACTACAGGCCAAGCATCCTTAACATGAAAATTCAATATCCAAATCATTGAGCACCAAGATGATGTCACAAGAGGAAAATTCTGCACTTGACCCCATGTGATGGTCTTGGTCACAACACACTCACACTAAAACTATTGTATAAAATTACCTTCAAGCTATGTATATATGGCCTATAGAAAACATAAATTCTGTGATGAGCCATGGGTCCCATCTTTAGGGTGTCTCATTATTATTTTATCATCATCATCATCATCATTATCATCATCTTCATTATCATTATTTTCAGTCCTGGGGATTGAACCCAGGGGAGCTTTACCACAGAAGTCCATCCCAGACCTTTTCATATATATATTTTTTGAAAGAGACTTGCTTAATTGATTAGGCTGGCTTCACACTTATATCCTGCAGCCTCCTGTCCTGAGTCTCTATGATTAGAGGCCTGAGCCACCACAATCAGCTCATTATGTATAAGCCAATATAACAAAATCCAAATAAAAAAAATCTGAAATACTTTAAAGTATTTCAGATAAGGGATACTTAGCCTATATTATTACAATGTAATTATGAAACAATTTCCCTACTGGTGTGTTAAGCCAAGCAATATTTTCATCCTGGTAGTGTATTCCAGCTAGGAGGCCACGATTTCTGAGTTGGCCATTTTCTCTTCCCTCCCATGAAAATTATTCTACTAGGCCTGAGGGATGACGAAATAGAGAGAAACTACTCCTGTACCTGCCAATCTTTGCATAGGTCCAGGCCAACCAGGGGCTTGGAGCATTGGTCATGACATTGTTTGTAATTTAATTTTCTAGGGTTGAATTTGAAAAAATCTGCAAAAAGGAGTCGAAACCAGCAGGACTAATGGTCATGAGAGATGTGACCCTTGCAAAATCAGGATACATTCCAAGTGAGAAAACAATCGTGAAGGTTCAGAATTTCCATGATGATAAGGAGCTCTTCAGATACTGCACTCTCCCAGAGGTTAGAGACTGATCTTGTTTTGGTTTCTCCTTCATAGCCAGCCTGCATGTCTTCCCCAGACCTGGTGATTGTACTGAATTTAACCCTTGTCCACACATGGTGCTAGAGTGGTGTTCTCAGCTGGAGAGAATTTTGTCTTTCAGTGGATTCTGTCAATGTCTTAAGACTTTCCTTATTTCCAGGAAATCTGGTAGTTACAACAGTGGGGGAGTATGCAATAGTGGCTTCTAGTGGGTAGTGGCCACAGATGCTGGCAATAGGGCCCAAGATCCTATGATGCACAAAAGAACTCTCTCCCCAAGAATGATCCCAACCAAGATACCAATAGCACCAACTGAGAAACACCACAATGGATTGTTTTAATTATCTTTTGTTAAGAAAAACAGGAATTAAAGAGCACGTCTCTGTTAAATATAAATATCAACAGGTATGAAAGTAGTGTAAATCTATTCATTCATTCATTCTTCTATTTGTTTTATGAAGCTTGTCAGTTGAGTTATGAATTTGCTTTTATTTATTTATTTTATTTAATCTTTTTAGTTATATATGACAGTAGAAGGTACTTTGAGATATTGTACATACATGGAGTTTAATTTCCCATTCTCATGTTTATATATGATGTAGAGTTACACTGGTTGTGTATACATATATGAACATAGGAAAGTTCTGTCCAGTTCATTCTATTGTTTTCCCATTCCCATCTCCTTCTTTTCCCCACATTCCTCTTTGTCCCAATCCAGGGAACCTCCATTCTTCCTTCCCCCACCTATAGTGAGTCAGCATCAGCATATCATAAAGAACATGAATTAGCTTTTAAATTTAAATTATGTTTTACATTATCTTGTTTATATATAATGCTAAGGATTAAACTATAGGACACTTTATTACTGAACTACACCCTCTGTCTTTTTATTGTTTGTAATTGAGATATCAGTCATGCTGTGTTTGAGGCTGAATTTGAACTTATGATGTTCTTGCCTTAGCTTCCTGAGCAGCTGGGATAACAGGCATACATCACTATGGCTGGCTTAAATTCATTTTAAAAAATTATATTTCTTTGAGATAATTCATATTTCATGGATGGAGTTGGAGATTATCATGCTAAGCAAAGTAAGCCAATCCCAAAATCAAAGGCCATATGCTCTCTCTGATAAGTGGATGCTGATCCATAATGGAGGGGGAGAGGCCTGGGAAGAACATTGGAACTTTGGGCAAATGGGAGGGAGTATGGGGGCAGGAAAGTTGGTGGAATAAGAGGGACATCATTACCCTAGGTACATGTATAACCATACATATGGTAAAACTCTACATCGGGTACAACAAGAGAAATGAAAAGTTGTTCTCTATTTGTGTATGATGAATCAAAATGCATTCTGCTGTCATATGTACCTAATTAGAATAAGTAAATAAACAAAAAAGAGTAATTCATATTTCAAGAGAATTTAAGTAATTCATATTTCAGGTAGATCAGGAGAGTACAACATGAGAAGAAGTCTCTCTACCCAGCCTCATTTGCTGTGAAGTCTTTGTACATTCTCAGGAATTAGCTCCTGCATCCTCAAGTTTCTTTATACACTCCCACCTTTGAGCACCATTGTTTCCTAACCATATGTTTAAAATTATTAGAAAGAGACATTCTATATAGCACTTATTATAAACAATCACCAAATGCCGTCAGAGTGTTTGATTCCTGAAGACAGACTTTGTTGGGAGTTGAATGGGCTCCAAAGACTAACTTCCCCATCCCCCAAATCCTGCTGTCCAATGGTGAGCCCTGCTGGCGCACATGATCCTGACATCCAATGGTGAGCCCTGTTTGCTCATATGATCCTGCCATCTATTGGTGAGCTCTGCTGCTCACATGATCATTATCCACCAATCATATTAGCCCTACAGGCTCACATGATCCTTACCCACCAATCAAAAAGCACCCATGCCAACTGTCAAACCCTTTAACCATTAAACTGTCATAACTGTCAAACTACCCCCAGCTCTATAAATATGTAGAGCTGTTCCTCAATAAACAGGCATTTTCTCTGAAGGAAAGCCTTGATCATTCTTTCAGACTGCACAGGTAAATCACCTGTAATGTCCTATTCAGCCCATGGAGAGAAGGCCCAGGGGAAATGATCCCCCACCATCAATGCTTCAACCTCCACTGCTGTGATGGGAATGAAGTCTGCAAGTGCTCACAGAACTTGAAGCCAGAGGCAACTTGTGGTGGATGAAGTACTACCACCCTTGACTCAGATTTTCTATTTTTCTTTCTCCTTAGACTCAATTTCCATGGGGACAGAGACCTCCTTTTCTTGTTCACTTTTGAGCCCCCTACTGGCTAATACTCTGCCTGGTTCATGAACCTTAGGGAAGAATTGATGAGGGAGTGGCTACATATTATGAAAGTGGTCCTCTGACAGCCCCAAGTCATGATGGACCCTTCTAATGCAGAGTCTCCCAGGAGGAGGCAGACACTGCCTTCTGTTTGGGCCACCCTCTGTAGCTTTGGTTAGCAGAAGAGCTGATCCTGGGCTTCCTAGTTGATACCTCCTAGAAACCCTTATCTTTTTTGTAGGGCAAAAGAGAAAGGTTACACTTCAAGCTTGTTCAAACAGTTCCCATTGAATGCTGTGTATTGGAGATCTGGAATGATTTCTAACTCCAAGATTTCCATCTTTTGTCAACAGTGTTGTGAAATACCAATTAATGTGTAATTGTTGCCATTTTGTTTCTTGTGTGGACACTTTATGCCTCTTGTCTGCATTTCTGATTTCCAATGAGTTTGTTTTTCCTTCTCCTTTTCTCAGATTCTGAAGTATGTGGAGTGCTTCACTGGACCCAATATTATGGCTATGCATGCAATGCTGATTAACAAACCTCCAGATACGGGTAAAGGGCTCTTATTTGTTAAACAGAGGGAAGACAAAAAGATAGTTTAATTAATACATGTAAACATGATGTTCTAGAATCATTCATGTGTGTAACTGTCAAACTTTGGATTGAGTGAATGTGAGTGCTGCTAAGTCTTATTATAGCTCATGTTATATCAACGTTAAAGTAAAAGTGATTTCAGATGTTGCTTTTAGGGCTATTGTAACTCTTCCAATGAATGGTTCTCTGAAATGACAGTTTAAGAAATGTGACTGTTCTTATATCATAGACTCCTTCTATTCAACATCTCGAATCTTCACCAGCCATTCTTAGCCTGTTGGATTCTTCATTCCTGATCTGGAGACATCATAATTAGTAACAGGACAAAAGCTGTGATTATAAGTCACACTCAAGTCCTTTTAGTGCCTTATGCTTCCCAAAACCCTGATTCTAAATTCTCACAGTGACACTGATTCTGCAAGTAGATCCAAGGTGTCTGCCTTTTAATACCCACCTCCAGAGATTCTACTGCAGGTGGCTCTTGGACCACACCAAGAGATCCTTTTACAACACAGCAGAAATCAGCCAATGGAAGGTTTTATCCCTGTGTACTTTTTCTTCCTTCTGACAGCTGGGAGAGGTTTAAGTGATAGGATGTCTTCCTCCATGATGTCCTTCCTTTTGAGGGGAGGTGGTCTGGAAACCAAGTGCCTAGAACAAAGCTGGGAAAATGTCCATGTGCTTATTGTTTCTGACTGGACCTTGACACAGGATGACTGTTACTCTGTGAAGTAAGACCTCTAAGGGAACTGTTTATGGCATCAGCCACATAGAAGGGGACCTCAGCTGGGCTCTGTATTGCACTTTGTAATCCTAGCACTTGGGAGGCTGAAGCAGGAGAAGCTCAGATCCAAAGCCAGCTTCAGCAACTTAGCAGGGCTCTAACTAACTTAGCAAGATCCTGTTTCTAAATAAAAAATAAAAATGGCTGGGGATGTGGCTCAGTAGTTAAGCACCCCTGGGTTCAATCCCCCATACTCATTGAGACTATTCTTATGAGACTGAAACTCAGACCCCTGCCACAAAAACACAAAACAACAAAAACCTGAAGGAAAACAAAATAAAGAAACTTCAAACATAATTGTAACAGTCTGTTTAATTTAATTTAATTAGTCCAGCATTTTTAACAAAATAATTACTGCATGCCACCTCTGTGCCAAATATATAGAGTGATAAAGGAATAAAGCAAAACAGAGATGATGGTGTATATGCAGATCCCTAGAAAAGAGGGTAAGCACCCAGCAACAGAAACTCAGAAGACAAGTGTAGATTCCGAGCACCATCTTGACTGCTATTTTAGTGTGGAACTTGTCGCTTCAGACAGATTTTTCACAATGTTTGATGTGGTTATTTTTTTTTCAGGAGAAGGTCAATGTGTTGTTTATTCAGGCAAAGAATAATAAGTATGAGGCTTGAACCCCTTTTGACAGCAGTCTCATTTCAGGCAAGAAGACTTCCCGGCACCCTATGCACCAGGATCTGCACTATTTCCCCTTCTGGCCCAGCAATCTCATTGTTTGTGCTTGGACCGCCATGGAGCACATTGACCGGAACAATGGCTGTCTGGCTGTCCTCCCAGGCACCCACAAACTTCCCCTGAAGCCACATGACTACCCCCAGTGGGAGGTAGGTCTGTCTTACCACTGAGTCTGCATCAGAATCTCTTTCCCTGTTGTAATTTCATGTGAAAAACTTGGAAAAGAGACTGTTTTCCTTTCTCAGCAAATCATTGTCCTGAAATTTGCAATTGGGATCAGGAGGAGTTCAAGGACTTCAGATCAAATATTCATTATATTTGTTCTTTCATCATATGTGTGAAGGCCAGTCAGTATGGACACTTGAGTAGGAGCTGCCTAGGATCTGAGATGGAGAGGCCTAATGGCAGAGGTCAGGCATCAACCCTTCAACTCTGGTGTTTGTGATGTGCCCACTAACTGAAGACTCTTAGAGTAGAGGAAGGGAGGGAGGGATTGTCTCCTTGCCCCTGTGAGTACCAGCAGAGGCTCAGGGGTGGAGGTGGAGATTGAGCTGAACCTTGAAGGAGAAGGTAGAATTTCCTACCGCAGAAATTCTCTATAGAGGCATCAACTCAAGGGCAAGTGTGAACCTGGCTTAGGAGGAGGAAAGATGGAAGATGCTCACTTTAAGATAGGCTGGGTGCTAGTGGCACATTTTGGGACTTAGAAGGGAAGAAGAGCCTAAAAATGTACATTAGGATCTGATTAAGATGGATTTTAACAGTGAGTCTCGAGGTTATATGTAGAGAATGGGGTGCTTCCTTTTTAGGAAGCTGGAAGTACTTTCATTTTGTAACTAAAGTGTTTTTCAGCAATAAGTCTCAATTAAGAAATGTACATATTTTGAGTGTATAATTTGATGATATTGCCATACACACCTGGTCCCACAATCAAAAGAATCCATTGATACCCTCCCCAAGCAACCACTGAGTTACTTTCGGATCCTGTTGTTTACTTTGGATTTTATAAAATGTTATATAAGTATAATCCTATGGCATACATCTTTTGGGGGTGTGTGGCTTCTGTTGCTCAGCATAGTTATTTTGAAGTTCACCAAAGCTGACATGTCTCTCAATAGCTTGTTCTTTGTTCATTTCCATTGCTGAGTAGTATTCTGTTGCATGACTGAACATTAGTTTGTATATGCATTCAAATGTTGATGCTGGGGAGCTATTAAGGTGCCTCTGCACCTATGAATGATTAGATCCAATTCATTCTTCAAAAATGTGTCCTCACTGTTTGAGGTCTAGAAGCCTACAGGTAGAGAGGAGATTCTCAGGATTTTCTGTGCAAGACCAGAAGAACCTCAAATCCCTGATGAATCACTGGCAGAATCTGCTTTGAAGTGAAAGGGCAGGCTGATGGCCTCAGAGAATCGCAGCAGCCATTTGGCGCTGCTTGTTTGTTCTTCCAGCTTTATTTTATTTCAATTCTTTAGTTGTAAATGGACACAATATCTTTATTTTATTTGCATATTTTTTTTATGTGTTGCTGAGTATGGAACCCAGTGCGTTGCACCTAGGAGAAAAGGTCTCTACCACTGAGCTACAACCCCAGCCCTGTTCTTCCAACTTTAATCCCATCCAAGAACCATCCTATTAGACAATATTGCTTAGGAAGCATTACTTGGTGAATGAGAGTCTCCACCTCCCTTGCCATCCCACAGATCAATCATCCCTAGACACACCATCATCCCCCAGAAGCCTCTTTACTTTTGGCATGTCTTAATCCAATGAAACTGACAATGTATCCATTATACTGGGTCAAAGTTACCATGTTCTGCATAGGATGATGGTCATTTCCCAAAAGAATACTTCTAGCTTAAGAAATGGGACACTTCTGCCCAGATGCTTAAAGGCTCATCATCTGTAGTCACTTCTCACTTTAATTTCTTTAATAAGGATATAATACATTTTCTTGAGTTATGACTATCTTTGAAATAGTTATCAATAAACAATATTTAAACTTACTATTCTCTTTGTACACCGAATATGACATAAGTCCTTTGAGCTCAGAAAAATTGAGCCTTTTCACCATTCTATTTTGGGGGAATAATTAGGCTAAGTTACCTTAAGTAATACAAGAATGATGTGAACAAAATTCTAGGTGAGGTGAATGTCAGGCTGGGTCAAGGATGTTAAGATTGAGGCTGGAAATGCCTAAGAGAAAAGTGTTCACCTGTGTTCATCACAAGAGGCAAAGCTGATCTCAATTACTTATAATTCAATGAGGAAGTGTAGGTAAAATTCAAAATTTTCATTTGGTCAAAAAATGAGTGAATTAATTACTAATCTGTGACCTTAATTTTTTTCATTGTTGGGGTTCAAACTCAAAGCCTTGCACATTCTAGGCAAGCCCTCCACCACTGAGCTAAATCCTCATCTGTTTGTAAAAAATCTTTTTGAGACAGGATCTTGGTGAATTTACTTAAGCTGTCCTGACCTTGGTATGCCTGACTTCAGCATCCCTAGTAGCTGGGATCACAGGTGTGAACCACTATACCCTAGGATCTGTGACTTTCAAAAACCAGACATATGACAGACTCATGCATGTTCTATAATTTTAGAATTTAACTTAGATAAGTTTTCCCCTTGGTAGATGTCAAAGTACCCTTGCTGTCCCTGTGGAGTCATGCACAAAGTGTTCATTTTGGTGCTTCCTCCAGTGTAGACTGTGCCTGTCTTATGTGTTCCAGGGTGGAGTTAACACCATGTACCATGGGATCCAGGACTATGCCAAAGACCATGCCCGAGTGCACCTTGTGATGGAGAAGGGAGACACTGTCTTTTTTCATCCTTTGCTCATCCATGGATCTGGCCGGAACCAAACTCAAGGATTCAGGAAAGTATGCATTCACATTGCTCCAGTTTTGAAAGGTGAATGGATTCAAGACAGAAATTATACATATAGTATCATGTAAAAGATTTATGACTTTTAACTAAACTGGATTTTATTTTCCAGTTTACATACCAGAAAGGATATTTCCTTTTTTTTTTTGTTTCCTCTACTTAGTTAGAAGCCAGGTGTCCTCAGAATTCTAAACCTGTTCCTCTTGAATCTTGGTCATATGTGGAATTGTTTTAGAGCAGTAGCTCACCTTGTAATGCACAGCTTCTGCTTTCTTAGGCAAAAACAAGGACTGAAATACTCACATAATCACATTTGGGGTTAGGATTCTAGCTCACTTGGTGGAGTACTTGCCTAGCATGTGTGAGGCAGAGGGTTGGATCCTAGGCAGCACATAAAGTAAAATGAAGTCATTATGCCTACCTATAACTAAAACATAAATTTAAAAAATATAAAGATTGGTTAATTAGGCAATTATGCCATTGTCTCATACCTTTCAAAAATATAATCATAGCTAGGTAAAAGTTTTTTATAGTTCCTTAATTAGCATTTATCTAGGGGGCAGGAGGGAGAGGCTGACCAACAAGGTAGACAATTTGGATGCCAGGGACGGGGGCTTGCAGGTTAGAAGTCAAATCTGTGTGTAATAATTACTTTCTGCAAGAAAAACTCCTTGCTTTGTTGTTGACATTTATGAGATGCCTTTCTCCATTAACAATGTTCACTCTGCACAGGCAATTTCCTGCCATTTTGTCAGTGCTGATTGCCACTACATTGACGTGAAAGGCACCAGTCAAGAAAACATTGAGAAAGAAGTTTTAGAATCAGCAAGAAAATTTTGTGGAGATGCAAATAACACAGATTTGAAGGTACACTTGCATGAAATGACCAAGTAAAAATGTTTCAGATTTTTTTTCCTCAGATACTTCATTAATCCCTGATTTAATTTGAGTGTAGGATATGAATCCTTCTAGGACATTCAAACAAACATAAAGGTTTGGGATTTAATCAGATCTCCTTTCTTGATAAAGAACATTTTCATTAGAATATCTGGTAAGACTCCAGAGTACAAATCTGGGATCAATATTCCTTTCAGTAAATTTGCATATGGTGTTAATGAGAGGCATAATGTGCATGGAGCAGAGATGAAACACCTCTAAGGGGGCAGTAGACAGTGTTCCAAATGCTTTCCTAATTAATGCACATCACTTAATACACATCAAGTATTTGTTAAGTAGTAGATATTCAATGAAGCTGATAAGGAATAGACAAATTAGCAATCAAGGCAATTAAATAAACCTCTTCACTTTATAGAAAGCACACATTTTAGTCTCTGGACCAAGAAGCTATTCCTATTGTATTTCATTTGCATGAGATAATGAATAGCACAGGCATGTCCCTTCACCTGAGAGACTGAGTGTGGTGATAACTCTGGGTTATCCTGGATGCTGTAGGTCAACACATAGTGCCTTTGGGAACCATCAGAACACCTTCTTAGGATGGAGAATCTTGCTTCTCCCTTTAGAACCTACAAATGTGTCTCTTTTTTGAAAATGCTCCATGATTGGGGATTCAATTAAGTGAAATGTTGGAAAATATTCAGGATATCTTAAAATATTTGAAGGAAATTGCATCTGTACTGAACATATACAGATATTTTTTACTCATCCTTATTCCATAAACAATAGTGTATGTAATGTGGATATTGTTTTTATTATACCAGGTGCTATTACTAATCTAGAAGTAATTTGAAGAATATGGGAGGGTGCACAGAGATTATTTTATTCAAGGGATAGAGCATCCATGGACTTTAGTATCTGATGGGGGTCCTGGACTGTATATCACATTTCAAGCTTCTGAAGGTTGTCCTGAATCAACACTACCCTGATTTATTTTAGGTACTTTATAAGTTAGAGTTTGTCCGGCACATTATAATAACAATAGAATAATAGAGTAACAATGCCAAATTATATAATTCTAAGTTATAAAAACACTTTCATGTCCCTTTTCTCATTTTCTTCACCAGAACTCAGTGGTACTATACAGTCTATGTAAAGAGGAATTAGAGTCCCAGAGATTGGTCTGAGTTACAGAGCTAGATATCAGAGGAAAGATAATTCTCACATTATTCTTTCCACCATACCTTGCTGTTTGCTCAAGAATAAAAAAGAAATAATATCATCTTTGTTGCTTTATTAATAATGGTGCAGGGTGCGTTGTGGCACATGCCTGTATTCCCAGCTACTTCATAGCTTGGCTGAGGCAGGAGGACTGGGAATGAGACCAGCTTCAGCAACTTGGCAAGAACCTGAAAAAATAAAAAGGGCTCAGATGTAGAATAGTGGAGAGTGTCCCCTGGGTTCCATCTCTCATCTCTAGTAAAGCACAAGAAAAAAAAAAGGAGAAACCTAAGGAAACCGTTAACAATGGCACCACTTTCACTACTATGATTTCATCAGATATACGCCCTCAAAGTAGTTCAGACAAGTAAAGTAAAGCAGAGAGAAGGGTAGTGAACTGCTGTGACTTAGCATCACATCTCCCAGATGCATCACTTGCAATCAACAAGGCTGACCGGTTGGGGATCCATCCATGCAATTAGCACTGTTTTACATGTTGGCAAGAGAATTTTTTGGAGGTCCAGAACTTGCTTTATTTACTAATCAATATAATGATCATAGCTTTTTTTTTTCCTTTTTGTTTCCGTTTAACCATTTCTAGAGGCTAGAAATCTCATTCCTTATGGGGAATAGACCAATGGAAGTCTTCCATACACTCACTATGTTTGGTATTATTTCCAGGATTTTATGATGTCTCGAGCACAACTTGTGAAAGGAGAAAGAACCAACCTTTGAAACAGTCCTTAATTATAACTGCTTTAAAGGAAATTGAAGGAAACAAGGATTCTGAGGAAAATATTTTCATATTGGAACAGTGTAATCTATCCTAATATTTGTTACCAAAATCAAGAAAGGTATTGGGGGTTTCATTGCATAGAGATGATTTTGCAGTGGAATGATGCTATGTGAAAATGCTAGTGTTTTTTAGAAAAACTGATTTGGGATGAAACCTAATAAAGATGATGTATGATTTAAGTATATTCAATCAGTTCCTTGCACTGAATTAGCTCTTTGAAATTATATACACAGGTGCTATAACTAATTAGAAGTGATTTGAAGTAAATGAGAGGATGTATGGAGATTATTTTATTCTTTGATTATTTACTTCTTTTTTGAAATGCAGTGTGCACTCAGATGAGCAACTCTGTTCTAGTAAACACTCTACTTCCTAATTTCACTTCATGAAAGACTTCCAATCTAGGACCATGCATAGTACATTAACATTTGGTGAAGGGCATACAAAGGACATCACATGATCCAAATAAGAATGGGTCCTCATTCCAGCTACCCTCCTTCAAAATCAAAATATCTTCTCCAATCATTCCTTTGTTTCTAAGGAATGTAGACAAGCACATCTTCCCTTAAGCTTCTCCCTAAGCAGGGCAACTGAAAGCCTTCAGCATTTATGAATGAAACCTAAGATGTTTTGATGAAAAGGGACATTTTAAGATAATTTAGCCTAAATGAGGAGTGATCCTGGACTGGGATTTATTTCAACACAACACTCCATTTCTATGCCAGTGGAGGGCAGCAAGGAGCCCTGGTCCTTATTTTGTGGCTTCATTAAGAAAGAATCAACCAGTTCCTTTCTTGTCATTCTGCTCAGCACACCCATATGTTTCCATGGATGTTAGTTTATTGAGGGGGGCACCCATTTAATCTTAGCCCCAGCAGGAAAGGAGCAAAGGCTAGGGAATCATTAAGAGGGCCTAGGGAATCTGGTCCTAGAATGATATGAACTAAATGTAAATAAGGAAAGCCAGGGCAGACAGCATGCAGAGAGCACTGCTTTCATCTAGAACACATTTCAAACTACTTCCAACCTGGATTTGCTTTCTTTGCTTGGTCCTCTCAAGTTGCTGTGATTAAAGATGTACTCCCCTGTGACCTGCTCTTCCTGATTGGAAAAACCAAACTTCAGGCTGGGGTTGTGACTCAGTGGCAGAGCACTTGCCTAGCATATGTGAAGCACTGAGTTTGAGTCTCAGCACCACATATAAATAAATAAAATAAAGGTCCATAGACAATTTAAGAAAAGAAAGAAAGAATAACCAAACTTTACCAAGGAAAATGGCACAATTTTGAGTCTCCATGTGCATGTGTGATTGAAAGCCAACTTTTCTGTCAGGTACAGGCATTTCTCATCTCATCTGTGTTCCTTCTCTCCATTAGTTCACAAAGCAGTTTGCAGGTGACCACTCTGTAGTGGGAGGGGAATGACAGCAGGATGACTAGGGCTGCTTTTCATCCATGTGCATCCTCCTTGGGAAGGGTGGGAGCAAACCTCTGCTGGAACATGAAGAGATGGGACAGAAGGAGAAGCCTGGCTACTCAGTGGAAGGGGATCTGTTTGAGAGGGGGTTAATTTCACCCGACAGTAATCTAAAAGTTTATGTTCAAAGCACAAAATAAAACAATAGTTCCTTCTAAGAATTTTGAGACTCAGAGTTGAGGAAAGACAGAGACCTTTGCTTACATAAATGTTGTTGGATCTCTCCCACTTTACTTCTGTGTTCTCTTGAATATATAAAATTGAGATAAAAATATCTATACAATAAAAATACCCATCTTATGGTTGTGTTTGTTTGTGTATTTTTCATCACGGGAGATTGAACAAATACTTACCACTTACAAACATCCCCCACCTTTGCATTCTTTGTTTTGAGACATGGTCTCACTAAATTGCACAGGCTGACTTGGAACTTGCAATCCTCCTGCCTCTGCCTCTGCCTCTCCAGTCACTGGGTGTAAAAGCAAGTGCTCCCACACCTGGCCATCTTGGCCATTTTTACGTGGGTAGAGCAGTGACATCAAGTACATTCACACTGCTGTGCAGCCCTCTTAACCATCCATTGACAGAACTCTTTTTGACTTATTAAACTGACACTCAGCACCAGCCAATGCTAATTCTCCTTTCCCATTTCCCTAGCCATAGGTACCATATTCTACCTCCTGGTTGTATATATTTGGTGACTTTAGGGACACTCAGATACAAAGTATTTGTGTTTTTCTGACAGGTTTTTTCACTTAGCACTATGTCCTAGGTTCTTCCATGCTGTAGCATGTGTCAGAATGTCCATCCTTCTAAAAACTGAATAATATTCCATGGTATGTCTATATGGCCCCCTGCTCATTGACTTCTCCATTGTGGGTTGCTTTGCTCCTTTCAGTGATGGTGAGCAGTGCTGCTGTGAACATGGATGTACACATATCTCTTTGAGAACCTGCTTTCCATCCTTGTAGTATATTTTGGCTTTCAATTACAGAATCGGAATTCCTGGATCATATGGAAATTCTTTTTCTTTTTTTTTCCCTTGGCGATTGGTGGGATGGTGGAATTGAATTAAGGGGCACTTAATCACTGAGCCATATCCCCAGTCCTTTTTATTTCATTTAGAGACAGTGTCTCACTGAGTTGCTGAGAGCCTCATTATGTTTCTGAGGCTGCCTTATATCTCCTGAGCCACTGGCATTAAAGGCGTGGGTCATTGCATCTTTACATATGGGATATCTATTTTTAATTTGTGAGGAATTGCCATACTCTTTTATCTAGTGTCTGCAACATTTTATATTCCGACCTATTGGTGAAGCAGGCTTCCAGAGTCTCCATATCTTTTGATGACTTTCTATTTGTTTATAGTAGCCATTTTAACCCCCCCCCCCACCTTGGGGCCCCAAGCAAGGATGTAGCAGTTGCTAGACAAGATCTCTTAACTATGAGGGACTTTTGCAGACCCTCCCCGGCTTTAATTCTTCTAAATTTTGGGACAAGGTCTTACTAAATTGCCCAGGTTAGCCTTGAACTTGTGATGCCCCTGCCTCAGCCTCCCAGGGAGCCTGGATTACAGGGGTGTGCCATGTCCAGGATTAGCCTTCTTGCTGGGTGTGAGATAATGTGGGTTTGATACATTTGACCAAAATAACATCCTAAGCCCTGACTCCCACAGAAATGGAAATGTGACCTTGACTTCACAATGACTTGGTGATGGAATGTGTGTGGGGCACAGTTAGATTTAAGCCTGGAGGTTTGGATAGGCCTAGGACTGACCTGGTGGTATGAGTGGGAGACAATCCATTATAAATCTGCCTTCCATGGGCATAAGGGCCACGGGTGGGACAAAACAGGCAGGGTTTTTTGTTTTTTTGTTTTCGTTTTTTTCTCTAAGGGGAATGCCTTGTAAACAAAGTCTGGGACAATCATCTTACCTCCCCAAAGGGCAGATGATCCTCCATATGGTTGCTTTGCCTGGGAGTGTTTCCATGGAAAGGTGAAAGACTGCTGCATTCTGGCTCTGCCACTTCCTAGCCAATTAACTTCTCTGAGTCTGTTTAATCCTCTAGGAAACAGCAACAATTGGGCTATGTGCTAGGATGACTGCAGGGAATCAACAGCACAATATGCTGTGTTGGGCATATTTGCATGGCCCAGATTTTTCAGGACAAAAGAATATATTCTCAGTGGCTCAAGGTGCTGTTGGAAGATAGCCTTTGGTGTGGCCACAGCTTCAGAGGTACCCTCCTGATTACCTCTGAAGTTTTTAGTTTGTGAGAAATCGCCATACTGTTAGCCATGCTAGTGATTTTTTCAAATTTTCATGTTTTTGATGTCGTGGGCAGTTTTGAGGCCTGCTCAGGTGTTCTCAGTGAATTCTTCTGATGCATATGTTCCTGTCTGTGATTTCTTTTTATGTTTTCTGCATGCTTAAATCAGGGTAGAAAAAGAAAAGAGAAAGACATTTAAAAAAGTATCAGGGTGGTAAGTTTTGGGAGGGAGACACAGGGGAAAGTGGTAATATCACAACATACTATTTGTTCAAGTTGGCTTATCAGTACTGATTTTGACATTGATTGAAAAACCAGCCTCTACCTCAGAGCAAAGCCTGTCCAAGGAAGGGACATCACCTTTGTCCTTGGAAAGACCACAGAGCACTCCTAGGCACATTCCTACTCTGCTAAGTTGTTTATCTACAAATAACAGGAGAGATCTGCTGAGCCAGGTGTCCCTGACTCAGTCAGGCTAGGTGGGGATCCATAGCAGCCCCCTAGCAGCCACCAATCAGCATGAGACAGGGAAATATCTGGGATGCCAGATGATCCTCCCAGTAGTTTATGGTGTTGGTGTAAGAGGGGTCCGGCGGAGCGTCGGAGGGAGAGACCACACAAAAGACTTACTCCATGCAATTGGCAAAAGGCGATTTACTGGGGATCCATTCCAGCGTGCTGGGGCCCCATGCTCGCTCAAGAAATGAGAGCAGCCTGGAGCCCCGAGCTGAGGTCAAGCAGAGCTTAAGTACACTTTTTGGAGAGGGCGGTGGGCTTTGCATACATCAGAACAAATCATCATGATGTGCGGGAAAATTGAACAACAACTCTGAGACGTGATTGGCACATTCATTGGTGGGAACAGGTCGGGTGGGGGTGATTGGTCATTTCTAAGCGGGTTACACATTCAAACTGATTGGTTCGTGCCCTGTGATGAACTGCACAGGGCCCCAGGCTAAATGGCCAGTAGGGCTATGTTTTAACTATCTCAGGAATTTCAGGTTCTGGGTGTAACAGAGGAACTTAATAATACCTAATCTTTTACATTCAAGCTTTCCAGCTTAGAAACTTTACCCTTTCATTGGGAAACCACTTAGTTAAGCAGGAACACCCCTCTTGGCTTAAACCAGTTAGTTCAAATGAATACTCCTTTTGTAGTAACCAATCATCCCTACCCAAATTGTTCCAGCCAGTGAATGTGCTAATCATGTTTTAGTGTTGTTATTTGATTTTTCCACAGAGTGTGATGATTTGCTAAGAGATGCTATGATGTATGTGGGGGCCCTGTCTTCTCCAAAGAATGTATAAAACTGCTGCAAACCCTGGGCTCGGGGACTCTCAGGATCACCAGTTGCTGTGTGTGTGCACGGAGGACCCAGCTAGCTCGCAATAAACACCTCTTTTCTGCTTACATTGATCTTTGGTCTCTGGTGGTCTTTTGGGGGTCCCAAATTCGAGCATAACATGATAAATTGATTACTTGAGTTAGGTCGAGTTTCAGTCTTCTCCTGGAAATGTACTGCCCAGTCTTCCTACTATATCCCTTGGCAGGAATCATTCAGCAGTGAGGATTTATGTTCCCCTTCGTTAAACATAAAATATCTACAGGAAATATTTGGAATTCTTCTGTAAAGGAGGTTTGGTTCCTCTCCTCCATTTATTTATTCATCTATTTTATTGACTTAACTCATTCTTTTAATCATTTATTTATATTTCTAAGGACCCAGGGATATATGTTACAATTGGGATTCTTACACAATTTTGAGTTAATTTTAATATTTTCTGGTACAGGGGACTCCACTCAAGGCCTGGAGCATGCTAGGCAGGTGCTTGCCCATTGAGTTACATTCCCAGCTCCCTCCCCTATGTTTTGTGACATGCTTCTGTCTGACTTTAGATTTTATTCTATGTGTACCCCAGATATGAAGTTTGGAGCTTCAGCTTTGCCCTTTCCTGTGATCCTGGGTACTTCTGTGAGCAGGACTCTAGACTCTGGGACACAGATGAAGAATGTCATAGGAAAGGCATAAAGAACCCAAAGGTGAAGGCCAAAGTTCGGGCCATGACCTAATGGCTCTTGTCCTCTCTGGAAAAAATAGAACTGTATTCAGCTCTTAGTAGATCTTTCCTAGGAATCTCCATACTACTTTCCATATTGGCCGCACCAATTTGCAGTCCCACCAGCAATGTACAAGTGTACCTTGTCCCCACATCCTCGCCAGCACTTATTGTTACTTGACTTCATAATGGCTGCCAATCTTACTGGAGTAAGATGGTATCTTAGGGTGGTTTTGATTTGGATTTCTC
This sequence comes from Ictidomys tridecemlineatus, assembly GCF_052094955.1. Classification (NCBI taxonomy): domain Eukaryota; kingdom Metazoa; phylum Chordata; class Mammalia; order Rodentia; family Sciuridae; genus Ictidomys; species Ictidomys tridecemlineatus. Next base: position 98,104,406 of record NC_135486.1, read on the forward strand.
TGACTGCTAGAGATGGTGAGCATTTTTTCATATATTTATTGATTGATTGTATGTCCTCCTCTGAGAAGTGTCTGTTCAGGTCCTTGGCCCATTTGTTGATAGGGTTGTTTGTTATCTTATTGTTTAATTTTTTGAGTTCTTTGTATATTCTGGATATTAGGGCTCTATCTGAAGTGTGAGGAGTAAAAATTTGTTCCCAGGATGTAGGTTCCCTGTTTACTTCTCTTATTGTTTTTCTTGCTGAGAAAAAACTTTTTAGTTTAAGTAAGTCCCATTTGTTTATTCTTGTATATAACTCTTGGGCTATGAGTGTCCTATTAAGGAATTTGGAGCCCGACCCCACAATATGAAGATCAGAGCCAACCTTTTCTTCTATCAGGCGAAGAGTCTCTGATTTGATATCTAGCTCCTTGATCCATTTTGAATTAACTTTTGTGCATGTCGAGAGAAAGGGGTTCAGCTTCATCTTGTTGCATATGGATTTCCAGTTCTCCCAGCACCATTTGTTGAAGATGCTATCGTTTCTCCATTGCATGCTTTTAGCGCCTTTATCAAATATAAGAAAGTTGTAATTTTGTGGATTGGTCTCTGTGTCCTCTATTCTGTACCATTGGTCCACCTGCCTGTTTTGGTACCAGTACCATGCTGTTTTTGTTACTATTGCTCGGTAATATAGTTTGAAATCTGGTATCGGTATACCGCCTGATTCATATTTCCTGCTTAGAATTGCTTTTGCTATTCTGGGTCTTTTGTTTTTCCATATGAATTTCATGATAGCTTTGTCTATTTCTACAAGAAATGCCGTTGGGATTTTGATTGGCATTGCATTGAACCTGTAGAGAACTTTGGGTAATATTGCCATTTTGATGATGTTGGTTCTGCCTATCCATGAACAGGGTACATTTTTCCATCTTCTAAGATCTTCTTCTATCTCTCTCTTTAGGGTTCTGTAGTTTTCATTGTATAAATCTTTCACCTCTTTTGTTAGGTTGATTCCCAAGTATTTTATTTTTTTTGAGGATATTGTGAATGGGGTGGTTTTCCTCATTTCCATTTCAGAAGTTTTGTTGCTGATATACAGGAATGCCTTTGATTTATGCGTGTTGATTTTATATCCTGCCACTTTGCTGAATTCATTTATTAGTTCTAGAAGTTTCTTTGTAGACCCTTTTGGGTCTTCTAGGTATAGGATCATATTGTCCGCAAATAGTGATATTTTAAGTTCTTCTTTTCCTATTTTTATGCCTTTAATTTCTTTTGTCTGTCTAATTGCTCTGGATAGTATTTCAAGGACTAAATTAAATTGAAAATGAAAAATTTATTGAATTAGTTTTCCATCTAAAAAATCATATACACTCTAAAAAATATTTTAAAATTAGAGAAATAGAGGGTGTTTTAAAAAAATCATCACTAATTCCATTATAAAAGGCAATCAGTATTAAATATATATTATTTTTAATATATATATTTAAATATAAATTTTATTTATTATTTATTCTAATTAGTTACATATGACAGCAGAAAGCACTTTGACACATCATACATATTAATTTTTTGCTATATTTCTCCACAGTCTCCTTTTCATAAATAGTGTCTTGTTTATTTCATTGTAATTGTATTTTATTAAAAAAAGCATTCTCTGAATTCGGTGTCCCTGAGTTTTAATGAATGAGTCATATTACATAGAATGGATATATGTCATTAGTTAATTTTTCTTCCATTAATGTATGTTGTCTGACTATTGTTAACATTTTGGACTTAACACTTTAAAAATATTTAAGATCATTTTCTTAAAGTCTTAGATATAGAGTTATTAGATCAAAGAATATAAAAACTTTGGGGTTCTTGGTACATAATGTTAGATTGTAATATAAAATTTGAGCTAATTTGGTGACTCTTTCCCACTTTATGATACTTTGGATAATAATGTGCTAAAACTGGAACAGAGACAATGTTATGAAGAAAATAGATTTCTTTTTATTGAAAATCTTGTATCTTCAATGGTTTAGGTGCAGCAATACTGTTGGTTATTTTATATAAAACATATGTGTTATAGCATTATGTCACTTGGAGGAAAATGGGTGGAACTGGAGGACATCATGTTAAGTTCAATAAGGCTACTCAGAGTCAATATTGTGTATTTTCTCTCCTATATGGAACTAGAGAGAAACAAGGGAGGGTGGGAAGGGATGTCATGAAAATAGAAGGGAGATCAACAGAGTATAGGAGTGGGTTCTGTGGGAAGGAGAAAAGGAGATAAGAGGAGGTGACCAAATGATGCTCTGTGAAGGTATGAATATATCACAATGAATCCTAGTATTATGTATAATTGTAATGCAGAAATAAAAATTTATAAACTATGTATTACATGTAGGTAATGGTAATTCAAGCTAGATTAGCCTCTGCATGTGCAGGTATTTTTGAGTGATGTGGTTTGTTGGGATATGTTTAGGAGCATGGGCTCTGGGAGCCAGACATTATGGCCTTAATCTCAGCTCTACCATTTAACATGGTGTGTCCAACACAGTCACCTTCCATACATATGTGTGCTCTGTAAAATGTTCATAGTAATAGTACTGATCTCCTAGCATTTTTGTTGGAACAAAATAAGTTAAAATATATGGACAATGCCTGGTACCAAGTACACGAGTATTTGGACATTAGTGGCCAAGCCTCCCTAACGTGAAAATTCAATATCCAAAAAATTGAGCACCCAGATGATGTCATGAGAGAAAAATTCCACACCTGGCCTCATGTGATGATCATGGTCACAACACAGACACACTTAAATTACTGTGAAAAACTACCTTCAACTATATGTATAAAGTATGCAGGAAAATAAGTAAATGAATTCTATAATGAACTTAGGTTCCCATCTCCAAGATATCTCATTATTATTTTTGTTATTATTCATTATTTTCACTACTGGGGATTGAACCTAGGGGGGATTTACCATGGAGCTTCATCCCCAGATCATTCTGTATTTATTTATTTGCCAGTGTCTTGCAAAATTGCATAATCTGGCCTCAAACTTATATCCTGCAACCTTACCTTCTGAGTCTCTGGGTTTACAGGCATGCACCATCATAAACAGCTCATTATATTAATATTCCAAAATCAATATTCCAAGATACCTGAAATCTGAAACATCTTTAGTTCTATGTATTTCAGATGAAAGATACTCAGCCTGAATTATTACAATATACTCATGAAAATATTTCCTCACTGGTGTGTTAAGCCAAGCAGCATTTTCATTTTGATGGTGGATTGCAGATAGGAGGCCAGGACATCTGAATTGGCCATTGTTTCCTTCCTCCTTTCAGAATTATTCTACTAAGCCTGAGGGCTGACATAAAATAGAGACACTGTTCCTGAATCTGCAGGTCAAGGTCATCCAGGTGCTTGGAGCAAAGGTAATAATATTGTTTGAAAATTTAATTTTCTAGGTTTGAATTTGAAAATAAAAATAAAAAAATCTGAGGCAGAGAGGAGTTGAAACTAGCAGGACTAATGGTCATGAGATGTGTCCATTGGAAAATCAGAATACATTCCAAGTGAGAAAACTACCTTAAAGGTCCATAATTTCCAAGAAATAAGGAGCTCTTCTGATACTGCACTCTCCCAGAGCTTAGAGACTGCTCCTGTTTTGGTTTCTCCTTCATAGCCAGCCTGCAGGTCTTCCCCCAAATCTGCTGGTTGTCTTGGATTTCACCACTTTCTACACATGGTGCTAGAGTGGTGGGTCTCAGCAGCAGGTGATTGTTTCCCTCAGTGGATATTGGCAATGTCTCCAGACTTTCTTGGTGGTGGCAACAGCAAGGTTGGTGTGCTAGAGGCTTCTGGTAAGTAGGGGCAAGAATGTGGTAATGGGGTCCGAATCCTATTATTCCCTCTCTCCAAAGAATGATCTTACCCAAGATACCAATAGCACCAAGACTAAGAAACACTGCTCTGGAGTGTGCTAATTAACTTTTTATAAGGAAGACAGGAATTCTGTGTTAAAGAGAAAGAGCCCTTCTAAGACTGAGTATCATCAGAGGAGAAATTGTGAGGCTGTTATTTGTAAATCCATTGACTTTTTTTTCCCTTTGTTTCTCATCAGTGGAGGTAGGAATTTTCTTTTACATTTAAATTAGTTTTGATTCAATCTATTTGTCATACTACTGGTTGAACTTTGGAGCCCTTTATCACTGAACTGCACTCTCAATCTTTTTTGTTCTTTGTTTTAAGAAAATTGAGGCTGGCCTTGAACTTATGATTTCCTGACTCAGCTTTTATTTTATCACAGGAAGATTTTCTTACCCAGAAACACTTTCTTTTTCTTCAACTAAATATAGTATTTAAACTACAACGCTCTATTTTTTCTTTCCCATCTGTTAAACCCTTTTTATGTTCACATTCTGAAACAACCCTTGTAAATTTCTGAATTTAGGCAAATTACTCCATTTTAATGAGAAGAAATACTTTATGTCATTTATAGAACTCTAATCAAAAATTAAACTATTGCATTAAATTAACTTCAACTATATGTATAAGTCATGGTCACAACACAGTCACTAATCAAAACACAGTTGAAACTTTTGGGACCCTTTGTATACAGAATCACATCTGTTTATCATTTTATGAAAACATAAACAATGTTTAAGTGTATAGAATTATACCTGTTGGGACTTTAAAATCTTAGTAACCTTATTTTCGAAGATAACAAAGCAATTTTATAATCTTTTTTTTTAATTTGCCAATTTATGAAAACACCAACAATGTTACCCAATGAAATTCAAGGATTTGAGTACTTGATATTGTATTCAACAATTAGAATTTTAACTTGTTAAGTTATCCATATATCTAATAAGCAATTTATGAGTAATCCCATGTCAAATCTAATTTATTTATTTTTACTGTGAAAACCAAGGTATCAGACAGTGTATTGAACAATATTAGCCATCTCTCCCTTGTTGAAGAAAAGTCTAGAAATTATGAATATTAGAATTTTGTAGACACCAATATTTTATTAGTGTTTTTTCACTACCTAGAGAGACTTGTGAGTTAAGCAATTTTAAAGACATCTTTACTTTAAATTGAGCCTTCTTAAATCATGTGGATTAAAGATATTTGTATCTATTTTTTTTTAATTTATGAGTACTCATTATATAGCAATTTTGAGCACTCGTTATATTCCAATTTTGCTATCATGTACATGATATATGGATGCATGCACACCTAGACAGACAACACAATACACAGCATGCACACACAAAAGTAAAGGCTTTGTAGCTTTTCACAGATGAATCTCAATTGCAATGTTACAAATGTTTAACGAATCCATAGTTGAATAAAAAACAGGATTGAGCAGAAAAACACTATTCTAGATGTGTAGGATCAAAATCATGAACTGAAGAAATATGGAATTTAAGGAAAAAAAACAAGAAATCTAGAAAAAAATGACTGGCCAGTAACTAGTAAAGTATCATACAATTTATTTTTTGGTTCAGGCTAGTGTGAGTTCTGGTAAAAGACACTTTTGCCTAGGATATTAGTCTGGTCTCATACTGAGTCTGCCCTGGCTGAGATCTGGAAGGAACTGGGGGAAAATGCCCTTCTGAGCAGAAATCTCATTCCAAAGGGTTTTAACCATTTTTTCCCTAGTTGGTAATTGGACAGGTTTGGATGTTGACAATTATGATACCTTATTTTCTATTACTATTTTGAGAACAAAGCTACTATGTTAAGCTCCTTACTGAGATAAGCTGCTGACTATTGAGCAAGTCTGTTCTTTTGTGTGACCATTCCTAGGACTATTCCTCCTCTCTCTCTGACAAACAAGTTAAATCTTTCTCTATAGGTAAGCTGAGGACACCAGCTCAAAACAAGGCCATGTTTTAATGTCTTAAAAGCTTTGAAAGTCTGCTCATAACCAAGAGGGGAGTAAACTGTTTGGTAACATGCTGTTCAGATATCCCAAAGAGGTCTTGGGTAAGAGGTGAGTATCCTCTTGGATATTAGTGAAAAGCTGGCACTAGTATCCAAGAGGAAATTGACTTCTTGGCTCCCCATATAGAAGCAGGAAAAGCATACCTGGGACTCACAGGTGGTGATTGGAGTTACAGAAGCCATCAGAATTGGCTTAGGGCTCTGTTAGGACTGTGTGGAGGAATTTGGCCTTTTCTTTTCCCATTTGGGAAGTTTTCTCCTCACAGTGAGGGGCAGGATTCATGGGAGAGTGTAGTTCCAGGGTTTGGGAGTAGATTGTTCTCTGAGATGCTGCTGAGATTCACAGCAGTGGCAGTGGAAGATCTGCTTAGCTTAGCTGGGGTCAAGTAGGCACCTGGTCCAGGAAGGAAGGGCACTGGGTCAAAGGCACAATGGTGTGCAGTAGGACAATGATCATTCCCCCTGAAGATACTCTTAGGATGAAGAATGGGACACTTCTGCCCAGATACATAAAGGCTCATCGACTGTAGTCACTTCTCACTTGAGTTTCTTTAATAAGGACATAACCTATTTTTTAGAGTTATGACTACCTTTGGAAATAGTTATCAACAAACAAATGTTGAACTTACTATTGTCTTTTATTCTGAATATGACATAGTCCTTTGAACTCAGAAAAAAATGAGCATGTTCTTTACTCTATTTTGGGAGAGTAATAAACCTCTCTAGGACACCCTGAATAATATAAGAATGATATGAACAAAATTCTAGGTGTGGACAATGTCAGGCTGGGAAAGGATGTAATAGATTCAGGCTGGAAATGACTAAGAGAAAGGAGTTTGCATACATTTAGCACAAGAGGCAAAGCTGATCTAGATTGTTTATAATTCAATGATGAAGGGTAGGCAAAATTCAAAAGTTTTCATTTGGTCAAAACTATTAATGATTTTAATATGTACATAAGATTTTATTTTTTTGTGATGCTGGGTTCAAAACCCAGGGCCCTATACTTGCAAGCCAAGCCCTTCACCACTAAGCTACATCCTTAGTGCTTTGTAAAAATCTTCCTTTGAGACAGGGTCTGGCTGTATTTGCTTAGGTTTTCCAGAACTCATGAAGTCCCATCCTCAGCCTCTCTTGTAGCTGGGATCAGAGGTGTGCATGACTATAGCATTGCCCAGGATATTTAAAAGAACAGATATATGACAGACTTATTTTATTGTTTTTTTTTTTAATTTAGGTGAGTCTTTTTTTTAGAAGAAGCCAGAGAACCCTTGCTTTCTCTGCCGATTCTTAAAGTCTTCATTTTGGTTCTTCCTCCAGTGTAGACTGTGCCTGCCTTATGTTTTCCAGGGTGGAATTAACTCCATGAACCATGGGATCTAGGACTATGATCAAGACCATGTCTGAATGTACCTTGTGATGGAGAAGGGAGACACTGTTTTCTTTCACCTTTTACTCATACATGGATCAAGTCAGAACCAAAATCAAGGATTCCGGAAAGTATGCATCTAGTTTTTAAAGATGAGTGGGTTCAAAACAGAAAATCATAGATAAAGTAACATGTAAAGATTCATGACTTTTTACTAAACTGGATTGTTTTTTCCAGTTTACTTTCCAGAAAGTATAGTTGCCTTCCTTGTACTTTTTTTGCTCTACTCAGTGAGAAGCCATGTGCCCTCAGGATCCTAAACCTGTTAATCATGAATCTTGGTCATGTGGAATTGCTTCAGAGCAGCAGGTCACCTTGCAGTGCATAGGTTCTGCTTCCTGAGGCAAAAACAGTTGCTGAACTATTAAAATAGCATGTTAACTTTGCTATTTTTCCACATTTTCAATGACTATAATGTTATGGAAGATTATTTACAATTATTTCATAACAACATGGATCATAACTGCCTTTTTAAAAATTTGAACCATGATATGGCTCTGCCTGGCACTGGAGCCTGTGCAGGAAATGGAGTTTAAATTTGGGGCACATAGAAAATCCTTCTGACAGGTATGTTCACCTTAAAATAACTAACTTGTGATAAGAAGGTGGGTTTTAGCTATTGTTTTTCAGCTTACATTTGTTTAGACCTTTTTCTGGAACAGGGAGTACTAAGTCTTTTCTTCAGCAGGAAACAAGGTAGGTAATAATGTCAACGTATTGACCTCTAAATTTTCCTCTTTATTGACAGGTGTGCTATTTTTCTTTTGAAGGTAATTTCAGTTTTCATATCTATTGTCATTGTAATAATATCTATTGCCATTGCAATAATAACCTTTCCCAAATTTATCAGGGTAACCAACCTTTATGACTAAAAAGATGATGAACCACAGGATTGCACCTTTCTTTTAGACTTGAAAATATACACTCATTGGAAAAACTTAAATGCTTAAAACTGTGAAGGTCTATTACTTAAGTGATTATGCTCCCTGTTCAATACATACCTTAAAAAAGTAAATATCACTGCTATTAAATTTTTTTTGTAATTTCTTAATTAACATATATCTGGGGGGCTGGAAGGAGAGGATGACCTACAAAGGGACACATTTGGGATGCCATGGAGGGGCCTTGAAGTTTATAAATCAACTCCTCCTTTGGCACAGGATTGCATGCCTGTAATCCCAGCGGCTAAGGAGGCTGAAGCAGCAGCATCACAAGTTCAAAGCCAGCCTCAGCAATGGTGAGGCACTAAGCAACTCAGTGATACTGTGTTTCTAAATAAAATACAAAATAGGGCTGAAAATGGGGCTCTGTGTTTCAGTGTCCCTGAGTTCAATCCCTGGTATCCCTCCAAAAAGAAGTCAAATCTTGATTGTAAAACTTGACACTCTAAAAAGAGAACACTTTGCTTGGTTGTTGGCATTAATGGACACTTTTCTCCATTATCAATTGTTCACTCTGCACAGGCAATTTCCTGCCATTTTGCCAGTGCTGATTGCCACTACATCCATGTGAAGGGCACTAGTCAAGAAAACATTAAGGAAGAAATTATAGAAGAAATTTATCAATTCTACATCGTGGAAATTAGCATATACTAGTAGGTACACTTGCATGAAATAACCAAGCAAAGATGACTGAGGTTTCTTGTCTTCACATGTTTAATTAATCTTTAATTTAATTTGAAATGGAAGACTGGGAAAATTCTGAATACATAGGAGGAAACATAAAGATTTGGAACTTTGATGAAGGATCACTAATCCTTATGGATGAGGGGCATTACACAATGTTTCATGTGCTTTTCTAATTGATACACATCACTTGTAAAGTATTTTTATTTTGGTATCAGATCAATGACGATGATGAGTAATAGACAAATTATCAACCAGGACAATTTAAAAAACATCTTTACTTTTAATAAAACACACATTTTAGGCCTCTGAATCAAGAATCTATTCCTATTTATTTTATTGGTATGAGATAATGATAATGCAGGCATGCCCCTTCCCCCAAGAGACTGAGAGTGGTGACCCTGGGTCATGTAGGATGTTGTAAGGCTCCTCACACCAGAGGGATGTCACATTGCCACTGGGAACCTTCAGAATAGCTTTCCAGGGTGGAGAATCTTGTTTCTCCAGTTAGAACCTACAAATGTGTCCCCTGTCTGAAAATGCTCCATGTTGGTGGATTCAACCAACAGAAATTTTGGAAAATATTTAAATATTAAACAATGCTTCAAAAAATATATTTTTACAGAACATGGACAGGCATTTTTTTCTTATCATTATTTCCTAAATAATACAGCCTAACAATTACATAGCATTTATTATGTACCAGGTACTATACATAATTTAGAGGTGATTTTGAAGTATTTGGGAGGAGGTACAGGAATTATTTTATTAAAGAGACTTGAGCATTCATGGATTTTGGTATCTAATGGGGGATCTTCAACTGTACATTAGTTTGTGAGGTTGTGCTGAATAAACACATCCCATATTTATTTAGTTACTCTATAAGTTAAAGTTTATGGGCACATTTAGAATAACAATAGAATAATCAATAAACAATAGAATAATTGAACAACAATGCCAAAGTTTATAATTCTAAGGTATAAAACAATTCCATTTTCCCTTTCTCATTTTTTTTTCACCAGACCCCAGTTGAATAGTCTGTATAGCACCTGCTGTAAAGGAGGAATTAGAGGCCCAGAGATTGGTCTAAGTTACAGAGCTAGATTTCAGTCAAGCCTATTCAGAAATCATTTTTTCCACCATACCCTGCTGTTTGCTCAAAAAGAAACAACACATAAGGTAATCTAAATTGTTTTATTAATAATGGTGCAGGGTGTGTTGTGGCATATCTGTAATCATAGCTTGGTTGAGGCAGGAGGATTGCAAGTGAGGCCAGCCTCAGCAACTTAGCAAGAAACCAAAAGTACAAAATAAAAAGGGCTAGAATGTAGACTAGTGGAGAGTGCCTCTGGGTTCCATCTATACCAGGAGGGAAAAAAAAAAGATAAAACCCAAGTAAACCAGTAGCAAAGTTCACCACATTTACTACTATGGTCTTATTAGAGTTGCACCCTCAAAGTGGTTCAAACAAGTAAAGATAAACAGAGAGAAGGACAGTGAAGTGTTGTGACTTTGCATCATCCCACACCCCCAAGTGTGATCAGAGCGGTTGAGTGTTGGGAATCCATTGGCTCCATTCAGTTAGCTCTGTTTTTCAATGTTGGCAAGAGAATTCTTTGGATTCCAAAATTGTTTTATTTACTAATAGATATAATTATCATAGCATTTTCCCCCCATTTAACCATTTGTAGAGGCTAGAATTCTCTTGTCTTTGTTGGGAAAAGGCCAATATGTGTTTCATACATTCATTCTGTTTGGTATTGTTTTTAGGATATTTGTATTTTTCAAGCTCAGCTTGTGAAAAGAGAAAGAATTAATCTTTGAAACAGCCCTTAATTATAGTTATTTTAAAGGAAATCAGAAAAAAACAAGGAATCCTAGGAAAAAAGTTTTCTGACAGGAATGACATATTTTTTCCTATTGTTTTCAAAATCGAGAAACATTGGGCACTTCATCATATGAAGTTAATTTTGCAGTGTTTTAAAGGATGTAAAAACAGTAAAAATGAAATATTACTCTTTTTTGGAAAACTGATTTGGGTTATTAACTAATAAACATGGCATATGATTTAAGTATGTTCAGTCAGTTCCTTTCATTGAATTGGCTCTTTATCTTGGCAGAAATGAATTCTTTGAAATTGAGTGTGCACTGAGATGAGCATCCCTCTCCTAGGCTATCCTCTATTTCCTGATATCTTATCATTGGAGATTTCCAATCTAGTACCATGCAGGCATAGTGCATTCACATTTGGTGAACGGCTTACAAAGGACATCCCATGATCAAAATAAAAATTGGTCCTCCTTCTGGCTACCCTCCTTCAAAAACAAAATATCTTCTCCAATCTTTTCCTTTGTTTCTAAGGAATTCTAAGGACATCTTCACTTATATTTCTTTTTAAGCAGGGCAACTGAAAACCTTCAGCATTTATGAATGAAACTAATGCTGTTTTGAGGATTAGAATCATTTTAAGGTACTTTAGCTTAAATGAGGAGTGAGCCTGAACTGGGATTTATTTCAACATAGCACTGCATTTCTATTCCAGTGGAGGGCAGCAAGGAGCCCTGGTCCTTATTTTGTGGCTTCATTAAGGAAGAATCAGCCAGTTCCTTTCTTGTCCTTCTCCTCAGCACATCCAAGTGTTTCCATGGGTGTTAGTTTATTGAGGGGAGTCATCCATTTAATCTTAGCCCCAGCTGGAAAGGAGCAAAGGCAAGAGAACCATTAAGAGGGCCTAGGGAAACTGGTGCTAGAATGATATGAACTAAATGTAAATAAGGAAAGCCAGGGCAGACAGCATGCAGAGAGCCCTGCTTTCATCCAGAACCTGTTTCAAACTACTTCCAACCTGGATTTGCTTCCCCTGCTTGGGCCTCCCAAGTTTCTGTGATTAAAGGTATACACCCCTGTGACCCTCTGTTCCTGATTAGAAAAACCAAACTTCAGGTTGGGGTTGTGACTCAGTGGCAGAGCACTTGCCTAGCATGTGTGAAGCACTCAGTCTGAGTCTCAGCACCACATATAAATAAATTAAATAAAGGTCCATAGACAACTTAAAAAAAGAAAGAAAAAACAAACTTCACCAAGGAAAATGACACAATTTTGAGTCTCCAGGTGCATGTGTGAGTGAAAGCCAACTCTTCTGTCAGGAACATGCATTTCTCATCTCATCTGTGTCCCTTCTCTCCATTAGTTCACATAGTAATTTGCAGGCACCCAGTCTGTAGTGGGAGGGGAATGACAGCAGGATGACTAGGGCTGCTTTTCACCCATGTGCACTCTCCTTGTGAAGGGTGGGAGCAAACCTCTGCTGGAACATGAAGAGATGGGACAGGAAAAGAAGGCTGGCTACTCAGTGGAAGGGGATCTGTTTGAGAATGGGTTAATTTCACCTGACAGTCATCTGAAAGTTTATGATCAAAGCAAAACAATAATTTTTTCTAAGAATTTTGGGACTCAGAGTTGAGGAAAGCCAGAGACCTTTGCTTACATAATTGTTCTTGGAGTTCCCCCTCTTTACTCTTATATTCTTTTTAATATATAATATTGAGATAAAAATATCATTGCAATAAAATTACCCATCTTACAGTTTTGTTTGTGTGTTTTTCCTCATGGGATATTGAACCAATACTTATCACTTACAAACATCCTCCACCTTTTGCATTCTTTATTTTGAGACATGCTCTCACTAAATTGCCCAGGCTGACCTGGAACTTGCTGTCCTCCCGCCTCTGCCTCTGTCTCTCCAGTCACTGGGTGTTAAAGCATGTACTCCCAAGCCTGGCCATCTTGGCCATTTTTAAGTGAGTAGAGCAGTGACATTAAGTACATTCACACTGCTGTGCAGCCCTCGTCACCATCCATTGATAGAACTCTTTTGAACTTACTAAACTGACACATCATCCCCAGTCAATGCTAATTCTCCTTTCCCATTTCCCCTAGTCAGGTCACCACATTCTACCTCCTGACTGTATGAATTTGGTTACTTTAGGGACACTCAGATACAAAGTATTTGTCTTTTTCTGACAGGTTATTTCACTCAGCACCATGTCCTAGGTTCTTTCATACTGTGGCGTGTGTCAGAACGTCCATCCTTTATAAAACTGAATAATATTCAATGGTATGTCTATATGGCCCTCTGCTCAGTGACTTCTCCATCGTGGTTTGCTTTTCTCCTTTCAGTGATGGTGAACAGTGCTGCTGTGAACATGGATGTTCACATATCTCTTTGAGAACCTGCTTTCCATTCTTGTAGTATCTTTTGGCTGTTAATTTCAGAGGCAAATTACTGGATCTAATGGAAGTTCTTCCCCTCACCACCCAGGGGCAGTAGGGTGGCAGAATTGAACTCAGGGACACTTAATCACTGGTCCTTTCTCTGTATTTCATTTAGAGAGAGGGTCTCACTAAGTTGCTGAGAGCCTCACTAAATTTCTGAGGCTGGCTTATATCTCATGAGCTACTGGGATTACAGGCATGGGTCAAGGCATCCTTTTCATATGGGATTTCTATTTTTAATTTGTGAGGATCCCCAGCCTGTTTTATCTAGTGTCTGCAACATTTCATATTCCCACCTATTGGTGAAGCAGGCTTCCAGAGTCTCCATATCTTTGCAGCCAGTGGTGACTCTCTATTTGTTTATAGTAGCCTTTTACCCATCCCCCACCACATTGGGGCCTCAACCAAAGTTGTAGCCCTTCCTAGATAAAATCTCTAACTATGAGGGACATTTGCAGACCCTCCCTGGCTTTAATTCTTCTAAATTTTGGGACAAGGTCTTACTTAAATTGCCCAGTTTAGCCTTGAACTTGTGATGCCCCTGCCTCAGCCTCCCAGGGAGCCTGGATTACAGGGGAGTGCCATGCCCAGCATTAGCCTTCTTGCTGGGTGAGATGGTGTGGGTTTGATACAATTGGCCAAAATAACATCCTAATCCCTGACTTCCACAGACAATGGAAAGGTGACCTTGACTTCAAAATGACTTGGTGATGGTATGTGTTTGGGGCACAGTTAGATTTAAGCCTGGAGGTTTGGATAGGCCTAGGACTGACCAAGTGGTATGAGTGGGAGACAATCCATTATAAATCTGCCTTCCATGGCCATAAGAGCCACAGGTGACACAAAGCAGGCAAGGTTTTGTTTCTCTAAGGGGAATGCCTTGTAAACAAAGCTTGGGACAATCACCTTACCTCCCCAAAGGGCAGATGATCCTCCATGTGGTTGCTCTGGATGGGAACGTTTCCATGGAGAAGTGAAAGGATGTTGCATTCTGTCTCTGCCACTTAGCCAATTAACTTCTCTGAGCCTGTTTCTTCCTCTATGAATGGGATAGATGCTAGGATGATTGTAGGGAATCTTGTAACATAGATGAATACATATGCTAAATAGATTAATAGAGAGGAGAAAACCTCATTTACAGAAGAATATTTGCATGGTCCGTGTTCCTTTCAGGAAAAAAGTATATATTCTCAGTGGCTGGAGATGCTGTTGGTAGATAGCCTTCAGGTGTGGCCTTGGCTTCGAAGCTGCCCTTCTGGCTATGAGTGGCATAGTTTCTGCAAATATCATTGTATTTGATGACCTATGCACAAGAAAGCAGGAGCTAAAACTCTAAACCTTGGTCCTTGTGTTCCAACAACAACAACAACAACAAAACAAAAAAAAACCTTAAAGTTCAGGCAGCAAAAAGAAACAAGGGAACTTTACTATGTGAAAGTGAGGCTTTGACTATGTAAAAGAAAGAGAGGCTTAAGCAGAGAGCACTCTCAAGAGCAGAGAATGTCAAAGAAGATAATGCTGTATCCACATTTATTCCTATTTGATGTTTACCAGGAGAACTGGGGACCTTCTGTACTCTTTGCCAATCAGGTGCTCAAATCTTGCTTCATATGGTGCGGTACAAGTTTTGACCTTCAGTTTTGGTTGTTGAGGGCCATCCTATTTAGGTGGGCTTCATCTACAAGTTAATACCATCTTTCTTTTTTTGGTGCTCAGGACTGAACTCAGGGGCCCTCAGCCACTAAGCCACATCTCCAGCCCTTTTTTGTGTTTTAATTAGAGACAGGGCCTCACAGAGTTGCTTAGTGCATCGCCATTGCTGAGGCTTGCTTTGAACTCACTATTCTCCTGTCTCAACCTCTGAGCCTCTGGGATTACAGATGAGCGCCACTGTACTGGGCTTGCTTTCCCTTTTCTTAAGGATGAAATATCTACAGAAAATATTTAGAATTTTTCTGCAAAGGAGGTTTTCTCCTCTCCTCCATGTATTTATTCATCTATTTACATAATTTATTGACTTAATTCATTCATTTTGCCCTGTTTTTGTATTTGTAAGGACTCAGGGTTATATATTTTACGCTTGGGATCACAACATACTTTTAATTTTTTTTTATATTTTCTGGTGCAAGGGATTCCACTCAGGGCCAGGAGCATGCTAGGCAGGTGCCTACCCATTGAGCTACATTCCCAGCTCCCTCCCTTCTTTTGTGTGAACCTTTTTTTGTCTAACTTTAGATTATTTTCTATGTGCATTCCAGACCTGAAGTTTGGAGCTTCAGCTCACCACTCTCCTGTAACACTGGTTTCTTCTGTGAGCAGGACTTTAGACTCTGGGACACAGTTGAAGAATGTCATGGGAAAGGCATAAAGAACCCAAAGGTGAAGGACAAAAGGTAGGCCATTTTACAGTGGCTGATGTTCCCTCTAAACAAACAGATAATACCTTATAAGCTGATGGTCACCATGTACTATGGCACTGACACCAAATTACATAAAGACTCCATTAAAGACATGATAGCAAGTTTACAAGGAACAACATTCTGGAAGTAACTCCATGCTAAAGAACCAATGAGAAAATGATGGGAAGGAGAGAGCAGATGCAATGCCAATCATCTGCAGGTCTTACAACAAGATGTTACAAAGGGATCTTACAAAAGAACTTTAAAAAAAAAAGTTCTGTAAAAAAAAAGAAAAAAAAATCAAATTTTGCTAGACTGTATCACCATTTCCTGGGAGTCATTTATTTAATACATTTTAAAAAGGGGGTGGGGGAGTCGGAACCAGCCAAACTAATATTTTGGGCTGCATTCGCACTAAATTAAATCTCTTCGGAACTGCAGGATCGATTTTTAAAGATAATCCTTTGGATTTTACTGGTTCAGCAGTGGAGAGAAGAGTCCCAAGGAGGCTTGGTTGTTGATGGACTGAAGCTATGAAGTTAAGAGCATTGCTCTGGTCATCCAGGGAGGGTCCCTGTGGATTAGAAATAGCGCGCAGGAGAAGAAGGACCCAGGTGCCAGGGGACCCAGCTGACCCTGGGGCCCTGGGAGTCTCTCCCCGGGACCCGGGAGGCGGAGCCCAGGAGTCGCGTGGGCTGCTGCGACTTCCCTCTCTTGCCAGGAGGCGGGGCAGCCCTGAAAAGAAGTGCAGCCCAGGCCCCGCAGGTGAGTGTCCTCCCGCCGCCATGGAGCAGCAGCGCGCTTCAGCTCGCCTGCGGATTGTGCTGGGGCACCTCGGCGACCCTTCAGCTGGGGCCTTGGTATCCTTTGGGCTGGTCTGGGCTCGGTCCAGATGGAGCACAGCAGCCTAGTCTTTAGGGGTGGCCAGGACCTAGGTGGTGGCCTCCAGGGCGCAGGAGGGACATTTCGCTTGCACTTTTGGGTCCTCTGCGCTGCTATCCCTGCAAAGGTTATATCTCAAACAGGCGCCCGGGAGCGAGGTGGAGGCTGGATCTCCATGTTCTGGTGACCCCCACCCCCTCAAAGGCTTCTTTCCCTGCGATTGGGTACAGGACCATCCTGGTTTCCCTGGCAGCTATTGGTTCCATCCACCTTTCTTGTCTTTCCTAGGGCTGGAGGTGGGTCCCAAAAGAGGCCTTGCCATAGTCAGCTGCCTTGTCAATTTCTGCACTGAGTGTGCACCACGACTGCCAGGGAATGTCTGGAGACCAAGAAATGCCCCAGGACAATCACACTGTAAACAGAAGCATAGAGCTGACTGGAAGGGGCTTAGAGGACAGGTCACTAGAATCCCCTCTAGAGAGGACACAAGTCCTCTGAGGGTGTGGGAGCTGGACACACTGGTGCTGCTCTGGACCATCATCTGGAGGTGAAACCCTCTCTCAGCCTGTGCTTCTGGTTGCTCCCCTTGCTAGTGGAGCTCTGTGCTCTGTGGCAGCCTCTGGGGACCTGGGTACTCTGGCAGAGTCTGCACTGGTGTCTGGAAAAGGACTTAGAATCCAGCGCCTGGGTTGTCCTTGAGTCTTCAGAAGTGAATGCCAGCCAAGGTGTGTGTGCCAGGCTTGTAGAGGAGGAACAACCCAGAAATGTGGTAGTGTGAATAGGATCCACAATTCAAATCGGTTTCTTGAACTGCTTTTGCCTGCTCAGTTTAAGCCTTCTCATTCAGAGAGTGCTTTGGGAAGCTCTGTAGGAACTGCCTGGAGTTTTTCTTTAGGCCAGTAGCCTCTCTTCTGCTTTTTGTTAACATCCTGACATCTCTCCTAAGGTTGAGTCTAATAGCTGTGTCTTGGACTTTCAGTGTTGCTCTTCCCAGTGGGTTTCCAAGCAGCAACATGGAAGAACATTGCCAGTTTAAACTTTGTCCATAGGATGGTAAAGTGGTAAAGAGACTCCAGGAGAGGATGTCAGCTCATTTTACAGTGGTAGAACAGTGAGAAACAGAGAATAGAAGAGATTAAAAATTTGAACTATTTAACTATACCAGTGTTTGTCATAGTGTGGTCCATAGACCAGTGGCATCTGGGTCCCCTGGGAATTTGTCAGAAGAACTTGTTAGAAGAGGACCTCGCTGTGCAGGTGTAGCTCAGTGGGTTTAATTCAGTGGTAGAGGGCTTGCCTGGTACTGCAGGGCCCTGATTTTCATCCCAGAAGTGGTGGGGAATGCAAATTCTAATGCTCAATTCAGCTCACACTGCAGAATCAGAATCTACAGGTGTGGCCCTGAACTAAATTGTGGGAGACCAACCTCACATGTGACTGAGTCACAAGAACAGAAACCTGGCACTAAATGCTGAGAGCTGTGATACACTGGGACTGGATATATTTAGGTGTATAATTGGGATTTCTTGGTTCAGCTTCTCATTGCTTTGTTTTTCATCTCTGTCATTCTGGGGATGGAATCCAAGGTGTGGTGCATGTTAGGCAAGTGTTCTACCACTAAGCTAAATCCCATCCCTCTTAATATTTTTTAATTGGATTTTCTGACCCTGCTATTTCTGAGCTTAGAGATTAGTTTTTTGATGGTTTTTTCCATATCAGCACTGTTGAGTTTTGCTTTCTGTGATGAAATATTTCATACCTGGATTGTATAATATAGTAGCCCCAGCCACATGTGGCTCTTGAGCTGTTGAAATAGGTCAAATTAGGATGAGTACAGGTAAGGAACAGCGTTTTGGCATTCAATTAATTTCAGCTTAAATAGCCAGAAGTGCCTGGTGGCTTTGATCTTGGACAACACTGGCCAAGATTTATAATGAATATTTCCTTTAGTCTTAGACTTCTTAAAGATTCCTGACAGTTTTTCACCAGCTTTCATTGTTTCTTAGAATGGTAGATTATGGAAAAGGACTAATCATTTTTGAAGTATAAAATGTCAAGTTTTCTTTTTTAACATGAAGTCAAGTAAAGATGGGAAATTAAATCCATGTAAGTCATTATTCCACCATTGACAAATCTTAAACTTGCTGGTGTTTTCCTTTCCTATGCATAGTATTAAAACCCAGCAATATTTGTGCATGCATTGTTTTCACCTAACCTTAGCTTATAAACATTTCCATATTATTAAAATTTCCCCAAGAACCAAATGCAAAGAAAACATGCTACAGGAATTCAGGAGAGGCAACAAGACCATTAATCTAGGGTCTGAGATCTGAGTGTCTTGGCAATGACAATTTGCTGAGAGTCATTTACTGAGGCAGGGTGTTAACCCCTCTGCCTCTGAGAGAGCAGACAGGAGCTCATAATTCTGACTCTTGGCTTGCATTCTTCCTGAATTATGACACTGACATCACATTTGATTGAGGTGTCACATAAGAAATGATAACCTGTTCATGAGAAGTGACACTCTGAAAGGAACTCTTAAGTAAAGAAACAATGAGAAAATAATAGAAATAATGAGATACTGTGTCAATAATCTCTAGTTACAGTTTGGAAAAGAGATTTTAGGAAAAGAATTTTTAGTTCTTACACATATTTAAAATTAGACTAGACTGTGGGATATAAATGAAAGGACTTAAAGCACCAGTGTGTACTTGTCAGGGTGATGTGGGAAACCTGAGCATCTGGTGTCTGTTTAGGGAACTCCTTTCCTGAGAGAACCACTCCAGAGCAGGCAGTTGTTTCTAGACAAGGTTGACTCCCAAATTTCACTTTATTTGCCTTAATTCACATGCTAGGCAGCTACTCATACTTCAGGGCCTATTGCCCCTGCCAGTTTCCATCCTCAGCAATTCCAGTAAGTAGATGTCATTTTAAGTGGTAACTCTACTATGTATGTAAATGCTTTTCTAGTGGTAATTTAGATCTGATATAAAATATGTATTGCCTGTTTGAATTCATTATACAAATGCTTTGTTTGTAGGATTTGTTCTAATTAATTAGACTTGTGGATGCTTTTGAAGATCTTGTCTTTAATTTCTCTATATTTTTTCTAAACTTCAAAAAAAAGGAAAAATACCAGAAAATATATAATCTGAGTTTTGGAAATACTAACATGGGGGCTGGGTATATAGCCCAGTTGGTAGAGTGCTTGCCTCGCATGCACAAGGCCCCAGGTTCAATCCCCAGCACACACACACACACACACACACACACACACACACACAAAGTAAGTATGTTTTATTACAACTAAATTAGCTTATCCTTTGGTTAAATTAATATATTAGCTAGAATTTTTTTTTTTCATTATATTTTTTTTCTCTTTGTCTCTTTTTTTAGATTTCACTAAATTGGTATTGAACTCCTTGGCTTTAGCAATGTTTCTGTTTCAGCTTCTTGAGTTGCTGAAATTACAAACATAGGTTTATTACTTTTTTTTTTAATTGATGGGGATTGAACCCAAAGGGTAGTTCAACATTGCATTCCCAGTACTTTTTTTTTTTTTTTTTTTTAATCTTGAGACAAGATCTGGCTAAGTTCCTTAGGGCCTCACTAAGTTGCTGAGGTTAACCTGGAACATGCAACTCTGCCTCAGCCTCCTGAGTCCTGGGATTATAAACGTTTACAAGTTTTATTCTTATGTCACCTTAGGGGAAAACTTGACCTACATAAATATTGTTACAGCCACAATTTCAGTTTTATGAGA
The DNA here is from genome assembly GCF_052094955.1 of Ictidomys tridecemlineatus. NCBI lineage: Eukaryota > Metazoa > Chordata > Mammalia > Rodentia > Sciuridae > Ictidomys > Ictidomys tridecemlineatus. Next base: position 98,124,710 of record NC_135486.1, read on the forward strand.
GGTGTTGGGTGATTTTATTTGCTGATATCTTTTTTAATATTGTGATTTCTCTTTGTTCTTGTTGTTCTAATTAGTTATACATGACAGTAAAATGCATTTTGACAGATCATACATAAATGGAGTATAACTTCTCATTCATGTGGTTGTACATGTTGTAGAGTTACACAGGTCATGTAATCATATTACACATAGGGTAATAATGTCTGATTCATTTTTCTGTGATTCCTACCCTCATGCCTCTTCCCCTCCCTGCACCCCCCTCTGTCTAGTCTAAAATACCTCTATTCTTCCCCCTCTCCCTTATTGTGAATTAGCATCCACATATCAGAGAAAACATTTATTCTTGGTTCTTTGGGATTGGCTTATTTTGCTTAGCATAGTAATCTTCAGTTCCATCCTTTTACTGGAAAATGCCACAATTTCCTTCTTCTTATAGGTTGAGTAATATTCTGTTGTGTGTATATACCACAGTTTCTTTATCTATTCATCTGTTGAAGAGAAGGTTGGTTCCATAGTTTAGCTATTGTGAATCCGGCTGCTGTAAACATTAATGTGGCTGCATCACTGTAGTATGCTGATTTTAAGTGCTTTGGGTATAAACCTAGGATTGGGTTGACTAGGTCAAATGGTGGTTTCATTCCAAGTTTTCTGAGGAATCTCCATACTGTTTTCCATAGTAGTTGCACCTATTTACAGTTCCACCTCATTTGCTGATATGTTGTATATTTATTTGGATTTTGTTATTTTGATTATTTCTGAGAATGTATTGATTGAATTGAAAACATGAAATTTCTTGAATTAATTTTCCAACTGAAAACTATGTACATGCACCCAGCAGAAATTTAAAAATCAGAGAAAAGGAGGGAATTCAAAAAATCACCCATAATTGCATTATTGAAAGGCAATCACTGTTAAAAAATCTTTTTGTATTTCTCAGCAGTCTTCTTTGCACAAGTAGTGTCATATTTATATCATTGTAATCATATTTTATTATAATTTCCATTTTCCACACATTCATTTCCTTCAGTTTTAATGCCTGAGTCATTTTCCACTGAGTGGGTATAATGTGATGAATTAATATTTGTCCCATTACTGTACATTTTGTGACCACTGTTAATGTTTTGGACCTGAAGTTTTTCAAACATTTAAGATCATGTTCTTAAAGATCTACAATTAGAAGTATTGGATATAGGATATCTCATTTCTTGGATTCTTGATACATAATGGTAGGTAGTAATTAAGTTTGGACTTATTTAGTGCCTTTTTGTCCTGTAGGTATACTTTGGAAAATAATGTGCTAAGCCTGGAACAGAGAAAATTTTATGAAGAAAATGGATTTCTTGTTATTAAAAATCTAGTATCTGATGCTGATATTGAACGCTTTAGGTAAAGTAAAACCCTTGGTTATTTTACAAAATGTGTATTATGGCAATTATGTCAATTGCAGGAAAATGGATGAAACTGGACAACATCATTTTAACATCAATAGGCCGACTCATAGTCAAGGGTCATTGTGTTCACTCACGTGGAAACTAGAGAGATGAAAGGGGTAAAAAGAGGTCTCATGAAAATAGAAGGGAGATCAATTTAGTACATCAACAGGTTCTGTGGGAGGTAGAAGAGGAGAGAGAAAGGAGAGATGACCCAAGAATACTATGTGCAGATATGAATATACCACAATGATATAATTATTAGGTGTAATTATAATGTATGAATAAAAATTGATATACTATGCAGTATATGTATGTAATGGGAATACAAGTTAGATTAGCCTCTGCAAGTTCATGTATTTTTGAGTGATGTGGTTTGTTGGGATGTGTTTAGGAGCATGCCAGACTTTCTGTCCTTAATCTCAGTTCTACCTCTTAATATGGTGTGTCCCACACAGGTGGCATGTCCCACACAGTCACCTTAATTTTCCATACTTGTGTTTACTCCTCTATAAAATGTCCATAATAATAGTACTGATCTCCTAGCATTATTGATAGGACAAAAAAGGTAAAATATGTGGAGAGTACCATGAAAAGGGCTTTGCATCAGGTAGTTGTTACAGGAGTATTTGCTACTACAGGCCAAGCATCCTTAAGATGAAAATTCAATATCCAAATCATTGAGCACCAAGATGATGTCACAAGAGGAAAATTCTGCACTTGACCCCATGTGATGGTCTTGGTCACAACACACTCACACTAAAACTATTGTATAAAATTACCTTCAAGCTATGTATATATGGCCTATAGAAAACATAAATTCTGTGATGAGCCATGGGTCCCATCTTTAGGGTATCTCATTATTATTTTATCATCATCATCATCATCATCATCATCATCTTCATTATCATTATTTTCAGTCCTGGGGATTGAACCCAGGGGAGCTTTACCACAGAAGTCCTTCCCAGACCTTTATATATATATATATTTTTGAAAGAGAGACTTGCTTAATTGATTAGGCTGGTTTCACACTTATATCATGCAGCCTCCTGTCCTGAGTCTCTATGATTAGAGGCCTGAGCCACCACAATCAGCTCATTATGTATAAGCCAATATAACAAAATCAAGAAAAAAAATCTGAAATACTTCAAAGTATTTCAGATAAGGGATACTTAGCCTATATTATTACAATGTAATTATGAAACAATTTTCCCCCTGGTGTGTTAAGCCAAGCAATATTTTCATCCTGGTTCTGCATTCCAGCTAGGAGGCCACAATTTCTGAGTTGGCCATTTTCTATTCCACAACATCAAAATTATTCTACTAGGCCTGAGGGCTGATGAAATAGAGAGAAACTACTCCTGTACCTGCCAATCTTTGCACAGGTCCAGGCCAACCAGGGGCTTGGAACATTGGTCATGACATTGTTTGTAATTTAATTTTCTAGGGTTGAATTTGAAAAAATCTGCAAAAAGGAGTCGAAACCAGCAGGACTAGTGGTCGTGAAAGATGTGTCCCTTGCAAAATCAGGATACATTCCAAGTGAGAAAACAATCGTGAAGGTTCAGTATTTCCATGATGATAAGGAGCTCTTCAGATACTGCACTCTCCCAGAGGTTAGAGACTGATCTTGTTTTGGTTTCTCCTTCATAGCCAGCCTGCATGTCTTCCCCAGACCTGGTGATTGTACTGAATTTAACCCTTTTCCACACATGGTGCTAGAGTGGTGTTCTCAGATGGAGGGAATTTTGTCTTCTAGTGGATACTGTCAATGTCTTAAGACTTTCCTTATTTCCAGGATTTTCTGGTAGTTACAACAGTGGGGGAGTATGCAATAGTGGCTTCTAGTGGGTAGTGGCCACAGATGCTGGCAATAGGGCCCAAGATCCTATGATGCACAAAAGAACTCTCTCCCCAAGAATGATCCCAACCAAGATACCAATAGCACCAAGACTGAGAAACACCACCATGGATTGTGTTAATTATCTTTTGTTAAGAAAAACAGGAATTAAACAGCAAGGGCTCCATTAAAAGAAAATATCAGCAGGTGTGAAACTAGTGTAAAGCTATTCATTCATTCATTCTTCTATTGTTTTATGAAGCTTGTCATTTGAGTTATGAATTTGCTTTTATTTATTTATTTATTTTATTTAATCTTTTTAGTTATATATGACAATAGAATGTACTTTGACATATCATACATATATGGAGTTTAATTTCCCATTCTCGTGTTTATATATGATGTAGAGTTACACTGGTTGCGTATACATATATGAACATAGGAAAGTTCTGTCCAGTTCATTCTATTGTTTTCCTATTCCCATCTCCTTCTTTTCCCACATTCCTCTTTGTCTCAATTCAGGGTAGCTACACTCTTTCTCTCCCCGTCTATTGTGAGTCAGCATCAGCATATCATAAAGAACATGAATTTGCTTTTAAAGTTAAATTATGTTTTATGTTACCTTGTTTATATATAGTGCTAAGGAGTAAACTCTGTGGCACTTTATTACTGAACTACATCCTCAGTCTATTTATTGTTTGATTTGAGATATCAGTCATCCTGTGGTTGAGGCTGACTTTGAACTCATGATTTTCTTGCCTCAGCCTCCTGAGCAATGGGGATAACAGGCATACATCACTATGGCTGGCTTAAATTCATTTTTAAAAATTATCTTTCTTTGAGAGTAATTCATATTTCATGGATGGAGTTGGGGAATATCATGCTAAGCAAAGTAAGCCCATCCCAAAAAACCAAGGGCTGTATGCTCTCTCTGATAAGTGGATGCTGATCCATAATGGGGGGGGGAGGCATGGGAAGAACATAGGAACTTTGGGAAATGGGAAGGAGTATGGGGACAGGAAAGTTGGTGGAATAAGAGGGACATCATTACCCTAGGTACATGTATAACCATACATATGGTACAACTCTACATCGGGTACAACAAGAGAAATGAAAAGTTGTTCTCTATTTGTGTATGATGAATCAAAATGCATTCTGCTGTCATATGTACCTAATTAGAATAAATACGTAAACAAAATAGAGTAATTCGTATTTCAAGAGAATTTAAGTAATTCGTATTTCAAGTAGATCAGGAGAGTACAACATGAGAAGAAGTCTCTCTACCCAGCCTCACTTGCTGTGAGCTCTTTGTACATTCTTCAGGAATTAGCTCCTGCATCCTCAAGTTTGTTCATACACTCCCACCTTTGAGCATCATGGTTTCCTAACCATTTGTTTAAAATGATTTGAATGAGACATTCTATATAGCACTTATTAAAACCATCACCAAATGCCGTCAGAGTGTTTGACTCCTGAAGGCAGACTTTGTTGGGAGTTGCACGGGCTCCAAAGACTAATTTCCCCATTCTCCAAGATTCTGCTGTCCAATGGTGAGCCTTGGTGGCTCACATGATCCTGCCATCTAATGGTGAGTCCTGCTGGCTCACTTGATCCTTACCCACCAATCAGATTAGCCCTGCTGGCTCACATGATCCTTACCCACCAATCAAAAAGCACCCATGCCAACTGTCAAACCCTTCAACCACTAAACTGTCATAACTGTTAAATCACCCCGGACTCTATAAATATGCATAGCTGTTTTTCAATAAATGGGCATTTTCTCCAAAGGCAAGCCTTGATCGATTTTTTCAGACTGCACAGGTAAATCACCTGTGATGGACTGTTCAGCCCATGGAGAGAAGGCCCAGGGGAAATGATCCCCAACCATCAGTGAGTCAACCTCCAGTGCCGTGATGGGATTGAAGTTGTTAAGTGCTCACAGAACTTGAAGCCAAGGCAACTCTTGGTGGATGAAGTACTACCATCCTTGACTTTCAGATGTTCTGTTTTTCTTTCTCCTGAGACTCAAACTCCATGGGGACAGAGACCTCCTTTTCTAGTTCACTTTTAAGCCCCCTACTGGCCAATACTCTGACTGGTTCATGAACCTTTGGGAAGAATTGTTGAGGGAGTGGCCACATATTTTGAAAGTGGTCCTCTGACAGCCCCAAGTCATGATGGACCCTTCTTATGCAGAGTCTCCCAGGAGGAGGCAGACACTGCCTTCTCCCTGGGCCACCCTCTGTAGCTTTGGTTAGCAGAAGAGCTGATCCTGGGCTTCCTAGTTGATACCTCCTAGAAACCCTTATCTTTTTTGTAGGGCAAAAGAGGAAGGTTACACTTCAAGCTTGCTCAAAAAGTTCCCATTGAATGCTGTGTATTGGAGATCTGGAATGATTTCTAATTCCAAGTTTTCCATTTTTTTTGTCAACAGTGTTGTGAAATACCAATTAATGTTTAAACTGTTGCCATTTTGTTTCTTGTGTGGACATTTTATGCCTCTTTTCTGCATTTCTGATTTCCAATGAGTTTGTTTTTCCTTCTCCTTTTCTCAGATTCTGAAGTATGTGGAGTGCTTCACTGGACCCAATATTATGGCTATGCATGCAATGCTGATTAACAAACCTCCAGATACTGGTAAAGGGCTCTTATTTGTTAAACAGAGGGAAGACAAAAAGATAGTTTAATTAACACAGGTAAATGTGATATTCTAGAATCATTCATGTGTGTAACTGTCAAACTTTGGATTGAGTGAATGTGAGTGCTGCTAAGTCTTATTATAGCTCATGTTATATCAACGTTAAAGTAAAAGTGATTTCAGATGTTGCTTTTAGGGTTATTGTAACTCTTCCAATGAATGGTTCTCTGAAATGACAGTTTAAGAAATGTGACTGTTCTTATATCATAGACTCCTTCTATTCAACATCCCTAATCTTCACCAGCCATTCTTAGCCTGTTGGATTCTGCATTCCTGATCTGAAGACATCATTATTATTTACAGGACGAAAGCTGTGACTATAAGTCACACTCAAGTCCTTTTGGTGCCTTTTGCTTGCCAAAACCCTGATTCTAAATTCTCACAGTGACACTGATTCTGCAAGTAGATCCAAGGTGTCTGCCTTTTAATACCCATTTCCAGAGATTTTACTGCAGGTGGCTCTTGGACTACACCAAGAGATCCTTTTACAACACAGCAGAAATCAGCCATGAGAAGGTTTTATCCCTGTGTACTTTTTCTTCCTTCTGACAGCTGGGAGAGGTTTAAGTGATAGGATGTCTTCCTCTATGATGTCCTTCCTTTTGAGGGGAGGTGGTCTGGAAACCAAGTGCCTAGAACAAAGCTGGGAAAATGTCCATGTGGTTATTGTTTCTGACTGGACCTTGACTGGACACAGGATGACTATTGCTCTGTGAAGTAAGACCTCTAAGGAAACTGTTTATGGCATCAGCCACATAGAAGGGGACCTCAGCTGGGCTCTGTATTGCACTTTGTAATCCTAGCACTTGGGAGGCTGAAGCAGGAGAAGCTCAGATCCAAAGCCAGCTTTAGCAACTTATCAGGGCTCTAACTAACTTAGCAAGATCCTGTTTCTAAATAAAAAATAAAAATGGCTGGGGATGTGGCTCAGTATTTAAGCACCCCTGGGTTCAATCCCCCATAGTCATTGAGACTATTCTTATGAAACTGAAACTCAGACCCCTGCCACAAAAATACAAAAAAACAAAAACCTGAAGGAAAACAAAATAAAGAAACTTCAAACATAATTGTAACAGTCTGTTTAATTTAATTAGTGCAGCATTTTTAACAAAATAATTACTGCATGCCACCTCTGTGCCAAATATATAGAGTGATAAAGGAATAAAGCAAAATAGAGATGATGGTGTATATGCAGATCTCTAAAAAAGAGGGTAAGCACCCAGGAACCAGAAACTCAGAAGAAATGTATAGATTCCGAGCACCATCTTGACTGCTATTTTAGTGTGGAACTTGTCCCTTCAGACATATTTTTCACAGTGTTTGATGTGGTTATTTATTTTTTTTCAGGAGAAGGTCAATGTGTTGTTTATTCAGGCAAAGAATAATAAGTATGAGGCTTGAATTTCGTTTGACAGCAGTCTCATTTCAGGCAAGAAGACTTCCCGGCACCCCATGCACCAGGATCTGCACTATTTCCCCTTCCGGCCCAGCAATCTCATTGTTTGTGCTTGGACCGCCATGGAGCACATTGACCGGAACAATGGCTGTCTGGCTGTCCTCCCAGGCACCCACAAACTTCCCCTGAAGCCACATGACTACCCCCAGTGGGAGGTAGGTCTGTCTTACCACTGAGTCTGCATCAGAATCTCTTTCCCTGTTGTAATTCATGTCAAAGAGTTGGAAAAGAGACTGTTTTCCTTTCTCAGCAAATCATTGTCCTGAAATTTGCAATTGGGATCAGGAGAAGTTCAAGGACTTCAGATCAAATATTCATTATATTTGTTCTTTCATCATATGTGTGCAGGCCAGCCAGTATGGACACTTGAGTAGGAGCTGCCTAGGATCTGAGATGGCGAGGCCTAATGGCAGAGGTCAGGCATCAACCCTTCAACTCTGGTGTTTGTGAAGTGCTCATTGACTGAAGACGCTTAGAGTAGAGGAAGGGAGGGAGGGATTGTCTCCTTGCCCCTGTGAGTACCAGCAGAGGCTCAGGGGTGGAGGTGGAGATTGAGCTGAGCCTTGAAGGACAAGGTAGAATTTCCTACCCCAGAAATTCTCTATAGAGGCATCAAGTCAAGGGCAAGTATGAACCTGGCTTAGGAGGAGGAAAGATGGAAGATGCTCACATTCCAGATAGGCTGGGTGCTAGTGGCACATTTTGGGACTTAGAAGGGAAGAAGAGCCTAAAAATGTACATTAGGATCTGATTAAGATGGATTTTAACAGTGAGTCTCCAGGTTATATGTGGAGAATGGGGTGCTTTATTTTTAGGAAGCTGGAAGAACTTTCATTTTGTAACTAAAGTGTTTTTCAGCAATAAGTCTCAATTAAGAAATGTACACATTTTGAGTATATAATTTGATGATATTACCATACACATCTGGTCCCACAATCAAAAGAATCCATTGATACCCTCCCCAAGCAAACACTGAGTTACTTTCCAATCCTGTTGTTTACTTTGGATTTTATAAAATGTTATATAAGTATAATCCTATGGCATACATCTTTTGGGGGTATGTGGCTTCTGTTGCTCAGCATAGTTATTTTGAAGTTCACCAAAGCTGACATGTCTCTCAATAGCTTGTTCTTTGTTCCTTTCCATTGCTGAGTAGTATTCTGTTGCATGACTGAACCTTAGTTTGTATATGCATTCAAATGTTGATGCTGGGGAGCTATTAAGGTGCCTCTGCACCCGTGAATGATGAGATCCAATTCATTCTTCAAAAACGTGTTCTCACTGTTTGAGGTCTAGAAGCCTACAGGTAGAGAGGAGATTCTCAGGATTTACTGTGCAAGATCAGAAGAACCTGAAATCCCTGATGAATCACTGGCAGAATCTGCTTTGAAGTGGAAGGGCAGGCTGATGGCCTCAGAGAATCGCAGCAGCCATTTGGTGCTGCTTGTTTGTTCTTCCAGCGTTATTTTATTTCAACTTTTTAGTTGTAAATGGACACAATATCTTTATTATATTTGCTTATTTTTTTTTATGTGTTGCTGAGTATCGTACCCAGTGCATCGCACCTATGAGAAAAGGGCTCTACCACTGAGCTACAACCCCAGCCCTGTTCTTCCAACTTTAATCCCATCCAAGCCACCATCCTATTAGACAATATTGCTTAGGAAGCATTACTTGTCGAATGAGAGTCTCCACCTCCCTTGCCATCCCACAGATCAATCATCCCTAGACACACCATCATCCACCAAAAGCCCCTTTATTTTTGGCATGTCTTAATCCAATGAAACTGACAATGTATCCATTATACTGGGTCAAAGTTATGATGTTCTGCAGTAGGATGATGGTCATTTCACAAAAGAATACTTTTAGCATAAGAAATGGGACACTTCTGCCCAGATGCTTAAAGGCTCATCATCTGTAGTCACTTCTCACTTTAATTTCTTTAATAAGGATATAATACATTTTCTTGAGTTAAGACTCCCTTTGAAATAGTTATCAATAAACAATATTTAAACTTACTATTCTCTTTGTACACTGAATATGACATAAGTCCTTTGAGCTCAGAAAAATTGAGCCTTTTCACCATTCTATTTTGGGGGAATAATTAGGCTAAGATAGTTTAAGTAATACAAGAATGATGTGAACAAAATTCTAGGTGAGGTGAATGTCAGGCTGGGTCAAGGATGTTAAGATTGAGGCTGGAAATGCCTAAGAGAAAAGTGTTCACCTGTGTTCATCACAAGAGGCAAAGCTGATCTCAATTACTTATAATTCAATGAGGAAGTGTAGGTAAAATTCAAAATTTTCATTTGATCAAAAAATGAGTGAATTAATTACTAACCTGTGACCTTAACTTTTTGCATTGCTGGGGTTCAAACTCAAAGCCTTGCACATTCTAGGCAATCCCTCCACCACTGAGCTACATCCTCATCTCTTTGTAAAAACTCTTTTTGAGACAGGATCTTGGTAAATTTACTTAAGCTGTCCTGACCTTGGGATGCCTGACTTCAGCCTTCCTAGTAGCTGGGATCACAGGTGTGCACCACTATACCCTAGGATCTGTGACTTTCAAAAACCAGACATATGACAGACTCATGCATGTTTTATAATTTTAGAATGTAACTTAGATAAGTTTTCCCCTTGGTAGATGTCAAAGTACCCTTGCTGTCCCTGTGGAGTCATGCACAAGTGTTCATTTTGGTGCTTCCTCCAGTGTAGACTGTGCCTGTCTTATGTGTTCCAGGGTAGAGTTAACACCATGTACCATGGGATCCAGGACTATGCCAAAGACCATGCCCGAGTGCACCTTGTGATGGAGAAGGGAGACACTGTCTTTTTTCATCCTTTGCTCATCCATGGATCTGGCTGGAACCAAACTCAAGGATTCAGGAAAGTATGCATTCACATTGCTCCAGTTTTGAAAGGTGAATGAGTTCAAAACAGAAATTATATATATAGTAATATGTAAAAGATTTATGACTTTTAACTAAACTGGATTTTATTTTCCAGTTTACATTCCAGAAAAGATATTTCCTTTTTTTTTTTTTTTTGTTCCTCTACTTAGTTAGAAGTCCTCAGGATCCTAAACCTGTTCCTCTTGAATCTTCGTCATATGTGGAATTGTTTTAGAGCAGTAGCTCACCTTGTAATGCACAGCTTCTGCTTTCTAAGGCAAAAACAAGGACTGAAATACTCACTTAATAACATTTAAGGTTAGGATTCTAGCTCACTTGGTGGAGTACTTGCCTAGCATGTGTGAGGCAGAGGGTTAGATCCTAGGCAGCACATAAAGTAAAATAAAGACATTATGCCTACCTATAACTAAAACATAAATTTAAAAAATATAAAGATTGGTTATTTAGGCAATTATGCCATTGTCTCATATATACCTTTCAAAAATATAATCATAGCTAGGTAAAAGTTTTTTATAGTTCCTTAATTAGCATTTAGCTAGGGGGCAGGAGGGAGAGGCTGACCTACAAGGTAGACAATTTGGATGCCAGGGACAGGGGCTTACAGGTTAGAAGTCAAATCTGTGTGTAATAATTACTTTCTGCAAGAAAAACTCCTTGCTTGGTTGTTGACATTTATGAGATGCCTTTCTCCATTAACAATGTTCACTCTGCACAGGCAATTACCTGCCATTTTGTCAGTGCTGATTGCTACTACATTGACGTGAAAGGCACCAGTCAAGAAAATATTGAGAAAGAAGTTGTAGAAATAGCAAGAAAATTTTATGGAGATGCAAATAGCACAGATTTGAAGGTAAACTTGCATGAAATGACCAAGTAAAAGTGTTTCAGTTTTTTTTTTCCTCAGATACTTCATTAATCCCTGATTTAATTTGAGGGTAGGATATGAATCCTTCTAGGACATTCAAACAAACATAAAGGTTTGGGATTTAATCAGATCTCCTTTCTTGATAAAAAACATTTCCATTAGAAAACCTGGTAAGACTCCAGAGTACAATTCTGGGATCAATATTCCTTTCAGTAAATTTGCATGTGGTGTTAATGAGAGGCATAATGTGCATAGAGCAGAGATGAAACACCACTAAGGGGGCAGTAGACAGTGTTTCAAGTGCTTTCCTAATTAATACACATCAAGTATTTGTTAAGTAGTAGATATTCAATGAAGCTGATAAGGAATAGACAAATTAGCAATCAAGGCAATTAAATAAACCTCTTCACTTTATAGAAAACACACATTTTAGTCTCTGAACCAATAAGCTATTCCTATTGTATTTCATTTGCATGAGATAATGAATAGCACAGGCATGTCCCTTCCCCGGAGAGACTGAGTGTGATGATAACTCTGGGTTATCCTGGATGCTGTAGGTCAACACATAGTGCCTTTGGGAACCATCATAACACCTTCTTAGGATGGAGAATCTTGCTTCTCCCTTTAGAACCTACAAATGTGTCTCTTTTCTTTGAAAATGCTCCATGATTGGGGATTCAATTAACTGAAATGTTGGAATATATTCAGGATATCTTAAAATATTGGAAGGAAATTGCATCTGTACTGAACACATACAGGTATTTTTTACTCATCCTTATTCTCTAAAAAATAGTGTATGTAATCTGGATATTGTTTTTATTATACCAGGTGCTATAACTAATCTAGAAGTAATTTGAAGAATATGGGAGGATGTACAGAGATTATTTTATTCAAGGGATAGAGCATCCATGGACTTTAGTATCTGATGTGGGTCCTGGACTGTACATCACATTTCAAGCTTCTGAAGGTTGTCCTGAATCAACACTACCCTGATTTATTTTAGGTACTTTATAAGTTAGAGTTTGTCAGGCACATTTAGAATAACAATAGAATAACAGAGTAGCAATGCCAAATTATATAATTCTAAGTTATAAAAACACTTTCATGTCCCTTTTCTCATTTTCTTCACCAGAACTCAGTGGTACTATACAGTCTATGTAAAGAGGAATTAGAGTCCCAGAGATTGGTCTAAGTAACAGAGCTAGATTTCAGAGGAAAGCTAATTCTGACATTATTCTTTCCACCATACCCTGCTGTTTGCTCAAGAATAAAAAAGAAATAATATCATCTTTGTTGCTTTATTAATAATGGTGCAGGGTGCGTTGTGGCACATGCCTGTATTCCCAGCTACTTCATAGCTTGGCTGAGGCAGGAGGACTGGGAATGAGACCAGCTTCAGCAACTTGGTAAGAACCTGAGAAAATAAAAAGGGCTCAGATGTAGATTAGTGGAGAGTGTCCCCTGGGTTCCATCTCTCATCTCTAGTAAAGCACAAGGGAAAAAAAAAAGGAGAAACCTAAGGAAACCGTTAACAATGGCACCACTTTCACAACTATGATCTCATCAGATATGCGCCCTCAAAGTAGTTCAGACAAGTAAAGTAAAGATAAGCAGAGAGAAGGGTAGTGAACTGCTGCGACTTAGCATCACATCTCCCAGATGCATCACTTGCAATCAACAAGGCTGACCGGTTGGGGATCCATCCATGCAGTTAGCACTGTTTTACATGTTGGCAAGAGAATTTTTTGGAGTTCCAGAACTTGCTTTATTTACTAATCAATATAATGATCATAGCCTTTTTTTCCTATTTGTTTTCCATTTAACCATTTCTAGAGGCTAGAAATCTCATTTCTTATGGGGTAGACCAATGGAAGTCTTCCATACACTCACTATGTTTGGTATTATTTCCAGGATTTTATGATGTCTCGAGCACAACTTGTGAAAGGAGAAAGAACCAACCTTTGAAACAGTCCTTAATTATAACTGCTTTAAAGGAAATTGAAGGAAACAAGAATTCTGAGGAAAATATTTTCATATTGGAACAGTGTAATCTATCCTAATACTTGTTACCAAAATCAAGAAAGGTATTGGGGGTTTCATTGCATAGAGTTGATTTTGTAGTGGAATGATGCTGTGTGAAATGCTAGTGTTTTTTAGAAAAACGGATTTGGGATGAAACCTAATAAAGATGATGTATGATTTAAGTGTATTCAATCAGTTCCTTGCACTGAATTAGCTCTTTGAAATTATACACACAGGTGCTATAACTAATTAGAAGTGATTTGAAGTAAATGGGAGGATGTACAGAGATTATTTTATTCTTTGATTATTTACTTATTTTTTGAAAAGCAGTGTGCACTCAGATGAGCAACTCTGTTCTAGTAAACACTTCCTAATTTCACTTCATGAAAGACTTCCAATCTAGGACCATGCATAGTATATTTACATTTGTTGAAGGGCTTACAAAGGACATCACATGATCCAAATAAGAATGGGTCTTCATTCCAGCTACCCTCCTTCAAAAACAAAATATCTTCTCCAATCTTTTCCTTTTTTTCTAAGGAATGTAGACAAGGACATCTTCCCTTAAGCTTCTCCCTAAGCAGGGCAACTGAAAGCCTTCAGCATTTATGAATGAAACCTAAGATGTTTTGAAGAAAAGACACATTTTAAGATAATTTAGCCTAAATGAGGAGTGAGCCTGGACTGGGATTTATTTCAACACAACACTCCATTTCTATTCCAGTGGAGGGCAGCAAGGAGCCCTGATCCTTATTTTGTGGCTTCATTAAGAAAGAATCAACCAGTTCCTTTCTTGTCATTCTGCTCAGCACACCCATATGTTTCCATGGATGTTAGTTTATTGAGGGGGGCACTCATTTAATCTTAACCCCAGCAGGAAAGGAGCAAAGGCTAGGGAATCATTAAGAGGGCCTAGGGAAACTGGTCCTAGAATGATATGAACTAAATGTAAATAAGGAAAGCCAGGGCAGACAGCATGCATAGAGCACTGCTTTCATCTAGAACACATTTCAAACTACTTCCAACCTGGATTTGCTTTCCCTGCTTGGTCCTCTCAAGTTGATGTAATTAAAGATGTACTCCCCTGTGACCTGCTCTTCCTGATTGGAAAAACCAAAGTTCAGGCTGGGATTGTGACTCAGTGGCAGAGCACTTGCCTAGCATATGTGAAGCACTGAGTTTGAGTCTCAGCACCACATATAAATAAATAAAATAAAGGTACATAGAACAACTTAAAAAAAGAAAGAAAAACCAAACTTTACCAAGGAAAACGGCACAATTTTGAGTCTCCATGTGCATGTGTGAGTGAAAGCCAACTTTTCTGTCAGGTACAGGCATTTCTCATCTCATCTGTGTTCCTTCACTCCATAGTTCACAAAGCAATTTGCAGGTGACCACTCTGTAGTGGGAGGGGAATGACAGCAGGATGACTAGGGCTGCTTTTCATCCATGTGCATCCTCCTTGGGAAGGGTGGGAGCAAACCTCTGCTGGAACATGAAGAGATGGGACAGGAGGAGAAGCCTGGCTACTCAGTGGAAGGGGCTCTGTTTGAGAGGGGGTTAATTTCACCTGACAGTAATCTAAAAGTTTATGTTCATAGCACAAAATAAAACAATAATTCCTTCTAAGAATTTTGGGACTCAGAGTTGAGGAAAGACAGAGACCTTTGCTTACATAAATGTTGTTGGATCTCTCCCACTTTACTTCTGTGTTCTCTTGAATATATAAAATTGAGATAAAAATATCTATACAATAAAAATACCCATCTTATGGTTTTGTTTGTTTGTGTATTTTTCATCACGGGAGATTGAACCAATACTTACCACTTACAAACATCCCCCACCTTTTGCATTCTTTGTTTTGAGACATGGTCTCACTAAATTGCACAGGCTGACCTGGAACTTGCAATCCTCCTGCCTCTCCCTCTGCCTCTCCAGTCATGGGTGTAAAAGCAAGTGCTCCCACACCTGGCCATCTTTGCCATTTTTCAGTGGGTAGAGCAGTGACATTAAGTACATTCACACTGCTGTGCAGCCATCGTCACCATCCATTGACAGAACTCTTTTTGACTTATTAAACTGACACTCAGCACCAGCCAATGCTAATTCTCCTTTCCCATTTCCCCTAGCCAGAGCTACCATATTCTACCTCCTGGTTCTATATATTTGGTTACTTTAGTGGCACTCAGATACAAAGTATTTGTCTTTTTCTGAGAGGTTATTTCACTTAGCACCATGTCCTAGGTTCTTCCATGCTGTGGCATGTGTCAGAATGTCCATCCTTCTAAAAACTGAATAATATTCCATGGTATGTCTATATGGCCCCCTGCTCATTGACTTCTCCATTGTGTGTTGCTTTCCTCCTTTCAGTGATGGTGAGCAGTGCTGCTGTGAACATGGATGTACACATATCTCTTTGAGAACCTGCTTTCCATCCTTGTAGTATATTTTGGCTTTCAATTACAGAATCAAAATTCCTGAATCATAGGGAAATTCTTTTTCTTTTTTTTTCCCTTGGCAATTTGTGGGATGGTGGAATTGAATTAAGGGGCACTTAATCACTGAGCCATATCCCCAGTTCTTTTAATTTCATTTAGAGACAGGGTCTCACTGAGTTGCTGAGAGCCTCACTATGTTTCTGAGGCTGCCTTATATCTCCTCAGCCACTGGCATTAAAGGCGTGGGTCACTGCATCTTTACATATGGGTTATCTATTTTTAATTTGTGAGGAATTGCCATACTCTTTTATCTAGTTTCTGCAACATTTTATATTCCTACCTATTGGTGAAGCAGGCTTCCAGAGTCTCCATATCTTTCCAGCCACTGGTGACTTTCTATTTGTTTATAGTAGCCATTTTCCTGCCCCCCCACACACACACATTGGGGCCTCAACCAAGGATGTAGCAGTTGCTAGACAAGATATCTTAACTATGAGGGACTTTTGCAGACCCTCCCCACCTTTAATTCTTCTAAACATTGATACAGGGCTTCCTAAATTGCCCAGGCTAGCTTTGAACTTATGATAGGCCTGCCTCAGCGTCCCAGGGAGCCTGGATTATAGGGGTGTGCCATGCCCAGCAGTAGCCTTCTTGCTGGGTGTAAGATAATGTGGGTTTGATACATTTGACCAAAATAACATCCTAAGTTCTGACTCACACAGAAATGGAAATGTGACCTTGACTTCACAATGACTTGGTGATGGAATGTGTGTGGGGCACAGTTAGATTTAAGCCTGGAGGTTTGGATAGGCCTAGGACTGACCTGGCGGTATGAGTGGGAGACAATCCATTATAAATCTGCCTTCCATGGGCATAAGGGCCACAGGTGGGACAAAACAGGCAGGGTTTTTTGTTTTTTTGTTTTTTTTTTCTCTAAGGGGAATGCCTGGTAAACAAAGTCTGGGACAATCATCTTACCTCCCCAAAGGGCAGATGATGCTCCATGTGGTTGCTTTGGCTGGGAGTGTTTCCATGGAAAGGAGAAAGACTGCTGCATTCTGGCTCTGCCACTTCCTAGCCAATTAACTTCTCTGAGTCTGTTTCCTCCTCTAGGAAACAGCAGCAATTGGGCTATGTGCTAGGATGACTGCAGGGAATCAACAGCACAATATGCTGTGTTGGGCATATTTGCATGGCCCAGATTTTTCAGGACAAAAGAGTATATTCTCAGGGGCTGGAGGTGCCATTGGTAGATAGCTTTTAGGAGTGGCCACAGCTTCAGAGGTACCCTCCTGGTTACCTCTGAAGTTTTTAGTTTGTGAGAAATCGCCATACTGTTAGCCATGCTAGTGATTTTTCCAAATTTTCATGTTTTTGATGTTGTGGACAGTTTTGAGGCCTGCTCAGGTGTTCTCAGTGAATTCTTCTGATTCATGTGTTCCTGTCTGTGAATTCTTCTGATGTTTTCTGTAGGATTAAATCGGGGTAGAAAAAGAAAAGAGAATGACATTTAAAAAGAAAATCAGGGTGGTAAGTTTTGGGAGGGAGACCCAGGGGAAAGTGATAATATCACAACATACTATTTGTTCAACTTGGCTTATCACTATTGATTTTGACATTGATTGAAAAACCAGCCTCTACCTCAGAGCAAAGCCTGTCCAAGGAAGGGACATCACCTTTGTTTTTGGAAAGACCCACAGAGCACTCACTCCTAGGCACATTCCCACTCTGCTAAGTTGTTTATCTACAAATAACAGGAGAGATCTGCTGAGCCAGGTGTCCCTAACTCAGTCAGGCTAGGTGGGGATCCATAGCAGCTCCCTAGCAGCCACCAATCAGCATGAGACAGGGAAATATCTGGAATGCCAGATGACCCTCCCAGTAGTTTATGGTGTTGGGAAACCACCTAGTTCAGCAGGAACACCCCTCTTGGCTTAAACCAGTCAGTTCAAATGAATACTCCTTTTGTAGTAACCAATCATCCCTACCCAAATTGTTCCAGCCAGTGAATGTGCTAATCATGTTTTAGAGTTGTTATTTGATTTTTCCGAGGTGTGTGATGATTTGCTAAGAGATGCTATGATGTATGTGGGGATCCCTGTGTTCTCCAAAGAATGTATAAAACTGCTGCAAACCCTGGGCTTGGGGCCTCTCAGGGTCACCAATTGCTGTGTGTGCACGGAGGACCCAGCTAGCTCGCAATAAACACCTCTTTGCTGCTTACTTCGATCTTGGGTCTCTGGTGGTCTTTTGGGGGTCCCGAATTCGAGCATAACATGATCAATTGATTACTTGAGTTAGGTAGAGTTTCAGTCTCCTCCTGGAAATGTACTGCCCAGTCTCCCTACTATATCCCTTGGCAGGAATCATTCAGCAGTGAGGATTTATGTTCCCCTTCCTTAAACATAAAATATCTACAGGAAATATTTGGAATTCTCCTGTAAAGGAGGTTTGGTTCCTCTCCTCCATTTATTTATTCATCTATTTTATTGACTTAATTCATTCATCTAATCATTTATTTATATTTCTAAGGACCCAGGTATATATGTTACAATTGGGATTATTACACAATTTTGAGTTAATTTTAATATTTTCTGGTACAGGGGACTCCACTCAAGGCCTGGAGCATGCTAGGCAGGTGCTTGGCCATTGAGTTATATTCCCAGCTCCCTCCCCTATGTTTTGTGGCATGCTTCTGTCTGACTTTAGATTTTATTCTGTGTGTACCCCAGATATGAAGTTTGGAGCTTCAGCTTTGCCCTTTCCTGTGATCATGGGTACTTCTGTGAGCAGGACTCTGGACTCTGGGACACAGATGAAGAATGTCATAGGAAAGGCATAAAGAACCCAAAGGTGAAGGCCAAAGTTCGGGCCATCACCTCATGGCTCTTGTCCTCTCTGGAAAAAATAGAACTGTATCCAGCTCTTAGTAGATCTAATTGAATTGGTAACTACTATGTACACAATTGCTTTTCCAGTTGTGTCTTGGATATTATATTCAATATAATATGTTGCCTAGTTAGAATTCATTATACAAATCCTGTATTTCATGAGATTTTTCTAATTAGTAGACTGTGGAAACTTTTGAAACTTTAACTTTAATTTTCAATATTTATTCTTTTTTCACCTTCTCTGTTCTTTTTTAATTTTTAGTACTTGCTCATGACAATACAATGATCTTGACATATCATACATTTGAATCAAATGGGGTATGATTTCTCATTATAACCAGTGTGATTCTGCAACCTGTACACTTGGAAAAATGAGAAATTATATTTATTCTTATATTAAATAAGAAGGGGACTTGTGCCATGGTGCGTGCCTTCAATTCCAGTAGCTTTGGTGGCTGAGGTAGGAGGACCACAAGTTCAAAACCAACCTTAGCACAAACAAGGCATTAAGCAACTCATTTTGACCCTGTCTCTAAATAAAATACAAAATAGGTCTAGAGACGTGGCTCAGAGGCTTTAATACCCTGAGATCAATCCTCTGACCCCACCACTCCCCCCACAACATAAAAAGAATGAAAGAAGAAAAAATACCAGATAATTAATAATCTGAGTTTTGAAAAGCCAATCATGATTTATCACATTCAAATTAGTTTGTTGTTTGTCTAAATCAACATAGTAGCTAGTCCTTTGGGTTTAGGTTCACATATATTTATTACATTTTTCTCCGGTTTTTTTTTTTTTTTTTTTTGAGATTGGATCTCACTATGTTGGCCAAGTGGGGATTAAACTCCTGGGTTCAAAAAATCTTCTTGCTTAAGCCTCCTGAGTAGGTGGAATTATAAGTATGTCTTGCCATGTCTGGAAGTTTTAACTCTCTCTCTTCCTTTCTTTCTTTCTTTTTTAAAAAATTTTATATACTTTTGAGTTATTGATGGATCCTTTTTTAAAAAATGTTTACTTTTTAGTGTAATTGAACACAATATCTCTACTTTATTTATGTGGTGCTAAGAATCGAACTCAGGGCCTCTCACGTGCAAGGAGAGCGCTCTACCCCTGAACCACAACCCCAGCCCATTGATGGATCTTTATTTATTTATATGTGGTGGTAAAAATAGAACCCAGTGCCTCACACATGCCAGGCAAGTGCTCTACCACTGAGCCAAAACCCAGCCTTCTCTCTTTCTTTTTAATGGCACAGAGCATTGAGTCAAAGGGTGGTTCACTACTGACCTTCACCCCCAGTTCTTTTTCTTTTTTGATGTTGATACAGAGATTCACTAATTTACTGAGACTGGCCTGGAACTTGCTACCCTCCTGCCTCAGTCTCCTGAGTCTCTGGGATTATAATCCTGCACCTCTGTGCCTTGCCAGGTTTATTATCTTAAATCACCTTAAAGGGGAAGACTTTGACCTTCATAAGTATTTGCATAGCCACAGTCAATCATAAGAAATGGATTGGGTGGGCTGGGGATGTGGCTTAAGTGGTAGCGTGCTCACCTGGCATGCGTGTGGCCCAGGTTTGATCCTCAGTACCACATACAAACAAAGATGTTGTGTCAACCGAAAAACTAACTAACTAAATAAATATATATAAAAAAAGAAAAGAAACAATTTTAAAAAAAAGAAATGGATTGGGTGATTTGAATTGGCTGATACTTTGTACTTTTATTTGTTTTTGTTATACTGATTACTTCTGAGAATGTATTGATTAAATTGAAAATGAAGAATTTATTGAATTAGTTTTCCATCTGAAAAATCATATACACTCTAAAAAATATTTTAAAATTAGAGAAATAGAGGGTGTTTTAAAAAGTCATCACTAATTCCATTATAAAAGGCTATCACTATTAAATATATATATATTTTATTTTTTAAATATATGTATATTTAAATATATATTTTATTTATTATTTATTCTAATTAGTTACATATGACAGCAAAAAGCACTTTGACACATCATACATAAATTAATTTTTTGCTATATTTCTCCACAGTCTCCTTTTCATAAATAGTGTCTTGTTTATTTCATTGTAATTGTATTTTATTAAAAAAAGTATTGTCTGCATTCTGTGTCCTTGAGTTTTAATGAATGAGTCATATTGCATAGAATGGATATATGTCATTACTTAATTTTTCTTCCATTAACGTACATTGTCTTACTATTGTTGACGTTTTGGACTTAACACTTTGAAAAGCTTTGCAGCTTTTCACAGGTGAATCTCAATTGTAATGTTACAAATGTTTAAAAAATCCATAGTTGAATAAAAAACAGGATTGAGTAGAAAAACACTATCCTAATTGTGTAGAATCAAAATCATGAACTGAAAAAATATGGAATTTAAGGGAAAAAAACAAGAAACCTAGAAAAAAATGACTGGCCAGTAACTAGTAAAGTATCATACAATTTATTTTTTGGTTCAGGCTAGTGTGAGTTCTGGTAAAAGACACTTTTTCCTGGGATATTAGTCTGGTCTCCTACTGAGTCTGCCCTGGCTGAGATCTGGAAGGAACTGGGGAAAAATGGCCTTCTGAGCAGAAATCTCATTCCAAAGGGTTTTAACCATTTTTTTTCCTAGTTGGTAATGGACAGGTTTGTTGATAATTATGATACCTTATTTTCTATTACTTTTTTGAGAACAAAGCTACTATGTTCAGCTCCTTACTGAAATAAGCTAATACTGTTGAGCAAGTCTGTTCTTTTGTGTGACCTTTCCTAGGGCTATTCCTCCTCTCTCTCTGACAAACAAGTTAAATCTTTCTCTATAGGTAAGCTGAGGACAGCGACTCAAAATAAGGCCATGTTTTAATGTCTTAAAGGCTTTGAAAGCCTGCTCATAACTCAGGAGAGTAAACATTTTGGTAACATGCTGTTAAGATATCCCAAAGTGGTCTAGGGTAAGAGGTGAGAACAGAAAAGCTGGCACTAGTATCCAAGAGGAAATTGACTTCTTGGCTCCCCATATAGAAGCAGGAAAAGCATACCTGGGACTCACAGGTGGTGATTGGAGTTACAGAAGCCATCAGAATTGGCTTAGGGCTCTGTCAGGACTCTGTGGAGGAATTTGGCCTTTTCTTTTCCCATCTGGGAAGTTTACTCCTCACAGTGAGGGGCAGGATGCATGGGAGAGTGTAGTTCCAGGGTTTGTGAGTAGATTGTTCTCTGAGATGCTGCTGAGATTCACAGCAGTGGCAGTGGAAGATCTGCTTAGCTTAGCAGGGGTCAAGTAGGCACCTGGTCCAGGAAGGAAGGGCACTGGGTCAAAGGCACAATGGTGTGCAGTAGGACAATGATCATTCCCCCTAAATATACTCTTAGAATAAAGAATGGGACACTTCTGCTTAGATACATAAAGGCTCATCGACAGTAGTCACTTCTCATTTGAGTTTCTTTAATAAGGACATAACCCATTTTTTAGAGTCATGACTACCTTTGGAAATAGTTATCAACAAACAAATGTTGAACTTACTATTGTCTTTTATTCTGAATATGACATAATCCTTTGAACTCAGAAAAAAAGAGCATGTACTTCACTCTATTTTGGGAGAGTAATATACCTCTCTAAGACACCCTGAATAATACAAGAATGATATGAACAAAATTCTAGGTGTGGACAATGTCAGGCTGGGGCAAGGATGTAATAGATCCAGGCTGGAAATGACTAAGAGAAAGGAGTTTCCATACATTTAGCACAAGAGGCAAAGCTGATCTAGATTGTTTATAATTCAATGATGAAGGGTAGGCAAAATTTAAAATTTTTCATTTGGTCAAAAATATCAATGATTTTAATATGTACATGAGATTTTATTTTTTTGTGATGCTGTGTTCAAAACCCAGTGCCCTATACTTGCACGCCAAGCCCTCCACTACTAAGCTACATCCTTAGTGCTTTGTAAAAATCTTCCTTTGAGACAGGGTCTGGCTGTATTTGCTTAGGTTTTCCAGAACTCATGAAGTCCCAGCCTCAGCCTCCCTTGCAGCTGGGATCAGAGGTGTGCACGACTATAGCATTGCCCAGGATATTTATAAGAACAGATATATGACAGACTTATTTTATTTTTTTTTAAATTTAGGTGAGTCTCCTTCTTAGAAGAAGCCAGAGAACCCTTGCTTTCTCTGCCGATTCTTAAAGTCTTCATTTTGGTGCTTCCTCCAGTGTAGACTCTGCCTGTCTTATGTTTTCCAGGGTGGAGTTAACACCATGAACCATGGGATCTAGGACTATGATCAAGACCATGGCTGAATGTACCTTGTGATGGAGAAGGGAGACACTGTTTTCTTTCACTTTTAGCTCATACATGGATCAAGTCAGAACCAAAGTCAAGGATTCCAGAAAGTATGCATCTAGTTTTTAAAGATGAGTGGGTTCAAAACAGAAAATCATAGGTATAGTAACATGTAAAGATTCATGACTTTTTACTAAACTGGATTGTTTTTCCCAGTTTACTTTCCAGAAAGTATAGTTGCCTTCCTTGTACTTTTTTTGCTATACTCAGAGAGAAGCCATGTGCCCTCATGGTCCTAAACCTGCTAATCATGAATCTTGGTCATGTGGAATTGCTTCAGAGCAGCAGGTCACCTTGCAATGCATAGGTTCTGCTTCCTGAGGCAAAAACAGTTGCTGAACTATTAAAATAGCATGTTAACTTTGCTATTTTTCTACATTTTCAATGACTATAATGTTATGGAAGATTATTTACAATTATTTCATAACAACATGGATCATAACTGCCTTTTTAAAAATTTGAACCTTGATATGGCTCTGCCTGGCACTGGAGCCTGTGCAGGAAATGGAGTTTAAATTTGAGGCACATAGAAAATCCTTCTGACAGGTATGTTCACCTTAAAATAACTAACTTGTGATAAGAAGGTGGGTTTTAGCTATTGTTTTTCAGCTTACATTTGTTTAGACCTTTTTCTGGAACAGGGAGTACTAAGTCTTTTCTTCAGCAGGAAACAAGGTAGGTAATAATGTCAACGTATTGACCTCTAAATTTTCCTCTTTATTGACAGGTGTGCTATTTTTCTTTTGAAGGTAATTTCAGTTTTCATATCTATTGTCATTGTAATAATATCTATTGCCATTGCAATAATAACCTTTCCCAAATTTATCAGGGTAACCAACCTTTATGATTAAGAAGATGATGAACCACAGGATTGTACATTTCTTTTATTTTATTATTTTATTTTTTTTAAAGAGAGAGGAGAGAGGGAGAGAGGGAGAGAGAGAGAGAGAGAGAGAGAGAGAGAGAGAGAGAGAGAGAGAGAGAGAGAGAATTTTTTTAATATTTATTTTTTAGTACAAAGTATCAGCCAATTCAAATCACCCAATCCATTTCTTTTTTTTAAAATTGTTTCTTTTCTTTTTTTATATATATTTATTTATTTAGTTAGTTTTTCGGTTGACACAACATCTTTGTTGGTATGTGGTGCTGAGGATCGAACCCGGGCCGCACACATGCCAGGTGAGCGCGCTACCGCTTGAGCCACATCCCCAGCCCTGTATATTTCTTTTAGATTTGAAAATATACACTCATTGGAAAAACTTAAATGCTTAAAACTGTGAAGGTCTTTTACTGAAGTGATTATGCTCCCTGTTCAATACATACCTTAAAAAAGTAAATATCACTGCTATTAATTTTTTTTGTAATTTCTTAATTAACATATATCTGGTGGGCTGGAAGGAGAGGATGACCTACAAAGGGACACATTTGGGATGCCATGGAGGGGCCTTGAAGTTTATAAATCAAATCCTCCTTGGGCACAGGATTGCATGCCTGTAATCCCAGCGGCTAAGGAGGCTGAGGCAGCAGCATCACAAGTTCAAAGCCAGCCTCAGCAATGGTGAGGCACTAAGCAACTCAGTGATACTGTGTTTCTAAATAAAATACAAAATAGGGCTGAAAATGGGGCTCTGTGTTCCAGTGTCCCTGAGTTCAATCCCTGGTATCCCTCCAAAAAGAAGTCAAATCTTGATTGTAAAACTTGACACTCTAAAAAGAGAACACTTTGCTTGGTTGTTGGCATTAATGGACACTTTTCTCCATTATCAATTGTTCACTCTGCACAGGCAATTTCCTGCCATTTTGCCAGTGCTGATTGCCACTACATCCATGTGAAGGGCACTAGTCAAGAAAACATTAAGGAAGAAATTATAGAAGAAATTTATCAATTCTACATGGTGGGAATTAGCATATACTAGTAGGTACACTTGCATGAAATAACCAAGTAAAGATGACTGAGGTTTCTTGTCTTCACATGTTTAATTAATCTTTAATTTAATTTGAAATGGAAGACTGGGGGAATTCTGAATACATAGGAGGAAACATAAAGATTTGGGACTTTGATGAAGGGTCACTAATTCTTATGGATGAGGGGCATTACACAATGTTTCATGTGCTTTTCTAATTGATACACATCACTTGGAAAGTATTTTTATTTTGGTATCAGATCAATGACGATGATGAGTAATAGACAAATTATCAACCAGAACAATTTAAAAAACCTCTTTACTTTTAATAAAACATACATTTTAGGCCCCTGAATCAAGAATCTATTCCTATTTATTTTATTGGTATGAGATAATGATAATGCAGGCATGCCCCTTCCCCCAAGAGACTGAGAGTGGTGACTCTGGGTCATCTAGGATGTTGTAAGGCTCCTCACACCAGAGGGATGTCACATTGCCACTGGGAACCTTCAGAATAGCTTTCCAGGGTGGAGATTCTTGCTTCTCCAGTTAGAACCTACAAATTCGTCCCCTGTCTGAAAATGCTCCATGTTGGTGGATTCAACCAACTGAAATTTTGGAAAATATTTAAGTATTAAACAATGTTTAAAAAAATCATATCTGTATAGAACATGGACAGGCATTTTTTCCTTATCATTATTTTCTAAATAATACAGCCTAACAATTACATAGCATTTATTATGTACCAGGTACTATACATAATTTAGAGGTGATTTTGAAGTATTTGGGAGGAGGTACAGGAGTTATTTTATTAAAAGAGACTTGAGCATTCATGGATTTTGGTATCTAATGGGGGATCTTCAACTGTACATTAGTTTGTGAGGTTGTGCTGAATAAACACATCCCATATTTATTTAGTTACTCTATAAGTTAGAGTTTATGGGCACATTTAGAATAACAATAGAATAATCAATAAACAATAGAATAATTTAATAACAATGCCAAACTATATAATTCTAAGGTATAAAACATATTCCATTTTTCCTTTCTCATTTTTTTCACAAGACCCCAGTTGAATAGTCTATATAGTACCTGCTGTAAAGGAGGAATTAGAGTCCCAGAGATTGGTCTAAGTTACAGAGCTAGATTTCAGTCAAGCCTATTCAGAAATCATTCTTTCCACCTTACCCTGCTGTTTTCTCAAAAAGAAACAACACATAAGGTAATCTAAATTGTTTTATTAATAATGGTGCAGGGTGTGTATGGCACATCTATAATCATAGCTTGGCTAAGGCAGGAGGATTGCAAGTGAGGCCAGCCTCAGCAACTTAGCAAGAAACCAAAAATATAAAATAAAAAGGGCTAGGATGTAGACTAGTGGAGAGTGCCTCTGGGTTCCATCTCTACTAGGAGGAAAAAAAAAAAAAAGATAAAACCCAAATAAACCAGTAGTAAAGGGCACCACTTTCACTACTATGATCTTATCAGAGTTGCACCCTCAAAGTGGTTCAAACAAGTAAAGATAAATATAGAGAAGGACAGTGAAGTGTTGTGACTTTGCATCACCCCCCCCCCAAGTGTGATCAGAGAGGCTGATATTGGGAATCCATTGGCTCCGTGCAGTTAGCTCTGTTTTTCAAATGTTGGCAAGAGAATAATTTGGATTCCAAAACTTGTTTTGTTTACTAATAGATATAATTATCATAGCATTTCCCCCCCTATTTAACCATTTATAGAGGCTAGAATTCTCTTGTCTTTGTCTGGAAAAGGCCAATATGTGTTCCATACACTTATTCTGTTTGGTATTGATTCTAGGATATTTGTATTTTTCAATTTGTGAATGGAGAAAGAATTAATCTTTGAAACAGCCCTTAATTATAACTATTTTAAAGGAAATCAGAAGAAACAAGGAATCCTAGGAAAAAAAGTTTTCTGACTGGAATGACATAATTTTTCCTATTGTTTTCAAAACCGAGAAACATTGGGCAGTTCATTGTAGCAATTTAATTTTGTAGAATTTTATTTTATAGTACTTTTACTGTAAAAATAGTAAAAATGAAATATTACTCTTTTTTGGAATACTGATTTGGGTTTACAACTAATAAACATGGCATATGATTTAAGTATGTTCCGTCAGTTCCTTTCATTGAATTGGCTCTTTATCTTGGCAGAAACGAATTCTTTGAAATTCAGTGTGCACTGAGATGAGCATGCCTCTTTTAGTCTATCCTCTCTATTCCTGATATCCTGTCATGAGAGGTTTCCAATCTAGGACCATGCATAGTGCATTCTCATTTGGTGAAGGGCTTACAAAGGACATCACATGATCAAATAAGAATGGGTCCTCATTCCAGCTACCCTCCTTCAAAAACAAAATATCTTCTCCAATCGTTTCCTTTGTTTCTATGGGATGTAGACAAGGACATCTTCCCTTACATTTCTTTCTAAGCAGGGCAACTGAAAGCCTTCAGCATTTATGAATGAAAGCTAAGCTGTTTTGATCAACAGGGACATTTTAAGATACTTTAGCTGAAAAGGGGAGTGAGCCTGAACTGGGATTTATTTCAACATAGCACTGCATTTCTATTCCAGTTGAGGGCCCCAAGGAGCCCAGGTCCTTATTTTGTGGCTTCATTAAGAAAGAATCAGCCAGATGCTTAGAATGTGGCTCAAGTGGTAGCGTGCTCACTTTGCCTGCGTGCTGCCAGGTTCGATCCTCAGCACCACATACAAACAAAGATGTTATGTCTGCTGAAAACTAAAAAATAAATATTAAATTCTCTTTCTCATCCTCTCTCTCTTTCAAGAAAAAAAAAAAAGAATCTGCCAGTTCCTTTCTTGTCATTCTGCTCAACACAGGATTTCCTTAATCTTTTGTTTCCATAGGTATTAGTTAATTGAGGGGGCACCCATTTATTCTTAGCCCCAGCAGGAAAGGAGTAAAATCAAGAGAATCATTAAGAGGGCCTAGGGAAACTGGTCCTAGAATGATATGAACTAAATATAAATAAGGAAAGCCAGGGAAGACAGCATGCAGAGAGCACTGCTTTCATCTAGAACCTGTTTCAGACTACTTCCAACCTGGATTTGCTTCCCCTGCTTGGGCCTCAAAAGTTGCTGTGATTAAAAATGTACACCCCTGTGACCCCCTTGTCCTGATTAGAAAAACCAAACTTTAGGCTGGGGTTGTGACTCAGTGGCAGAGCGCTTGCCTAACATGTGTGAAGCACTCAGTTCGAGCCTCAGCACCACATATAAATACATAAAATAAAGGTCCATAGACAATTTTAAAAAAGAAAGAAAAACCAAACTTTACCAAGGAAAATGGCACAATTTTGAGTCTCCATGTGCATCTGTGAGTGAAAGCTAACTCTTCTGTCAGGAACATGCACTTCTCATCTCATCTGTGTCCCTTCTATCTAGCAATTTGCAGGCACCCACTCTATAGTGGGAAGGGGAATGACTAGGGCAGGATGACTAGGGCTGCTTTTCACCCATGTGTTCCTTCCTTTTGAAGGATGGGAACAAACCTCTGCTGGAAAATGAAGAGATGGGACAGGAATGCCTTGGCAGAATGAGAGAACCCTGGCTGCTCAGTGGGAGGGATGTGTCCCGGCCTGTTCATTTCACCAGAGAGCAATACAATGTTTTCTGCCATAAGTGAAAAATAAAAACTCTTAAGGTCTCCTAAGAATTTGGGGCCTTAGAGTTGAGGAAAGCTAGAGGCCTTTGCTCACTTGTATTTACTTGGAGCTCCTCTCCTTTTTCCTGTGTTCTTTTTAATATATAAAATTGAGATAAAATACTTATTACTATCTTAGGTTTTTTTTGTTGTTGTTGTTGCTGGAGATTGAACCCAGGGGTGCTCCACTACTGAGCTACATCCCCAGCCAGGAAGAAATTGAGAGTGAAGCTGGAATGTGAACACTCAGAAATACAAACAAAACCTTTAGCCCATCTGGCTATTTGGGGGAGCTGGCAGCCTTTTAGTAAGAGCCAAATAGTCATTATCTTCAGCTTTGCATCCTGGACTGTCTCTGTACAGTGACTCAGCTCTGCCTTTAAAGAAAGAAGGCCACCAGAGACAATATGAACCTATGTGGGCTAACAACATTGTACTTACAAAAGGGGATGACTGTGACGGATGACCCCAACTCTACATGAACACCCAATTCTACATGAACGTGCAAACCCAGAAAGCAAACAAGTGTCCTGTGCCTTGTACCTGCAGTGTTGCAGGGGGATTCAGGGTCCTTACCTGTGTGCTCTTTGGAGATGCACAAGATGCTTCTCCAGCTTCACCTTCTTGGCACAGAGAGCAGCTTGCTCACCTGTGTGTGATACATTGCAGCTAATTTTGTTTTCTTGATGAGTCCAGTTTTTAATCTAGATTATGTTCAGGACAACTGTTAGGATTTATTCTGAGACCTCTAAAGTGTACCTTGTAGCTCACAAATTATTGAGCTGAAGTGTGCTGGAAAACATTGATATATCATGAATTCAAACTAAATGTGCATGTCAGTAGCAATAAGAAATTTTGGTTGCAACAACGGAAACTGACCTTGACTATAAGAATCAGAAAACTGTGTCAGCAGGCTGTTAGGGACTCAGAGCGTAATGCTGGGGGCCAGGCATGCAGAGGAGCAGGGACAATGGAAGACTAAAGACTGGTCCATAGGGGTGGGGAGGCATCTGACCCCACACCCCATCCTGCCCTTGGGAGCCACCATTGGGGTAAAAATGAAACCAAACCCTTATTCTGGAGCTGTTGAGCAGTGGCCCAGGCAAGCTAGAGCACAGATTTCCAGCAGAATCTGCCCGCTGGTGTGGGCCTGAAGTATAACAAACCCGGACAAAGGCAAGCCAAGGTGCACCAACCAGTTGCTCATAGGCAGTCCAGCGTCCAATCTGCTGCAGAAGCCCACTACATATATCACCCCACTTGGGACCCACAGAACATCCACCATGCATGACCTCAAGCTCCTGCTCAGGAAAATGAAAGTGGGACAGACTTGAATAATCAAGAGCATGGGTAGTTTTTCCAAAGCCTGATTAACATAAGTTTGGACAAACATGTTAGTGCTTTTCTAAACTCTGATTAGCATTAATCTGGATCAATAGTGTTGGTACTTTTCCAAATCCTGATTAGCATACATTTGGACCAATAGCATCAATCCAAGTGCTATAAAAACCCCTAGACAAGTGCAATCAGATGGCAATCCCTATGGGGGTCCTCTCTGGCCCCTGCAAGAGTTCTGTTACTATTCTTCACATTTGAATAAATCCTACTTCTTTCATTCTTAACTTCTATTGTCCAGTGAATTTCATTCCTCAAATCTGCAAGAACTTGAAGGTAGTTGGCAATGAGCTGAGCTGCTGAAGTCTATTGCAACACTGGAGGGCATATCCCCCATTGACAGCTGCAACTCACCATTCAATGGTACTGAAGAAAAATGGGGCTTTGCTTGCTGCACACTCAGACCCCACAGGAAGGCATTCCCTGCTGTGATAGCTGCTAACACTAAAATGGATTTTCAGGCTTTCTCAGCTGCAGAGGACCACAGCTTACACAAACTTCTGTCCACCAACAGAAGCAGTGAATCAAATTTCATCTCAAATTCCAGTTTCAAAAGTGTTGGGGGTGGACTCTGATGGACACAGTATAAGTTACAGGCTGCCTACAGGTTGCTGCCAAGGTGAAGAGAGAGCTATTATGAGATTTTCTATTCCTGTAGTCTGCTCCACTTGGTGGAGTAGAGATGGCCCCAAAGCGAGAAAAATGTCACAGTCCACTGCAACACCCATGGAATTTGGACTCAACATCTGAATACTACAGTTCACCTGCATGGAACCCCATTCTGAGCATGACAAGGGGAAGGACTATAATATAGGTCACTTCTTAATGTCCCTGAGCAAATGCCCACTGACTCAGTTCCTTCTCAGACACTCTGTCTTAGCTCCCCAGTGACAGAGATTCATCATCTGACATTAGGTTAACCTGTGGGACCAAACCAATGGTGACACATTCTGGGGTCACTGATATTAATTTAGTGGATCACAACCCGAGTTTTTTTAATATTTAGTTTTTAGTTATAGGTGGATAATATATTAATTTTATTTTTATGTGGTGCTGAGGACCTAACCCAATGCCTCACTCATGATAGGTAAGCACTCTACTTCTGAGCCACAACCCCAGTCCCACAATCTGAGTTTTTGAAAACAAATTTGTTAAAATGAAAGACCAGAGAACCTGGTACATAGTGAGCCCTGTACATTTTAAACAAAAATGTACATACATGTTTTGGAAAGTGATGCAAAATGAATTTCTTATTGTTGGGTGTAGCCAAAAGTGTGACCCCCGGTAGCCTAATTCTGATGCTCATGAAAATAACAGATACTATTCTCAGAATGAGATGTTAAGTAAAAAATCCATGTTAAATTGATGACAACACGTCCCTTTATTAGCACACCTCCATGGACCTGTGTGGTGACTAGGACCTTTGCTTGCGGGAGCCAGCTTGAGCAAAATGAGACCTTTACAATAAGGATCTGGGTACTTCATGACATCCAAGAGTCACAACTTCTCAACAGAGTTATGATTACAGCAGGGAATGTGGGGGTCCCTCTTATTATCCCCTACTTCAGCCTCTCCCTGTGTGATTGCTTCCTTCTCTTGCCCATGACCTTATTCTCCTGCAAAAGGCTTTTATCATAAGGTTCTGGGGTTTGCATCTTTCCTTCCAAAAGAACAGTCAGACTCTGGAACTTTATTAGTTTAAATTCCAGATTGCTATGAAGTGACTTATTGATTCACGTCAAGTGCCCTGCCCTGATCTAATTTTTAAAAATATTATCAGCTTCTTTCTTAAGTAATGCTAGTGTGTGTGTGTGTGTGTGTGTGTGTGTGAGAGAGAGAGAGAGAGAGAGAGAGAGAGAGAGAGAGAGAGAGAGAGAGTGAGAGTGTGTGTGTGTGTGTGTGTGTGAGTGTGTGTGTGTTTGTGTGTGTGTGTGTGTGTGTGTTGGGAGGCAGGTTGTTAGAAGACAAAAGGGTGTGTGTATCAAGTGGGAGCAATTTCAGGGAAGAGAACTGATCAGATGGTAATTGTGCCAGAACAGTCTGAAAAGACATGTATCTCTTTAAAAATACATTGATCTACTGGACATAATGATGCATGCCTATCATCCCTGCTAGTCAGGAAGCTGAGGCAGGAGGATGGCAAGTTCAATGCCAGCCTCAGAACTTAGCAAGACCCTGTTTCAAAATTAAAAATTAAAAAGTGAACTGAGAGAGCAGCTCAGTGTTAGAGCACTCCTGCATTCAATCCCTAGTACAATAAAAAAGAAAAAGAAAAAAGAACCGATCTAAGCCAGCAACTTTGCTTCTGGGAAAATGCACAAAAGCATCCCAAAGAGGCATTTGCTCATCCAATTATAGCAGCAGCATTTGCTCTTGAGGAAAGCAGCTCAAGTACCCATCAGTGGGAGAACAGATAAACAAAATGTGATCTATGCATACAGTAGGTATTATTCAGTTTTAAAAAGAAAGGGAATCCTAGCACATGTATAGCATGGATAACCTTGAGGACATTAGGCTCAATGAAAAAGCCAGTCCCAAAGAACAAATATGGTTAATTACACTTACGGGAGGTCCTTAGAATAGTTTAATGCGTAGAGGCAGAAAGTAGAATATAGTGGCCAAGGACCTAGGGAGGAGGAAATGCGGTAGTAATGGGGACATTGTGTCAGTTTTGCAAGATGAAAAGAACTTGTGGAAGGACGGTAGTGATGGTTGCACCATGTTGATGAACTCAGTGCCACTAAACTCTGTTTTTCAAGGTCATTAAAGTGGTAAATTTTATCACAGTTTTAAAAAGAAAAACAAACATAGGGCAAAGAGAGGAGGGGTTTCCAAGCACATGCAATGAACCAAGGCCTGCACTTTCCCAAGCAGATAGTCCCCAAGTTCATAGAAGCAGGTCCTTTCTCTTTACTTCATTTGGAGCTTTGTGTGAGTGCCTCATAAACTCTTCAGATTCTCTCTGGTGAAGTGACCACAGCCCAGGATGAGTCTCCTGCTCCACTGAGAAGCCAGGCTTTCCATGTCATCCAGGTCCCTTGGTAGTTCTTTCCCTCTTCATTTCTTGTTTTTTCCTAAATTCAGTCCAGTACTAATTATAGGGGCCAGTGACCTGGTCCTGGTATGTGGTCACTGGAGCCACGGCTAGCCTCTGAAGAAGTAGCTATCTCCCCACCCTGTAAGAGGCCTAAAGGATCCTCTCCTGGTCTGAAACCTGAATTTCCTGGTCTGCAGTCATTTCCCAGAGCAGTCATAGGGCCAGACACAGAACACAACCAAACCAAAAACAAAAAGCAGGGACCCTTTAAAGAATCCCCCTCAGATATGCCTGAAGTTAAGCCTCAGCCCCATTATTATACCTTTTGCAATCACCACACATCTTTAGACCTTAGTTTCTTCAGTTATAAAATGGAGCTTCATGGCTGGTTTTTCGAAGATTAAATGGGAGTGTTGGTATTTCTCTTTTCCTGTCATGTCATTTGTTGAGCAGCCCATTCATAGGTCATTTGGTAAAGATCTTAAAATGGGAGTCCATATTACCAACGAAAACAAAGAACAGCAACCCTGAACCAGTAACAACTCTACCTAGGATGCTGCTAGAACCTGGCAGGAAAGAGGAATGCTCCAGGATCCTGGGCCTAGGATCTGCATTGATCCCCTGTAACCTCTTCCTCAAAAACACAAACCCCCAAACATCCAGGAATCTTCTAGCATCCAGAGGTCTGCAAACTACAGGTTGTTCCAAAAGTGAGTGTACAAAACAGAGTTGAAAAAATTCTGAGTAACATATATCATAGGTGATGGTCTGCTTATTATCAGGACAGTTTGCATCATTAAATTCAGGTTAGCTGAAAAGGGAGGTGGAAATGTTGGGCAAGGTGAGTAGAAATGAAAATAATTTTTAAAGAGTGGGAAACTGGGGTTTGGTGGACGGCAAAGACAGCTTTGGGAGATGATCTTAGACTGACCAAAGTTGTGAGTGACCAGAAACTTCTCTGTACATTCCTGGATTGCTTCTTCCTTCATCCTCCTGATCTCACTGCCAGCAGCCTCACAGACACCTCAGCCACACGAACAGACTCCCGTTCATTCAGCCTCTCTCGGGAGACTTCCTAGGAGAGCCCGGGCTTACCCACTTGTTACCACATGGACTCCTGGACACTCACCCTTTCATGCATTCCCTTGACTGAGCGGTCTAAATGCCCGCCTGTGTGTGTGTGTGTGTGTGTGTGTGTGTGTGTGTGTGTGTGTGGCACACTACACTGCACACCAGCTCTCCAGCCCTGTTCCCTCCAATTTCCCTGCCTGCTCCTACTTCTCCCAGTTTCCATCCAACTTCTCCACATCAATCTCCTTCAGCATTTATTTATTGAGTGACTTGATGTGCCAGGCACTGTGGGGACCCCTTGGAAGAAGCAGAACCGAACAAACATGCACTGTGTGCACAAGGATCCAGGTCTGCTGGAGAAGGGGCTGGGGACTAGAGCAATCTAGTAAGATCCTAAGCACGTGGAGAGACTGACCATAAAAAGACAGCAAAGCACAAGCAAAAGTTGGGGCCAAGGGAGAAGGAGGAAGGGGGACACTAGGAAAAGAAGATTGCTAAGCCCTAGAGAGGTGAGTAAAACAGGCATTTCAGTAAAACAGGGATTTCAGAATAATCCTGGAACATTAGAAAGATTTTGCCAGATGGGCCATGAAGGAGAAGCTGGTTCATCAGAGAGAATGTGAAGAAAGAGGGATCCTCGTGGCATGGCAAGAGTGTGACATGTCAGAATGCAGAGGATTAAGCAGTGGAACTGTGGCTAGAGAGGTAAAAGGACAGGTAATAAAAATCTTTTCATGTCATGCCAAATAATTTGGAATTTATTCAATGTTAAATGGTGCTTTTCATGGCGAGGAGCAGAAAAAGTCAATTCTGCAGGCTTAACCAACAAAGAAACTGTATTTTCTCACATAACTGGAAGCCCAGAGGACATAATATGCTCAGTGGTCATCAAAAACCCCATTTATTTTTTTGTTCCCTCTTCCATCTTCATAGTGATCTTTCTTCTCATGAATACAAAATGACTGCAGTGGTCCCAAGCACTGCATCTCACCAAACACCCGCCAGAAGAGGAAAAGAATTATTTAACCTCTTTGTAAGAATCCTTTCTTTAAAATCTAAGAATTCTTTCCTAGAATATTCCACACTCCAGGTAACAGGGGTGGGAGGGTGCAAGGGTGATGGCTAGAGTTTCATTGGGGGGTCCCTGCAGAGGAAGGGGTAAGCCACCTGGAAACTTAAAGTCTAAAATAATTAGTGAAGCACAAAACACAAATAGTCAAAATTGTATTTTAAAAAGGCAGAGCCCCGGATATATCTAGTCCACGTGGATGCTACCACTAGAAAAAGGAAAGATGGCTCTGGTGGTTTATTTTAGCAAGTACATCAAAGGCAGAGATAAAGTTTCAAGGTTGGAGTCTTGCTTCCTGATGTCTTGCAGTCAGCAAGTTGATTGACATCTTGGCAGGTCACACCCATCTCAGGTGCAGTGGTGTGAGCCATGGCAGAGTGAGATAGAAATTAAAAAAAGAAAACAAGAGAGAGAAATGCATTATAGTAGAGGGGGTAGAGAGAGAAGATGGGAGGAGAGGGGAGGGGAAGGGAGGGGGGATAGTAGATGATAGGAAGGGCAGCAGAATACAACAGACACTAGTATGGCACTATGTAAAACAGTAGATGTGTAACCGATGTGATTCTGCAATATGCATACGGGGTAAAATGGGAGTTCATAATCTGCTTGAATCAAATGTATGAAATATGATATGTCAAGAGCTTTGTAATGTTTTGAACAACTAATAATAATAAAAAAAGAAATTTACAATGTCTTGGGCAATTGCCCAGAAAAAATGTCCACTGGTTATTCCCAGACCCCAGATGTTTCTATCCACTAGGCTTCCATGCCTGGTGACCCACACACAACCCATGGACAGCTCGTGACATCCAGGAGCCTCCCTCCCCTCCTCAAATTCATATGACTCTACCTGTCAATGATCAGCAAGGGGACTGGCTGGTTTAACTAATCTAGACCCATTCCAGGGACTAGAGCTGGGGCCAGAGGCCATGACTGAAAGAGCACTTGATAAAACCTCAGCTATTTTGGTAAAGAAGTGGGTGATAGCCAATATTACTGTGAACCACTGGAGAGTTTTAGGAGGTGGTGTAATATCATCAAATCTGAAATCTAGGAAGATCAATCTTACAACAGTTTGTAGGATGAAAAGTGAGAAGAATGAGACTTGAGGCAGAAGAACCACTGGGAGGTTTTGCAATGACACTGCAAAGAGAGCAAATGCAGTCAGGGCCAGGGACATGGGTGGGCTGTAGTTAAGATGGAGAAGTGATAGAAGTTTGATATGATGCCAGGAGGAAGGGGGGAGGCCAAGATGACCCTGGTCGCCTAGGGGTCTCCAACTTCCCTCTGCCAAATTCACCAGCAAAGGCACTCTGGGGGTTTCCCAGAAGCAGAGTTTTCCATATCCTTTTCCGTCCCTCTGAGAATGACTGCCCTTGTCCCCAAATGTGCGCTCTCAACTCATCTAGATAAGCAGCCACTCTTGACCCAATCCCTGACTCATTCCTTCCTCCTCTCACCTTCCTCACAGGCTCTACGACATTGCTGTATCCCCAACAGTCTCCAAAACCCCTGGCATCTTTTCTTTTCTTTTTCTTTTTCTTTCTTTCTTTCTTTCTTTTTTTTTTTTTTTTTTTTTTTTTGCAGTGTTGGCCTGGAGTCTTGCCTTGCACATGCTGAACAAGCACTCTACCACTAGGCAACACCCCCCAGCCCCCAGTTCCTTTTTCATCTTCCTGATCTCCATGTCTGCATGCTGGGGCTTCTTGAACCTTTTCTGTCTTCTATCTATTCATTTTCTAGGTCAGAACCCTTCATTCAGGCATCACCTAGTCTCTCTTAGTGTGTAGGCCACACAGAGTTCATAGAGGAACAAGTTCTAGCTCTTTGACTTCCGTATCCTCTTTCCTGAAGCCATTTGTTTGAGATTGCATCCAATTGGAGATGTGGGTTCTCCAAGCCTTTCCATCTTTTAACAAAAGACAATCAGTAAAATGTCAAACTCACAGATACCACCTCACACTCATTAGGATGAGTTCCATAAAAGAACAAACAGAATGTTGGCAAGAACAAAGGGAAATTGGAGAGAAAAACAAACAAATAAAAAAAAACTGGATAAAAGTGGCTCCAAAACCACCAATGTATTTAAATTCCAAACAGATACATTTAAAAAAGTGATGTAGTAATTTTACTTAAACTGTTAGTTAATGCCTACTATATGCCTAAAATTCTTTGTAATTAAACTCATGGCCAAACTTTAAACATATGAGGAGAATCACAGTTCTTTTAGAGGAAGATCTGGTCTAATTGACATTTTTAGAGCACTACACTCAACATTGCTTAATACCACCCATCTCCCCCTCCTTTTTTTTTTTTGGCAAGTGAGCCTCAAACATACACCATATGCTGGTCATAAAGCAAGTCTCAAAAATCTTCAAAGGAAGCCATACTGTGTTCTCTGATCACAAAGTTAGGAAAAGATAACTGGAAAATCCCCAACCATTTGGAAATCAAGCAAAACACTTTTAAATGTTTAAATGCTTCTAGGACAGACTTATTGCATGCTAAATGCTTTGCTTAATGCAGATTTTTCCAATTTAGCCCAAAGTCAGACACATGAGGGAGATAGGCTCCCCCTCTTTTCTCTTTTAATTAATTAATTATGATGGTTCTGGGGATTGAACCCCAGGGTGCTCTGCCACTGCGTTACCTCTCCAGCCCTTTTAATTTTATTTGGAGACAGGATCTAGCTAAGTTGAGCAGGCTGGCCTTCAACTTGAGATCTTCCTACCTTAACCTCCTGAGTAGCTGGGGATTATGGGTACATGCCCCCACACTGGGCCGGTTTTCCTTCTTTTTAGGTTCTCCATATCTATAGCTAGCCTCTTTTTCTTGAATACTTTGCTTTCTAAAAGAAATAAAGACCTGCTGGGAGCCCTGGGGCATGTCTATAATCCCAGCAACTAGGGAGACTGAGGCAGGAGGATCACATGTTTGAAGTCAAACTCAGCAACTTTGTGAGGCCTTAAGCAACTTACCGAGACCCTGTCTCAAAAGAACAAATAAAATAGGCTGGGGATGTGGCTCAGTAGTATAGTGCCTCTGGGTTCAACCATCCCTTGATCCAGGAAAAAAAATTAAAAAAGACCCATATCCCAGTGTAGGGTAAACCCCACAGTCTCCCTTCAGAGGCACATTATGCTCATCCTTCAGAGACTCAGATCTAGCCTTTGCACCTGAGCTTCCTCAGAAATTTTCCCACCTGTCTCTTTCCTGGACAGTTTTTTGTACCAATGACACTGATGTGGTCAACATATTATATTGTCATTTAAAAAAAATTTCTTCCCTTTGAGTATTCTCTTCCCAGTTGGACTGCTTGAGATTAAGGATCCAATTATATAATATTATTAAATTATATATCTTCTGAAAATTGAATTGGATTAAAGATCATCCTGAAGCTAGGATTTCTTGCCATAAAATGAACTATCCAGGTCTTTCCAAAGTAGGCTAGGAGATTTTCATAGGGGATCCATAATAAAGAGCACGCTCAATGAAGTTTGAGAAAGAACAAAATGACAACGTTTTCTAAATGCAGAATTTGCCACACACTGTAAGTGCTACTGTGGGGAAGAGAGCTAGAGATGAGTGCTCCCCAAACATATTTTACCATGGAATTCTTTCACCGGGGAACATCTTGTGGTACTGGTATCTTGAAACTTTGCAGACACTAATATATCCCCCCAGTGCTAAGGTGCAACTGGAAAGTCACATAGAAGGTACGTACACTTTGTCCAAGTAAGATGCATTTGGGGGGCTGGGGATGTGGCTCAAGCGGTAGCGCGCTCGCCTGGCATGGGTGTGGCCAGGGTTCGATCCTCAGCACCACATACCAACAAAGATGTTGTGTCTGCCGAGAACTAAAAATAAATATTAAAAATTCTCTCTCTCTCTCCTCTCTCACTCTCTCTTAAAAAAAAAAAAAAAAAAAAAAGATGCATTTGGCAGGAGTCATACCTGCCGTTTTCCAGTCCTCTTGGTTCCCCAGGCCCATCGTTTAGGATTTGGCCTGGCAGAGCCTCTGCACAAGCTTGCCTTCAAAGCCATCACCCTGAGAATGACAAGACTGGGCCTGTGTGTCTGTTTTCCTTCAGCATGTCTCAGCTCCGGCCAGGCTTCCTGGGGCGACTCAGTTCCTGTCCCCCCTGGACCTGCCTCAAGCAGCACTAGACACATCCCCAACCTCCCAGAACTATGGGGAACTCAGAATATAAGCCATACATTCACAGCATTCCTGGAAGGCTGGGCCCTCAGCCAGCTGGGCCAACAAATCTCATCCACAGCCCTCATTTATATGTTCTTCTGTGGGTTTTGCCAATGAATCCTTTCCTTTCCATTCCCCGCAAAGTCCAGCATGAGACTAGAAAGGAGCTCTGTTTCATCTCCAGAAACAGAGAGAAAGAGAGCACCTTTGTTCAGAGAAATTCTCAGCTCTCCAGGCGCCACCTCAGGCTCAGGTTATCAATAATAAATCCATACAGAGGCCCTACTCCTGAAAGGTGGGCCAGACCATGTGCTCCTGGCACTGTCCAGCCGGGGGCGGGGGTGGGTGCTGATACCAACGTGGAGCCAGCCTCCATGAAGCTCTAGATTCAGTGGAATGCTCACAAGTTGGGAGAAACTTAGAGACCAGAGACCGTAAGAGTGTTGAAGATTGGCCAGGGAGCTGCTCACAGAGAGAGATGAGCTGGATCTAGAAGGATTGCTACAATTTTATTTTTATTTTATTTATTTGTTTTAAATATATTTAAAATTTTAGTTGACACTGTAGGGTTTTTTTTTGTTTGTTTGTTTATTTCTTCTAAATAGCACTTCTGGTCTCCTACCCCCCTTTTTGGGGGGGGGATACTGGAGATTGAACCCAGGGGTACTTAACCACTAAACCACATCCCAGCCCATTTGTTTCTTTGTTTGTTATTGAGACAGGTCTAGCTAAGTTGCTGAGGTTGGCTTTGAACTGAAGATTCTCTGGCCTCAGGCTCCAAAACTACTGGAGTTACAAGTGTGCACTACCACATCCTGCCTCTTGACTAAAAAATTATTTTATGATCACTATATAAAACTTAATATAAAAATACTGAAAGAAACCGGGCATGGTGGTACATGCCTGCAAATTCAAAGCCAGGCTCAGCAAAAGTAAGGCACTAAGCAACTCAGTGAGATCATGTCTTTAAATAAAATACAAAACAGGGCTAGGGGTGTGGCTCAGCAGAAAAGTGCTCCTGAGTTCAATCTCCAGTAAACTCCCCCACCCCCTAAAAAATATTGAAGGAAGATGTTTTAGTTAGCTTTTTCATCACCAAGACTAAAATTAAGAACAATTTAGAGGAGGAAAATTTGTTTAGGGTTCCTGGTTTCAGAGAGCCCAGCAGAGTAAAGCTGCTCAGCTCATGGTGGGGTCAGGAAGCACAGAAGGAGCTGAGAAGAGGCCACAGGGAAGATGTCCCCTTTCAGGGCACATCCCCAGTGACTCACCTCCCAGCTATGCCCCACCTGCCTACAGTCTCCACCCAGTCATTTCCTTCAAACTAGGAGAGACTGATGAGGTTACCGCTCTTACAATCCAATTGCTTCACCTCTGAACATTTCTGCACCAACACTGTAGTTTTTGAAGGACACTTCACATCCAAACCATAGCAGAAGTAAATAAAGACCACCC
The DNA here is from genome assembly GCF_052094955.1 of Ictidomys tridecemlineatus. Taxonomy (NCBI): domain Eukaryota; kingdom Metazoa; phylum Chordata; class Mammalia; order Rodentia; family Sciuridae; genus Ictidomys; species Ictidomys tridecemlineatus. The sequence goes on from NC_135486.1 coordinate 98,165,423, forward strand.
TTATTGCAAGTGGTTTTCCAATATGCATATATATGGTAATTACACATACACACACAATATGTGTATATACAATTTTTTATGTGTATGTGTACATATATTTTGGATATATATGTATTTATTTTAAATAAAACTTTAGATGAGCCTGTGAAAATGTGTGTGCATATAGAGTGATACCAGTAGTTCATTACATTCCCCTTGCATGTTTGCAATAAATCCTGGTATCCAGGTCCCTAACAAACTGAATGAGAATCTTAGAGGTTGGGGCCCAGGTATTGGTGCTTTTAAAGTACTAGGGAGATTTGAATGTGCTGTCAGGGTTGACAACCATATTCCTGTACTGTCTTGAGTAAAGATAATGTACCCCTGTTTATCCCAAGAGTGAAATGATCTAATGATCACAGCAAAGGGTCCATAAGTTCAGTGGATACCTTCCTTTAGAGATTGTACTTAGGAATGGGTTGTAGTGGGAATGGAGTTTGCCCTGGATCCATCATGGACTGCTTACCTTTAAGTGTTATCCTCAAGAGAGGAGCTTCAGGCCTCCCCGACACAGGATGTCCTTTGTCCAAACTGTGGAGATTAGGGTTGCAGTCAATCTTGGGCACTAAAGTGCCATTCCAAGGGCCTGGGGCAACTCAGAAAATCAGCACTTCACTAGATTATTTGATCAAAAGGAAAGAGCTTATTGAGGATCGTGGATGCAAATAGGTCTTGCTCACTTAGGCTATAGAGCTGAGATGGGACACAGCCTACCATGTTGGCAAAGCAGACCTCAGAGGTAGAGACTGAACTCTTCTCTTACATGGGTAGATCATAATGCGTCTCCTGCTGATTCATTTAGATTTTTTCCAATTTTGCACTTTTGTAAATAAGGATGTTTTAAATATCCTTGATAAGATTTTTTGTGATAAATGAGGGATTTTGATGGGACCAAAGGATATGGTAAGTAAACAATATGGGAAATAAGAACAGAAGTGACAAAGAGAAGAAATAGAAAAAAAAATATAAGGCAAGTCTGGGGATCAATAAATAATAAGAAATCTCTGAAGTCAGAGAGAAATGTAATAGTACTGAACTGGCATAAGACAGACATTTAGCAATCAGAATCAAGGCTGGCCTTGGGCAAGGGCAGAGTTCTGGAAGGTTTCTGCTGGGCCAAGCATCAACCCTCTAGATAATGGATTGTGGAAGCTAGGGGAGGCCGAAAGCAGTAGAGGAGATTGGGAGAGGGCTCAGGCAAGTGGCTATTTACAGACTGATATATCCAATGTTGTAATAACTTGTATGGTCCTAACAGAGCTAAATACTAGCTAGGGGTGAGCTGAGGACAATAGTCCATGTACTTTGTAGAGTGGCCTATGTCTTTATCAAAACTTTTCTAGCTACCACCTTATACATTCTGGTTCTAATAGTGAGGACAAGTGTTTCTTGAATTTCTTCTATGGCAAGCGGGGACATTGAAAGAAGGGAAGGGTTTATGACTTTGCATATAGATTCAAGGAAGGCATTGGTCACTGGGAGTAGGACATGAGGTTAGTGCTGCTCTCTTCTGAATGAGCCTCTTCTGGCAGAGTTAGTTCCACCAGGGGCTTCTAGACACCATTTCATTAGAGACCTCTCATTTTTCTGTGGTGCAAGGGGGAAAATGCTTTATAGATGCTCCATGACACTCTGGCTCAGCACTTGACACTTAGAGAAATGGATGGTTTTCCCAAGAAAAAAAGAAGCCAGGAAGGACTTAGAAATATTGTCCTGACTCACAAGCTCTCATTTTCCACACCCACCTGTGTCAACATAGTAGCTTCAGAAGGACCTCAAAGAAGTTGACTTTTTAAAAAATTTCCAACTGTCACTCTCTTAAACAACAAACAAGCTTTCCCATTCAATCTAAGGTAGTGTTTTTTTGTTTGTTTGTTTTGTTTTCTTTTGTTTTTCTTTTGAGATGTGAGGAGGGAAAAGGTGTTCATTTATATTGCCTTGCAGGGGGAGCACCTGGGGGTTGAGTTCTGGGGACACTTGGTTCCAAGAGTCATGAGTTCCCCTTTGAGTACAACCTTTGTTTCTCACTGCTTCCCAGTAGGAGGCTCTCAGGAACACAATTGGTCCATTGAGAATGAAGTGAAATGGAAGAACACAGTATATCTCCCCACCCCCCATGGTGCCTGGAATTGAAACTAGAGCCTCATGCATAGTAGGTAAACACTCTACCATCAGGCTACATCCCCAACCCAGTAGACAATATATTCTTAATATGAAGTACAGACAATAGCTTTTCATATGTTTATTTGGGGATAACACTTATAGATAGGCCTTGGCATCTAAGGATCTCATTTGCATGGACACCCTCTTCCCAAAGGTCATTTCCACTCAATGTTATTGATGCCCATGTCCCTGGAGGATCAAGTGGTGTACTGAGTCAATGTCATTGTCAAAGTTAAAATTGCACCTGACTAATAAAACAGTCAGGGAAGACTTTGTTCAAGATTATTGCAATGGGGAGAGGGCCTGAACCAACTCCATTGACCCAAAGGACTGGAGAGGTTGACAGATCAGGAAGAGGAATTTCAGTCCACCTGTGGGTGCTAATTGGTCTTCATGACTCTAAAAGTAAGCACATACCCTTCCTCAGAGACAGGGAGGCAGGGGTGCTCACTCCTTCCATGTTCATGTTTCAGAAAAATGATTGTCAGGTCCTTCAGAATTTCCTGAGGGACTGGGGGTATAACTCAGTGGCACAGTGTGTACTTAGCATGCAAAATGTTCAGCATCCCTCCTCCTAAAAAAAAAAAAAAAGAAAAAAAAGAAAGAAAGACATTTCCTGGGTTGTGCAACTGGAAGTAGCTGCATCTATTTCAAGGGGCAGAGAAAGAATTTACAATCCCAAGTATTAGAGCAAACCCTCTAAGAAAAGGAGGTCAGGGACCTAGTCAGGAAGAAACTTGTCTAACATTTAACTAAACTGCGGTGAATGTTGAAGCCATCTTGGCTACTCTCTAAGGCAATTTTTCAAAAATTCACTGCAAAATTCATTCCTGCCACTTGAGAAGGATCTTAAATCCAGTGGTACATAAATTTGGAAATTTCATGTCTTAGTACAGGTTCCTTTTCATGAATAGCCCATTGAAATGAGCATATAAGTATTTCCTTTTAATACTCTCATGAAAGGCCATTTTGATGGATCAATAAATATGCAGGAAGCATCTAGTCAATGTCACACATCATATTAATCATGACAAGGAGAAAACATGCCTCCAAAGAGATCTCACAACACTGAAGGAGACAGATAAATAAATAAACATTTGAGATATGAGCTTTTCACAATATTAAATATAAGACCCAGGTGTCTGGCCAGCAGAAATGAAAGCATGTGCCTCCGCAAACTCTTGTACACAAATGTCTACAACATCATAATTAATGATACCCAAAAGATGGAAGCAAACCAATGACCATTGACTGATGATGGATAAACAAAATCCTGCATATCCATATTATTCATTAATATTCAGCAATAAGAAGGAATGAGGGACTGATGCATGGTGCATCAAGGATAAACCCTGAAAACAGTCTGCCTGTTGAAAGAAGCCAGACACAAAATGTCACATATTGACCGATTCCATTTAGGTGAAAGGTCTAACAGATAAATCCAGAGACAGATCAGAAATGAGAGGCTACATAAGGCCCTGGGGTAGGGAAAATGATGAGTGACTCTTAATGGGTCTAAGGCTTCTCTTGGGGGCCAATGAAAGTGTCCTAAGATGATTTTTGTGGTGGAGTCACAACTTTGTGAATATACTAAAAACCATTGAATTACATATTTTCAATGCGTGTATTGTATGGTGTGTGAATTAATCTTAAAAATGCTGTGTAAAAAAGATGTGTATATAAACATATACATACCTATATGTTACATGATGTGAAAAAAACGTGAGGATACTCATCTATGGGAGTCAAGGGGAAGGAGGTGGAATCAGGAAGACTTCAAAGAGGAGGTGAAAGCTCAGATGAAACTTAAGGATAAGGGTTCCCAAAGCCCTATCAGAATGGAAGCCCAGAGCAGCAAGACCCTTCTGAGGACCCACAGACAGTTTAGGGATTCCCAGAACACAGGAGCATGTGGAGGGGATGGAGACAGGTAGGGCGTGGGCACTGTGAGGGGTTCATCCTTCCTGCCTGTGAAGCAGTACAGGATGACAGTGATAAGCAAGACCCTGAGGCCAGGCTCCATGGGCTCAATTCCAGTTCTGGACTTACAGAAGCTGCAGGGCCTTGGGCAAGTCACTTTACTTCTCTGTGCCTTAATACCCTCCTCTGTCACATAGATTGATGCACCCAAAGTCCTTGGAATGGTGCAGAGAGGCTCTGAGCACTGTATGCATGCTTATCATGTGACACAATCACAAAACCAATGGATGATTTAAAGCAGCGACCACAGGAGGGTTTTCCAGGAACAATACCCTCCCAGTGACATGGAAGGCAGGAGGGGTTCAGTGTGAATTAGGTGAAAAGTGACTGGGTCTTAGAGAAGACTGTTGCAATTGTCCAAGAGAGACATGATGTCTGTAGAGTGCAGAAACAGCAGGAATGGGAAGGAGGACAGAGAATATTCAAAAAGAGTTAAGAAATCTTGAGAATCAATAGGATGTGATGATTAATAAGCTTGGAACAGTGAGAGGTTGGGAGGTGTGTATTGTGATGGTCCCTGAGTTTCTAATTGGGTAAATGGGTGGACAGATGGTGAAATCATTCACTGAGATGGATGAAACAGAATGAAGAGAAAGCTCAAAGGATGTGTCATTGAACAAATCCACTATGTGGCACCTGTCTTCTGATGTCAGATTCAGTATCCTTCTTGTCTTCTTCCAGCCATCAGAATGGTGCCCTGCTTTCAGGGATATGGTTTGTTATACTTGGGGGCATCATGTCACGAGGAGGCCGGCTCTGCAGCACCCCTGATAATGGAAAGTCAAGTACCAATGATCTAGAAAGTTCTGAAGGAACTGAGAGATTATTGAGACAAGATCTGGTCAGACCATTACTTGGAACAGATCAGTGTAGCCTGGAGAATCTCAGGTCACCAGCTTAGTTATATTAGTTATTTTTCCATAACTGAGCTTAATTACCTATAAATTTCGAGTCTCCATTCCTTGAATCTGTGAATTCTGGATCTCGTGCCACCTTCTCCTGGCTGACTTTGAGAACACTGCACATGGTTGAGATTATTCTCTGAAGCCTTTGTGCATGGTGAACAGGGTAAATACAGTGTTCAAAGGGGAGCAGAAACACTTTCGGGGAAACTAGACAAGTTTACTTAAAGCTGATCCCCAGTGACTAGGGGATCTTGGGCAAAGGAGGTGCTCAATAAATGTGGTTAAAGTGCATGTAACTGAAATAAGGCACAGGTGGATTTAGGATGTCAAGAATGTCACAGGTGTTTCCCACACCCATTTTCTCACCTAGGAATCCCATCAAAAGCATTCTGTCTGTGGCCCTTCCCCCTCCCAGGGACATCTATTCATCTGTTAGATGAGTCCTTGCTGATGTGACCTTGCACAGATTGCACCCACAGCCTTTCCCCACTGACTAAGTATAGTCCAGTCAGTGTCCCAGGGGAGCCCACATAGAGCCAGCACTGCCACTGGCCACATTTTTTCTCCACTGGAAGTCAACCTGTTTATTTTATTTACTCTGCCTCCATTATTTCTCTGGCACTAACACGTATTTCCTGACCAATGATCAAGTTCATGCAGGATGGTAACATACAGTCTATGGAAGGGGAGCCTCCGATGGGCATGGGCTGGGTTTTGCGTCTAGTGATGGTCGCCATTAAAAAGTTTCTTTCTCCACAATGCCCAGGGGATAATTCTTCAGCAGGTAACAAAGTACTGATGAAGGTCATAATAAATGGCAATGGCAGGAACAAGCCACCATAGAGGCTGGGCTCTGATGCCCCACAGAGCTCTGATTTCCTCACTGATCCCATTTCTAGGGACAGTTCCTTCCCACATGGGCGTGGTGAGTGTGGTTTGTGTGGTTCTGAAGAAGTGTGCCTAAAAGTGGTTCTTTTCGAATGCTGTACCCCTCCTTCTCTACAGGGGAAGCTTGACCCACTGTCTTCCTCTATTTCTCCAAGGGGCTCTAGGACTCCCAAGGCTAGGGTTCCCAACCTTCCTGAAGCAGATGCCAGGAGTTCTTTGAAACATGCCCTTGGTCTCTGGAGTCCTGACTCTTAGGCTGAGCCTTCTCAATAGCAACTCTTTGGGATGTTGGACAGGCCACTTCAAAACTGTCCCATCCAGGGCCCCTGACTAAAAACTTTGCTTCTTTAGAGGTTTGCCAGGCGCCAAAAACATCTCCGGTGCTCCAGTCAGGAACAGCCAATGGAAACGGCAGCCAGGACCCCTCCCACCCTCCCCCAGTGGCATCCTGGCCTCCTGCCTCTCTCTTCCTTCCCTCTTGCCTGTCCTGCCTGATTCAGAGTGAGGACCAGGCGGGAGACAGCATCAGCAGCATTAGGAGCTGCAGAGAGACTCAGCTTCTACAAGGATGACTTGGCGACAGGTCCTTCTCCTGTCCTGCCTCTCGACCATGGTGCTCCTGTCTAGTGAGTATATGGGAGGGTTAAGGGGGACTGTGTTATCTAAATAATGGGTAAGACTTACCTTCCACAGGTAAGTGCTCTCAGCTGGCACAGAGAGGCCATTCTTGGTGTGTGTGTGTGTGTGTGTGTGTGTGAGAGAGAGAGAGAGAGAGAGAGAGAGAGAGAGAGAGAGAATATAGCAAAGAAAGAAAAAACCAGGAAACACTGTAGTTTGCCTCATGGGTTCCTAGGGAGATTGGCCCCATACCTGGCATGTGATGGACAGAGGACCCCACATGAGGCCTGGCAAGCCACTAAGCCTAGAAGGACTATTGAGGCCTTGCTCAGGGCCTGGGCTCCCCTCCAATGCTGGAGCCTTCCCTCTGTGATCTTGTCCTCCAGTGCTGCGGGAGGGGACCAGTGCATCAGTGGGCAGCCCTCAGGAAGCGGGAGAAGAAGCCCAGGAAGGTGAGTCTGGGGACAACCCTTGGGTTCAGGGCAGGTGGAGCCCACTCCCCCAACATCCCTGTCCCCAGTGCTGGTTGTGACAGGCCTCTCTTGGGTTTCAGGTGTGAAACCGAAGATTTTCATGCAGGAATCAGATGCCTCAAATTTCCTCAAGAGGCGCAGCAAGCGGTCCCCCAAATCCCGAGATGAGGTCAATGGTAAGGATGCTGAGTGGTCTCTTACCACCACAGGGGATTAAGGGTTGCAGCAAAGCCCTTGAACATCAGGATGACTGTAGCTCTGAAGTAGAAATTATAATGTTTCCTTGATGGTGGGTCACGTGTTGGGGCAAATGCATTGCTAGGGTGAGGACCAAAAAGAAACAGTGATGCATCAAATGTATCTAACAATTATGAGATGCATCCCTGCTTCAGAAAGTGAAAAATGTAAAGGAGGAAATGTTCTCTGGTCTAGAAAGCACCTAGCCCTTTAGTGGGTGTTTTGGAGTATTGGCAAGGTGCACAGTAGAACAACAGAATCACATGTAGGAAAAGATCCCAGGGGACAGGAGTGCTGAGAAATGTGGGCTTAGTGACAGCTCTGTTGCTAAGTGGCCTCAGCCACTTCCTGTCTGTGGTCCTAATTCCCTTACTTATAAGCCTCTGAACAAACTGTGTTTAGCCAGCTGTGCTTTCTTGAAGCTTTATTTGCAGTGCAGTTGGTGAGCACGTCTCCCTTAGAGCCTGGGGCCTGGGGTCCACACTGCAGGGCCCTCATGTTCTTAACCTATGGCCTTTGAACGCATTTGAGTTTCCTACCTCTAAACTTGATTCTTCTTAGACTCCGAGCTCAGGCTGTCCTGGCCAAGTTGACTGCTTGATTCTTTCCTTGTGTGTGTAGATGAATGAACTCTTTGTATCCCTGAGCATACGCAGTGAGGTGACTTTCTCAGTGAAAATAACAGGATTATTTTCAAATGATGAGAAAGATCAGAGGTGGAAATGCTTGGAGATGAGAATTTTTTTTTTAAATTGGATAAGTGTAGTCAGATTAGTGAAATCTCTAGACCTCACACAATTTGGGATTTAAATTTGGCAAAATCAAAAAACACTGAAAGGCTATGATGGATGTTGGGCCATTCTTGTCTGAAATCAGAGAAGCAGCTTTCTGCAAATTTCCAGGGGAAAACAGGCAACTTTAAGACAGACAAATATATCTGTCCTCTGAAGCTGACTCAGAACCATAAGATCCGTGATTAGGCTGAGTTCCCTGACCTTAGGCAGGAGCTCAGTGCCTCAGGCAGTTGTGGGAGGCCCAGGACAGCCAGGTGAACCCCAGGACTGCACGTAAATGCATCTGAGGATACCTCATCGATTAGTATAGATGAATGGGCAGAACTGACAGAGCTCCAGAGGCCCAGGCAGTAAAATCGCAAGTTCTACACCAGCCTGGATGAATTAGTGAGACCCTTTCTCAAAATAAAGACTAAAAGGACTGGTGATGCAGCTCAGTGGTAGAGGATTCCTCAGTACAAAAAAAAAAAAAAAAAAAAAAAAAAAAAAAAAAAAAAAAAACAAAGGAAAGAAAATAAAATGAAAAATAAACAGATAAATAAACAAACTTCTGGAGAATCTTTCCAGTGGTCCTTAAGTTGGGAACAAGGAAGGTGGTATTTTGAAGCAATTTGTATTGGAATCCAAGGAGATGGAAAAGTGACTTCTTTAAGTTTCTGAGATCCAGGCTCAATTTACTTTAGGGTGAAGGAGAATCTGAGGGATGCATGTTCTTGGCAGAAATGCATGTAATGCAGAAGGTGATACCTAGCATAGAAACACCGTCTTAACTGGGCCTGGTGACATAACCTGCAATTCCTGCCACTCTGGAAGCTGAAGCAGGAGGATTACAAGTTCCAGGCCAGCCTGGGCAACTTAGGGAGATCCTGTTTCAAAATAAAATAAAAAGGGTAGGGATGTAGCTCAGTGGTAGAGCCCTTTCCTAGCATTGTGCCAATCCCTAGTACCTAAAAACAAGCAAACAATCAAGAGTTAAATTGTTCTTCTTTGTTGCTACATCTAACACCCTAATGGAGGTGCAGGACTATAATCCTAGTGCTCATGAGACTGAGGCAGAAGACTCGGTTGAGTCCAGGAGTTCGGAATCATCATGGACAATACAGTGAGACTCTGTCTCAGATAGAGGGAGGGAGGGAGAGAGGGAGGAAGAGGAGGAGGAGGAGGAGGGGAACAGAAGTAAACGTCCAGTTTTTGGCACCTCTGAAAATGCAACTTGAGGAACCAAGGAACTAGGGGGTACTCTGGGCAAGTACTAGGAATCTAGTGTTCTAGCTCTAGCCTCAGCTCCACCCCAACAGGCTGTGTAGCTGTGTGACTTCAATGATGTCAATGCACTTCTCTGAGCCTGGATCCCCTCTTGAGAAATATGTGCTGTATGAAGATGGATTGGATCACAAACCCCTTATGCCAGACTAAGCTTTCCTTCAACTGTATAGGCAAAAAGGCAGGAATCTGGGAGAAACAGAGGACTTACCTCAGGGATTCTAAGACCAATTTACAGACATAGTGATTTTTAATCTGAGTTAAATATTATAATTTCAACATAAATAACTCATATTTATAGAATTTACTGATCAGTGTAGGCTCCTTGGATTTGAGGTGGTTTCTGATGTTACCATTGTGCATAGGAGAACTTGTTATTTCCTGAATGTGGGATGGGGCAGGGGCCATGGCCTCCCATGGTTCCTCTGCTTCCCTCACCTCCCCCACCTGCTCTTGCACATCAGAGTTGTGGGGACAACAAGAGCGCCTCAGTCCCCCAGGAGAATGTGAGGTTTCTGAGGGGCCTGTTCTTCCTCCAGTAGACATGACCCGCAAGTCTTTGTTGATTTTTCTAGTTGAAGAATGTGCCAGAAGTCCTTGAAGGTAGAGTTGTAGATACTGTCCTCCCAATAAGTCATGTTCTCCAGAGGACCACGGCTCTCATAGAGTTTAATTTCACAGCCAAAAGCTCAGTGAAACTTTTTTTTTCTTGGTGCTGGGAATTACAGTCAGGGCTTTATGCACACTGGAAAGCACTCTGCACTGAGCAACACTCCCAGCCCCTGAAACCTGCTTTGAGGGCTCTCTCCTCACCTGGATGACAGGCATCTTAAGTGGAGGGACAGCATCTTTCTTACTTACCTTTGTAATTTCAGTATTCAGTCTATATCCTGGTGTGACAGGTGCTCAAAAATGTTGACTAGACTTGAAGGTATTAATCAACTTTAAATTGGATAAGTCCTTCATGAAGTTTGTTTATTTACCTATTTATTTTTCATTTTCTTTTCTTCTCTTTCCTTTTTTTTTTTTTTTTTTGTACTGAGGAGTCCTCTACCACTGAGCTGTATCACCAGTCCTTTTTAGTTTTTATTTTGAGACTGTTAGGTGCAGGGCAGGCTGAACTAAGTTGTCCACAGGACAGGCTGAACAAATGTTAGCTGCAGGATAACCCATTAACTCAACCCCACTTCTAGCCCCTGCCCCACCCCGTCTGCCTGAAGGCAGATGACACTACCATATGATCCAATCTCCCTATGCCAACAAGGCAGCTTGCAGACCCAGAGACCCCATTAGATTTGGGCTATAAAAAACTCCCTCCTGCCGGGCCCCTCTCTCTCTTGCTCTCTCTGTTGCTCTCTCTTGCTGTTGATTTCTCTTCTCTTGCTTTCGCTCTCCCTCTCACTCTCTCCTCTCCTCTTCTCTCTTTGCTCTCCCCCTCTTTCTTCTCTCTTTCCCTACTCTTTCTTTCTCTTTTTCTCCTCCTTTGCACTGCTGCAATAAAGATCTCTTGGTCGCTTCAAGTGTTGTGGTCACTTTCCTTTCAGAGACAGGGTCTCACTAAGTCATCCAGGCTGGTGTAGAACTTGCGATCTTACTGCCTAGGCCTCTGGATCTCTGGGATGACAGATGTGGGTCATCGTACCCTGCTTGTGGAGTTTATCTCTGATTTCAAATGTCAAAGTGGCCTGGTGTACTTGGATTATACCACTAACTTGATGACTGGGGCTAACTCACTTTTTCCTCTTGGGGCTTCAATCTCTTCACCTGCAAAATGAGGTGATTTGGCCTGGCATGGTGTGCACATCTGTAATCTCAGTGACTTGGGAGGCTGAGGCTGGAAGATGGCAAATTTGAGGACAGCGTGGGCAACTTAGTGAGACCCTGTCTCAAAAACCAAAAACCAGAAAACAAAACAAAACAAAAAAAGGCGGGGCTGGGGATGGAGCTCAGTAGTAGAGTGCTCCTGGGTTCAATCTCTAGTACTGTTCAAAGAGAGGGGATGTGGCAGGGGGTGGGGGGTAACTGGGTAGGATCATCTCCCAGGTCCTTCCAGTTTAAAGCCTCTGCCAAGAATAAACCATTTCAGTGGAGTCTCCCAACCTAAATACCTCCCAAACCACTTTCGGCTTCTCAGGTAAAATGTTGGTGTTCCCCTAAATGTGAGCCCTCAATGCCCCCCTCTTGGGGGCAACTACCTCTTTTCCTTCCACAGTGGAAAACAGGCAGAAGTTGTGGGCTGATGAGCTACGGAGAGAATATTACGAGGAACAAAGGAACGAATTTGAGAACTTTGTGGAGGAACAGAAGGATGGTAAGGGTTCTTGCTCATCTGCCATTTATGCCCTGTTTGCCAAGTCTTGACCTTTCATCTCTTGTCAATAGATAAATAGTAGAAAAGGCAAGAGGGCAAGTGACTCTAACCAAGCAATTAATGTACCATGCCCCTGCCCTCAAGGCTCCTTTCTTCCCTCCAGCCTTGCTGGCTGCATCAGGGCTTCAGTAGGGAGTGGGTATGGATGGGGATGAGATAGAGGGAGGCTATATCTCTAAGCCAATGCCTTCTACCAGTGGGATTTGACCTTGCTGTCTAGTGTCATCCACAGCAGACATCTGTAGCAACATTTAATGAGGATCAAACCAGTAGGCCTGATTCTCATTATGTGCTGGTTTCTTTCTTTTTTGGTATTTCTCTAACTTCAAGATAGAAATGGTCCTGAGCAAGCTCACTTGGTACCTCCTGGTGCATATGAGCTTGGAAACAGGACCCCGGTTTGGGGTACTTTTGTTAGAGCCAACTCTTTTGTTTTATCCTGACTCCTTGACTTTGATGGACAGAGGAAGTATGATCCTTTAAGGGCATCCTCCAGTGGAAAGACTACTGCCACCAGGACCCAAGGGCTGCAGGCTGTGCCTATAGCCCTTCAGGTGGCATCTGGTTGAGCCCCACAAGCAGGTGTTGGGCTCAGATCCTAGCAAATCAAACTTTAAATTTTTTTTAGTTGTTGATAGACTTTTATTTTTTAAAAATTTATTTATATGCAGTGCTGAACCCAGTGCCTCACACATGCCAGGCAAGTGCACTACCACTGAGCTCCAGCCCCAGCCCCCAAATCAAACTTTTTTGGGAAGATACTGTGAAAAACTCAGGCTGTCCTAGCTTAGAGGCCAATGCTTATTACCTTGGTGGATAGCTTGGGAAGAGCTGTCTTAGTTTTAAGAAATGAAAATATGATTTTTAGTCATACTACTCATCATAATTTTTCTTTTGTGTGTATTTGTGTGTGTGATTTTTTAAAAAGTTTCAGGTCCAAATCTCTAGCACATGGGTAGAAATAATTTGCTGTTTTCTTTTTCATGATGAATTACGAAGGAGGTCAGGTACCTATAGGATGATGTGTCTTTTTGGAGGATGCTAAGATCAGGGTCCTCAGGCTTCATCCACAGAGATGGAGAGGCCATTTTTAGAAGAGGCCACAGGTCTTTGGGAACTGAAGTTATAGAAGCTGTTGGTGCAGAACACTTGTTCTGCCAGGTACTGTGCTGAACCATCTAACCACTACAAGCTTCATCTGAGACTGGACTTGTGAGTTTCATTTTAGAATTTGGAAAACAGGCTTAGAAAGGACACATGAATACACAAGGTGACATACTAACAGGCTAACTAACACAACAGGAGCAGGTCTAGCCTGTTTGAGGATAAAGTTCTGAAAAAGGTGGAACTTTTCTCAAAATTTCTTTCTTTTCCAGAACAACTGTTGCTATGGCCTGATTGCCTGGGGCCATGTTCAAAATCTCCATCTTCTGGGATTTTTTATGAGGCCCGTGACATTCCCCTTTCATAACCCTGGCTTTAGTTAGCTGTCTTATCTGACAAAGCCACGTGTTCTAAGAATAATTAATAGCAGTTGAATGTTCAACCTTTTTCAAGGTATTTACTTCATGAAAGGGATAGCCAATCAATTTCTATGGCAAAATCACACTCTCAAAGAGGAGTTGGTCCACTGAGCTTGAGCAATGTCTGAAAGGGCTGAAGGCTAATGAATGAGTTCTAGTCCAGGAGTTCCAGTCTATCTCTGGGGTACCAAGTACCTAAGAATATTTTTCAAGGGGAGCACCATCTCCAGGGTGCCATGAAAGGACCATGGTGCTTCAATGTGCAGTGGTAACAGGGTCCTTCCTCCTTGGTCCAGGCATATGGCTCTCACAGGTGCTAAGGAGCAGAGGGACATCCATTTTGTCCATACCACCAGTTTGTCCTATTAGCCCAAGGCCATAGAGAATGCTACTTTCATTAGCACCAGAATCAAGTTCATAAACTTTTTGGAGAAGTTCACATTTGAGACAATAGAGAGGCAAGGAAGACATTTTAAATTTTTAAACCTCGACATCATCTTCTGTCAGTATTTCCATCTTCACAATATTTTTCACAAATTCTTTTCTTAAAAACAAAAACAAAAACAAAATAAACAACTAGCATGGTGGCACATGTCTATAATCCCAGTGGCTCCAGAGGCTGAGGCAGGAGGATCACACGTTCAAAGCTAGCCTCAGCAATTTAGCAAGGCCCTGTCTCAAAGGAAATGTAAAAAAGGATGGGGATGTGGCTCAATGGTTAAACACCCTGGGTTCAATCCCCAGTACCGAAAACAAACAAACAAAAAACCCAAAACAAACTTGTGGTAAAATAGAGATAAGGGAAAATTTGCCATTTAAACTATTGCTAAGTATACAGGTTCATGACATTTAGTACATTCACACTATTGTGCAACTATTACCACTAGTTCCAAATGGTTTCATTATTCCAAACAGGAACTTTGTACCCATTATACAATAACTGTCCATTCTTCCTTCCCCCTAATCTTGGTAACCTCCATTATATTTTTTGTATTCATGAATTTTCCTGTTCTAGATATTTCATATAAATGGAGGACACAGTATTTTGTCTCATTATGCATGGTCTATTTCATTTAGCACAATGTTTTCAAAGTTTATCGATGTTGTGACATGTATCCATTCATTTCTTTTTATAGCTGAATAATTTCTCTTATGCATGTTTACATACGTATTTGTTTATATATCCCCATAAATAACACATTTTGTTTATCCATTCATCTGTGGGTGGACATTTGGGTCATTTCCACTTTTGAGTGACTGTAAATGTTGTTGCTGTGAGCATTCCTATATGTACACTTATCTGAGAGTCTGTTTTCAATTCTCTTGAGTATAAGTCTAGGAATAGAATTGCTGGATAATGTGGTAATTTTATTAACTTTTGGAGGAGTCTCACTAACCCTTTTCAAATATTGGAGGTCTTATGATATCTGCCAGTGACTTAATTGCAATTAATGGTAGCAGGCATCTTGAATTGGCACCAGGAGCCTAATTCTACAATTACAAAAAGGTGTTGTCTGGAAACATATCTGACCAAACACAAGTAAAATTACAGCTTTCTTAACTCATTAAAAACTTTCTTCATCCCTTTTCAGCCTTTTACTATGAAACACTTCAAACATATGGAAAAGGATCAGGTTAATGAGCCCCATAGAGCCAGTTATCTAAGTTTTCCCACTTTTAGTTCATCCATCCTTTTTCCAGTTAGTTTTAAAAATGGAAATTTATCTTTGAAGCTTAGAAAATACAGAATGGTATAGAGGAGAAAATCTGTAATAATTCTGTCATTCCAGATCCACAATAATTTCCATCCAGGAGCTTTTCAAGGCACAGTGCTTGGTCTCTGTGTTACCACATTGTTACTTTTAGTGCTTCAGTTGTCATCTCTTTGAGCCAGTGGCTGCATAGGCTCTTCCCCACATAGGCAAAGAGTTCAGATGCCAGACACTGGTCTCAGTTCTCAGCAGCCAGCTGTATGGCTCTGATCCACAAATGGAGGCCGCTGGACTCACATTCTCAGGTCCCTTCGGAAGCTCTGATCTCGGATGTCTCCAGGGCTCATAGGCACACTTGACTCATGTCACCTCAGGGTGGGCCATGTGGGCTGATGGCTGCTTGTTTTCAGGTCAGAGTCCCCTTCATCCTCATGTGACTTCATCTTTCCTCTCCAGAGCAGGAAGAGAGGAGCCGGGAGGCCGTGGAGCAGTGGCGGCAGTGGCATTATGATGGGCTGTACCCTTCCTATCTCTACAACCGCCATCGCATCTGACCCCATCCTGAAGCAACCCAGGAAGACAGAGCATGAAACATAGCTGCTCACCCGCGTGTACCAGCACCTCTTTCCACACAAATGCCCTAATAGGGACCTCAGCTTAGGGTGCGCTGTGGTCAACAACCCTGGTAAATACACATGCCTTTCATTCTGATGCATTAAATGTCCTGGCTTTTGCTTTTTTGTGGATGATTTTCCAAGGTGAGCAACTACCTGTGGCTCATCCTAATCCCTAATCTTCATTGGTTTCCCCTCACTTAGTCATTGTCTCCAAAGCAGATCTCCTGTCTGATTGGACAGGAGAATCACAGTAAAGAGAGAAATTTTGTGTTTGCTTATAGCTTACAAACAAAAACTCTGACTTAACCATATGTATTATCATCTCAAGTCTCCAGTTGAGCAAGGTATAGACTTGATCCCCGCTCCCCCCAGTGACAAGGTTAATGTTGCTGACTTGGTTGTTAGAAAGTTTGTCCTTGGGAGTATCAATCACTCCTCTATTATGTCTCAGTAGTTAGTTATGTAAGTGAAAAAAATACTAATACATTTGTTTTGGTAAAAGCCTTCAAAGGATTGCTGAGTCCAGGGACTTCCTTCTTCATCCCACCAAAGAGGGTTAAGGTTCATTCCTGATTTCTTAATTGCACCCTTCAGAAGCCAGAGTTACAGTAAGGCCAGTTATATATAACAAAATGAGAAACCCTTGGTTGGCATCATCTCACTTTTCTTCATAGTGTCTTATATTTGTTTCCCTCTGCTGCCATTAACAGAGTACCACAAACTAGGTGACTTGAATCAATGGAAATTTATTCTCTCACAGTTCTGGAGCTGAAAAGTCTGGAACCTTGGTGTTGGCAGGGCCACGTTCCCTCCAGAGCTCTAGGGGTATCCTTCCTTGCTCTTCCTGCATCTGAGGGCACCAGGCATTCCTTGGCATATGGTGGCATGATGCCACCCCACGTCAGCATCATATGGCTGCCTCCCTGTGTGCTTTCACATCACCATCCCTCTCATGTATGTCTCATGTCTCTTCTTCTAAGGACACCAGTCATATTGAATCAAGGCGTCACTCTACTAACTTTGTCCTAACTTGATTAGGACCTAAAAACCCTATTTCCAAATAAGATCCCATTCACAGGGACTGGAGGTTAGGATTTCAATGTATCAATTTTGAGGGGCACACAATTCTATCCCTTCCTTTCCTCTCAACCACTTTGCTTTCTGGTCCCAGGCTCATCACCCCTATTCCCATTGTTGCTCCCCACTGACATCCAGAAATTGCACACTAAGAATGGCAAAGAGTCAAAACAACTTAAGTGGGCTCTGGAAGATAAAGAGGACTCTAGGTGAAGAATAAGCACCCACTCTTCCCCAGATTCCCATCTCACCTGTGAGTCCTTGCTTCCCTGATGCCTGGGGTACCTGGTCAGCTAGCCCCCACCTGCTTTTGAGGTTGGGCTTCCAGGGCAATATAGGGTGATTTTATATAAGGGTTGCTGTGAGGAAATTTTACCTTCATGGTGGCAAAATATTCCACCAGAGCTAGGGTGATCTATCAGGTTAGGAGACTTAGTAACAAATGCATGTATTTTTAAGTTAGTTTTTTAAAAAGCCTATAAAGTCTTGAAAAAAGCTCCATTTATTAAGTGATTATGTGCCAGATTACCTCATATTTAACAATTAGTGCTATTATTTTCCTCCCACAAACTCCAAGAAAGAGCTAACATGACCTTGGGAAGATGAGGTGGGCAGTGGACAAACTCTCATACTAAATATAGTTTTATCTTTTTTCAGTGCTGGGGACTGAATCTTGGGCCTTGGTCATGCTAAACACATGCTCCATCACTGAGCTCTACCCCCAGTCCTATCATTAAATGCTGTTTGTTGTACAGAAAGATAGAAGGAACTCTAGGGTTCACAATTTGGAAACTAGAGCTTGAGGACAAGTCAAGTCTCAGCATAAGAAAGGGCAAATGTCACTGTTTTTGGTGGCATAACTAAGGAGAATATTTTGAGTTAGTCTTCTTTACCTGTGGCCCAGGTGTACCTTCCAGATACTTCTCTGTTGGATAACAGGTGCTCAGGAATTATCTGTGCTCCTGTTTTCCCTCTAAGGTCTATTTGATATTTATACCATTAGTGGCGGTACTGGGGGGTGAATCTTTGCTCCCTCCACATGTCATTGAACAGGCTAGACTTTGTTCACCCATTTCTTCATTAGTAAGATATAAGAAATGTGAGTTGCAACTTTTATGCATTTCAAACTGGCTGCATCAAACTTCCCTGTGAAGAGGTTAGGTGCTTACTATCACTGGGACATCTTTGCTAGTCTTTTTATAAAGCAAGCAAATTGAGAATATTTGCAGAAAAATTCATGGTTGGGGGCCCTTGAATTATTAACTATTTATGGATCCCCTTGGACCACTGCTGTTAGATTTAATCAAGTCAGATCTAAACAGGTGACTAGCGCTCACTCCTCTGCATGATCTGTGTATTTTTACCCTAACACCTTTGGACCTGGTGCAACAGAAAGTTTGTTTAGGAACTATAGTTGCTATAGTTTGGAGTTGGAAAGTCCTCGAAAAGCCCATGTGGTAAAGGACATGTCCTCAGCTTGGTGCTATTGGAAGATGGTGGAAACTCTAAGAGGTGAGGCCTAGTGGGAGATCTTCAGTTGTGAACGTGTCCTTGAAGGGGATTGTGGGATCCTAGTCCCTTCCTCTTCCTTTCACTTTCCAGCTACAATGTAGGCAGTTTTGCTCTATTGCATGTCTGCCATGGTGTGCTCCTTGCCCAAAACAATGGGGCCAATCAGTTATGGACTGAAACATGACTGTGAGCCAACATAACCTTTTTCTCCTTATAAGTTGCTTATCTCAGGTATTTGTTATAGAGATGAGAAACTGACTGACACCTCATTTCTGTCCACCCTCCCAGAGAGTGTCATTCTGGAAGAAACTGATATAAAATAAAAACTTGGAAATGCCTCGGCTTTTCATTGCTATTTTTACTGTTACCTGGTGAGACTGATATTACTTGGGAGGGACAAGGACTTCAATGTTTCCAAGCTTAAATCTCAACAGGAAGGAGCTCTGCTGCTTGCCTTCCATTGCCCTAGTCTCTGATCCAAACTAGAGAAAACAATCAGTTTGAGTACAACCAAGATGAGAGATGTTCCTTCCTGAACTACTGGTCAAGAGCCACACATGAATCTCATTTGCTTTGTATCCCAGCCCCTAAAATGAGACAGAACTGGAGCATTAGCAAGTTAGTGAGATATACTCCCAGCTCAAGGATATTCTAGGTCTGTTCTTTTGGGGCTGGAGCTCCTCAGCACTTAATCCATATCTAGATTATAAATTCTAAAGCAGCATGTGCCTATTCTAGATTGGCTATCAAGTGAAGTGGGCGAGGGTGAGTCCTCAGCTGGGGTTGGCATGTGAGCACTGGTGTGGGTTTAGCTCAGGTGATCTCAGATTCTGAGTCTGAACTGCAGATTTTCTGGCCAGTGGTACAAGCAAGGATGAACTCTGGCCACATGCAGTTGCCCTTGAGCCTGTTCAGGAGTGTGATGGGCCTTGAGGATCCTACACCTGTAAGGCTGGTATTCTAGGACAACAGGTGCTTTTTAAATAAATTATAGTCGTTCCTTGAAATCTGAGAGGGATCAGTTCTAGGACCCTCCTGGATACCAAAATCTACAGATGTATTCAAGTCCCTTAGGTATATGGCATGAATTTACATGTAACTTGCACATATCCTCTGGTATACTTTAAATCATCTCTAGGTTTATTAAAATATGAAACACAATGTAAATGCCAAGTCAAAACCTCTACTGTATTGTTTGGGAAATAATTACTATATAGACACAATTTTTTGGTCTGAAGTTGGCTCAATCTGTGATTACAGAATCTGTGCATACAGTAGGCCAACAGTATTTTTATTACTGTGCAATAGAAAAAAAAGCAAAGGACTGTTCTTACTTCAGCTGCAAATCAAAAGGAGCCACAATCTGGTTCATATCAGTCGGGATAAAACAGCCTATGCCTTCTGGTGAGCCACCTGCCTCTCCCTTGTGCTAGTAAGCAGGTGGATGGCAGCAAATAGATTCTGACTCAGGGCCACACCACACAGCCACCTGCCTGTTGTGTCTGTAGGAAGGAATGTTGGGGCCATACAGATGTCAAAACCAGAATGGTTTGGAGGAGAGATTGTTTAAAAACAGAACAAAGTAAGTTTGTCCTTGCCTCTTCAATGACCAAGCTTGGCAGGCTGGCTCTAAATATTCTAGCAGAAAGGGGCTAAATAAGAATTTGATTACTCGCTTGCTCCCATCCCTAACAAGGCCTCCATTATACTTCAGGGTTTTCAAATTTGGCCCAGAATTCCTTAGCTAAAATCCAAGCAAAGTAATTTCCTTGGCTGGGAGAAGGATGCCAAAGGTAACATGACCAGGAATTTGAGCAGCCACATTTAATAGGAAATTAATGACAGAAAAATTTGTATTTTTGGACACTGACCTTGTCCAAAGTGTGGCCTTTGGACATTCTTTTGCTTACTCTTCTGTTCTTTTACTACTATCCTGTTGTTCTTAAGGGCTTCCAGGTAAGTGGTGGCAAACAAATTTGTTAAAGATTAAATTTGTTAATTTTTTATCACCAGTTTTACAGAGTGCCCACGCCCCACCAACCGAATAATAGCTCAGTAAAGTGCGTGCTTAGCATTCTGGAGGCCTTGGGTTTGATTCCCAGAACTAAAAACAAACAAATTGTGCGTGTGTGTTTGCTTGTGTGTGTCTGCATGCATTCCAGGGGAAATTTTGCAACTTCTTATCATCTGCCTTTATTTACTTAAGGTTTTTTGAAAAGAGATGATTATTTTTGTGAGTTTCAGAATGATTTTTAGTTTTTGAAGTCTTGTTAGGAGAGTTTCATTTCTAATTTATTTTCAATGATATTCTAATGCTCCACAAGTTTTCTATAATTTAGAAGTTCTGTTTCAAGCTTGTAAAAGATTTGTCTAAAGGCAAATGGTGCCGCAGTCTTGGCTGGGCACTGAATCACGAGCCACCACAGCTTTGTAGATTCAAACAGCAATTCTTTATTCCCGAACTCACACCGGCCTCTACACATGTTCTGGGGAAATCCCTGTTCTGCCCGCCAATTCACATCCCAAAATACTTTCTAAATTCCAGGAGAACTCAAGGGGAACTCAGGCAGCAGGAACACCCCATTCCCAGAAGGAATAACCTTAAACCTGGAACTTCCCTAAAACCAGATTGTCTTAAACCGGGAATGCCCTAAACCCAAGGAGTGGGATACTTCCTCAAACCTGCAGGATACACCTTAAACCTGGATCCACCCTCGTCCTTGAGCAGGGTCACTTTTCTCAAACACACATGCAAGGTCACAGCGGATTTCCAAGGCAAGTCCACTTAACATGGGGTATGCTGGCAAGGAAATTTCGATGTGTCATTCCTACTTGGCAATGGCCCTCAGCAAAATGGGTTGAATATTAATGTTCTAGTTCACAGTTGATAACTTTGGCATACTCTGTGATCCTATAACATATCAAGACTTAAAAAAAAAAATCCAAAAGATGCCTATTGAGATGATTTCCTGCTCACCTCAACTCAGGGTGCTTTGGGTGCTGCTTCCTCTTGAAGGACCACCCTCCAGTAAGCCTGGCTTTTCTTCCTGTGAGTTGGCAAAGGACAGTGAAATGGGCAACACACAAAACTACCCTTTGTGTGGCTGAAGACTGGTGATCTTACAGCATCCTGGGCCTGTTGCATCTATGGAGGGGGAATGGGGCTCTGTGCCAGGTGCTTTCCTCTAGAAAGGGCTGAAGGAGATCCTTCGTTAGAGGCATGATATCTTGGGAGGTTTGTCACTGCTGGAAAGCTTTGCCCCTTTCCATATTACCTTTTTTAAAAAGTTAAAGTTTGAATACCTAGCATGTGTGAGGCCCTTGGGTTCGATCCCTAGCACCACACACAGACACACAATGTGAACAGGTAATCTACATACATGCTTTCAAACTTACAAAGGACAGAAAGGAACACACTAGAAAGTACATCCCTCTTGTCTCCAAAGGAAACCATCATTCCCACATCTTGAGGATTCTGAAGGTAATCTGTGTACACCTAAGAATCTACAGAAACTTTTTATTTTTTAAACGTTAAAATTCATTTTTGTCCAGTAATACCTACTTTACCTATTGAACCATTTCTTTTTTATCATATAAACAAGATGGTATAGTTAATTTATAGTTAAGCAGTTTTCAAAGTTTCCTACAGGAACAGCAATTTTTGAGGTTTCGGATATGGCTGGAAAATAACTGATATGAAAACTAAAGTGAATATATTTTCTAGACAACTCATTGATTTAGACAACATAATACTTTGGGGTCTTAAATATTATACTAGTGATTCTGAAATCTTTCAGTGTGTAGACTCCTGTCCTTAAATCTTTCCCCAAATAAAAACAATAACAACAATGTCATTATTATAAAGCACTGGCCTTGCAAAAACAATTTCTTTCTTTTTTTGGGTAATACTTGTGATTGAATCCAGGGTCTCACACATGCCAGGCAAGTGTTCTATCACCGAGCTACCTTCCCAATTCCATCTGGTTATTCTCAGGCAGGGGCTTGCTAAATTGTTGATAGGCTTTGAATTTGTAATCCTCCTACATCAGCCTCCCCGGAAGCTGGGATTAGAGGTGTGCACCATGGTGTCCAGCAAGCTTGTGATGTTATCAGTTCATGGTTGATCATTCATGCACTCAGCAGAATTATGGCACCAAGAGGCAAGATATTTAATATTCTGTAAATTTATTTACATGAGAAACAATCTAATTACACCATTAGATTGCTCTCCTAAAGTCATTATTGAAAAAAATAAAACAGTACAGAAAGGACAACCTTTCTTATGCCTTTAACACATGAACAAGTACCTGTCATAGTTTGGATCTTCAGTGTCCCCTAAAGGTCCCTGTGTTAAAGACTTGGGTTCTAGCCTGGTGTGATTGGGATAAATTTTCAGAGATGGAAAGAGTGGGAGGTCTTGGGTCACTGGGGTTGTGCCACTGAAGAGGACTGTAGGACTCTGGTCTCCTCTTCCTCTTTTTTTGCTTCTCAGCCATGAGTTGGTTTTGCTCCAACATGCAATCCCAACATGATACACTGCCTTGCCACAGGCCCCAAAAGAAGGGGGCCAACCATCCTCCAAAACCGAGCCAAAATAAACCCTTTTTCTTTATAAATTGGATATCTCAGGTATTTATTATAATGATGGAAAACTAACACAGTACCTGAATAACATACAACTAGACAATACTTCCAATTTGATATATTTGCTAATTATGTAAAAATAAATCAAAATAAAAAAACCCAGGAATTTACCAAACCCAGTACTTGAAATGTTCTCTCTCAAGGTCAAACCCACTGTGCTCAGCTGATTACATCACTCTGGGGAATTATGAGGAGAAAAAACCCAGACTATTTTCATAGATCTTCTGCCCAACATTACTCAAAACACTTTCATGATACTTAATGGTGAAAGAAAGCACTTGTATCCAGAATATACATAACTCAATCCAATAATTAAAAAAAAATATAAATGGATGAGTAGACATATGTCATAAAGACACATGAGGCTGGGCGTGGTGGCAAAAGCCTATAATCCCAGCAGCTTGGGAAGCTAAGGCAGAGGGACTGCAAGTTCAAAGCCAGCCTCAGCAATTTAGCAAGGCCCTGAGCAACTCAGCAAGACTCTGTCTCAAAATAAAAAGGTGTAGGGATTTAGCTCTATGGTTAAGTGGCCTGGAGTTAAAAAAACAAAAACCAAAAACAAAACAAGGACATGAATGGACAGTACATGAAAAGATGCTCAAATAGTATTGGTTACCAGGGAAATGCAAACCAAACCATAATAAGATGCCATTACACACACATCAGAATGGCTAAAAAGACAATATCAGGTATTGGGACAGTGGAGCAAACGGAACCCTTGCACATTACCAGTTGGTGTATAAAATGGTACAACCACTTTGGAAAACAACTTGGCAGTTTCTTATGAAGCTTCCCATATAACCCAGAAATTCCACTCCTAGGTGTTTGCCTGAGACACAAAAATACTTATATTGCTAAAATAATTTTAGCAGCTTTATTCATGATAGCCCCAAACTAGGGACAATCCAATCCATTATGAATATCAACAGGTGAATAAACAAACCATTTACAGGGAAGCCAGCAATAAAAAAGAAAAAAAATTGATAACACACTATAATATGGATAAATTTAAAAAATTATGCCATGTGAAAGAAGCCAGATACCAAAGTATGTCCTGTAAGATTCCATTTATCTAAAACTAGAATATAAATCTGTAGGGGCTGGGGTGCAGATTGATTGGCAAGTGGTTCAAGGCTACCTTTTGGAGGAGAAAGCAACATCTTGCTTTAGGTTTGTGGTGTGGCTACATGGGTATAAACACTTGTTCAAATTTTTCAACTTATACCTTAGGTATGTGCCTTTTACTGTATGTAATCTATACCTTAATATAATTGATTTTAAAAAATATTGTTAGCTAAGTCTTTGCTTAAGAAACCTTACTATGGCTGGGGTTGTAGCTCAGTGGTAGAGTGCTTGCATCACATGCATGAGGCCCTGAGTTCAATCCTCAGCACCACTTAAAAATAAATAAATAAAAATAAAGATATTGTATCCATCTACAACTAAAAAAAAAAAAAAAAAAAAAACACACACACACACACAATTAAAACAAACAACAAAAAAAGAAACCTTACTAAACTTGGTTCAAATAAGTCTCAACCTTATTTCTAAATTACTTAACCAATTTCTAATCTGCAAAATAGAGTATACCTGATCTGGTCGTATTTGAGGAAATACTATATAGTCATTGGTTATTTGTGGTTCAATGTTTGCAAATTCACCTAATTTGATTTATAGCTTCTAAATCAGTTCTTCAAGTGCTTTTGTGATGACTTGCATGCAGAGTAACATGTCCAACAGTGTAGCCATATTTTTAATTTTCAAAATTTCTAGGCTTTTTTCACAAATTGTCGTCAACCTAATAAGCTAACCGATCTCTTTTACCTTTAATGCCACTTAGTTTGTTGCTACTAGTGACATACCTAAGCAAACAGATCTGTGCTCCAGATTAGAACAAACAAATGTCATTAGACATTAATTAACCTGCTATAAACAGCATCAAGCTTTTCTTTTATCATGAACTTTTCCACAGAAATCCAGTCCATGCACTCTCTTCCTTGTCCAATGTGAAGCTTTTCATATTTTAGGTTCCCTTTGGGGAAAATTCTACACCAGCCATTCAGAAGTTCCTTATTTGCTATTCTGAATGGTTTTTACCTAAAATACTTGTTTTATTTTTGTTGTTTTGAAAGTGAAAACATTTTATCATTATAAAACTCAATGAAAGGTGATTTTCTATTAAAAAGCCAAGTTTTTTTTTCCTCCAAAAGGAAAAATGCACAACAAGAGTACCAAAACCAACCAAACAACCCCCCCCCATAAAACCAAACCAACCAACCAACCAAACAAAAACTATTGTAAAAATTATAATCTCCACACCAAGTTCTCCATAAAGGACAAACGGCTACTGCTCAACCCTGCTCCAATGGCCTGTAATGACACAATACCCTACTAATGACATGTTAAAAAAAAATTTAACACCTGTTAGGTTTGCATGAAAGCATTTAATACATGTTGATAAACAGGATTAAAAGACTGATCTCATTAGGAATGTTTTCAAGGCCTACAAGTAAGTTCCCCCACCTGTGCTGTACCCCTGGCCCACCCATTCATTGCTCAATGTTCTAAAACACCTCAAAGGAAAGCCCTCCAAGATTTAGTGTAACTAAGGAGTAACTCCAAAAATTTATGTGAATGCAGTAATGCGGTCATCTAAAGTGAGAACAGGAAAGCTCAGGATATCTTGATTTTCCACCGGTAAGTCAGTTATATTTGGTGTAAAATTAATACAACAGAGGAAAGTAATTAAGGAAAGTGGATGGGCTTATTAACAAGTTTTTGTTTCTAATGGTGTCAATCAGAAACATGGGCAATGCAGAGCGAGTCCCTTGCTTTTCCAGACTCACAAGAAGCAAGACAGATTGTGAAAAAAAATATCTGAAGTTAGGGTCATTTAAGGCTATTCAGAAATTTAGCATGTTCTTCTCCTCTTGGCAATAGGGTTTCTCCTCCAATCTTTGGACCAGTCTTTTCCTAGAAAAATGAGAGTACTTAATAAGAACAGGTTTAACATTATTTCCCTGGATCACTAAAATGAGTCACAAATAAACACTGAAGTAATCCACCTCTATAGTTGGATCTAATATGTACCCCAAAGACCCACATGTTTAAGACTTGGTTCTCAGCATGGCACTGCTGGAGGTGTGGAACTTTTAAACAGGTGGGGAATCACAGGAGGTCGTAGGTCATTGGGGTTGTGCCTTTGAAGGGACTATGGAACCCAGGCCTCTTCTATTTCATTCCTAGCCTTGAGGTAAATGGGCCTCCTCTGCCATGTATTCTCACCACAATGTGCAGTTTTACCACAGGCCCCAAAACAATGGGGCCAACTAGCCATGGATTCAAATCCCTAAAACCGAGCTGAAATAAATCTTTCCTCTTTTTCAGTTGATTAGCACAGTGGTTTGTTACAGTAACAGAAAGCTTATGAAAACACCTACCTTTAGCATTCCATCTCGTTCCCATTTGTAGAGGCCACAATTACTGAAAGAGAAAAGATGGATTTACTCAGTGGTGAGGTATATGCCAACACACTTAAATACAATGGGGCTTACTGTGTAATTAAAGAGAAAAAAAACAATAGGAAATTATCTATGTACTTTTAAGGTGGGGATGGGGTAAGAGAAAAAGAAAACAACTAGAAAAACAACAAAAACCATAAAAGTACAAAGCTGTGAGATTTAAAAAAAAATTCCCTAATGATTCAACTTATAAATCAATAGTTTGGGAATATACTTGCGATGATTAAAATTATATGGGACTGCTCTAGCCCTCCACTGAGCCAGCTGCCCGAAGGAAGCTGAATTTGTGTTGCAGTTTGGCGAAGACTCCCACATAAATGGCTTGAGGAAGTTCAGCAGAGGAGAGATAATGAAAAAAAGACTGAAGATAGTGGAGTAGAGAAGAACTTGTTACTGGCGTGACTCTCTGTGAGTGGTCGGACACTTTTCAGCATAGGAGCCCCCATTCACAAATTTAAGCTTCATGGAGCTTGTGACAGGATTTTAAACAGTGGTTTGTTACAAGGGCAGCCCAAAATGCAAGAAGTAGTTCTGTGCACAGAAGCCAGCCAGCAGCCTGGGAACCAGTCTGGCAGTGTAGAGACACAGGCTCACAGATCCTTTAAGATCAGAGTGCGCCAGACTTTGACCCAGGTCACTGCAGGGCACCAGACCGAGGACAGAACTCGAGGCATAGTGGATAAACAGCCTAGACCCCCACACCTCACCGGACACCCTGGTGCCCAAACGGGCGGTTGCCATCTTGGAAAATCTACCGCATCAGCTTTTGGCGGATGTAGCAGAACATCGAGATTAGCGAATGAACAGGTGTGTGATACCTAGCTGTGATAACTCAAAACCTTTTTTGCCAGCTCTCAGTGGGCATGAATTTCAGAGCCGAGTGAAACTGAAAAGGTGCCAGATCTCCCCCTCCCCCCCAGCTGTGATAACCTGAAACCTTTCTCTCCAACTCTTGGTGGGCATGGCTATCAGAGAGAATACAGACAGAACAGGTTGCTGGTTTCCAACTCCCCCTCTCCACAGCTGTGAAGACCTGGTAACTCCCCAACACAGAGGTAGCCCCCAGTTGATCAGGAGCGCGGGGTGGCCAGGGCGCCCTAAGTCCAGAGTAATCCAGGGCTGCAGAAAAGAGTCCCAGTATTTGGGGCCTGGTGGGCAAGAGAAGTGAGGGGGGATAGAGACCAGGATTGGAGAGGCACCCGGCAGGGCAGGGAGAGCTGCCCCATGCGGATTGCTTCCTATATCCTGAGGGCAGAGACTCAACCTGGAATGCACAACACCACCTACTGGAAGAGAAGAAAACAGAATTCTAAGAGTGCATTATTTCTTTCTTTTCTTTTCTTTTTCCTTCTTTTCTTTTTATCTTTCTCTTCTCTCTTTTCCTCTCTTTTTTCTTTCCTTTTTCTCTATCGCTTCCCCTCCCTTTTTTCTTCTTCTTTTCTTCCTCCTTCTCTTCCTCTCCCAACCTCCCAAATGTTATTACTTCTACTACATGTAAACTACTAAATGCAAATAGGTGATTATTTCTATGCTTCTTATTGTCCTCCCACGTACTTAGCCACCCTAAAATACCTCCTGTCTATTGTCCTGTTAATAACCCTCTTCATTAGAGTTCTCCTCCAAAGTAGCTAAGATATATTAGGCCCCATACCCTCACATCTTTCCCCCTAAACATAAAGTCCTATGACTGACCCTCAGTTCTCTATACGTCACCAGAATCTGTATGCCTTTGATGAAGCTAATGAATATATTGTAAACTATAATTGAATCCAACATCTGTAGACATTGTCTCCCATAACAAAGGAGAGATCTCGGAACTACTCAAGAGCAATACAAAATTATAGGAGAAAAATAATAACACAACAGTTAAACAGAGCTGGAAAGAAGTGTGAGCAACATGAAAAAACAAGGAAAAAAAGGGCCACAAACAATGCAGGACAACTAAAAAATAGAGGAGATAAAAGCTGCAGCAGAAAAAATGTCAGATAGCAAATGTAGTCTTTTTAGCAGGACATGTTGTCTTTCCAAACAAAACTGGGTAGAGGGCAGAATGGATAATGGAGTAGACCACCAACAACCTCTGCCACCTAAAGGATTCTAAAAGACACTGAGAAAGGAAAGTAGATGTATTTTATACAATAGATGTGTTACTAAAGATTCCTGAAAGCATATGGTTATTATTTTGTGCATGGAACCATAATCTGAATACATGGAAGTCCTATCAGGAATAGGCTGGTGAATAACTTTCTGAATTGAAAATACATAAAAATTGTATTTTGATTAATCTAAAAAAAAAAAAAAGATTTCAAGATATACATGGTTCAGATGAACTGGAGTCTTAAGGAAGACTTTAGACGGCAAATGCAGACAATGAAAGATCACTTTGACAATGAAATACATAAACAAATACAATAAGCAAAAGATCAACTCTACAGGGTAATAGAGTTTATACAACAAAAACCAAACAGAAATCCTGGAAATGAAGGAAATAATAAACAAATTAAAAACTCAAATGAGAGTATCACAAGCAGAGTAGAACACTTAGAAGTCAGAACATCAGACAATGAAGACAAAGCATATCATCTTGAATGAGCAACCTCTTCAATGAAATAATTTTAGAAAACTTTCCAGACATGAAGAATGAAATGCAAATCCAAATCCTAGAAGCCTACAGAACACCAAATGTACAAAACCACAAGAGACCCACACCAAGACACAAAATAATGAAAATGCCCAACATATAGAACAAGGAGAGATTTTAAAAGCCACAAGAGAAAGGAAGCAGATTACATTTAGGGGTAAACCAATTAGGTCAACGGCAGATTTTTCAACACAGACTCTGAAAGCTAGAAGATCCTGGAACAATGTATTTCAAACCCTAAAAGATAATGGGTTCCAACCAAGAATCTCGTATCCAGCAAAATTAAGCGTCAGGTTTGAAGATGAAATAAAAACCTTCCACAATAAACATTACATGAAGAGGAAATGAAAAATAACAATGAAAATCAACAGTGGGAGGTAGTACAGTAAAGGAAAAACTAATCAAAGAGGAAAAACAAATCAAGTCAAATAACAAAAATAAACAAACATGGCTGGAAGTACAAACCATAGCTCAATAGGAACCCTAAATGTTAATGGCTTAAACTCACCAATCAAAAGACATAGGCTAGCAGACTGGATTTTAAAAAAAAGATCCAACAATATGCTGCCTATAGGAAACTCACCTGATAAGACATAACACAGACTGAAGGTGAAAGGTTGGGAAAAATCATACCACTCACATGGACCTCGGAAGCAAGCAGGGGTGTCCATACTCATATCAAATAAAATAGATTTCAAGCCAAAATTAACCAAAAGGGATAAAGGACACTACATACTGCTAAAGGGAACCATTCACAAACAAGACATAACAATCATTAATATATATATGCCCCAAACAATGGTGCAGCTATGTTCATCAATCAAACTCTTCTCAAGTTCAAGAGACAAAGAGACCACAACATAATAATCATGGGTGATTTGAATACACCTCTCTTACCACTGGACAGATCATCCAAACAAAAGTTGAATAAAGAAACTATAGCTCAATAACACAATTAATAACTTAGACTTAATTAATATATATAGGATATATCAACCAACATCAAGCAGATACACTTTTTTTCTCAGCAGCACATGGATTCTCAAAAATAGACCATATATTATGTCATAGGGCAACTCTTAGCAAATACAAAGGAGTAGAGATATTACCATGTATTTTATCCGATCATAATGGAATGAAATTGGAAATCAATGATAAAATAATGAAGAAAAATTCCTACATCACACGGAGAAGGAACAATATGCTACTGAATGAACAATGGGTTACAGAAGACATCAAGGAAGAAATTGAAAACGTAGACACAACATATTGAATCTCTGGGACACTATGATAGCAGTACTAAGAGGAAAATTCATTGCATAGAGTTCATGCCTTAAAGGAAGAAAAAGCCAACAAATAAATGACCTCACACTACAACTCAAAGCCCTAGAAAAGGAAGAACAAATCAACAGCAAATGCAGTAGAAGGCAAGAAATAATTAAAATCAGAGTGAAATCAATGAAATTGAAACAAAAGAAACAAAAAAATTGACAAAACTAAAAGTTGGTTCTTTGAAAAATTAAATAAGATCGACAGACCCTTAGCCATGCTAACGAAGAGGAGAGAGAACCCAAATTACTAGCATACGGGATGAAAAAGACAATATCACAACAGACACTATAGAAATACAGAAGATAATTAGAAATTATTTTGAAACCTTATACTACAATAAAATAGAAGATAGTGAAGGCATCGATAAATTCCTTAACTCATATAATCTACCCAGATTGAGTCAGGAGGATACACAAAACTACAGATCAATATCAAGTGAGGAAACAGAAGAAGCCATCAAAAGATTACCAACCAAGAAAAGCCCAGGACTAGACAGATATACAGCCAAGGTTTATAAGACCTTTAAAGAAGAACTAATACCAATACTCTCCAATCTATTTCAGGAAATAGAAAAAGAGGGAGTACTTCCAAACTCCCAAACTCATTCTACAAGGCCAATATCACCTTGATTCCAAAATCAGACAAAGACACCTCAAAGAAAGAAAACTTCAGACCAGTATCTCTAATGAATACAGATGCAAAAATCCTCAATAAAATTCTGGCAAATCGGATACAAAAACATATCAAAAAGATCATGCACCATGATGAAGTGGGATTCATCCCTGGTATGCAAGGTTGGTTCAACATTCGGAAATCAATAAATGTAATTCATCACATCAATAGACTTAAAGAACCACATGATCATCCCCATAGACGCAGAAAAAGCACTTGACAAAATACAGCACTGCTTTATGTTCAAAACACTAGAAAAACTAGGGATAACAGGAACTTACCTCAACGTTGTAAAAGCTATCTACGCTAAGCCTCAGGCCAGCATCATTCTAAACTGAGAAAAATGGAAGCATTTGCTATAAAATCTTGAACAAGACAGGGATGCCCTCTCTCACTAATTCTATTCAACATAGTTCTTGGAACACTGGCCAGAACAATTAGATAGACGAAAGAAATCAAAGGAATAACTATAGGAAAAGAAGAACTTAAACTAGCACTATTTGCTGATGATATGATTCTGTACCTAGAAGACCCAAAAAAACTCCACCAGGAAACTTCTAGAACTAGTAAATGAATTCAGCAAAGTGGCAGGATATAAAATCAACACCCATAAATCAAAGGCATTCCTTTATATCAGTTACAAATCCTCTATAAAGGAATTGAGGAAATCTAATGCGCATTCACAATGTCCTCAAAATAAAAAAAAAATACTTGGGAATCAACTTAAAGAAAGAGGTGAAAGATTTACAACAATGGAAATTATAGAACCCTAAAGAGAGAAATAGAAGAAGACCTTAGAAGATGGAAAGATCTACCTTGCTCATGGATAGGTAATTGTAAGAATTAATATTATTAAAATGACCATATTACCAAAAGCACTATACAGATTCAATGCAATTCAGATCAAAATCCCAATGGCATTCCTCACAGAAATAGAAAAAGCAATTATGAAATTCACCTGGAAAAATAAGAGACCCAGAATATCTAAAGCAATTCTAAGCAGTAAGAGTGAAACAGGTGGTATCGCTATACTAGATCTTACACTATACTACAGAGCAATAGTAACAAAGACAGCATGGTACTGGCACCAAAACAGGCTGGTGGACCAATGGTACAGGATAGAGGACACAGAGACTAACTCACAAAACTACAACTACCTTATATTAGAGAAAGGTGCTAAAAGCATGCACTGGAGAAAGGATAGCATCTTCAACAAATGGTGCTGGGAGAACACTGGAAATCCATATGCAACAAAATGAAACTGAATCCCTCTCTCTCACCATGCACAAAAGTTAACTCAAAATGGATCAAGGATTTAGGGATTAAACCAGAAACTCTGCGTCTAATAGAAAAAAAATTAGGCCCTAATCTCCATCAGGTAGGGTTAGGCCCCAATTTCCTTAATAAGACACCTATAACACAAGAATTAAAACCAAGAATCAACAAATGGGATGAATTCAAACTAAAAAGTTTTTTCTCAGCAAGAGAAATAATGTGAGGTGAATAGGGAGCCTACATCCTGGGAACAAATTTTTACCTCTCACATATCAGATAGAGCTCTCTAGGGTATACAAAGAACTCAAAAAGCTATACACCAAAAAAAACAAATAACCCAATCAACAAATGGGCCAAGGACCTGAACAGACACTTCTCAGAAGAGGATATACAATCAACCAACAAATATACTAAAAAAGGCTCATCATCTCTAGCAATCAGAGAAATGCAAATTTAAACTACTCTAAGATATCATCTCACTCCAGTAAGAATGGCAGCCATTATGAAGTCAAACAACAAAAAGTGCTGGCGAGGATGCTGGGAAAAAGGTACACTCATACACTGCTGGTGGGACTGCAAATTGGTGCAGACAATTTGGAAAGCAATATAAAGACTCCTTGGAAAGCTGGGAATGGTACCACTATTTGACCCAGCTATTCCTCTTCTCAGACTATACTCAAAGGACCTAAAAACAGCATATTATAGAGACACAGCCACATCAATGTTTATAGCAGCACAATTCACAATAGCTAGACTGTGGAGCCAACCTAGATGCCCTTCTATGGATGAATGGATAAAAAAAAAAATGTGGCAATGGAATATTACTCAGCACTAAAAAATAATAAGATCATGGCATTTACAGGGAAATTGATGGCATTAGAGCAGATTATGCTAAGTGAAGTTAGCCAGTCTCAAAAAAACAAATGCCAAATGTCTTCTCTGATATAAGGGGGATGACTCAAAATGGGGAAGAGAGGAAGAGCATGGGAAGAAGATTACCTCTACATAGTGAAGAGGGGTGGGAGGGAAACGGAGGGAGAAAGGGAATTGCATGGATGGTGGAAGGAGACCCTCATTGTTATACAAAATACATGTATGAAGACGTGAGGAAAAAAAAAAGAATAGCATTACCCTAGATTAGGTAGAGAGAAGTGATGGGAGGGGAGGGGAGGGGTTGGGGAGATAGGAAGGATAGTAGAATAAAACAGACATTATTATTACTGTGTATATATGTGACTGTATGACCAATGTGATTCTGCAACCTGTATACTCAGAAAAATGAGAAATTATATCCCATCTGATTCAAATGTCAAGATCATTGTACTGTCATATGTAACTAAGTAAAACATATAAAAAAATTATATGGGACTAAGATCTTAAATATTTAAGACACATCTATAAATAAAGAAGAAAAAGAAGCTCCAGTAGGGTAATTAATAAGAGACAGTAACAGAAAATACAAAAAAGAAAAACATATGAACTGATATTAAAAATATCAATACCCAAATACATAAAATTTTAACAAACTATCAGAATGCCACTTAGTACTCTGGCAAAAATGTGTTGAAGACAGGGGGATATGGAGGCCACTGTGTAGGCCTGATGGAGGGATGACTGGCCTGGTCACTATGGAGAGCAGCCTAATACTATCTGGTCAGTTCTAATCCTGAGTACACGCCAAAACATCTCCTATACCAGACTCTATGAGGACCTAAGGGGTGAGTAAGGGGTATGGAAATCTATGGATGAATGTGATGAATGCTAGTCATGGAGCAGTATTATCAGTTGGTGGAACACACTAGAGCACAGAGAGAGCAAACAGAGGTATCCTAAAAACACCGAGTGAATAGAGACATTAAGATGAGACATTTAATATAGTGCCATTTCTGCAAAATAAAAGTGCATAAAAACAGAACATTTTACAAAAAACTAAAACATAATATTAATCATGTGAGAATGGTTGATTATGTTAGGAGGTGGGAAGAGGGGGTGAGGAAGGGGATAAAAAGAACAAATAAATAAGACGAGGAGGATGGTGAATGGACCAGAGATGGAGGAGGAAGGATTCCTCAGCCTCCCCAAGAGGATGACATCACCGTATATGTGACCCAGCCAGCTATGCCTTTGTATCTGAGCCTGCCCACAAGTAAACACAAAAACAAATAAAAGAACATTAAAACATGTATACTTTCTCATGTGTTAAAAGAGACTTAAAGTGAAGAAAAGAATCCTTGGAAAGAGAAAAACAGTTCTTTATCTTAGTCCCTAATAAGTATATATATTCATTCACCAGCCCAACCTATACATATTTCATTTATTCCATGAACATTTCTGAGAACTCTATGGGTCAGACACCACATTAAGGTTGGGGATATAGCAGTGAAAAGGAAGTGTCCGTGCCTCCCAGGGATTCCAACTGACAACTGTAGTCTTGGGGATATCCAGAAGTTCTAAAAAGGCATGGAATAATATTCCTCTGATCTTTTCAGCATCACATTGTAACACCAAAAGACTTAAGGAGCCCTGCATGCGACAGAAAACCCCAAGCAAAGTTCATACCTGCAGTGCTTCTTTGGGAGCCTGTCAAGGGAGATGCTTCTGTTTCCACAGGGACACTTGAAAAACCTCTTGATGCCATCATGCCAGTGGTAGTCATGTTGCTCACTGACACAGGTCTCCAAAGGTTTGAAGTGGGTGTAGGCGCACTGCACAAACCAACAGACCACATGTCCATGAAGAGCTTTTAAGGAGAAACTGGGTAGCCACCCTCTGTTCCAAGTACACGGTGTCATCCCCTTACTGCCCAGGTCAATGCTGGGGATGTCACCACTTTATCTTCTAGCTCTGTGGATCAAGTGATTTCTTGACACTCCCTCATATTGATTACTACTTTTTCTAATGTCTACTTGAACTTCTAGCCAGGCATGAAGTACCCATTAACTTCTGTGACATTAGGACAACAGTGATGGCCAAAGGAGCCCAGTGTTGTAAACTTCTCAACAGCTTAGGATGGTCTGTCTTAGACTCCTCCTTATGGGCTACTGATGATAGATGAGGCTTGGGACTTATTTAGAAAGGCTGATCCATAGCTCTTTCACTTTCTCCTATAAGGTCTATGAAAAATACATAAGCTTGTTATCACTCCAACTTTATAAACAAAACCAAAACATAATTCATCTTTAGTTTTGATCCCTGAAAGGAGTGAAGAGAAGAAATGGTAGAAAGTTGAAATGGGCACACTCACTGTCTTACACGTCACTACTCGACACTTCACTTCTCTGATGTTTCTCATCTTTTCTTCCATTTGTTCTTTTTTCATCAGTGGCTCGAAATAGCATTCCTGAAGCTCAGCTTCCAACTGAATGACAAAATAGTCAGGAGTATTTGCACAAATTCCAACATATGCTCAGATAGTTGTATAATAAATAGAAATGAGCTCTTAAAATGTATATCAGGGAGAACCAAAACCATGAAAGCATTTGGTGATTTGTAAAACACCAAATGCAAATAAAAACAGCTAACATTATTAACACCATCATTAGGTCCAGTGTGCACCAGCAGACAGTTATTTCTACTGTTCTAACAAACTCTATGGGGGGAACATGCTCGAGATCTCCAGTTATGACAGCCCCATTTACTAGGTACTGGTCCCAGATTGAGCACTTGGCAGAACTTCCTGGGTGCTGGGAATAAGAGAAAGGATGAGGGGAGGGAGGTGTTTAATATAGAATGTGGACACAGCTTGAATTGGCACAGCTGCACAAGGCAAAAGAGTTCAGTATCTGAGGCCCCATGAGGAAGGAGCTCATCTCTACGGCCTTTAGGAGTTGGCTCTGACATTTCAATTGCCTGAGTTTAAAGTCCAGTGGAAAGATGGTTTATAACCGTCTTGTTACTTGTTAATCAAGAGTGAAGATCATCAGGCATATCAGCACCAAGTGGAAACAACACTAGCCCCAGAGACATTTTGAGAATGTGTGTGGTGCTTTTTTGTTATTGTCATGATTGCTATCTCCACCATTGGCAGAGAAAAGGGATGCTATGCTGTCTGCAATGCACAGAACAGTCCCCTACAAAACAAAAGATTGTTCCTTATCCCATTTGCTTCTGTGTATTTATGGGACATCCATGTGCATGAGAAACCTAATTATAGGTTTTACATATAAATCCGTTTTATATATAACCCTAAGTTATTTGTGCATGGTTTTAACATACATTATATATTCCAAGAGCACATCTAGGTAACTTTGTGTACACTGAGGTTTTTCCAGGATAATTCACTGTTTAAAAAAAACAGGCTCATGGTACTTAACAAGAAAACATAGCTACTACGTGAGTTCTCATTTCCAGCTGTGTCATATACATTTATAAATTCAAGCCTCTAACTACTTCATTATTTCTTTTAGGGTAACCTATGCCCAAGCATTTCTAAAAACATTATTTTCCTCTTTTTAAAAATTTTTATATTATCTAGGATACCATACTAATATCTTTGAAATTTTAAGTATAGGTAATACATTTCATGAATTTTATTTTATGATAAAGAGCAATAAAAAAGTACTTCTGATTAAAATGGTCTTTGGAAGTAATGAGGTTAACTATTGATGTAGAGCATTTGAAATGTTAACATTAAAATATTTGAATGGAAATAATACCTTTCCATATTGCAAGGCAGAAAATATTAAGCAGTATCGGGCCATTTACACATAATCTCATAACCATAATTACATGAAAACAATTTTAGATACTGAAGTCTGTTTAAATAATAAACAAACTGCTATTCTTCAGTATAAGGACAAGAGCAAAGCTAAAATTATTTGAAAATATTCCTGCCTTTTAAAGCAAACCCAAACAAACTGCCCTAGTTATTTCTTGACATATGTACAAGAAAGTTCTTTGTTGTACAACAAAGCACCTCAGGTTTAAAGGACATTGACATCTTTCTGATTTGGGGGGTTCTTACCTCTTTCTGGATGCCTGTGTGCTTTGACTTTGCTTTTAGAATTTTCTGGAATTCCTCAGATTCCAGGTAAGAGAGCTGCTCTCTCCTTTTTTTCTTGGCAGGCTCAAATTCATCCTCAGCTAGAGCAGAAAGAAAAAATGTTAAATGTAACAGAGAAATCTGAGACAGCATAGCATCCCTGTTCCCTGCCAATGGTGCCTCAGATGTTTAGCTTCCTCCGACTCTCTATTGGGTCTTTCAACCTTGAGATCAAAAGCTCAGGGAGTGAGCCAAGCAGTAGAATATAGGGGTGATCTGACCGCTGGATCAGAATATCTCTTTCACTTTAATATAAGGATCTGATTATGATAACAGATAATAAGAAAAATCCTATTTATAAACCAATTAAAAAATGACATTACTAACTACAGAGTTTTAAAAATGAACTGCAATTTAAAACAAAGGATTTCTATTTATTTCAAAGTAAATTTTCATGCTAATGCATTCTGCAAAGATTCGTGAGGAATCTTTTTCCTGATGGTTCAAATTGTGTATTAATTTCATTCCAATTTAATGTGGTTATAAAAACACAATCAGTTTCAATCTTAAATCTTATGTGGGGGAAATGCAAGTGAAAAAATGACTTGGGCTGGGCATAGTGTTGCATGCCTATAATTCCAGTTGCTTAGAAGGCCAAGGTAGAAAGATTGCAAGTTCAAGTCAACTCAAAATATAAAGGGTTGGGGACACAGCTCAGTAATAGAGCGCTTGCTTCACATGTGTGAGTCCGTGGGGTTGATTCCCAACACCATCACCAAAAAAAAAAAAAAAAAAAAAAAAAAAAAAAAAATACTTAGCATCAGAGCACTGGTTATGGTTACTACCTTGAGGAGAAAATGTATTGTTCTTTTCTACACGATTCTTCACTTCCAGGACA
The DNA here is from genome assembly GCF_052094955.1 of Ictidomys tridecemlineatus. Taxonomy (NCBI): domain Eukaryota; kingdom Metazoa; phylum Chordata; class Mammalia; order Rodentia; family Sciuridae; genus Ictidomys; species Ictidomys tridecemlineatus. Next base: position 98,203,559 of record NC_135486.1, read on the forward strand.
TTCTGGGAGTCCTTTTGTTTCTTTGTAATGTTATTTGGATCAGTTTTTGTAAGAATCTGGCCTTTTGCCCTTAATTTGGAGATAGCAGCCAACTAGAAAAAAAAGAGAAGAAGATAGGAATCTAAAGATGAAACAGGCACCCAAAGCATCTTCCCCTTTCCAGATATTAACCAGTGGAGTCTCTCTATTTTCTGATGGAAATTGACAGAGTATTTCTTCATCTTACCTAGAATTAGTAATAATTATTAGAATCTAATAACAGAGAGACAGGTCTATAAACTGATGAATGACATTTCAGTTTACTTAAATGAAACAAATAGCTTAATATCACAGACTACAGGCTTCAAGATCTATAAAGGGGATCACATGATCATTTTGTAAGTTTTAGAATCAGAATTCAGGTAGAATTCCAGCTCAGGCCCTGAGTAGCATGTAATATTACTTCATTTCTCAGTCTCAGTTTCTACATTGATAAAAGGGGATGATGATAGCATTGACCTGTCTTATTATAAGGTTCTACTTGTCTGGATTCAATGAGACAAGGCATATACCTGCACATAGGATGAGCATGGCATGCGCAGAGTAATATTACTCAATATGTGCAACTGCTGTTATTATTGATGTTACTGTGATTAGAGAAAAGCAGAAAGAAGTTCAATCAAGGGACTAGGGCAGTGTTCTATTTAGCTTTCATCTATTGACAGACTGGACTTCTGTATAAGGTTTTTTTTTAAAGAAGAATTCTTTTTTATTTTTTTGGTTGCTGGGATCAAACCCAGGGCCTTGTGTGAGCTAAATACACACTGTAGCACTGAGCTACACCCTCACCCTAAAGAAGGAATCTTTAAACCACTAGTTTTTAGTCTTGCCTCAAAAATTCTAATTTTTTCCCTAACAGCAATGTCTCTAGCTGTAAAGCAATATTTTCCTGGAGGCTATTTCCTTTAGCCTAATTAAGAATAGTTGAAACAGGACTCAATTTTCTTAGATTAAATGAATGATATGTGGATACCATTATCATTTAAAGTTCCTTTTACTCTATACAACACGATTGGTAAATAACCACTAGGAATCTAGTGAACATGAGTATATAGTTTGACACCCAAGCTGTGTCTTACGGAATGCAAAATCAAGCACTAAAGAAAATAGAAGCCAGTTACCTTTTTAGCTTCTGCAACTGCACTCAGTTTTGGTCTTGGTGGTGGTGACTCATCAAAAAAGAGAACATCTTCCCCTTCTGAGATGCCTCGGCCAAGCTTAGGCACTTGTGTGGCCACTGTGCCTTCCAGCCCTGGGAACTCAGCCCCTATTCTCAGAGACTGGAAAGTGGGAAGCTGAGATGAGCATGGAACAGCTGGTCTCTGGTCTTTGCTGGAGCTTTGAAGAAATCTTTAAAGAAACATGCAGAAATAAAACATACACTCGGTTTTACACAGATGGAAACTCCAGAACTCAAACTGGACTGAGAGACTCTAGGCAGGCCACCAGCTCATAACTAGTTTGTTTTTAAAATAATTTCTTCCTAGGTTAATCATTCAAGTTACACACAAGAACAACTCTAACACTTAGATTAATTGACTTTTCATTGAATAAGCTCTGACTGTTGTATACTTTAGAACTGATGAACTCTTTCACCACCAACTGTCTTTCCAATGGGTGTCTTCTGCAGGGCTCAGTCCTGAAGCTAAGGTGTGGACAGAATCCCAGCCTGTGGTTAGCTCTAGGACCTGGAGGACCTCACTGAATCCCTCTGCATTTTAGTTTACTCAACTGGGAAGACAAAAAACATAGGATGCATTTGGAAGTCCTTAATAGAGAGGCACTGTAACCTTTATGGTGATTACACATGGTTTTAAGAGTTATTTAAAAAGAGTGAATCTCCAAACTAAAAAGCTTCTTCTCAGCAAAGGTAACAATAATATGAAGAGAGAGCCTACAGAATGGGATAAAATCTCTACCATACACATCTCAGACAGAGCACTAATCTCCAGGATATATAAATAACTCAATAAACTTAACATAAAAAAAAAAACACACACATAACCCAGGCAATAAATAGGCTAAGGAAGTGAACAGATACTTCACAGAAGAAACAGAATTGACCAACAAACATATGACAAAATGTTCATCACCTCTGGCAATTAGAGAGATGCAAATCAAAACTACTCTAAGATTTCATCTCACTCCAGTCAAAACAACAATTATCAAGAATACAAGTAATAATAAGTGTTGGCAAGGATGTGGGGAAAAAGGCACACTCACACATTGCTGGGGGAACTGCAAATTGGTGCAACTACTATGGAAAGCAGCATGAAGATTCCTCAGAAAACTGGTAATGCAACCACCATTTGACCCAGCTATCCAACTCCTCGGTTTACACCCAGAGGACTTAAAATCAGCATACTACAGTAATACAGCCACATCAGTGTTTTATAGCACCTCAACTCAGAATAACAAAACTATGAAACCAACCTAGATGCCCTTCAAAAGATGAATAGATAAAGAAAATGTGGTACATACACAATGGAATATTACTCAGGCTTAAGAAGAATGAAATTATGACATGGCAGGTAAATGAGAAAATCATGCTAAGTGAAATAAGCCAAACTCAAAAAACCAAAGACCAAATGTTTTCTATGATAAGCAGATGCTGATCCACAGTGTGTATACATGGGCAGGAGGGAATGGCAGGGAAGGGAGTTTGGGAATAATGAAGGAACTTTGGCTTTTGCAGAGGGGAGTGAGAGGAAGGGAGGGAGTGTAGGGACGGGAAGGACAGTAGAATGACAGTCATCATTGCCCTATATACATGTATGATTACACTACTGGTGTGACTTTGCACCATGTACAGCCAGAGGAATGAAAAGTCATGCTCCATTTGTGCACAGTGTGTCAAAATGTATTCTACTGTCATGTAGAACTAATTAGAACAAATAAAAAAATTTTTAAAAAAACCTTTGGTAGTCTTCAAATTCTTTTTGTAAAATGCCCTTATGTTTTAAAAAAACAAACCTACAATTTAAGAATACAACAACATCAAAATAGTGAATCTCAAAAATCATTTCGTTCAAACTCTTCATTTTTAGATGAAGAAACTGAGGCCCAAGATCACATTGCTTACAAATAACAGACTCACAACTGGTAGCAGGTAATCTCAGACCAGTATTCCTTTCTCTATCAATGAGCACTCCTATGAGGTCTAAGCTAGTCTGCAAACCACTTATCAAATCCTGCCCGAAGGTTATGTTTTGTTTTGCCAGCAAAATCCTGAAAAATGCATACTATAATGCCTTCTAGCTGACTTGTATTATTTATTTCCCACCAGGCTCACAACCCAATATATTTTCATGTGCATATATATATTTATGTTACCTGGAGGCACATGATAAATAACTTCTGTAGGTATCCTATCAGAATCTCAAACTAAGCCGCCTGAGACCAAACCCTTCTTACCTTTCTCTTATTTTTCCAAAGAATTTCCCCTTGACTTTTAATTGAGTTTCCATGTAACCACCCACCTTTTTAGCAGCCCAGACTTTGGATAGCAAATTGGTTAAAACAGTGGAGTAGAATGGGTGGAGGCTGAAACCCGGCTGTTATCTTCAGTTTCATCATCAGTAAAACCAGGACCATAAAACCTTCTCAGGTTATTGTGAGGACTGAATGAAATGCTATATTCAGGAAGTGACTGCTTGGTGCATGTTAAGCACTTATAAACAGTGGTTGTTATCACTATCCAAACAACCTGAGTTCAGGAATTTCTGATTTGTCCACTCTCCCTATTTCCACTTGATTTTACTTCAAAAAATGATTCCTTATTTTTAGTGCCTCATTTTTCTCATTTATCTGAATAACTAAGTATAACAATTCACTCATTGGCTCTGCCTATATTTAAAAACCTAATTGTAACAAAATAAAAAAAACGAGAGCCAAATAAGTGAACATGTCTTCCCTTTCTATAAAAATCCTCTTCATGCTTCACTCCTTTCTCTTTTTCCACAGTGGTACTAACTAATCTATATCTGGTTTCAGGAGTCACTAGCCTAAGTTAGAAATGTAGAGCCTTCAGTGCTCTTCGGGTTATGACACAAACGTATCCAACCAAATCTGAAGTCACATTTTGAAATTGAAATCGATTAAGAAATTCAAAGGATTCCCAAGATAAGTTACCGAAACAGTGAATGTTAAATCTGCTCCTCTTACCGTTTCTGAATTTCTTCTGATTTCCTCTTCCTCATCTCCAACATTTTCTGCTTCTGCTGTTTCAGGAGGGCTGATGCTGAGATAGACTGGATGGCAGGTTTTGAGCTTCCCATGAACCCTGAAACACAAGCCCATCTTAGGGGTTCCCTGAGAACCAAGAACTAGGGCCCACACTGCTGCCTGTGAGCTGACTGTACCTGAAGCCTTGGCTTTCACTAAGTGTTCTTTTAAGTTTCTGGCTCCAAATGTTGGCAGGTCCATCAGTTCCCTGAACTCCTCAGAGCAAGACAAGGCCTTCTGGGGTATTCCTGGGATGTGCAAACATCGGCTTTAGAAAGGATCCAAAATTCAGATGGTTTGATGTCATAAGATGTGTCATTTTAAAAAACCTGTACTCATCACTTAAAATAAAGCAAATGGAATGTCAAGAGAAAATACAGAGCCCTTGACCCCTAACATCTGTCTAGGACTGCAAGGGTATCGTAAGTATGTTATTTCTAGTAATAACTAGAATATTAGGCACTAATATCTGTGGGGTTGTTTCAGACACTATTTCTATGCTAGGCCCCGGCCATGTTAAGACCAAAAGTACACAGTAGGCTGGCATTCTCTGATTTAGAATTAACAAAAGATAACTGATAGGACTAACCAGGAATTTAAAACCACTGATTCTAATGCTGGATATTATTAAGAGTCTGACCCAGATACATTAGGAAATCTTAAAGCACACAAAGCCAAGGCACAGCTAAGACCAACATGTACATTTCCATTATGTCTTGCTACTGGGCTTCATGCCTTTAGCTTAGGCCATATTATGCATTAAGTACAAGTGACGGCTGGATATTCAGCACTTAAGAGTATAAGCCAAATAAAACATATTTCAACTGGAGAAAGAAATTTATGAAGAAGAAACTAAGTTACCGAGTTTTTGCTGAGTTTCCTGAATGATCAAGTTTGTGCCCTTCACAACCAGATTACTTAGAGTAGTTTGAACCTTCTTCTTAGGAGCAACAGCCGCAGCACTGAAATGAAAAGAGCCACACCATGAAAGAAAAAGCACCAACTCCAATGCTCTGACGAGTAAAGGTCACAGAAATAAATATTCAATGTATTTACTACTAACTGTTGAAGTCTCTCAAAGCACCATGTAAGTAGGCTTTACTAATGCCATGACCTGGCAGTGTAACTGGTTCATGTGGAGACTAAGAGGCAACCTACAAATTTGCCTGAGCCCATTCTGGAAGGGCAAAAGAAATACAAAATATGTCAACATTCTAGAAGTCCAGGAATTTGTCTTAAGATGATTAAGCTTTGTGTCAAAATTGAGGAAAATAACTAAAAATTGAGGATAGCTTAGTTTATGATGTTATAAAGTAGAATCACCATAAATGTTCCTCTAAGTGTTTAAAAGAGCCAAGAATAAGAATAGCAGGTAACCACTAAAAATAATGACATTAAATATTTGACTAGGAAAACATTATTTTGTGAGGAAAAAAAGGATTCACAAAGAAATGTATAATATGGCTCACTTAATATTACCAAAAATTCAAACTTAAAAAAATAAAAACCCGGGTGCTTAAAAACCAAACAGCTAATCATTTTCTAGGTGATAGGATTATAGGTGACTTTTACTTTCTTCTTTTGGTTGAATTGCATATTCTTGTTTTAAAATAATGCACACATATTGCTTCTTAGCAATGTGGAAAAAAATACTGTAATTATTTTAAATCATAAAAATATGTTTGATATTATTAAATAAACAGGAGGTGTGAATCCTCTTGCCTAATTCCTGTTGTATTGGGAACAAAATTTGTTTAATGATAAACCAACTAAAGCTTCTTTGTGCCAAGTCCCACCTGTCATATCTTCTGATGTGCTCCTTACAATATAGTGACAGGGCCATTGACCATCTATTTCAGGGACTCTATAGACAGTCTGAGATCCCCAGAAAGGGGCCATGAGTGTCTGACTTGCAGCATCCCACCCCATGTGAGACTTCACAGGGTGTGTTCACTAAATTTAAATTGGGTTCTAAGAGGTCTGCAACCTCGATCAAATAGTCACAACAGAATTGACTCAAGGGCTATTAAGACTATGATGAGCTTACTCTTAATGGTATACCGACAGCCCCCACAAAATCACACCATTTGTGTTAGAAGCTAAAAAAAAAAAAAAAGTACGGGCTCTGTGTTAAAGACCATGACTGCTTAATCACTCCCTTTTGTATGCTTTGCTCTCTAAGAATAGAAGTCCTGTCTACCACATTGCAGGCAATAAACTATGAAAGATAAAACCTGGACAAGTATCCTAGGTCAGTTACAGAAAAGTCCAACCATTGGATTTACTCTTAGAAAACAAACAAAACTCTTGCCCCAAAAGAAGCCCTGAGAATGTCTTACACGGAAGCGGCATATGATGCAGAAGACACTCCTCCATAGTAAAAACCATCTTGACACAGGCGCTCTTTTAGACTGGCACCTTTGCGTGCAAATTTCTTTGGTATACGTCCTCCGGAGAAGGTGGATTGCAAATCAGCTCGCTTTGCACTGAGTTTCTTGTACTGAGCCTGGATATGATACTGACAGTACTCACAGTCATTCTGCAAAGAAGAGCAGCTGATGAGGACTAGGGTTGAAGCCCTGGGAGCTGCAGGCAGAAAGAGCCTCTTTTCAGCCTCACAACACTATCTACATGCAGAGTCCCCTAAATGTTTAGAGCAGCATTATTCATATCTGCCAAATGTAGAAACTCAAATGTCAAGCAACTGAAGAATGGATAAACAAAATGCAGTCTGTTCATGCAAGGGAATATTATTTAACCATAAAAAGAAATGAAAGAATATTACAATATGGGTGAAACTTAAAAGATGTGGTAGGCAAAAGAAATCAGTCAAAAAGGTCACATTCTGTTTCACATTCTGTGAATTATTTAGAATAGGCAAATTCAGACACAGAAAGTAGATTAGTGCTAACCAGGGGGTAGGAGAAGAAGGACTGGGGAAATGACTGCTATTGGGTATGGGTTTTTTTTTGAAGTAATGAAAGTATTCTGAATTACATGGTAATGATGGTTGCATAATTCTGAATACACTAAAAAATTACTGATTGTATATTTAAAAGGGTGAATTGTATGGTATATGAATCACATATCAATGAAGTTATTTTTGTTTTCTTAAGAGTCATAAGGAAGTTATATAACAGTATAAGTTCCTGGTATATTTCATCATTGTTGGCAATGATGAAATATACCTATCCTTAGCTTTTTAAACTGGCAATTATTAACCACACATTTCACTTTCTCATTTTGAGTATTCCTGTTAAGTAGGAAACTCTATTCCAATTTAATCATTACAGTTAAATACCTAAACTCTAATCCTAATCACTTTTCTTTAGCAGAAGCCATCTTAGGTTTGAAACCAACCAAATTAACAGTCTGTGTACAAGGCTCTCCATTTCTCTTCTTGGCTTTACATGTTCCCAAGTCAAGAGCTTCACCCATAATTAAAACCTTCTGAGGATGATCAATAGACAAGCACACCTAAAGGAAAAAAAAGGCAGAGTTAAAAGCAGACAAAGACAGGGTCTTTTAGTAGCAAGAATGGATAAAAGAATGGTTGGTACTGATTTAAGACTTTATTGGTCCAAAGGAATTTAAGACGGGGGCTCTACAAAAGAGATTTAGAAGTGAGAAAACATTCAGCTTTCTTCTCAGTAATGATCTCTTCCTTCTTCTTGGCTATCAGAATTGTTTCTTTGTTTGGACTTGCAAAAGCTCAGCCTCAGAAAAGGGATCCCACTTTGCTTTCCCAGCACTCCTTATAGCTAGTAATGGTCTAGCTTTAAGTCTTGAGACTTAGCCAATGAGATTTCAGCAGGAATTGGTAAGAAAGCCCTTGCTTTCCTAGTAGGAGATAGTGGCCGGCTCATCCTTCCTCTTCATTAGCTTCCTTGAATGGTGATATGATTGCAGGAGGAAAACCAGTTCTCTCCCTTCTTGTTTGCAATTCTCAGGCAGAATGTATTATGAACACAGGTCCTAATATAAGGAGGAACTGTCCTGAAGAGCCTAGATTTTATCCTTATAATATTTGAGGTTGGTGTGTTATACAGTCTAGAGTAGAGTACTTTTGGAAACTGGCTAGTTTTCCTAAGTCTTAGGGGGATCAGTTCACTATGGATCATGGGCTTCTATGGATTATTAGAACCTATCTATAAGTAATAAAGTTACTTTGCCTGGCTTGTGAGAGCATTCAGCATCAATGGACTCAAACTCTGGCAGTCAGGTTTGTGCATAAGCCTCTCTTGCCTAGCAGAAACTGGCAAGGTGTTTCGAGTCCTTTTCTGGGAGTAATATCTGATACAGTATTCTGCTCCACAGTGATGACTGTAACTTCAGTCATCTTGTAAGTAAGGGGGAAAGTCAGAGACTCATAGAGTCATTGCCATGACATTACTATACTGCCCATGTTTAGATTTTTATCATGTAAGAAAATCAAGCCCCACCATTTATTGTTAAAAAACAAACTGTAGTGAAATTTTCCTATTATCTGTAGATAAACACATTCCCAACAAACAGATAAAGATCTGATGCTATTCTTTTTGTTAAAAACAAGGAGTGAAATAACTTTTTTTTTTCCTTTCCTTACTTTTGAATTTAATCTGACATGAAGGCAAAGCTTGCTGGATGAGGGTAAAGAAATTACTTGGTGCTAATTCAACAAGTAATTTGTAATTTATTAGAGAAGCAGTGGATGGTACCAAAAAGTCTAATATGGCTTGAGAAGAGGCTTTGATTCTAAACTACAGTTATGACTGTAATAATTAATGGAGCAAAATTCCTTGAGGCTACCATGAAAATTTATAAGGGATCTAAGGAAACCTGAGCATAAGAGTTCAAAAAACTCTAGGAACCTTGGAACTAATTTGAAAAGATATAGTAAAGGTAGTTGTTACAAAACACTTTGGAGAAGGTAGAAATTCAGAACACTGTGGATGATTAACAAACACCAGATTAATGGAGACAATAATATAAAAGCATGACTCATTTTTGGGGGGTAGACCAATACAAACATTTTTTATAAAACTCAGCTAATTTGTAAAGACAATCAATCAATATAATCACAGACACATTCTTACCTCCTCTGAACCATCCTTGGGCTTCATGGGATTAGCATTTAGCAATCCGATGACAGTACCTTGCTCTGTTTTCCAGAGTCCTTTATGAACTTCCCCAAACAAGAATAATGACACATATCGCGTGAGGTCACGAAGATCATTTAGTCTCCAAATGCTAAATGTTTTCCCCTGAAAAGAATTTTTATTCTATTTTTAATTTGAATTTTTGAATTGTTGATTACCCTGTCTCTATTTATGGTTCAAGTGCTAAAGTACTCTTTTTGATACCAGGGATTGAATCAACCACTGAGCCACTTCCTCAGCCCTTTTATATATTTTATTTAGAGACAGGGTCTCACTAAGTTGCTTAGGGCCTTGCTAAATTACTGAAGTCGGCTTTAAACTCACAATCCTCCTGCCTCAGCCTCTAGAGCTGCTGGAGTTATAGGTGTGTGCCACCATGCCCAGCAGTTCAATTGTTTCATTGTAGGAAAATACAAAAATATAATGAATCCCAAAAATACAATCATCAAATGTCTGCTAATCCTATGCAGTGGGCACAAGACTGCCTTTTTAACCCTCACCCCCAACACACACCATTAAGAGGACAAGAAGCTACAGTGTTACCATTTAATAACTTACTAACATAAACTTTACTATGTAAACAACTTGGTATCTATTAGTTAACAAACACCAGATTAATGGAGACAGTAATATAAAATTAATAATATTATTAGCAGTAATAAAGAGGTTCTGCTGTATGCTACTAAATGTCTGCTTGGCTTGGAAGCAAAAAGCATTGTTTAACCTATTATGCCCATTTTCCCATTTATGAAACACCTAGAAAACCTAAATTGAAATGATGGTGAAATGTAATGATCATTACTATCCAAAGTACATGTATGAAGACATAAATTGGTGTGAATATACTATGAATATAACCAGAGATATAAAAAATTGTGCTCTATGTGTAATAAGAATTCTAATGCATTCTGTCATATATAAATTTAAAAAACTTACATTAAAAAAAAACTAAATTGAGCAACAAATATACCACTTATGGTAACTTTCACATAAATATTTGTTTTTGGAGATCCATTCTTTTGAGAAAAGAAAGTGAATAACTAATATCCATTAATATTATTGACATAGTTAACATTATTAATGATAATAAGGTATATAATAAGCTCTAGATTATGATTTCCAACCTATTTTAATGCTGCTGTGTCAATTTCATTGAAATATTCAAGAATTGAAAACCTGGGACTTAACTGGTTAAAGAAAATTGGCTGAGCTTTAAAACTTCACAAGTATTAGAGAAAACAACTCAAAATGTGAATCACTTATAACATGAATAACCTTCAAAGACACATTTTAAAAAAACAGAACTGTTTGAATAACACTGAAACAAACTATTTCATCAGGGCTGTCCCAGGACAGGTCTATAGGCTATAGTGAGTTAGTGCCTGTATTATTAAGCATTATAATTATTCTTCCATGGGTTCATGCAATGTCTTTCTTGGAAGAGCTGAGATAAACTTTCATATCTACTGTTTCAATGTCATTCTAGCCAGTGTGAAACAATTAAGAACTTAATTAAATGAAAACCATATTTGTTCACATTTATCACAATAGTAACAGGGCACACTAATCTAAAGCTCAATCTTGGTATCAGATCTTATGAACAATCCATGGTTGGAAAATTCTAAATTGGAAAATAATAACAGATTGGTCCTGATTAAGCACAGTATTTTAAAGCTGGAAGGGATTTTCAATATAACCAAAGCCAGGCTTCATTAAATGGATAAGAAATGGAAGTCTTTCAAGAAAGATTAAGGGTCAACCTGAGGATCTACCACTATTTAAAGAGAGAACAAAGCTTAGAACTTAGGTTTTTTGCCTTGCTAAGTCACAGAGTTTTTCTTCCACACTATGCCTCAGTCAACTGCAATTTTGAAACTTGGGAGATCTTTTGGAAGAGCCACCAACTTAAAGATACCATATTGTGATGGCATAGGCCAGAGATTTCAGCACTTTCGTGATTGATAATTTGCATTTACAGGGATCTCCAAAAGATCTGTGAATTCAGCCTCTCTGATCACTTGCCCTTCTCTCACCCACAGGAAGGATTACAGTGTCACATGGATGTTCACATGTATAAAATATTATGAGAATGATTTGAACAATGAAAAGCCCAAGAAACCTATATAATTAGCTTTTTAAAAGATAAGGCATTCTTTACCTATTCTCCTTTATACCAACACAAAGGATGGTGAACTAGATTTTTCAAAGTGAAATACTGACAAATAAAAAGTTAAAGATATAAGTTCCATTATCAGTTTTCAATGAAGTAGCTCAGAAATCAATAGCATGGCTTACATTGTTAGTACTCTGTGGAGTGACTTTCTTCACTATAACTCCAAATGTCACCCAGTCCATTTCTTCCAGTTTCTCACTTGCTATCTTTTCCTTTATCTGGGACAGTCTGATTAATTTTCGGCCAGTCATTTTCTTGTTCATTTCTGTGGAGGATACTCTAGGTCGCCTAAGTTAAGAAACCAGCAATAAACAGATTATAATTCTAAAAAGAGATTATCTGGCATTTTAACCAGGTGATAAGAGGAGGTGTTATGGGCACACACCGCTACAGTTTCTCAAGGGGTTAAGTTATATAACATAAACAATACACACATTTTTACAGCAAATAAACAAAAATCAGATAGTTTTTAAAGTGAGGTTTGCCTTTCTCCAAATATAGATCTGGGATTTACATAGAATAGGAAAAAAAAATCACAAATCCTTTAAGTGCTAATAAGTTATAACATGTTATAATATTCTTTTTAAAATTTTTAGAAAACTGAATTGATATTTAAAGCTCATCAGTTCTTGAAGAATTTCAGTTTCTACAATTTCCAACCAAACTTTTTAAAAAACAAATACTCTAACAACAATAAAGGCTTTTGAATTTAGCTTTGATGAATACATTCTCTTTTTTATGGTATTGAGGATTAAAGCCAGGGGTGCTTAACCACTGAACCACATCCAAGCCCTTTTATATATTTTATTTAGAGATAGGATCTTGCTAAGTTACTTAAGGTCTTGCAAAGTTGATGAGGTGGGCTTTGAATTCTTATTTCCTCCTGTCTCAGCCTCCCAAGTACTTGGGATTATAAGCATGGATCACCATGCCCAGCTTGATGAATATATTCTTATTCCTAATCATTAGTCAAAATCTAGTTAATTTTCAAATTGTTCTTCTCTAATAGAATATGAACATCTATTCTGTCTCTGACCATACTATATATTCATATAGAACTCTATTATCCTCATTCACCTATATATCCTAATATATTTTTAAAAATCTATAACCACTAGTACAACAAAAATAAAATGTAGACTAAATTATACCTAAATAAAGATGAAAAAAAAAACACCTCAAAATAGTGAATATCCCTGTTCCACCTGTCAATTTCTGATTAAATATATTTCCATTTTCTTCTTAACAGATAAATATTCTTTATTCATCATGAAAACAATAAGTCTTCCTTAAACATTTCATATGCAACTGTCCTGAGTCAAACCAAGTGCTACTGTTGGTCTTAGTGCCAAGTTTTGTTCAGCTCAAGAGCTGTTGGTATTCTGTCAATCTGCTGCACCAACATGCTACTCCTAGAAGTCTCTGTCTTTTGAGCAGAAGAGCCACCTAGTGGTGCAAATGAGGGAAATAAGAGGATTGTTATACATACTGACCTGAGTCGCAGGCCAGAGAAGGCTTCCACAGAGACCTGCTGAGCTGGTAGTGCTCCAGAATTCCCTGGTGTCCCCAAGCTCTGCTCTCTAGTTATCCTACTGGGTTTGTTCCCAGGAACAGTTTGGAGTGGCTGGGAGGGTGCACTTGTCATCCTTGAAAATGAGCTCTTGGCCTCTAGAAAGTTACCTTAAGAATTCAGTAAAAAGAAAGCCATGTGGATAAATGCAAAATTTGTTTTTAGTTTCTTTTTTAATTAACTAATGCAAAACAAACAAAATGAAGCCCGCAAGACCATTTTTAACCTACCCCCAAAATCTCTGCAAAACAGCCCAACACAATATGATGGTAGCCACCAGTTACAGGTAGCCACTGATTACTTAAAATGTGACTGAAATAAGTTTCTAATTTAAATAGATACACGTGGCTAGTGGTTACTGTATTAGAATGTGCAGTTCTAAAATACCTATGTAATGATACTTATTGAGTGTTCATCATATACAAGATTTCAGTAGATTCCTTTCAGAAGTGAAAGCCTTCCTTTAGGAATAAATAATTATAGAGATCTATGCACAGATCAAATTCTAACTTGGGGATATCTAAAGTTAATTTCCCTTTTGATTTTTTTGTGTAATTTCATTCCATTCCATTCCATTTGTAAGACGGGAGAAAAGGGGGACGAGGGTATTCTGATTATTATTTGCATTAAATATCCCTGATGTGGTTACTTTTTACATTTTGGAAGTGTTTGTAATGCTCTCAAAGATCAGAAAGCTTGGGTATATTCCATAATAAAATTTCCCTTGTTATATAAGATTGTGTCAAAGGGACTTTGGATCATTGCTCCCAAGCTAGGAGTCAGGACAACTCTAGATAGAATTAGAAATCATGTCCATGTCCTACCTCCTCAAAACAAATCTTTGAAAACTGCCTAATGAAACATGCTAATAATGCCAAAGGTCTCAAGAGAATGGACAATTTTCATGAGTGAATAAACTCAATATAGAACTTGCTATCAAATTAATATGACCACTCCAAGACTGCAACTATTCTCCACTACCACGTCATAGATCAAAGCTATTCAAAAGGGCTTTTGAACAAACACGGCCAATAATTGCTGCTTCATTTAGGCTTCTTTATCTCCAGACCATTTTGTCTCAAGTTTTTTTTTGAAGAACAATCACTTTGGACAAACTGAAGCAATAAACCGAGACCAATATAGGGTTTATAAATTCTTTCCTGTGTGTGTGTGTGTGTGTGTGTATTTGCTTACCATTCTATACTCCTGGCAAAGAAGTTTTATTTTTTTAGTTCAATGGACCTTTATTTTATTTGTTTATGTGGTGCTGAGGATTGAACCCAGTGTCTCACACATGCTAGGCAAGTGCTCTACCACTGAGCCAAAACTCCAACCCGGCAAAGAAGTTTTTTTCCCTAAAGAATAAACATTGGCTTAATACAACCCAGTTTCAAATAAAGCTTTACCATTTTAAGGGCATATATGCCTTACTCCCCCAAGACTGAAGATTAAATTTCCATATTCCCAGCATGAGAACTTGATCCACATGTTATACTTACTTCAGTCCAAAGTACAACTTTAAGATTACATGGTTAAAATAACTCAACCTGTTAACTATTCAGTAAGCATTTATTTCATACCTAAGGGTTTTCTAAATACTTTGAGATGTACAAGAAAGGCACAAAATATATCATATGATTTCCATTCCCAAGAAACTTACTTTTCTCAGTGGGGACATAAGACAGACCAAAAGACTATAGATAAATAGACAGACAGACAGGCACACACACACATGCACACAGGACAATGCCAAAATACATTTTAAACATAGCGAGAGCAGTGGCAACCACTGAGGCCTTGAGTATCACACCTGTAGAAGTCTTTGGTTTCCGAGCTACTCGCTTGGTTCTTGGTAGGGCAGGGACATCAAGCTCTGCAGAAAAGCATGTTGATTCTTGAATTCTCTGAACTTTCTTCTCCTTAAGAGGGGGCCGTGGAGACTTACTTTCTTGATTAAAAATAAATTAGAAAAACCAATTTAGGAAGAGGTTCCAAGGCTGTTTTGTTAGGAGTTGAATTCAAAGAATAATGTTACAATTTCTTAAAGGCAGAATGCATACTATTATCAGAAGTATAGTCTTATTACCAGGGGATTTATGTGGAAGGGCTGAACTTGAAGACTGTTTAAGTGATGCTGCTTTTAGCTGTTCCTGTAAGGACTTCATTTGCTCTTGCAACTTCCTTAATTCATCTAGGAAAGAAAAACAGATTTAAGAACAAGGAAGGAAAAAAATGGATACATGAGAAAAATGCTGGCAATACATTGTCCCCCACCCCAAAACCTTGAGACTCTCAATATAACCACATACTTAAAGCTCATGCTTAAAGAGGTCCCTCAGAGAAATACTTTTCATTTCTAAGCAATTAAGACTCTCATATCTAAGCTAGTTAAGAATTTGTACCACAGATATTATTGATGCATATGTATAGTTAATTTTTAGAAGCAAAGAAATAATTATACAGGGCTAGGGTTGTGGCTCAGTGGTAGAGTACTTGCCTAGCATGTGTGAGGCACTGGGTTTGATCCCTGGCACCACACGAAAGTAAAAACAAATAAAGTATTGTATCCATCTACAAATAAAAAAATATTTTAAAAAAAGAAATAATTATATTTATTTTGTAAGTTGAAATATCATAGCTAACATAATAAATGCTAGTGCTAGTATTAGAAGAGACAGTAAACCCCAGAACTGTGTTATGACTTAAAAATATGCCAAGAATAAGACAAAGTTATGCCTCAAAGTTTCTGTTTGGGAACAGCCCCCTGCTTACACGGAATGTGTGATACCTTTGTAGTCTTATCCCTGGCTTCAATGCACATAAAGTATGTAATAAGCATGAAAAGAGCCATTCTGTGGAGGATCAATTATGGCTGGCTGGCAATGATCCAAGGAGGCCTATGGATGCTGAAACAGACCTTGAGTACCTACTGTCTTAACTACCTACTGAAAATATTTTTATTTTTTACAAAGTCATTTATCTCTACCCTTGAATCAGCAAGTATTTTGATGAAAACTATCTGTTTTGTGGTTTTGGAGTCTGTTGGCAAATGGTTAGAGCACCTTGTAACTCCTGATTGGTTTTCTCTTGACTAGGTGCAGGAGCCAGGAGGACTTTGTTTTCAGTTGTTTGCAATGTAGGAACTTCTTCCTCATCTGTTAAGTCCTCCATGTCCCCAAAGAGAGTGGCCAAATTTTCTTTCTGGTCTTCCATCTTTCCCACTTCATCAACAGCCTCTTCTGTATACGATTCACCATCACCATCAGCATCAAAGAGTTCGTCGAACGTGTCAGGTTTACCATCTTCCTGGGGCAAGGAGTTACCTTCTTCTGAATTACAAGCCAAGGCTGACTCATTTTCCTCCAGCAGAGCTGTCAGCAAAGACAAATCATCTTCCTCCACTGGAGGAAATAAAGGAGGGAAATTAAGCCTACCTGAGAAATTGCTCATGACAAGCATAGTTAAATATTCAACATAACAAAACTATTAAAATCAATTTACAGATTCACCATTTTGCCTGATTCATTGTTCTCCTTGTATCTACATTTCCTGGCCTCAGATACTTCTTAGAGGGCTTAAGACTAATAATTAAAAAACAGTAATCATAGATTCAGGCCTTAGCTGTGTATGCTTCCTTACTTTTTAACTAAATTTTGAGTTTTTTTTTTTTTTTAAATACAGAAAAGTATACTAAAAGTATTCATGTCCCATCATCCAGAATTAGCCATCACTAACATTTTTTCTGGCCTTTCAAGTAAGTAGCAGGGATCTATCATGCCAGATCTTTTCCCAACTTCTTACCACTCCCTATAGCAATCACTTTCATAATTTGGGGGTATCATTCTGGCCCATTTCCATACTTTTACATAAATATATAGGTAGTAAGAGTCAATACATGATATTGTTGTCTTAAAAAGAAACATAAATATTTCACACTGTATTTATTACTCGGTATCCACTGGTCATTCTATATTCCTTGTAAAATTAAACCAAATCAAAATAGTTCTAGTTTATTTCTTTTATTTTTTGTATCATATTCTATAGTAAGGCCGTATCAATAATCCATTTGGCAATAAATAACATTAGGTTATTCCCAATTCTAAAAATGATTCTAAAAAGATATATATATATCTTCTTGCACACGTGTGTTTCTTGGAAGTGAATTGCTGGATTGTTGGGAATGTACACTTTCTATTTTAGCAGATACTGCTAAGCTATTCTCAAAGTGGAAGGACACCAGTATCTTGAATTTTTTTTTTTTTGCCAAAGATGACTTAAAAATTATCGCACTCTTCTGACTGGCATTTCCTGGATTACTGGTGAGGTCAAGAATCTTTTATGATTACTGGCAAGTTGTAGTTCTTCTTTCTTAATTAGTTTATTTTCTTTGCTCATTCCTTCTTCCCCACATTTGGGCACTATTCCTTTATAAAATCAGAGGTATTTAGAGCAAAATGTCAAGGATATCTGACTGATTGCCCTCATTTGAAAGATAAGGGCTGGAATGGGTAGGAACTTGTTCAGATAAACAGGAGACAGGTCAGTGTGGCTAGTAAGGAGTTCTCTAGATCAACAAACCAACCCCTTCTACCACTCTATACTCTCATAGCAGATGGAAAGAGCAAAAGGCTAGTCTTATATCCTAGAATGTTCTGACAAGCCTAATGTTTAAGAGTCAGATGTCATTTAAAAATTAGTTTCAATTATTGGGTCAACAAAGACTTCAAGACTGCAGCGTGTAGCATGAGAAGAGAGGTGATCCTAGCTCCCTGTGCTTCAGAGAAATTGCAACATCTCTAAATCAAAGCAGAGAGGCCTCTACTACCTCTCATTTCTAGCTGCCAAAGAAAGTACATCACAGGAAGAGGGCTTGACTCTTTTTCTTTCTTTTCCATAGTACTGGAGAATGAACCTAGGTGCATGCTAGGCAAATGCTCCCAGTGGGCTATATCACTAGCCCTCAAAGACTCTTAATTCCCATGCTTCTCTCACATATTCTCAAGTTCCCTGACAAA
This sequence comes from Ictidomys tridecemlineatus, assembly GCF_052094955.1. NCBI lineage: Eukaryota > Metazoa > Chordata > Mammalia > Rodentia > Sciuridae > Ictidomys > Ictidomys tridecemlineatus. The sequence continues at coordinate 98,221,718 of NC_135486.1, forward strand.
ATTTTAACCATGAGTAAACGACTACCACCTCTACACTAGCACGCTACCTGGTCAATATTACTGGGAAAAGACATGCTATCATGCTAATTGGCCTACATTTAAATTTATGCCAGCAATAATAAATAGGCATTCAACAATGCTCAAAAAATGCTTCCCCAATACATTTCCTTTCCCTTTCCCTACTTCACACAGCCTTTCCTCAAACCACCTATATCCCCACCTCTCTTTACTCTTGGCTGATGACCTTGATTTATATTTATCTTACTCCCTTGATGAAAATGTAAGGAGGAACAAGGTTCAACAGTGTATCCCCAGTACCAGTAAACTTTTTATTCTCTCTAGGTTGGCCAAATTGTGAAGCCATGCCAACCAAATTAGTTTTTCCTACTGGATACTATGATTTCTTAGCACATATCCAAGCACCTCTTATTTTCATGTCCACCTCACAGAAAAAGTTATGGTTTGTGTTACATAAACTATTCTATAGTTTAATGATTTTAGGAAAACAAGAAACTATCATCATACCATAGTGCAATGAGTTTCATGTATACCACAGGGTAATGAATTTCAACATTTAGTTTTATAATCTTTTTTTCCTTAAAAAGTATAATAATCTTGAATTTTTTTTAAAAAAAAATCTAATTTCAAACAATGACCTCAAATATGCAACCAGAAAAATAATGCATTTTATTTGTCAAGGTCCCTTTACAATCAATACAAGTCATTTTTATGCTGCTTCAGGCTAAGCTTTGCAAACTCTTTACTGACTTGTACTGTGCACACATCCATGAAAAAAATGAAAGTTAGAAAGGACTGTTAAGAGTTGGGGATGTAGCTCGGTAGGACAGTGCTTGCCTAGCGTATATGAGGACCTGGGTTCAATCCCCAACATTGAAACAACAACAGAAAAAACTGTTAAGACGTTTTAACTTTGAGAGATGCTGTCCTTGGGGGTGGGAGATACCCTGGGGATGTGGCTCAGTGGTTAAGCACCTCTGGGTTCAATCCCCCACTATCATCCCCCTTAAAAGAAGAAAGGACAGTCAGAATTTAAGTCAGATCTAGACTAAGACTAAAACGATTTCAACATATTTCCACATCAAATGCAAGCTCTTGAGATCTGACTTCCTGGTTCAAATCCCTGATCTGACAGTTTGACCAGTGACAAGTTACTAAATATCCCTGACTTCTTTTCTATAAAATACAGTGGCTATGAAGATTAAGTAAGTTAATATATGTAAGGATCTTAGCAAATGCTTGCCACATTTTAAGTACCTGTCAGCAAGCAGTATTATGAAAGACAATTACAGTTGCCAGAGGGAAAAGAAAAATCTCACTTAGTGAAAACAAATAACATTCAGAGACTAAAATGAGATCTCTTTTGAACCACTGAGATAATATTATGCTCAGGGTAGGAAAGCATTTTCACTATTTTGTAAGTAGAATAACAAGTCCATGCAGAAAAGTGTGGTTTTCCATGAAACAAAGAGAAATTAAGAAAATAACCAGGTCTTACCATCCATGCTGTCAAAAGAACAGTTGTGACCAGGAACTGAAGGAGGATTAGATGGCCAAGAGGATGAGTACTGTAGAATCTTGGCTGTGTGAAATCAACACAAGAAGTCACCTTTGATTCTTTTTGGTCTAACAGTGTATATCCAACAAATCCCATGGGCTATAACCTTAGAATTCATCTAGAATCTGACAATTTCTCATCTTTTCTCTGCCCACAGCCAACACTATCTCCTCTTTACACGTAAACAATCTTCTTTTTCTTGTCTTCACACTATGATTACAGAAATCATACATTGGTGAAATGTAGTAGAGTAGTTTGTATAATACAAGGTGGTAGAAATGAGACAGACTATGAATAAGAATCATTGAGGCTGGTCTAAATATTAGGGCTGGTATCCCATATTATTTATTATAATGCACACGATGTTGACTTTATCCATAGTAGCTTAGTGTGTAATTACTTAGTTCCAGCCTTTGTCAGAATTTTAATTCAATATTAGTTAGCAAAGCACAGAGGAGCTTTTTGAGAGAAAAATATATCATTCTGTGTGCTCTCCTTTTTTTCATTTAAAGTGACTTATTAAATTGCAAGGTTATTTAGACTTAACTTACGTATATGTCACTTTCACAAGTACAATGTCAAGATATTGATTATGGTGCTTTCTTTTTATTTATTGAACAAACATTTCCATGTACCCTATCGCATGTAATGTAGGATGTTATTCACTAGGGAATCCAGTGAAGAGTTAGGAGCAAACTTGGTTCACTGCTATAACCAGCCCCTGCCTTCTCTCAGAACATACTCACTCTCATATCCAGGGCCATTCAACAAGTATTATGGGTTTTATTGCCAAACTATTGCTCAAATCTTTCAGTTTTCTCCAATCTCACTGACAAAACCCTAATATGAGCCACTATTAATCTTTTGTCTGGACTATTATGTTAGCTTCCTATATTGGTTTCTTTGCTTCCTACAATCTGTTTTCCATACAACAGTCACCATAATCTTTCCCTAGTAAACATACAAGATCATAGTATTTCCTTAACTGAAATTCTTTAATGGTTTTTCATTGCACTTAAAAACAAAATTTACAAAGCCTGCGAGGCAATGGATACTGTCTCACCTTGTATTTCTACTTCCTCATCTTTTCTGTGTATACCCCATCCAACTCTACCCACTTCCCAAACTATGCTCCAGCCAGACAGGCCTGCTTTCAGGCCTCAGGCACTTTTGTTTGGAAAGCTCCGCCAGAGCTTCTCATCCTCACTTACCTCTCCATTTTTCTAAGTTTTCCCAGACCAGCCTATTTGCTAAGCTTCCTTCTATATCCCTCTCATCATAAAGGAAAGGAAGATATCCTTTCGTCTATCTTATGGCACATCATCCATCACCGTGAACTTGTTTGTTAATCTATTTTCCTCCTTAGACCGCAAGCCTCCTCCTAAGGGCAGACATCACGTGTCCGGAGGTCGGCAAATGCAGCTTTCAGTACTGGTTAGGAAATTAAATTACTGATTAGACAAACAAAGTAACGAATCAATAATGAACAAAAGGCAATCATTTGGCAAGTATTTTTAAAGGTTACTCTTTAAAAAACAAAACAAAACTGATTTCTTAAGCAGGAGACCCCGCGCCCAGGCGGGTCTTCCCCGCGGTGCCGCACCCTTAGCGCACCCTCCCCAGGCCGGTGCTCAGCAGCTCGCCCCCACTGCAGGCCGATCCCGGATCTCGCCCACCCAAGCGCCCAGGGTTCTGCGCCTCTCATGCTCAGACTCCTCCAAGTCCTCCCACAGACGCGCAGGGGTCACCCGCACGCCCAGAACCCGCGTTTCTTACCCGGCGCCGGCTACAAGACCCAGTCTACCGCGGAACCCGCCAAAATTAAAACTCGGGCCAGCCCCTGCTTCTGACGTCAGACGCATGCGGCCGCAGAACCGTACTGATTGGCTACGCTAGAGCTCTCCTAGGCGAATACCAGGGGAGCGAGCGAAACACGGCCCCTGCGCAGAGCAATCTGATTTGCTTACGTCACCGGGTGCCCTCTTTGTTGAGGGCACCGCAACTTCCGTGAAGTTCTTGGATGGACCCTGTAAAATAGAGTCTGACGCCCCCCAGCGTCAGGATGTCTTTACAGTATTTTTATACGCGGTCCAAACTCGTTTCTTCACCGTTTTAAGGAATGAATGATCCAGTTCTTCGCAACTGCATTTTCTCCTTTCCACGAGGTGGAGGCTAAGAATTGCCTCAGAGAAGCCCCGACATTTGCCAAACGCTTACTGCTGCGCTCACAAATTTCCTGTGGGGTAAGTAGATATAGGGCGAAACAAGCTGGTTGATTATCTCACTTAGCTTTGCTGGCCTTATGTCCAGTTGATATTCGAACTCAAAAGCAAAAAATTCTATTTTTGACTGCAACCTTCGGAAAATAACTTTTATTTTTAGGTTTCCTTTCATTATTTGTAAAATGAGGGAAAGGCTAGATGACATTCCTTGACTTACAAACCACTATTCCCAGATAGTTCTAGGTCCACAGGTTTTGAGAATTGTAACAGGTGTCAGAGTTCATAATAACTTGGCAGGAAGCCATATTTTTCACAGAACACTGTAGTAAATTCAGATCTCTTGGTGAATTTACATTCTAAAAATAGTGTTCTGGGCTGGGGTTGTGTTTGGTCTCAGTGGTAGAGCACTTGCTTAGCATGTGTGAGGCACTGGGTTCCATTCTCAGCACCAAATTGTGGTATATATGTGTATTAAGAATTGTAATGCAAATAAAAAAACAGCACATGTATAATGGCATAAAATAAAGTTCATTGACAACTAAAAAAAATTTTTAAAAAAGGTGTTTGTACATAATATTAAGAATACAGTTTTTAAGTGCAGACTTATCTTCTACATAAGTTCAAAGACTTCCGAGCAGACAAGTTTTTAATGGACCAAAATGATCATGTCTTTTTTTCTCTTGAGGACACTATTCAGGCATGGTATTCCCCCAATGCATTTGATATAAGATGTTATTTTGTCCAATGCATCTACCTTCATTTTAGAACAATTAAAACCAGCTTTAAGATGACTGATAAACAAACAATCCCGACATCATCTACATGGATTTTTTCCCTCCGTGTATTAATGCTCCACTTATGAGCTCAACCTGGGAGCAATACCTTTTGAGAACTGTGAGTGCTGAAAATTTCACAGTATTGAAGAGACTACAAAAAATCAAATTGAAGAAAGGTGTTTAAATGTATCACTGCATCTAATTATAAAAGTTCATCATTGATTTAGTTTTAGCCATCATGTAGAAATTCCTTGACAAATTCTGATTGGTAGTCTAGAGTTGGTTTCTTCACCTTGACTTTTAGGTCCTCTTTGCATCCCATGCTATGCAAGGAGTAGGAAACAGTACCAATCTTTAAGCCCTCAAATCTTCCTTGAGTGAGGGAGCAAGCCATTCTTATGGGATTTAGAATAGTGGCAATTTTGAGGAAAGAGATGGGATTGATTTTGAGAAAAAAATGAGAGCAGATTTAGGACCCATTGAAAGTGGGGATATTAAACAAAAAGAGGGTGAGGATTACTGATAGATTTTGGATTTATGCAACTGGGTGTTTTTTGAGGCAATGCAATGAAATAGGGGACACAGGAAAAACATAACATGTTTAGAGGAGTCAATAGATTCTGTTTTCAATTTCATAATGAGATGTATCTAAGATACTGATTAAGAAAGGCCAAATAGTCAGCTTAATCTCCAGTCTGGGGTTCTTGGGAGAGGTTGATGTCTCCTTAGAATAAAAACAGAGGCCCATGAACAATAGTTTTGAGAATCATAAAAAAATACCTAAAAATGAGATCTAAACAGAGTTTATATTACAGGGGTTCTTAATCTTTTGGCGGGTTTGTGATATCACAAACCTCTTTGAGAAAATACTGAAAGTGATTCTATTTTTCCTCTTGGAAAAATATACACTCAGAATCTGAAGATTTTGCATACTTTTTCAGGGGTTCACATATTTTACTGAAGTTCATCCATAGACATCTCTCAGATTAAGAGCCTCAGGCATAGAAGGTCAGAACCCTGGGGAGCACAAGAATTTGAGGGGCAAGAAGCAGAGGTAAATAGGAGCAGCCAAAGACAGAAACTGAGCAGGAGCAACCAGAGGGGTTAGGAAAGTGAATGATCCTATTTTGGGTGTGATGGTGCAGGCTTGTAATCCTAGCAATTTGGGAGGCTGAGGCAGGAATATCAAGGCCAGCCTCAGCAACTTAGTGAGGACCTGTCTCAAAATAAAAAGGGTTGGGGATGTAGCTAAGTGGTAGAATGCCTCTAGGTTCAACCTTCATTACTATAAAAGAGAAAAAAAAAACAAACAAAAAATTGAACTACTTTTATCCCAAGGCCATAGGGCACCCTGACCATGTCCTTTACATGCCCCTGTTCTCTCCCATCCTTCTTCCAGCTGTACCCTTTCTCACAGGGAGATGAGCCCCAGGACCAAGGGAATATACCACCAGGATCATGGGCAACCCCCTATAATCAAAGCTCTATGTCATAGGCCCCTGGAATTTTCTAACCAATTGATCTAAGCCTGTGTCAAGGGCCTTACTTGGGCCTCAGCCTCTGGTTGTCCTTCCAAGGGCCAATCCTTTGTCTAAGATAGTGGCTGGGGTAAGGGTGCAGGAAGCTTGAATAGCAGGCTGGGTGTCTTGTTGCTTGTGAAAGAGGCACAAAACAAGGTTGGGAGGCCTAAGGCCCACTGTTCATATGCCATAATTCAGTGTGAAACCCTAGGAGATGGTAAGTTTTAACCATAAATTTTCAAATGGTACACATAGAGTATACAGGCCTCAGTTTATATTCTTGCCCCCAGGTTTTCCCAGTGTAAGAGATGGGTCTGCAGAAAATGATGGCATAGAATTCCAAGAAAGGAGACTTTTAGGAAGGAAATGGCTATTGTCAGTGCTATAAAGCAGTGCTTCTTAAAGTCTAGTCCCTGGACCAGCAGCATCACTATTACCTGGGAACTCATTGGAAATCATATGCTTGCCGTTCCTGCGGTGATGACCTCCCCACGAGAACATGCCTCTCGCAAAAAAATCTCCTTCATCCCTCTCCAGAAGAGAAGAGGAAACACAAGAAGTGGTTCCTGGTGCAGAGCCCCAATTCCTATTTCATGGATGTGAAGTGCCCAAGATGCAATAAAATCACCACAGTTTTTAACCATGCACAAAGAATAGTTTTTTTGTGTGTTGATTGCTCCACTGTTCTCTGCCAGCCTACAGGAAGAAAAGCAAGACTTAAAGAAGGATGTTCCTTCAGGAGGAAGCAGCACTAAAAGCAGCCTGAATCAAGATGAGTGGGAAAACATACCAATAAACACTTTTTGGATATTAAAAAAAAAAGAAATCACATGCTTGGGCCTCATATCCTATCTGTTGAATAAGAAATGCAAGATAAGACTGGACATTTCTCTGTTCAGCCTCTGTAATATCTTTCTATAGCACTGGTTAGAGTGTATCAGAATCACAGTGAGGGCCTTTTAAAATATATCACAAAACAAGAAAGGGAAACAAAAGAGAAAGGTTAGTCTCCAAAGGGCATAAATGCCATGAGTCCATTATGCTGCTGAAGTCCTCACTCACTGTGTCCAGTTACACAGGCTCTAGCTCATATCTCCTGAATCTTTTCTCTCCCCTACATCCTCACTCTTTAGTCTCTCATCATCTTTCATCTTTAGCTATTGCTGATCCATTTCCAGTCTCACACTATTCCTATCTATTTCTCTTGTTGCCTCCATTTATAAAACAATCTTGGCATCGCTTTTCCCTGAAAAAAATCTATCAGTCACCTCTCAGTTCCTATAAATTTCAAACTTATAGACTCAACTTCCACCCACTTTTTCAATAATCTGAACTCTTATCTTTCCCCACTAAAGTAGTCTTTTTTTCCAACTACACTGAACTATTCCTTCTTCCTCAAGTATTCCAGGCACTGGCATGCCTCAGAGCCATTTACATGTAAATACCTCTGCTTGGAATGATTTCAACCATTGGGTCAACATCAACTACTACCTGGTCAGCTTCTACTCATCCATCTAAGCTCTGGCCAAGCATCCCTCCTCTGTGAAGCTCCTCTGGATCCCCTGGACTAAACTTTCCTATTTGGTATTTCCTTGAGCTCTACACTAGTCTTGTTCATAGAACTTGCCATGGTGCTCCCTAATTGTTTGTATCTTTTTCTTCCTACTATAATGTGAGCATCTAGAGAGAAGGGAACCATGTTTTGCTCATCTTCCTACATCATCCTCTATTTTCTCTCACTGCTACTGTCTGGCGCACAATGTTTATGGAAAGGAAAAACGAAATAGCACATTTTTTTTAACAAGTTACTGATCATTTGAGGACAATGTCTGGATTAGAAGATTTTAGGGAGGATCACATGAGAATATCCAGTACATTTTCACACAAAAGAGCCATAATAGTCCATTGCCTTATGTAGAAAAGTGTTAGGCAAACATGTGATTCCTGTTCCAGGTTTTAACAGTGTAATATGGGAGATATGACAATGCATAAGAGGTAAATAACAACAGGTGACTACCAATTTTGCTAGAGGGGCAGGAACATATAGAGAAAAGGAGGCAGAAACATTAAAGGAAATATGTAGAAACTAATTATCTGGAGGATGGTAAACACAGGTCAAAACCTTTTTTATATATAGTTTTAGTTATACATGGATGCAATATCCTTATTTTATTTGTTTATTTTTTTAATGTGGTGCTGAGGATTGAACCCAGTGCCTCACACATGCTAGGCAAGTGCTCTATCACTGAGCAACAACCCCAGCCCCCAAAACCTTTACTTATACATAATAAAAAGACATGTTTGAGCAGATGGAAGAGGAAGGTGGATATACAGAAAAAAGATAAGGCTAAGTACTGAGACTGCATGCAACCTTGAAGATTGCATGATTTTAACTGCCACTTACAACTATGGAACTTTGGATAAGTTACTCCTCAGTGACTCCACTTACTTCTCTGTTCAGTAGGGATTATAATTGTTATTTCATAGGACATTTGAAGATATTTAAATGGAAAAACTTGAAAATATATATAATGTGCCCGGTACATGGAAGCATTAAACGTGTACTAATTTATATTCTCATTACTCTGTAAGGAGATTAATCAGAAGATTAATCAGAAGGCTTAATCTTCTTAATCAGAAGATTAAGCCTATTAAAGATGGTGCTCAGGAACTGAAACACAAGACACTAGGGGCAGAGAACTTGTTAGAAGGTTGTGACAGTCACAACTATGAGAATACAGAGACAAATGGGGAGCAGGTGAAGGTAAACCTATCTGCTTTGGTAACTGACCAGAGGAAAGCACCTGTGGTAGGAAAAGGAGAAGACAATGGCCAGGGTGTTACTACCTGGGAGACTGGCAGAACCATAGAAATACACTAGAAACCTAGAGAGGAGCTTGTTTTGGATAGGCAGAGATGTGGTGTGAATTTCAGCAGGGTCTTTAAATTTGTGACTGAAGCCAGGAGGATATATAGCCAATACCCCAAACTGTATTTGAAACCTTTTAAGTTTAACCTCTTAAACAGTTTGAGGTATTGGCTAGTGAACATAGTTGAGTTCTCTAAGTAGACAGACTAGAAGTGTATTATCTTTGAGTATATTTACCTAATTAATGAGCCAAATAATTAAACCAGTTCTTCTGTCCTGACCCAGGAGGAGGGAATTCTATTCAAAATGAGACCTATTAGAAGTAAGAGCCTGGATGCCCTGCATCCCTCACCTCCCTGTAGGCATCAGTTTATATCTACTTCACATCTCTTATCCTCTGTGGTATAGAATTTTCTACAGTCTTATCTCAAACCTGAATTTGTCCAATGTACTGGACAAAGATGCTTTACTGAGAGAAATGCTATGCTTGCTCAGCAAAGACCCTCTACTTAAAGATGTGTGGCCTTTCTGAGAAAGAAGAAAACTAATCTCCTTAATTGTCATAACAGAATATTCCATTTGTTGCTCAAATAGATGTTTATTTCCCTTCAACCAATGCAGCAGTTACTTTAAACAACAGGGCAGAACCCTCTATCTTATGACTTCAACTGGTGTTTTGCAAAGGGAAACCAATAAAATGTCTAGTTGCCAGGTGTGATGATGCATTTATAATACCAAGTTTCCAGTACAGTACAGAGAGAGAGAGAGAGAGAGAGAGAGAGAGAGAGAGAGAGAGAGAGAGAGAGAGAGAAGAAGAAGGAGGAGGAGGAGGAGGAGGAGGAGGAGGAGGTTCAGTGTTCCAATTAATCCATAAGAATATTAAACATATTTCTTCCTTGGTTTTGCTGGATAAATAATTGTGTATGTGTGTGTGTGTATGAGAGAGAGAGAGAGAGAGAGAGAGAGAGAGAGAGAGAGAGAGATGAAATAACTTTCACCCTTGATTATAGATCCATATATTTAAAAGACAAAATGGCTACAGAAAGTTCACTAAGAGTTCTGGAATCCATGCTTCTTGTATTATATACTTCATATTTCTAATTACTTAGTTAAAAAAAATCAACAATGAAAAACATTTTCCTGAGAAGAGTACACAATTTATCTCAATAATTTTTAAGCCATGAACCATGTAAGTCAAAGGATGTCAAAGAAAATGCTAAATTTATATTTCATCTGCCTTTCATAGCAAAGTAATTTGGATATTTTTTGTTGTTTCATTAAAGCATATGGAGATTGGTCCATATACTTGATTCCTGTTTCACTTAAAAGCTGCACTAGGTGTCATATCAGATTTCCACCACTGATTTAATGATGGCACAGTAAGTTTGATTTTGTATTAAAAATAATCCCAAGTTATCCCTTTCATTAGGGTCAAATGGAACTCTTAGCCAATCTTCACAACAATCTTGATTTTCTGATGCACACAATGAATTTTAGGATGTTCATACTAAATAATCTTTCAGTTCAAAGTTATTTTTTCATTAAAATTGGTGTCAGTTTTTAGAACACCTTTAGGATTATAGAAAAATTGAGTGGAATGAACAGAGAGTTCCATATAGCTGCTTCAAACAGTTTCTACTATTATTAATATCTTGTAATAATAATACACGTGGGACATTTGTTATAACTGATAAACCAATATTGATACATTAACTATAGTCCATATGTTATGTTAGACTTCATATATTCATCATCACTGTATCATAAGAATACTTTCACTGCCCTAAAAGTCTCCCGGCTTCACCTATTCAGCCTTTTCTCCTCCCAATCCTGGAAACCACTGATCTTTTTTCTCATTTCCATAATTTTGCTCAGACCAGAGTATCATATAGTCGGAATTATAAGCTTATAGTTTTTTTTTTAAGACAGCTTCTTTCACTTAGCAGTTTGCACGTTAAGGTACCTTCATATATATATATATATATATATATGGCCTGCTATCTCATTTCTTTTTTTAAATATTTTTTTTAGTTGTAGTTGGACACAATAACTTTATTTTATTTATATGTGGTGCTGAGGATCAAACCCAGGGCCTTGCATGTGCGAGGCCAGCACTCTACCACTGATCCATTACCCCAGCCCCATCATTTCTTTTTATTATTGAATAATAGTTCATTGTATGGATGTGCCACTATTTGCTCATCCCTTCATATATTGAAGGTTATCATGGTTGCTTCCAAGTTTTGGCAATTACAAATAAAGTGGCTATAAACATTCATGTACAGAATTTAGTGGCTGTAAGTTTTCAATTCATTTGGGTAAATACTAAGGAGAATAACTGTGTAAGGTAAGTCAGGTTTGTTTTGTAAGAAATTGCCAAACTGTCTTCTACAGTTGCTATACATTTTTTCATTCCCATCAGCACTGAGAGTTCCAGTTGCTCCACATCCTCATCAGCATTTAGAATTGTTATTGTTTTGGATTTTAGCTATTCTAGTAACTGTGCAGTGGTATCTCATTGCTGATGTTATTTGTTTTTGTTTTTGTGGTACTAGAGATTAAACCTTGTGTCACTCTACGTGGAGCTACATCCCCAATTCTTTTTGTATTTTGAGACAAGGCTTCAAATAAGAAGTTTCTAGGGCTGCCTTCAAACTTCTGCTCCTCGTGCCTTTGCCTTCCAAATATCTGGAATTTCAGGCATGTGCCACTGTGCCTGCCTCGTCTGCAATTCTTCAATAACATGTGAGGTTGATATGCCTGTTTTCCAGCTCTATATCTTGTTTAGTGAGATATCTGTTCATATCTTTTGCCTGTTTTAAGATTTGACTGTTTTCTAAATTTTAAGGGTTCGCTGTATATTGTAGATAGCAGCTCTTTATGGAAATGTGTTCACTAAAGACTTTCTTTCAGTCTATGACTTTTTAAAAATAATCTTTTTTAATCCTTTATTTTTATTTATTTATTTTTATGTGGTGTTGAGGATTGAACCCAGTGTCATGGTAGATAAGCACACTATCACTGAGCTACAAACTCCAGCCCCAGCTTTAATTTTTATGAAAAATTTAAGGTCTATGTCTAGATTCTTCCTCTTCTTTGCCTCCTCCTCTTTTTTTGCATGCGTATGAACAGTTGTGCCAGACACATTTATTGAAACAAACTTCTTCATTGAATTTCACTTATTCCTTTTTCAAAAATTAATTGATTATATTTGTGTGAATCCATTTCTGGGCTTTCTGTTCCATTGATCAATTGGTCTGGGTTTTTTTTTGTTGTTGTTCTTTTGTTTTGCAGTGTAAGAGATCAAATTTGGGGTGATACACATACTAAGCAAGGGCTATATCCTCAGTTCCTCTTCTGTTTTTATGCCAATATCACACCATCTTGGTTACTATAGCTTTCTAGTAAGTCTTGAGGTCAGTAGTATCAGTGTTTTTACTTTATTCCTCTTCAATACTGCATTAGCCATACTCTTCTCTTTCCCTATAAAATTTAGCTTGTTAATATCCATAAAATAACTTGTTGGGACTTTTAATAGAGATTACATTGAATCTACACATCAAATTGGAAGAACTGACATTTTTAGAATATTGAGTCTTCCTGTGCATGAATATGATCTCTCTTCATTTATTAGAATTTTTTTCCATCACAGTTTTATGGCTTTCCTCATAGGTTTTGTGTATATTTTACTAGGTTTATACCTACATCTTCCATTTTTTTTTTTTGTGTGTGTGTGTGTGTGTGTGCGCGCTGCGCTAATGTAAGTGGTACTGTGTTTTTAAATTTCAAATGAGCATTCCTCATTGCTGGTATGCTAAAATTGGTAATTTGTCTCTGCTTTCTTAATCTGGCTATAGGTTTACCAATTTTATTGATTATTTCAAAGAACCAAACTGGTTTTATCAATTTTCCTCTATTGATTTCCTAGTTTCAATTTCATTGCTTTCCACTTTTTTCCCTCCTCAGGGAGAGAAGCTGAGAGCTAAGGGTTTTCACCTACTTGTCCTGCACTGAATTGGGGGAGAGTATTATGGTAACTGAGTGTAATTTCTGCTATAATTTTTTTCTTTTCTTCTGCTTATTTTGCATTTAATTTATTATTCTTTTTTCAGTCTCCTAAGTGGAAACTTACTGACTTTAGATACTTATTCTTTTCTGTATGCCCAATCAATGCTACAAATTTCCCTCTCAGCACTACTTTCTCTATATATCTTGAATTTTGACAAAGTGTACTTTCATCTAGTTTAAAATATTTTAAAGTTTCACAAGGAAAAATGGGGGCATGCCTGTAATCTCAGTAATTTAGAAGGCTGAGGCTGGAGTATCACAAGTTTGAGGCCAGCCTCAGCATCTTAGTAAGACCCTTAGCAACTTAGTGAGAACTGTCTTAAAGTAAAAAATAAAAAGGACTCAGGGTGTAGCTCAGTAGAAAAGTACCCCTGCTTTCAAATCCCCAATAGCAGAAAAAAAATAATTGATTTCAGTTCAGACTTTTTGTGTTGTTTTGGAGATGAGTGATGACTTCCAAGTTCCTCACATGCCAAACTGGATCAAAGTTATTTTTAAATATAATAGTTAATTATTTAATATTATTAAATGATTTAGTTATCTGATTTTCATTAGTTCATTAATATTTCTTAGTTCCCATATTTCTATTGTTCCCATTTCACAAAACTTAAGAATATAGCAAGGTATGCCTTAAAAAAGGGACCAAGAGCCTGATGCAGTAGCACATGCCTGAAATCCCAGCAGCTTGAAAGGCTAAGGCAGAAGCATGTTCAAAGCCAAGCTCAGCAACTTAGCGAAGCCCTGAGCAACTCAGCAAGACCCTGTCTCTAAATAAAATATTAAAAGGGATGAGGATGAGGCTCAGTGGTTAAACACTCCTGGGTTCAATCCCGGTATGAAAAGAAAAGAAAAGAAAAGAAAGAAAGTAAGAAAAAGAAAAGGGGCCATAATGCCTATAAGGGAGATGATGACATCATCAAGATGGCAGCATAGGAAGCCTCAAGCCCTCCCTCCCCCTAGAGAGATGCTGACTTAACAATACATATATCAGTTCCTTTTGTCAGAAATCAAGAAGATAGTTAAGATGTTCTTATACCTGAAGTGAGTATAAAACAGACATGTAGGCAAATTTGTGGCACTCTATTGCTAGACAGAGTACCTCCCCCTGACTTAGTGTAACATGATCAAGAGAAAACTCCCAGCTTCTGAGTTCTCCCTGGGGTGGCAAAGAAGAGACTGAATACACCCAATATGCAAACTTTCCAAAGTTTTGCCTGAGGGACTGGTTTCTATCTTGTCTCAAGCCCAATACTGAGAGTGGTGGGGGGCAGGACTGGATGGACAAGGATAGGACACACAGGACATATAACACGACAGGAGGCTGAGAACTTCTGAGAACAAAGAAGATCTGGATTAGCATATACTCAGTTAGCATAGTACTTTCCCCCAATTCAGTGCAGGACAAGTAGGTAAAAACCCTTAGCTCTCAGCTTCTCTCCCTGAGGAGGGAAAAAAGTGGAGCATGCATTCAGTTTTTAGTTAGAGCTGCCCAAGAGACTAGTTTTTGTCTTGCCTGGTCGGAGTGCTGTACAGAAACTTGTATACTACAGATGGGGGTGGGGGTGGAGTGGGGTTCTAACAATGAGAGTTGAGTGGCTTGCTGCTGCTGTAGAGGATCTATATCACAGTAGACACAGACCAGTACATGTTGGGAGCCCCTCCCTTGGGAAGAGAAGAGTGAAGCACGTGACCATTGTTCCATCTTTGCTATCATATGATCTAGTTCTCTTGTGTATAGGTAGTTATAAGAGAGAGTTCTACTCCCATATTCATTGTAGCATCACTCATAGTAGCTGAGAGGTAAAACACCTGAATGTCCATCAGTAGATGAATAGATAATGAAAATGTGATATACATATACAAAGAAATATTAGCAACCTTAAGAAGAAAATCCTGCTATATATAACAACATGGATGAACTTTGAGGACATTGCTAAGTGAAATAAGCCAATCACAGAGCAACAAATACTGCATGATACTCTTATGTAAAGTATTTACAATAATCAAAATCATAATCAAAATCATAGACACAGAAGGTAGAATGGTGGTTGCCAGAGGCTGGGACGGGGGAAAATGGGAATTGTTGTTTATAGGTACAGAGTGTTAGTCATGCAATGTAAAAAGTTCTAGAGATATTTTGACAGTAATGTGCCTATAGTTAGCAATACTTAGAAATTTGTTAAGGGTAGACACTATTCTTTGTGTTTTCATCCCCCCACACACAAGATTTCTATGAGGAGTAATTAACTGATAATATGGAACAAAGCGTTTGAAGAGATATCAGAATAAATAAATTAGATAAGACATACACAGAGCTTACATGTTGTTTACTAAACTGGTGGATTCCCTTAAAACAGCCTTAATGTTTTTTAAAAATATACAACGCATTATTTATTACAGTCACTATAAATTTTGTGTCATATATCACTAAAGCTTATTCCTCAAAATTGGAATTTTGTTCCCTGTGATCAACATCTCCATTTTCCCTACCTAACCCCTTCCCCATCCACTAGTAACCACCATTCTATTCTCAACTTCCAAGAGTTCCACTTTATAGATTTCACATATGAGTAATACCATATGGTATTTGTCTTTCTGTGTCTGGCTTATTTCAATTAACATAACGTCCTCCAGGTTCATCCATGTTATTGCAAATGACAGGTCTTCCCTCTTTTTAAAGGCTGAATAGTATTTTCATTGTGTATATACACCACATTTTCTTTATTCATTCATCTAATGAGGGACACCTAGGGTGCTTCAATGTCTTAGCTACTATGAATAATGCTGTAATGAACACAGGATACAGATAACTCTTCAACGACCTTAATTTAAAGCAACCATAAGAACTTGCCTTCATTTGTAATACTTTTAGTTATCAAGCAAATGATTTGGTCATAAGCTTAATAAGCTCATTCATATGGTTATTTTAGAGTTTAGATCTCCTGGATATCTATATTTGAACAAAGTAAAAGAATATCCACAATAACTTAAATATGAAACCATTTTGTTTTCTTTTCTATTTAGGATTCTATTGAAATCTATTTTATCCAGTATAAAAGGATAAAAACATTTATATTAGAAACTATAAAGAAGTAAAGAAAAATTTCATTATAATTTTAGAAATGTCTCTAACAAACATTCTCCCTGGGATGTATGTATGATAATCTTTTAATCTAGATTAATAAGGTGTACAGTGTATTCTTATTCTCTTGGCATGAAGATAACCATAAATTGCATAATATGTTCCTTTGGCATGAATTAACTATTTTGATTCATATTTAAATACGCATAAATGCATACATGCATATACATATGTATGTAATCAAGTTTGTCTAGGAGATATGGTAAATACAAAGGAGATCTTTTAGTTATCTCTTAAATGTTTTAGGAACTGGATACATAAAGATATTGTTAACTTCTATGGCTTGTGAAGTACTAGTTAGTAAACTACAGGTCTAAAATAAGGCAAATCCCTATCTGTTCACCTTCTTAGTAAGAATAACTCTCTAATTCAAACATGTGTTGGTCTCAACAAAAGGATCTTGCTCATCTTTATCAAATTAATAAAATATATCTTACTAATTAAGCTTATATTAAGCTAAATGAGCTTAATACAGAAAATGCATACTATGAAATCAATTATATATGAACAATATAAAAGATTCATAAACAAAATTTTATTTTTCAATAACTACTTCTTGTGATTATGAAATTTAACACTGTGAATGATAAGAAATCTAGTGAACTTAATCCCAGTGACTCAGGAGGCTGAGGCAAGAGGATGGCAAATTCTAGGCTAGACTGTGAATCTTAGCGAGACCATCTCAAAAAAAAAAAAAAAAAAGTGGGGTTAGGAGAAGTGGGGCATAATGTAGCTTAGTGCTAGAGTGACCCTGAATTCCATCGCAAGTTTCCTTTTCTAACACATATGGAGAGAGAAAAAAGAGAAATCCAAGGAACTTAATGTCATGTATGCCAACATTTTTTCACTTGTCCTAATATTAACTGAAAGCTCACCATACTAGATAAAAAGTGGTATGTCACAACTTTGGCTACAATAAAACTACAACATATACAAAAACACATAAACCCAAAAGATCCAGTTTCAAAAGATAAATAATAACAATAATTTGCTTTAAAACTATTTCAAAGACATTTTTCCTGATTAAATCTGTGACCAATTCATTTTTTTCTGCCTCCTTAAAAGATTCTTAAATTTATCAGTGAAGTTTCTTATAATTCCCTGAGCCTTGTCACATTACATCTCATGCTATTTAACTGTATGAATAGTGTATTTGCCCACATGAACAGAACATAAAAACTACTGAATTTATTATCAGAAGAAGGGCAGTGGTTAAGGATTCCATTTTGTGAGCTCATGGAAATCCACAAAGTGTTCTCTTAGAATTGATACATCTTTTTTTTTTCCCCTCCTAAAACAAGCATAATGAGGCAAAATATTTGAGTGAAAACAAATAAGACAAAAGTACAAGTCTTGGAGGAAAAAGCTGACATTTACCAACAGTTTGGGGGAAGGTGAAACATCAACACTTAAATGATGCAGTCCATCACATGAATCTGTAATGTATCTATGTCAGGCAGAACTTCTCCACATTTGGGACAGGAATGAATTGGAATACTCTGTGATTGCTCTTGCCGCCAGTTCCTATCCTCAGCTCCTGGGAATAAGCAGGAAATGAAAAGTTTCATTAATTCCACCTTGAAAAGAACTTCTGCTTGATTTTAATAACTTGGTTAATTTGGTCATCTGTTAAACTTGATAATCAATACCCAGTGGGATACCATTCCCAGTCCTTTTTATTTTTTTTAATTCAAGACAGGGTCTTGCTGAGTTGCTGAGGGTCTGGCTAAGTTGCTGAGGACTGGCTTTGAACTTAGGATCCTCCTGCCTCAGCCTCCAAAGTAGTTAGGATTACAGGTGTACATCACCACACTCTTTAATGGAAGACATCATTGTATGCACAGAGAAATCTCCACAGATAGTATCTGCTACTTTTCTATTTTTCAGGATTTAAACTGTATTCCAGGTGTGAGTCTTTGTAAAGACATAGTTTCAGTTCTAGGTACAAGACAATATAGGTTCTGGATAGAAGCAAAAGAGGGAGAGAATATGAAGGAAGGAATCATGAGAGTATGGGAGGGGTCTCCTGCAACAGTATGCACCTTTTTAGAAGCAAAACACTCACTCCCATTTATTCAGCAGATATTTGTAAGCCCTCACGGATGTGCAGGGTACTGACAAGGTGGGGAAGCCAGGTAAGAGAAGGGGCAGTGGTGGTGTGGAAGGGGGAGAGTGTTAGGCACTGTGGGGTTGGGTAGGAGTAAGAAAAGAGCCCTGGGCTGGGGATGTGGCTCAAGCGCGCTTGCCTGGCATGCATGTGGTCTGGGTTCGATCCCCAGCACCACATACAAAGAAAGATGTTGTGTCCACCAAAAACTAAAAAATAAATATTAAAATATTTTCTCTCTCTCTCTCTCTCTCTCTCTCTCTCTCTCTCTCTCTCTCTCTCTCTTTTTTAAAGAGAGAGTGAGAGAGGGGGGAGAGAGAGAGAGAGAACTTTTAATGTTTATTTCTTAGTTCTTGGCGGACACAACATCTTTGTTGGTATGTGGTGCTGAGGATCGAACCCGGGCCGCACGCATGCCAGGCGAGCGCGCTACCGCCTGAGCCACATCCCCAGCCCCATCTCTCTCTTTTTAAGAAAAAAAAGAAAGAAAGAAAAGAGCCCCAATGCCGAAAGGCCTCCTGAATGAGTAACCTATGAGAAGAGCCTTGGAAAGAATATGAATTGCCCAAGGAAAATCAGTGAAGAGAAACAACTGAAGAATGAATCCTGTTATTACCCCCATTTCTGAGTTAGGTTGAAGTTGAAACCTAAATCAGAGAATGTCTGAAACAAGCTCTTATTCTGGGGAGGTCCTAGATCAATACAAACTGTGATCATTGCTGAAATTTACTTCTGTCTCCTGGGCATCTCTCTGGCCTGACCTTTCTGGACCAGAGCAAATCATTTTATATTTTTAGAGTCTCAGCCCATACTTTGGTTCATCCCCAAAACTTTGTTTTTGGATCTTTACCATTGTTATTTGCTTCAAAATATATTACTGAATTCAATAACATGTAAGACTTTCAGACAAAAAATAAACTTAAGAAACTTTCTATTTTCTTTACATTTTTTCAGTGCTGAGACCCAGACCCAGGTCTTTGCATACTGGATGAGTGCTTTACTAGTGAACTACATCCCCGGCCCAAGAAGCATATTTTACTATTGTATTCATTATAAAGTATGATTTTTGAAGCAGGGCTTTCTAATTGTCTCATTGCTTGAGATTAAGGGTCAACAAACTTCTGTAAAGGACCAAAGAGAAAATATTATATATACCTTGCAAATCATAAATAAAATCTCTGCCACTGTAGCATGAAAGCAGCCAAAGACAGGATGCAAACAAAAGGGCATGATTACATCCCAATTAAATTGATTTGTAAAAACAGATGAAAGGGGGCTGGGGATGTGGCTTAAGAGGTAGCGCGTTCGCCTGGCATGTGTGGGATGCTGGGTTTGATCCTTGGCACCACGTAAAAATTAAAAAAAAAAAAGATAAAGATGTTGTGTCCACTGGAAAAAAAAATTAGAAAATTCTCTCTCTCTTTAAAAGGAAAAAAAAAAGATGACAGGCCAGATTTGGCCTGTGGGTTGTAGTCTGCCATTGGCATTGTTGGTTCTGCATTGTTGCCTCCATGTGTGCTTTTTTTGGTGCTATAGCAGCCTGCTCAAGGTTCCCTCTGCCTCTTGCCTCTCCAATCCATAAAAAGCTTAGTCAGTCGCCCCCCCCCTTTTTATTAGAGAGAGAGAGAGAGAGAATTTTTTAGTATTTCTTAGTTTTTGGCGGACACAACATCTTTGTTTGTATGTGGTGCTGAGGATCGAACCCGGACCGCATGCATGCCAGGTGAGCGCACTACCGCTTGAGCCACATTCCCAGCCCCTTAGTCAGTTTTTATTATCAACTGATCACACTCATTTCTGCCTTTGCCCTTTTACTCTCACACTTCACTTATACAAATCCTAGCTTCAAGGTCAAGGTTAGAATCATGTTTTTTCAAGGCTTTTCTTAACTCTCTGTGCCTTTATGATCAGCTTTTTCTCTTATCTTCACCATTATTCCTTTTATTTACCTACATGCTATCTTGTACATGAATTTATGTTTTTATGTGCACATTCTGTCTCCAGCTATACCACAGCCCTTAAGGATTTGACCACACCTTATGCCTTTCTATTCCCTGTCACTTAACCAAGTCCTAGAACAGAGCACACACTGAAACGGCTGCTGCTGATGACAATGATGAGACTTGTTTAAATCAGTTTTGTTAAGACACTGAAAAAATCTTATGACAGTCTTCTGGAATATTTTTTATGACAAAACAGCTTATTTAGACAAGAATAAATGTATATATAGAAAAAGATTTTTAGATTATAAATATAAGTCAGAAACTGACTAGTCTTTTTTATGTAAATAGTTTTTTGCCTTATAAAGAAAAACAACCATTCCTTAAGACATCCACGTGCAAGAGACTGACCTTTTTGTAATGGGTTCACTTGATGCTTTGACTAATATCCCTTGTGGCTTTGAATCTTACATGTTTTTTTTTTCCCCTCCAACCTTTTTCTCCCTGATTTTCTCCTTCCTGATCTTCTTTTCCCTAATCTTCTCCTTCCTGATCTTCTCCTTAATCTTATTTTCTCTGAATCACCTCTTTAAAAATCCCCTGTACATTCTGATGGGCAGAATCACAGCCTTTGGGACAGGAGTCGGCAACAATTTGACCCCAGACTACCTTGTTGGACATTTCTAGAATCAGACACAAATAGACAGGCATGGTAGTGACAGATTCAATCTCCAGTACTGATGGGGGAGATGGGGGAAAGGAAAGAAAAAAGAAAGGAAGGAAGGAGGGAGAGAGAGAAATCAGATGAGTGGAAAGAAATCAAAGGAGTGGGCAGCTGTAGGTCTGAGAAAAACATAGCTATACCCACTGATGCTAAAAAATGCCTCAGGGTAATATTTTTTAAAAACATTTATTCTTTAGTTGTGGTTGGACACAATACCTTTATTTTATTTAATTTTATGTGGTGCTGAGGATCGAATCCAGGGCCTTATACATGCTAGGTGAGAGCTCTACCGCTGAGACACAACCCCAGACCTAGGGTAATATTTTTGTTAGATCAAATGGTAGCTTTTCTGCATTTTCCCCATGAATAATCCTATGTATATTTTTAACCTGAATTACTACCTCTAATGTTTAATCTTTTTGTTGTTGTTCCTGTAATAGGACTTTGGCGGGTGGGGGAAGGGGAGAGATAGGAAATAAAAAAAGTTACTCAGAGAAATTTCCCTGAGATTTATCAGTTCATTATATGTGTTAATATTGTATCCTTACTGATGAAAATATTGCAGTTCCATTTCAATAGTTGTTGGTATGTGAAGAGACTTAACCTGGTAAAATATTTACAAACAAAAATGTTAAAGCTTTTTTGTGATATTTAAGGGGGATCCTGAACTCAGACTCTACTTGATGGCACTGACATTAATTTATTTTTTCTAGCTATGTTAGTCTTTGATCTTGGAATTTTATTTTTTAATACCTAGAATTAAGGTTAATATTTTCCTTTCAGTGATTCATTATAAGTTACAGAACATTATTACTAGCATATTATTAGTGTATTATACAAGTATAAAATCATGTACTAAATAGAGCACCACTCTTTTAAAATGTATCATGATAAGTTTTACTTAGGAAATTAAAATCTGGATGTATTACAAAATTAAATGATATCTGTTATACGCAGTATACTATGTAGTAGTCAAAGTCAGATAACCTTTGGTTCCTTTTCCAATTCTGCTCCCAACTAGCCTTATAATCCTGGGTTACTTAACTTTGTCAAAATTTTAGTTTTATCTTTTTTAGAAAATGATAATATAGACCTCATGGAATTTTTTGAAAATCAAATTAAATAATACAGATGAAGTTAGATCAGCAAAGTGCCTGAACATAGTACACTCTCAAAAAAAAATGCTAACATTATTATGTGCAAAACACCAGGTATTGGGTGAAAATATATAGTTCACAAGCCAGGTATGGTGGTGCACACCTGCAGTAGTAGTGACCTGGGAGCTGAGAGAGAAGGATCACAAGTTCAAGACCAACCTGGGCAACTTAGCCAGTGCCTTTCTCAAAATAAAAAATAAAAAGGGATGGGATGGGAATGTAGCTTAGTGGTAGAGCACTCCTGGGTCCAATCTCCAGTACTAAAACATGAAAATGTACTGTCCTGGGAGCTCATCATTTAACAGAGGTCTTAAATACATATTTCAACATATAAATACTTAAAAGATAGCAGAAGAATGAAGTATTTTGGAAGTTCAGAAAGGTGACAATTTGGAGACAGGAAAATATGAAAAAAAAATTTGGGGGCCATATTGAGGATTGAACCCAGGGGTGCTCTACCACTGAGTTACATCCCATTCCTTTTTATTTTTTTATTTTGAGAAGGGGTCTTGCTAAATAGCCCAGGTGGCCTTGAATTTGTGATGCTCCTGCCTTAACCTCTCAAATTACTAGGATTATAGGAGTGTGCCTGTCTGAAAAGGGTTTTAAAGATGGGGTCAGAATTAATTGGAAGGAGACTATAAGAAGATAGGAATATGCATATGGAAAGGACATCTACATGAAGGATATTGCACAAATAAATATATGCAAGTTGGGGCTTAAGATGAGTTGAAGGGGATGATGCAGATCGCCTAATATCTGTAGTCTACAGCATGGGGTGAAGAGTCAAGCCTGGTATTAGTAATGGATAGAGATCTGAGTACTAGGGGAATAAGACTGAAGGGTGCTGTATTTTGGGTAGCTTAATTTGAAATCCCTTTTATAGAATATAGTGGGATTTTTTTTCTTTGGGTACCTTCTTAGTAGGATATTCCTTGAATATCCTAGACTTGAATGTGACTCACCTCTTTGGATGAGGTAAGCCTGCTGGTCTGGGTCACTTGTTCTTGCCCCATGCCGGCTCTGCATTTCCATCAAGGATTGCCTACTGGGATTAAAAGCAATACTATTTGTGATGTTGTGTAACTCTGAACCATGACAACATGAAGAAGTCAACAAAAGTATGGGGGAAAAACAACAGTGTCAAACAACAGTGTCAAGGTTCATAAAAATCAGAATGTGAGATTAAATTGATTTTTATATAATAATGGCACCAGCATACTATGAGGTAAAAGTAAGATCTTTAAAAATCAACTAGGAAATAACCAAACTATTAATTGATACTAGAATGGATTAGAAATTAAGTTACACATTTCAATACTAAGACACTACACAGGTATTAAAACAATGAATTAAATCAGCATGAATCAAAATAGACAGCATTTGAAGTTACAATGTTACATAAAATTACAGAATAATCTCTACACTGATTATTTTATAATTTAAACAAAGAGAAATAATATTGTTTTAAAATATTATATTGGAGTGTGTGTGTACACATGTATAATATAGATGGGAAGGCTACCCACTAAACTCTGTTTGTACAAAGCAAAGGAAGAGGAGAATAAATGAAGGATATGGAACAAGAGACTTCAACTTTATCTAAAGCTCCCTTTAATAAAAAAAAAAAATTGGGGCTGGGGATGTGGCTCAAGCGATAGCACGCTCGCCTGGCATGCGTGCGGCCCATGTTCGATCCTCAGCACCACATACAAACAAGTGTTTCCGCCGAAAACTAAAAAATAAATATTAAAAACAAATTTAAAAAATAAATAAATAAATAAATAAATTGAAGCCAAAAAAAAAAAAAAAAAGATACACTAGCAATTGTCAATTCAGGATTGTGTATATTTTGCTGTGTATTATTTTTTTTCCTCTGTATTTTTCTAGAATTTAAAACTTTCCCAAGATGAAATTTTAAAAATCAGGAGAAATTTTGGAAGTATTTTCTTTCAAAGCACATTAAAAATTTAAAGTGTATAGTATATTTCACTCACGACTAGCAGGGTAACATTGGGACACATAAAACATATTTTCACAGCTTTTCTCAAAGCCAAGAACTTGACTGGTTTCCTACAAGTCTTTGTCCAGCTTTGTTAATAAGCCAATCTCAAGTATAGGAACACAAGTGTAGGTAGAGTGATTCTAATAGCTCAAATTAGGAAACATCTTTGACAGGTAACCTCTCCTACAACCCATGTCATCATATGTTCTACCTTTCTCTTGCTTTACCTTACCTGCCTCCATCTTCAAAAACGTTGTTCTCTTTTAGCAAAATTGCCAGCTGCAATGCAAGTTGCTCCTTTTCTTCATGAATCTTCTCTCTTGCTGCTCTTTCAGCATGAAAATCAGAACAATAAACCTCCATCTGTTAGAGGAAAAAAGTAAAGAAGTTTCTACTGAGATGAATGTGGATTCCCTGCAGATCACCTGTTTATTAGGTTGACAGTGCTGCATCCTCAGGTAGGCCTTGTGAATGATAGGTACATACTCCTGCTAGAAACTAGTATAACAATCACAACTTTCCAATGCTTTCAAATAGTAGATATGAACTGTGTGTTCATGTGTGCTTAAACACACCCTGAAACTGCATTGATATAGGTGGTTTAGGCAATATATGCAACATTAATTTAGTAAAATACTCCCGTTTCTTTTTTTAAAAAGATATTCAGAACTAATATAATATAGTAAGTGGCTTATTCACTTTGCTAGATAAACTTAAGAATGCTGCTCTTAAGCTAAATTTAAAATAATAGAAAGATGCGATTTATTGAATTCCAGACACATGTGAAGTCTCCATGTAGGATGTTCATTTCCTATATCAAAAGTTCTGGGATTGGGGCTGGGGTTGTGGCTCAGTAGTAGAGCAATTACCTAGCATGTATGAGGCACTGGGTTTGATTCTCAGCACCGCATATAAATAAATAAAATAAAGGTCCATCAACAACTAGTAAAATATTTTTTAAAAAGTCCTGGGATTGTAGAATTGCTATCCTTATTTTATAAACTAGTTTCATAGCTCTTAATCTTGGGGAAAATGGGCCATATCAGTATATGAACCTAGACAAAATTCCATTTTCGCAAACTACTTCTCTGCCCCTGAGATGGCTCCAATGATCTCCATCTGTTGATATTCATACCCTTCACAAGAAGAAGGAGCAAGCAGAGCACTTAAGATGGATTTTTACTAAATGGAACCAAGACACCTGGACACATAGGAAAAAAATATAAATCCAAATTCTTATCTCACTCTCTATATAAAAGCCAATTTCTGATACTTCAGAGATCTTAATGTAAAAGATAAAATGGAAAAGTGTTTAGAAGACAACAGAAAGAGTATCTTCTTGGCCTTGGAGTAGTCAAAGTTTTTTAAATAGGACACAAAAAAGATACTAATTATAAATGGAAAGACTGGTATCTTGGACTACTTTAACGTTAAGAACCTTTCTCATCAAAAGACTCCTTTTTGAGGGCTGTGGCTGTGGCTCAGTGATAGAGTGCTTGCCAAGCACATGTGAAGCACTGGGTTTGATCCTCAGCACCACCTTAAAATAAATATATAAAATAAAGGTATTGTGTGCCTCTATAACTAAAAATATTTTTAAAAAGACTCTTTTATGAGAGTGAAAAGGCAAAACAATGATAAGGGCTTATATCAGACTATATATGGAATTGATAAAATCAAGAAAAAGCCAGACAGACCTAAAGAAAAAATGAGCAAAGTTGTATTAGGCACATCACAAAAAAGAATACCTAGAAGACCAACAAACATTTGAAAGAGTACTCAAACTCATTAGTCATCAATGAAACACCAAATAAATGTGATACCCATTACATACCACCAATCAATAAAAGTAAAATGACTGATAATACAGGACCGTAGAGCAATGGAAACTCTGTGGATGGGAGTGAACATTTCCAAAGTGGTACAACCACTTTTGGAAAACTGTTTACTTACTACACTGAGTAATATGCATAGCCTGTGAACTAGCAATTCCACTCCCAGGTGTGAACCCAACAGAAAATGAGTGCATATGAGAACAGAGATATCTACAGGAATGTCACAATAGCATTAATTATAATGCCACAAATGAAAATAACCCAATTTCCTATCAGTTTTGGAACATAGATAAATAAAATTCATTGGAGCTGTGCACTCTGCAGACTGGGGGTATAACTCAGTGGTAAACATTTGCCTAGCATGCGTGAGACCCTGGGTTCAATCCCTAGCAACACACACACACACACACACACACACACACACACACGACATTGGCACACTTTTTATCAATTTAAAAGTTTTTAAAATTTCACTGGTGGGGCTGGGATTGTGGCTCAGTGGTAGAGCGCTCGCCTACCAAAAAAAAAAAAAAAAGTTTCTCTCTCTCTCTCTCTCTCAAAAAAAAGAAAAAATTTCACTGGAGGAAGGAATATAAATAGTGTGTGTGTGTGTGTGTGTGTGTGTGTGTGTGTGTATTAAACACCATCACTTTTGTATTTGCAAATCTAATTGGGGCTTATCCCAGTCAGTTGAGGTTCCACAGCATTTCTTACCTGAGTCCTAAGGACACCCATGGTTTCCAGATCCTCCTCCTGCTTGGCAATGGTCTGTTTCATCTCATCCATTTGAAGCTGCTTGGAAGCCAGTGCCCTCTCTGCCATTTCCAGTTTTGCATTTAGTTCCTGCAGCACTGCCCTGTCCACTTTTTCTGACTACAAAAGACAATTTGATTCTAGAAATGTAGCCTACGTTAGTAAAATGTCAGATAAACCTTTAGTTTTTTTTAAGAAAAATAATTAGTTTTGTTGGGCATAGTGGCTTACACTAATAATCCCAGTTACTTGGGAGGCTAAGGCAGGAAGGTAACAAGTTTGAGCCAAGACTAAGAAATTTAGGGAAGCCCTGTCTCAAAAGGAAAAATAAAAGGATCTGGGGATGTTGCTTAGTAATAAAGTGCCCCTCTCTAGTACCAAATAAATACATAAGAAATAAAAAATAAAATAAATAAAAATCATTAGCTTTAAATTAGTCTGTTCATTAGCAATACCAACTTACTCAGAAAATTGTATTCATTTAACATATGGCTTGCAAATCATAGTTTCCTGATTTATTTATTTATTTAAAATATTTTTTTACATGTAAATGGACACAATATCTTTATTAATATATTTATTTCTATGTGGTGCTGAGAATGGAACCCAGTGCCTCACACATGCCAGGCAAGTGCTCTACCACTGAGCTACAGCCCCAGCCCAGTTTCCTGATTTAAAACAACAATATTTTTAAAAGATAATACTGAAATAGAGACATAATAACCCCCTCCAAAATTGACGAACTCTAGATAGGGCAAAGGAGTGGGAGGAGAAAGGAGGGAGCAGGGGGTTAGCAATGATGGAGGAATGTGATGGACATCATTATCCAAAGTACATACATGAAGACATGAATTGGTATGAACATTCTTTATATCTCCTATATGTGTAATAAAAATTGTGATGCATTCCACTGTCGTGTATTTAAAAAATAAAAGCAATTAAAACAAAACAACCCCCTCTAAAAAAGAGTATATTTATAAGAATATAAATTCAAAGACTTTCTAATTCAAAGTTTCCATTGTCTATAAATTATCACACCATGCTGGGCATTATTATCAATTTAAATTGCAAATCAGTGAGTCCAGGGTTCCAAGTTCACTGCAGGCAGGCAAACTGGCCTTGTACAATCGCATGTGAATGGCCCCTCCAGCCCTAGCCAGCTGTCTTACTGTACACTGTGCACATAGGAGCCTATGCTGTTAGCTCTCCTACAGCTCTCTCTTCCTACTCTGAGAAATACAAATGCTTACTTTCTGATGGTGGGACATGAACACTACCTTTGTAACACAAAGCACATTGTACATAAGTGAGAAGTTGTAAATATTATGACACAAGAAATCAATTATAAACTGAAAAGCAACTTTTGAAATGGGACTTAGTCAAGGATTCAGGTAACTTTTTTTAGGTATAAAATGTTCAACAGTTTCCATTAATCAATAATCTATTTTTGTATGAGTACCTCTTTCCTTATTAGTTCCTCAATTGTTTTCAATGCATTATTATGTTCTTGAAGAAGCTTGTTGTGTGTTGACTGTAGAATGGCTAACTTGGACCTATTAAAAGAGATATTAATAAACAGAATCTTGCAGGAGGATATCACAAACTCAAAGCCTTGCCTCCAAATCATCTTCTGAACACTCCAGTAGCAAAATCTCCTCTTATCTTTATAATTCCACCATTTACTAGCATTTTCTTACTCTCAAAACAATAGTTTCTAGAGAAAAAAACAAGCTAGATACAAAGAATAATTTTGTTATAATAAACCTTTAAAATTTTATCCCTCCAAAGTATCTCATAGTACTCTTTCAGATAAATAAAAAACAAATTTTGTGAATTTATTCTCTATTCCTAATTCCAATCTGTATTTTTAAAAGGTATTCTTTTGGGGAAGCTTCCATTCTGCACAGTGTACTCACTTTCCATCCTCTGTTTTAGCTTGCTCCATTTTGATTTCCGATCGCATGCTTTCCACTTGCAGCTCTAGCTTCTTGTTATTATAAACGAGCTCTTGCTTTTCATTCAGCTCTGCTGGGGTTGCAGAATTTTTCCTTTCAAGAGCCTGGCATCTAAGAAAGATGAAGATAAACAATGCAATTTCACTTCTCAGTGGCTTTTCAACACATCCCAAGAAAGGTTAAATTCAAAGAAGTTTAAGGACTGTAAGATTTATGAATGTAAAGTAAAATATTTTATCCATCTGCTTCTTTACTAGACATGTCCATATCTCTGAACTTTTATGTCTAAAAATAAATAAGTACAGATCTAAGGTGATATGAGGTAGTGTCATCTTTGAATAATTGGTGTATATAGTCATATTTTTCTTAGCTAAATACAGACCAAAGTAGAAGTTGGTTAGCAGTGATTCTCATATAGTGATCCATTGGTACTTTTTATATTTGAAAAAGTTCTGTCAATCACCAAAACTTGGATTTCTAATAAAGACTCAACAAAGGAAAAAGGAAGCCCCCACAGGTTCTTTTAAATATCAAAAAGAGAATTTCCATCTGGGGTTGTGGCTCAATGGTAGAACACTTGCCTGGCATATGTGAGGCACTGGGTTCAATTCTCAGCACCATGTATAAATAAATGAATAAGATAAAGGTCCACCAACAACTAAAAAAAAATTTAAAAAGAATTTCTATATAATACTAGCAAAACAAATAAATGACAGCTATGTGCAAAGCATTAAAGCCAAGCACATTAAATATCTTATTTAATTTGGTGTACACTAGAGAAATTATGACACATAATTTACACATGACAAAACTTAGGTACAGAGAGGTTAAATAAATAACTTGCCCAAGATAATAACACAAACAAGTTACATTTGCTAGATTTTGGGTAACTTCTTAGATCAAAAGAAATAAGCAAATGTAAAATTCTCAATTTATATGCTAGCTTTAATGATTGATTAAACAATAGATTGAGATGGACTTTTCCCTAAACTTCACTCAGTCTCTTTTCAGCTTTCTTTTGTGTGTGTTCACATCAGTGTTGTCACAGTATAGGAAATCTGGCTTGCTACTTTGCACAAGTGGCACATAGGCTAGTATACTTAGAATCAAAGTCCCCATTCTTTCATATTACAACAAGAAGTTTATGCTCATACATTAACCTGTACATTAGTGTTTTCTGAATTCATATTTTACTTAGGCCTGTTTCTTTTATTCAGAAACATAGTAACATACATAAAATTATAGTAAATATACAGTAAACATAATAGAACTATATTTATATATAGTAACATATTTTAAAAAAATGTGTATTTTTCCAAAGAGGATAAAAGCAACCTCTTTCTCTTACTTTTCTTGAAGTCTCTTCTTCATCAGCTCGGCTTCACTCAATTTTGTATGAGCCTCTTGAAGCTCCTTAAACAGCGATGTCACCTGAAGGTTCAACGTTTCTACTTCGCTTCCAACCTATCATACAGGAAATACCAAACATTCACACTTGATTATCACAAGATTAAATGGACTTCTTTGTGAGAAGAGTCTCAACCATGGTATGGAAATAAGACTGACTGGTAAATGAATAAAGTTTTCACAATTACAACCCCAAATATCTTGCATGAAAAGAAATATTTTGGATACAATTCTACTTCCTAATAGAGCATTAATCAATTTGGATGCTCTTCTGATAATGATTTTTTATCACTAAAAAGTAATCTTACATATGGCTCAGTGATCATAGAGATTATAGAGTATCAAAGCATATCCCTATTTATTGTCTAGCAATTCATCTACATATTTCCTTGCTAATTTGTGTTTCTAGTTTGCACAACATTTTCGTTATACAGCCTTTTCCCTAGCAGTCTGTAATTCATAAATGAGTAATAGATAGATAGTTGAATTAGTTTTTATCAATAGAGTGCTATTACACACTAGAGGTCTCTACATCTGTTTTCTAAATAGTCTCGATTCTCTTGATCATATGGCCAACAGTAGGCATTTGATAAATAACTTGCCAAGGATAATAACACAATAAGTCCATTAGTTAAAATGGCTATTTTATATAAGTAACTATCACATGGCTATCATAACTTATGGTTTCATTAACTCTTTCTAAATTTAAGACTCTTCAGACTGAAAGATACATCTCTAAGTTTCACACAATAGTGAATACATGGACCTTTCTCATTCCAACTACTTCGTTCCTACCATTAGAGGCATACAACCAGGGTCTTTGAATCCTACAATTTTCTGAGTTATATCCTCAAGTGATCTCATTATAAAGTAGATGAAGTTCCTTTTTAATGTAGTGAGCTTTCTCACATAAGGATTTAGGAGACAAGAAAAGGTATAGGAATGATTTTGTAGAATATTGATTGGAATATATCTCACTATAATTAACACTGAGTGAAGCTCAAACCAGGACAAGAAATATTAGAGAAATAAAAATATTTTACTATTAATATTATTTCTACACTTTTTTAAAGCTAATACACATTGCAGCCACTGTACTACTCTTTATCCATTCAGTGTATCAGCAGTCTTGGAATCTTAGTACCCACAGTTTCTGTGTCTTTCTCCTCTTCATTCTCTTTTTCTTTGCTGCCCTCTGTCTGGGTCTCAACTTCAGAATGATCATTTGCTTTATTTTCAAAATCTGAAATTCTGAAAAATTACAGAATGTTAAAAAGTTACTTTCGACTCAAAAGGAGTAGCAATTACAGAAGCACTCCAAAGAACACTTCAAAATCTGGGTAAAGAATCAGGGTTTTTCAAAAATCTCTACATTCACTGTATCAGCATTAGTTTTGTTTTTTATCCTAAGACTGCCTAGAACTGATGTGATTTAAGATATGAATGTATGTAGAAGTAAAAGCCAAAAATAACTCATTTTGAATACTGCCTGTTTTCATGTGACTGGACTATCCAAAAAGATTTTTTAAAATTTCTTGTGTGTGTATACACATGTAGATATGTGTGTGTCTTCCATGAGTGTGTTTGTCTCACTTATAAGAAACTAGCAGAAGGAAAGACTTTTCCTTTAGGATCCATCTGAGTTTTTAAGTTCCTTAGCAAACAGACACAGCACCATTTTACACTGAGTCATAATCGCAGGAAAGCCAACCCAGCGCAAATGAAAAAAATGGAGACTGGTTAAACATAGGAGGTCGAGTATGTGCATATAATTCTTCTCCTACCCCAGATGCTATGAAAATGACTTTCAAAAACCTATGTAACTATAAGAACAAAGAGAAGGTGAAAGCAAACAACAAAATTTAGAAAGCACAGAACTGAGTGGGGACAGGCTCAGCATTCCAGGAAGGTGACCCTAAGCCAACAGTAGAGAATAACATGATTTACACTGTGGAAACTCCAAAAAAGCTGGGGGTAATGGGTACCTCTGGATGTGGTAAAGGTGGAACCTGTTTAAAAAGTGTTGGAAGATAAAACATAAAGGATTCTGGACTCAGAAGAGTTAAGCAGAGAGATTGGGTCTCCTATTTAAAAGGGAACGATTTACATAGATCAGCTGAAGGCCTCAGCCTTCTTTACCTACTCATCTCAAGAACACTGGAATCTAGAAAAATGTGCTTTAGGCAGGAGGTTAGAAGCATCTTCTCAAGAGAATCTGACCAGGAAAGGGAAAATATTTTAAGTTTCAGACTTGGGGTTTCCCCAGAAACCTCCCAGCTTATCTCCCTCCAGATACTCACAAAACTTCAGGTAACTTCTAACTCTTACTTACTCTTAAATCTCATCAAACAGCCAAGATTTCCAGACAAGATTACCTTAAAATAAAACAAATATTTTCTACTGAAAGTAAAATATGCCAGTGGGAGGTGGGGGGTGCTGTCCCCAGAGACATAGGAAATATACTACAGCCATTGAGAAAGGAACATTAAAAGCAAGCAAGCATGTGCACATGTGCACCCACGCATGAGCACTTCCCCAATACAACAGAAATGAAAACTGAAAAAGGAAAATGAAAAAGAGATGCCAAAGATGGGCAAAAGTTAAGAAAATCAGATGATGAGTCCAGGAGATCCAATTTAAAATAAAACAATAGTAGGTTCTAGGAAGGCAAATAAAGGAAAAAGAAAATTGAGGCTAGGAAATAATCTTTAATTTCAGATTATTTTTCAAGAAATGAAGGTCAGCTAGGAGTAGTAGGATACATCTGTAATCTCAGTAGCTCAGGAGACTGAGGCAGGAGGAATACAAGTTCAAGGCCTGCCTCAGAAACTTAGTGAGGCCCTGAGCAATTTAGCAAGACCCTGTCTCAAAATAAACAATTAAAAGGGCAGGGGATGTTGCTCAGTTAAGGTCATGAGTTTGCAGAATTAAAAGGTGCAAGGTTAAAAAATAGGCTCACACCCAGAGCACATGTGAAATTTCAGAATACTTGAGACAAAGCAAAGAACTTCCAGAGAAGAGGAAAAACAAAAAGTTTTCATACAAAAACATAAGGATCAGAGTAGCAATAGATTTCTCATCAGTAAATCTAGAAGCTAGAATATAATGAGGTGATGCTTTCAAAAACTGGAAAGAAAATAATGTCCAATCTAGAATTTCTGTATCTAACCCAACTATCCATTAAGTATAAAGGTAGAGAGATTTTTTTTGATAAGTAGACCTCAGAAAACATACTCCTCATATTCTCAGTATGGAGATGTAGTGTACACTACTTAGTAAAAGAGTAAGAAAGGCACTGGATTAAGGAAATGAGATCCAACACTGGAGAGCTGAAGGAATTCCACAGGATGATGCCAAAAGATGATGTTGAGATGACTACAATACAGCAGGACCCAGAAGTGACCACGTGAGACTCTTGGAGAAGATTCTGTAAGAAAAGCACACTACTATGCTATCAATGTTTCTAAAGCAATTAAGAGATTTCCTCATTGGAAGAGAGTACATGGGGAAACTCAGTGCTAGGGTTTGAAAGTTGCCCTCTGAAACTGAAACTTAATGTTGATTAATTGCCATTGGCACCATAACAGTATAGTCATGCATGGATTAAAGCTGCTTTATGCTCAGGAGTGAGAACCTAATAAAACAATGACAGTAGCTCTGCTTTTCTATTGTGCATGCTTGCTTGCCCTTCTTCCATGTTATGACATAGTAAGAAGAACTTCAGCAGAAGCTATCTTGAACTTCCCAGTCTCCAGAACCAGGAGCCACATAACTTACATTGTTTAAGATGTAAGCATCTATAGTAATCTGGCATAGCAGCAGAAAATGGACTAAGATTTAAGCAAAAAATAAAGCAGTGCTAAGGTCCTTGTGCATGCCAGGCAAGAGCTCTACTACTGAGCTCCATCCTCAATCCTTTTTTAAAATTTTATTTTGAGATAGTCTTATTAAGTTGCTAAGGCTGGCCTTGAACTTGTAATTCTCCTACCTCACTCTCCTGAGTAGATGGGATTACAGGCTTGTGCTACCACACTCAGCAGCAAATTTTCAAAAAAGAATTATACACAGAGGTTAAAAAAAGTTTTGTCAAAAGGAAATGTGGTCATGGCATAGAATATAGCTCACCTGTGAAGTGTGTGTGTGTGTGTGTGTGTGTGTGTGTGTGTGTGTGTGCCCTAAATAATCATCTTAACTAAATTTCAATATAATCAATTTCAGAGGCAGAGAAAGGACAAAATGGAGGGATCTAAAAGCATATTTGTGTGGTGTTGATGATGTGTAAGAGAGTTAAATCTTCAACATGCATAGTGGGAGATTAATAGATTATGTATAAAATGTTTAAAAAAATTTAAATAACAATTTCAGCCTAATATATGAAGGTAAATATCAATAGAACCAAGTAAATATGTTGAAAGTGTTTAAGAAGAAGGAAAAAGTAGCTGGAATGGCTTGTCAAAGAACTGTTGTCTTTCTTTAAGAAGCTTATAGAACAATTTATTTATGAATGTAAAACTGATTTTTAAATAAGGACCTAGTGATGATAAAAAGTAAAATAACACTGGATTCTGTTAAATTTTGCCAAGTCTAATTGGTGTACAGGCACTGTCTCTGGCTAAGCCCAATAAATGGGTTAAGTACCAGATGGTGGGGGGCAAGAGGTAGCCTTTACACCACCACTCACGCAGGACACAGATTTAGTTACAACTTTTTTTTTTTTTTTTTTTTTGTGGTGCTGGGGATTGAACCCATGGCCTGTACATGCAACGCAAGCACTCTACCAACTGAGCTATATCCCAGCCCCCAGCTTTCTTAATTTAAAGAAATATATATTTATTTTTTAGTTGTAGTTGTTGGACACAATACCTTTATTTATTTATTTTTATGTGGTACTGAGGATTGAACCCAGCACCTCCCATGTGCTAGGTGACTACTCTACCACTGAGCCACAACTCCAGCCCCTCTTAATTTTTAAGGCACTTTTAAACCTTTATTTTCATTTACTTATTTTTATGTGGTGCTGAGGATCGAACCCAGTGCCTCACATGTGCTAGGCAAGCGCTCTACCACTGTGCCATAACCCCAGCCCCAACATTCTTAAATTTTTTACCTTGAGCTGACTTTTCATTGCCACCTTTTCATTTTCCAGGGCTACATTTCCTATAGAATTTCCTGCTTCTTATTGGCTATCAGAGTATGTTTAGAAACACACAGATTACATGAAATATTAATCTTGGCAGAACTGTAGTCATCTACTATTCACTTTCCCCATAAATCACCTAAAAAATTTTCAGAGTAATTTTTAGGGTATGTACATTTAGAACAACTATTTCCTATGATTAATGAAAATGCTTGAAAATTGACTTGTTGACATGTGTTTTTATCATATCTGTGTATAGTGTGTGAAAATCAAGGCAGGTTGTTCATGTGTCAGTGATTTTGTTCCTTGGTTTCAGACCTACCTTATCTAGGAAGAAAACATCCTATGCCCACAGAGAGAACATCATTCTCAGCAGCTAGTTACTGACTTGTCAGTTGTTAAATATTGAGAGAAAGATGGTTACAAAGCAGAAATTGAGAGTTATTGAGAAAGACACCTTTACAGGGTGCTCATGTGGGGCATAAGGACTTCATCTCAGAGGCAAGCCTGACTCATTACCTACAATCTGAAGAAATAAATACCTCTAAGCATCTGGGTAGAAAGCTATTACTTTTTCAAAAGTAGGTAATATATACTTCATAAGAAAGATCATTATTTATACCTAGCAAGTTCCTAAGTTTATACTTCCACTAATAAGGCCAATCATATTGGTTTAAAGATGAATTGCTTATTAAACTTGACTTTTTGGAATGGTATATAGAACTTGAAAAATAAAAATATGCCTTTAAAATACAAACACACTGATTACTCATTGCTATTAAAGGTCTCATTCACAGAACATCTTCTTTTAAAACTCAACTATAATAATAAAAAGAATGCTTTTATTTGTACTACTTACTATGTTTTTAGATTTACTGAAAATAAAGGATGAATATATTTCCTCATTAGAAGACAATGGAGGTAGTAGGTTCCTAGACATTAACTCTGAACTTTTCTGAATAGTAGAGTGTCGGGTAAAAACCTAGATGCCTCCATACCCTTTTCACCTTTGAAAAGAGTTGATCACCAAATAAGACACTGGACAAATATTGACATGCCTTTCATGTTATTTTTTCTATCTGGGAAAAAAACTTATATTTAACATTTAAGAAGAGATCTTCTTATAGTTAAAATTCTAAACTGTTTCAACTGGAAAATACTTTCTTTTTTCCTAAGAGAGGATTGAACCTAGGACCTCTCAACATGCTAGGCAACTGCTCTACCACTGAGCTACATCCCCAGCTCTGGAAAGTATTTCTTAAAGTGCTGCAGTATAAGATTAAGCCAGGCATGGTGATGTATTCCTATAATCCCAAAGACTTAGGAGGCTGAGAAAGGGGAATCAAAAGTTCAAGGCCAGCCAGGGCAATTTAGCCAGATCCTGTCTAAAAATAAAAATAAAAAAAGGGCTGGGGATGGAGCCCAGTGGTAAAGTGCTGCTGGGTTCCATCACCAGTACCACAAAGGCAAAACAAAACAAAAAAGCAACGTATAACGTCTGAGAGAATTAATTATGCCATAGTATATTATGATTAAATGTTCCAGTCACAAGAACTCTAAAACTATTTATAACCTCCCCTTTATCTTACACTATATACTTTGTATTGTAAAAAGTATATTTATAAACAGAACTTACTGACTTAAAAATGCTTAAGACACAAAAATGTACCCCTGAAACCAGTCTAAATGATTTTGTTTACAACAGCTTTGTTGTAGCTATTTCCATATAAAAAGGTTCATTGGATATTTTTAAAAGTGTATGCATCCAGAGGAGGAGGTACCATTTCTCAATTCATTCTATGAAATCAATATTAACCGAGACCAAAACTAGACAAAGATATCACAAAAAAACTATGAATTAACATCCCTTATATATAGAAATAAAAATCCTCAACAATATACTAGCAAACTGAACCCAGCAACATATAAAAAAGATTATATATTATATGACAAAGTGGGAATACAAAGTTGGTTTAACTAAAAATCAATTAATATGATATATTATATTAATAAAAGTTTTTCTAAAACCATATGATCAACTCCATATACACATAAAAAGCATTTGAAAAAATCCAAACCCCTTTCATGATAAAATTACAACAAACTAGAAACAGAAAGGAACTTCTCAACTGATAAATACCCACGGCCAACATGAGATTTAATGGTAAAAGATTGCAAGCTTGGAGTTGAGGTGTAGCTCAGTGGTAAAGTATTTGCTGAGCATGCAACAGGCCTTGGGTTCAATACCCTGTACCACTCTTCCACCAAAACACACACACACTGAAAGTTTTTCCCTGAAGGTTAGGAACAAAACAAGGATGCTACATTTCTAGTTAATACCACATTACAAGTTCTAGCCAGGGCAGTCAGGCAGAAAAAGAAATAAAAGGCATTCAGATTAGAAACGAAGAAGCAAAACTATCTCTATATGCTAATGATACAGTCTGATTCTGTAATAAAAAAAATCCTGAGGACTCCACTAAAAAATTAGCACTTAATAAATGACTTTAGTAAGGCTATAGGACATAAAATCTACATACAAAAATTGTTTGTTGTATTTCTATGTAATGCTAATGAGAAAGCCAAAAAATAAGAAAACTATTCCATTTACAATAACATCAAGAAGACTAAAATATTTGGGAATAAATTTTGCAAAAAAAAAAAAAAAAGCAGGATGTACTGAAAAGTATAAAACAGGACTTGCCTAGCATGTGCAAGGCCCTAGATTTAATCACCAGCACTGCAAAAACAAACAACTCTCCCAAAACAAACAAAACCCAAAACCAAAAATCCCTGAACTATTAAAAATACAAAACATTATTGGAAGAAATTAAAGAAGATGCAAATAAATGGAAAAGCATCCCATGCTCATGAGTCAGGATATTGTTAAATGATAATACAGCCCAAACTGTATCTACAGATGCAATGTAAATCCTAAAAAAAAAATTCCAATTGACTGTTTTTCCCCCCCAGAAATCATCCAAGTGATTTTTTTCTTTTTTTTTTTTTTTTGGTACCAGGAATAAGACTCAGGGGCACTCAACCACTGAACCACTGAGCCACATCCCCAGCTCTGTATTTTTATTTTATTTAGAGACAGGGTCTCTAATGAATGAGTTGCTCAGGGGCTTGCTATGTTGCTGAGTCTGGCTTTGAACTTGTGATCCTCCTGTCTCAGTCTCTTGAGCCACTGGGATTACAGGCGTGCGCCACCATACCTGGCTTATCCAGGTGATCTTAAAACTCAAATGGAGGGGCTAGGGTTGTGGCTTAGCAGTAGAGTGCTCACCTGGCACATGTGAGGCACTGAGTTCACTCCTCAGCACCATATAAAGGTGTATTTTAAAAAAACTCAAATAGAACAGCAAGTAACCAAGAACAATAACCAAAACAATCTTTAAAAAGAGCAAAGTTGGAAAACTCATATTACTGACTCCAAAGCTTACTATAAAGCTCTCATAATCAAGACTGTGTGCCTGCATAAGGACATATAGATCAATGAAACAGAACCAAGAGCATAATGAAATTAGCCTTCTATATCACTCCATACACAATAATGAATTCAGAATGTACCACAGACTGAAATGTAAAACTAAAACAATAAAAATCTTCAGAACACAGAGTAAAACCTTGTGATACTGGGTTAGACAATGATTTCTGAGATACCGTACTAAAAGCATAGATGACAAGATTAAAAGAGAGAAATCACATCAATATAAAATTTTTTTCTTGCACTGCAAATAATATCATCAAGAAAGTGAAGGGTTGAGAATGTGGTATAGTGGTAGAATATTTGCCTAGCATGAGCTGAGTTCAATCCTCAGTAGCTCAGTAACATGAAGGAAAAAAAATGGAAAGGGAAAAGGGAAGAATAAAAACAACCCACAGAATGAGAGAAAATATTTGCAAATAATACTTTAAATAAATAACTAGTCTATTTGAATAGCTATTTCTCCTAAGAAAATTAAAACATGAAAAGATTCTCAGTAGGGAATTAGAAATCAAAACTACAATGAGATGCCAATTCACATCTACTGAGATGGCTAAAATAAAAATGGTAGACAAGTGTTGATATGGATGTGAAGAAAGTGGAATATACATATACTGCCGGTGGTAATACACAATGGTATAGCCTCTTTGGAAAATGATTTGGTAGTTCCTCAAATATTAAACAGACTAGTAATTCCATTCCCTAGGTATACACCACAGAGAATTAAAAACATATGTCCAAGCAAACACTTATATCCATATGTTCATAGAAGCATTCACAGTCAGCAAATGTTCATCAAGTGATAAATGGAAAAATGTCACATATCCAATGTAGAATATTATTCAGCAGTGTTATGGTTTGGATGTGAGGTGTCCTCCAAAAGCTCATGTGTGAGACAATGCAAGAAGGTTAAGAGGAGAAATGATTGGGTTATGAGGGCCTTAACCCAATCAGAGAATTAATACCCTGATGGGGGATCAACTGAGTGGTAACTGAAGGTGGGTAGGGTGTAGCTGGAAGAGGTGGGCATTGAGGTGTTGCTTTGGGGTATATATTTTGTATCTGACAAGTACAGACTCTCTCCCTGGTTCCTGATCATCATATGAGCCTCATCTCTACCACACTTTTACACCATGCCTTATCTGGAGCCCTAAGGAATGGAGCTGGTCTTCTATAGACTGGGATCTCTGAAACCATGAACCTCTAAATAAATTTTTCCTCTTCTAAAATTGTTCTTGTCAGGTCTTTTATTCACAGTGGTGAAAAAGATAACTAAAACAAGCAACAATAAGGAATTAAGTACTGATATATGGTACATTGTATATGAACCTCAAAAATACTATGCTAACTGGGCATGATATTGCACACCTCTAATCCCAGCTACTCAGGAGCCAAGGCAGGAGGATCACCCTGTCTGGGCAATTTAGCAAGACTCTTTCTCCAAAAATAAATAAACAAACAAACAAATAAATAATAATTGGGGGCTGGGATGTAATGCACTGATAGCATATGTGAGACATGTGAGGCTCTGAGTCAACCCCGAGTACTAGGAAAAAAAAAATCACTATGATAGGTCAAAGAAGCCAGTCATAAGAGATCACAAAAGATCACATATTTTGTAATTCCATTTATATGAAATGCCCAGAATTGGAAAATGTATAGAGACAGAAAGCAGATTACTGGGAGGCATGGGTAGTATAGACACACTAATGGGATTTGGATTTCTTGTATGGTATGAGGGAAAAAATGTTCTAAAATTATATTGTGGCAATGATTGCACAACCCTAATATCGAATATTGCACAATATTCTGAAAACATT
The DNA here is from genome assembly GCF_052094955.1 of Ictidomys tridecemlineatus. Lineage (NCBI taxonomy): Eukaryota > Metazoa > Chordata > Mammalia > Rodentia > Sciuridae > Ictidomys > Ictidomys tridecemlineatus. Next base: position 98,262,221 of record NC_135486.1, read on the forward strand.
AAAATGTAAATTTTAAATGGAAGAACTGTGTGGTATCTCAGTTATATTTTAATAAAGCTGCTAAAAAACAGTGTATGCACATTTCAGGTCAAGCTATCTCATACCTTTCTTTGGCTTCTTTGAGTGCAATTTCAAGTCTCTCCACCTTCTGGTTTCCTTCCCTTAGGCAAAGCAGGAGCTGGCTCACAGTTAATTCTTCAAATTCCAAATAATTCTTGGCACCTTTGGCAGATTTGCTCCTATATTGATAACACCACCACATTCAGTATAAAGGTTAAAAGGTTTTTTATCAAAAAATGAAAACCAACACTTAGAGTAACCCAATATAACTGAGACCAGCTTAAACAAATTGTTTTCCAGAACATTCTCCAATTAATTCTCATCTACTGACAGATGGATGGTCCCAAGACCCATAGTGCTATGCTCCTCCCTACTTTCTGGGGAAGGTGTAGGGACTGACAGTGAGACTCCAGAGAAGCTAGCCTTAAAGTATAACTTGCTGTTTCTGAATGGTCACTGTGTAAGTAAGACCCCAAAACTCGCTTTCCAGAAATCTAGTCTCAAAGAGAACTCAGCCAAATAAACTACACTGGCCTTTCTCCAAATCTGAGAAAGTCACTTTTACTTAACATTTTTTTTCTTTTTGTTTCAAGTAATCAAAGAGAAATATAGCCAATGTTGTCAAATATTTTTCTTGACTTCAAAATATGATTGAATAGAGACATTCTAATGACAAACAAAACCATGGCTACCACTCTAAAAACATTCAGGGACTATGATGACCATGGCAGGCACTATTTTAGTAAACTACTGGAGCTCACAAATCTAATAAAGAACCAACACTGAATTCCATTACTAGGACTCCAAAGCTCAAACTCTAAATCTAGAAATCAATCTCAAATTTCTTCTGATTCTCATAAATAATATAGGGTTGTTATTGTTTTTTTTTTAAATAGCACAGTGGCTTAAAAGAAGAACTGATCTTTGCATGTGGTATGAATGAGGAAGAAGTGGCTTAAAATTGTCAAACAATTTTCTTCCTTCCCTATACTTCCAGGAAAGTCTTCTGATACCAAAAACAGAACTTGGGGAAAAAAGTTTTAAGAAGTTTTAACTTTAAAAAGGGAATAATATTCACTTATACCAATAGCCATTTTTGATGAAAGAATATTGTCTAATATTTTCTCTCTGATATAAGGGCTTAGAAACATGATTGGAAATTTTTTTTCACCTTTTATAAGTCATTATCTATGTACATTCATCAAGTTATAGAAAAAAAGATTTTAAAAGTCTATGAGGCAATCTTGGGATATAGCTCAGTGGTACAGTGCTTGCCTAGCATATGTGAGACCTTTGATTTAGTTTCCAGTACCACCAAAACAAAACAAACAAACAATCTATGTAGTGCTGGACACAGTGGCTGTAATCCCAACTACCTAGAACGTTAAGGAGAATTGCAAGTTTGAGGTCATCCTCAATTTAGCAAGAACCTGTCTTGCCCTTTCATTATTTAAGATGTCTGTTTCTCAGTATCTACTTGGTTCAGGTAAACTTGAGACTACGCAGATATGATACCTGGGCACTTTCAATAAACTCCTACAGTGATAGCTAGCATTAACAATAATTGTTAGAGAAGATCACCAGCACTGGTCACTCTGGCTTATAACTAGGGATGAACAGGGAAGATAAAAGTGATACATCTCATTTATGGAAGCTTGGCAGCCTGCTCCAAGTCAGACAGCACTGGTAAACAAATTAGCAAACATGGGTCTTTGGAAAGCAATATCTTCTTTTTATGGAGAGCAGGACTGTTTTCACTTCTTACCTGAAGGAGATGAAATACCTACAACAGAGTAGTCTGCATTAGTCAGCCTAAAAAAGGCACCAAACATTGTTTTTATTCTCCACCAGTTTGGACTATAACATTAAATAGCATTCAAACTGAATATTAATGAAAGGTCCTACAATCAATAAAAAGTTACTTCTCCAGCCCATCATGTTTGATCTCCAGTGACAGATTCAAAGGGACAAGACTGCCCCGTCTTTCTGCCTGACAGCTCTAGTCTTTCATCACATACATGTCAATGGAGTCTGTTCTTGTAGGCTCAAGATTATTCTTGATTTCTTTTAATGTTCCATCTGCTTCTCCTTCCTGTAAAAACAGAAATGAAAGGGATTTAACACAATATATCTACAAGACAAATTGTTTGTCAAAAGAAAAGAAAAAGGGAAAAGATCAAGAATTTTGATGATACAACCCAGGAAACTACGCAACATTTGAATGTGAAATGATTAAATTGGGTCACTCAGTGGAATGGAAATTTACTCTTCCCTCAGTCTGCACACCCTGTCAGGATTATAAATATCTAGGCCAAGGCATAAAGGTCAGACTCTTCTCATTGAACACACTCACCCTGACTCCATAAACACGAAAGCTTATCTCCTATCTCTCCTTTTTCCCCTAGGTTAAGGTCACACAGCTAACAATCCCACATATCTTTCTTATACAGCTCTCTAAAATGTAAAATACTAGAACTCTATGAATTAAAGTTGACAAAGAGGCAATTTTCTTTGGATGAGGCTTACCTACATTTTTTTTTGCCAAATTAGGTCCTGTTAGAAATTTGCATGTACCATAGGCCATTTAGGGATGGAGAAGGTTAAGTAAGACTAAAGTAGTACTTGCAAGGCAGTTATATTCAAATAAACTAATAGGGAAATCTTCAAAAATTATAATAGATACTGTAGATATACTTCCTACATCTTTTTTTTTTTGATATCACACTGAGCCACATCCAAGCCCTTTTAATTTTTCTATTTTGAGACAAGTTCTCATGAAGTTGCTTACAGCCTCACTAAGTTGCTGAGGCTGGCTTCAAACCTGCAATCCTCCTGCCTCAGCCTCCTGAGCTGCACTTTCTAAATCTTGTGCAGTATTTTCAAGTTCACAGCAGTGAGGCAAGCACAACTGTCCCTTATCTGTGAGGCAGAAGATGATGTTAACTGTAAGAAAACAAGCCTAATTTGGAGAAGTCTGATATACTCTTTTGGCTTCCTGAATTTTATCAGTTATTTGCAGAAGGTTAAAGCTCTTTGATCAAATTTCTGTTTCAGTAATCTTCCAGGAAGGACACTCTGGTAAAGGAGCCTTTTCAAACCTAAATTTCTCCTGATTTTGGCATGGATAGTAAGGTCACTAAGAACCATTTTCCAACTCTATTAATCTTTAGTGTGGTAAGTGAATAAGGAAGACCCACAGTAATATTCCAGAATACCTAGTAGATCAGCTGTTTTTCAAGTTGCTCCCCACTACCCCTGACTGATCTATAAAGTCCATTTCCTTTTTCAGGGCACAATTTATCTCTTTTCCCGTATCAGATCTGCACTTTGACAAAGCTCAAATGACCTTCTATATTACAGAGGATTTTATCCTTGTGTGTTTTTCTCCTTCACTGTCCAATCTTTTGTAGTGTCATGTAAAGAGAGGCCCCTACATGATCTACGTACCCATTCTGCTCTTTAACAGGACTATGTGTATATCCAGAAATAGCCATAATAGACACTTCACAAGAGTTTAGGGATCAATAAACACCACCTTGCTTAGCTCACTTCATTTTGGGTTGACAGGAATTTGACTTTGACAGCACTGGGTTCAAACTCAGTTCTCATATACTCCACAACCTGTAACAGTGGTCATGTTATGCTTTGAATATAATTCTTACTGCTCTGCCACTGCAACTTATTTTTTAAATGGACATGTTTCTTTCTCCTCCTCTCTCCTGGGTCCTCCCTAATCTCAGGGGAAACAGGATTACCTTTCTTCCCCATCCTAGGCAGAGTACACACTCACCATAGGAATGAAGTAATCCAGACTTTGGGGATGGTACCAGAAGTTCTCAGAAAGGTCTTATCTCCCAAATGAACAAGTGAATTACAACTCCAGAGAACACACAGAATGTAGCCTTTGAGTCACCTCTTTACAAGCCCCCTGTTCTTGCTGATGGGCAGAGTCACGGCTGTTAGGACAGGAGTCCCCTGTGTTTCTCCTCTGCTAGCAAAGCAATAAATCTTCTTTTTCCTTTTTCTCAAAATCCTGACCTTGTTATTGGATTGGCTTTTCGGACAATGACAGAGATTTTGGCAACAAATCTACCACCAGAACAGCTCTTCCCTCTCTTCTCATTTTTAATTTCCCTAGTTCCTCATAAGACTTTGAAAAGAGAAACCCACAACTAAAAAGTATTTAAAAACCATTGGTTTACTACTTGATCACAGTTCCGCTCATCTGAGTGAACTGGTCTCACGGCTTTGAGACCTGATTTAAAAAATGACCAGAAAGTTCATGCTTTATGTTTTTTTTTGTTGTTGTTTTTGAATTGTTTTTAGGTCAGTCACAAAAACATCCAATTTGCCAAGACAAGTTGGGGAAAATGATTATATCTTTTGTCATAAAAGGTAATTTATATTTTTTCATTTTTGCTAAGAAACTCTTGCAAGCATTGTACTTAAAAAAATGGGAGCTAATTTATCATTGCTACACTAAAATTTCCTCATTATTTCACTTCCATTGTTGGCCAAAAATAGTAGTAATTATTTCCTCTGTCTAGATGAGGCTTTGTAGTTTGCTTAAAACAAGACCCAAAACAAAACTCTTACAGCCATCTTGATTTCAACAAAGGAGTCTTCTGAGGAGCCGCTGGCAGTCAGCTTGAGCTGTAATTCAGACACGATGCCCAGCAGGTCTGCCTTTTCAGCCTGAAGGCGTGCCACCTGGGTCTTCAGCTGTTCCACTTCCTGCTCTGCTACCACCTTGGGAAGCCTAGAGTCACCAGTGGGGTCCTGGAAATGACAAGGAGTAAAGCACATAAACAAATCAACTAAGGGCCTATGCATCAAAATTGAATGTCCTCACACTCATGTACAAGGCTGTTTTCAATATCTTTGTACCCTGGTTTAAATAGAAAACCCAGCTCTTACTTGACATTTATTTTAACAGAACATTTAAGGTGGAAATTTTTACTGTGTGCGCGCTTCTGGGTATTGAACCCAGTGGCTCTCTACCACTGCGTTACATCCCCAGTACTTTTTATTTTTTATTTTGAGACAGGTAAGTTGCATAGGCTGCCCTCAAACTTGAGATCTTCATGCCTCAGTCTCTGGACACAATGCCAAGCATTTTATATTTTTTTTGTTGTACTCAAATAATAGAAATTTAAAATGACTTCATGAAAGAAAGAAAGTCTTCCATAGCACATTGAAATATGGATATTATGAAAAGAACCAACCAGATTTTGGCAATGGTAAATTAGACCAAAACTCTAGAAAACAAAAACAAAAAGAAAAAAACTCCCACCTTTTTTCCTCCCCAGAAATGTCCACTTATCCCCATTCTCCCTATACTCATGATATCTAATTAGAAGCCAAAGCACCAAGGATATTACTTGGTCCCATAACAGCAAAACACAGTGAAATGACACAAATCCTCCCAATATGTAAACTGGTGGGTACAATATTCTATGTTGGTGTTTGAAAGTTGGTAAAAATAAATCTGGTGAGAAATAGGAAATTTAAAATTCAGAGATTGGTACCAAAAGCAAATAAATAAATAAATAAATTTTAGCCTATAAAAACAATAATTAGCACTAATATCCCACTAGTACCTACTATGCATTGTGTTCACCCTGTTGCAATGACTGCATATGTCAACGTCACAGGAGAAAGACCCTTTTCAGGTATGGCATTTTCACTCGGGAATAGGGAGAACAGATCTTGTCTATACTCTGTCCATCACTGGGGGTATGATCTTGAACAGAATCCCTGAAATTCCTGGTCTCAGTTCTCTTAGGTTAGAAGGGAAGATGTGACACCACATACTTGGTTCTCTCCCTAAGAAACCTCCAAGGTTCTTATGTGCATGACAATATGCTTCATTTAGTTCCCTTTCCAAATTGGAAGTATAGATGCTTGAGAGCACCAGAAATTTCAGCATTCCCTGCATCTTAATAATTCAGTGAAAAATAACAAATTCTTCAAACCAGCCTTTAAAGTAAAATCTTAATTCTCAGAAACTGATAGCATAATTAACTATTATCAACATGATCTCTAAACAAATAATTTAAATAAGTGATCCATAACTTGTAGTCAGCATTGTCTGAGTTTTATCCTTTTCCTCTCCCAACCTCTCTAAAAGATTTTCCAAGAAACAAAGAACAGGCCCAAAGATTCAGAGTGGAACTTTAGCAGTATAAGAAAGACACATGGCTGGACCACAAACCAGCTAGTCCATGAGGTACTGACTTGTTACCCGATGGGTCTCCCGCTGCCCAGGTGATACTCTGCCTTCAGCTGGAGCAGTGCCATGCTGGGAACTACCACACATTCAAAGGAAAGCAGCTCAAAGAACCCCAAGAAGCAAGTTCCAAGGAAAGGTTAGAAGCTGTGCAAATTCTCTTAGCAGTGACTCACACAAAAGAAACAAAGGTGAAGAATGAAACAGGAAAAGCATAGATATACCTCACCTAGAACCAGGAATGAGTCTAAGCAAAACTAGCCTTTTTTAGGAATCATTATGTGTGCCCTCTTGACCTCTCTAAGGACATTTTGTAGAAAGCATTTTTATGCACCTTAGTATAAGGAGAGAAGTTTTAAACAAGTGTTTGAGGATCAAGGATAAAAAACTGACATTAGAATCTCAGATTATTTGTCTAAATTTTCTTTTTCACAATTCCCTTAATTGTCCTCAGGAAATAATAAATCCAATTATTTTTCCATGAAACTCCTTATAAGATAACCCTTCAAATTTCCCTTCATTTACTACTGAAATCCTTTCATTTGCTTCCTGGGTTAGCGCTTCTATGGTTTATCTCTGATCTCTACTCCAACTCCATTCTTTGTTACTCTCTTTCATCACTTCTGAGCCCTTACCACTGACCTTCATGTGACACAATTTGTCTTTTCATGTATTTGTACAATCTTTCCTCCCACTGTCCTGAAAATGTGCCTAAGTTAATATGCCATCTTAGAATCCTAGAAGGATTCTATCTATTGACCCTGCATAGCCATTTGTACAATTAAGGTAGGAAACACTCCCTGGAGATAATTTTAATGCATAATTCAGTGAAATCAGACAGAACCTCTAGTGCCTGGCCTCATGAGGATCAGAAGGTAGACCTCCAAGGGAGATCTCTGTTCATCCTCATGTGGAGTTTGTGTCCTGTGATCACTTGCCTTGAAAGCAGCTGTCCAAAGCTTCAGCTTCTGATTTAACTTCTTCCAATTCTGGAGCCTTCTAGGAAAGCCCATAGGCAGATAGCTTAAAAAGACAAACTGCTTCTGGAAGCTGCTATCTTGGCTTCAGTGTGATAGGCCCCAGCTAGCTAAAGCCAACAATCAGCTCACATTCCAAAATCCAAGGAAGCAACATAATTTAAGATATTTTCTTCCAGAGATTAGAAAATCATTCATATATCTTAAGTGATCATTTCTTCAGAGAATTTTTCCTCAACAATATTTAGATAATGAGAAATTCCTGGCCCCCCCAAAGAAACAACTTCATGCTCTTTGTACAGTAAGACAAGTTGATGGTTCAGGCATGATAAATCTTACCAACAATACAAATATAAATTTATTCAAGCAGAATATTCATCATTCCATGAGCAGGATGATGAGTAAGATCATTGATATGAACTGTAGTATTTTTGTAATCAACTTCTCATGTTTTGAATTATTCACCCCCCTTTTCCATTATTTTTAATTTTCTTTCTATTCCTTACCCATTCAAAAAAATAGATATCAACAAAGTTCAAAGTAAAAAGCCTCAAGAAAAAAATCACTGATAGGTAGAATACATCCTCCCTAATACAACCAAGTACTTCATCTTCCAAAGGATTAAGTGCCAGCTTGGAAGAAAATGAATAGCAGATGTCCACCCAAGTGAACAATAACCAGTGACCCTTGGTATATTGTCAGGGACTTCAAATGTGTCCTGGTTTGTTTTTCACTAACATCTTTGACATCTACTCTCTAGTATGAATACATTTCCCAAGTTACTTGGGTGATATGTCTCTTTCTCTTTAACCATGGCAACTCTATAGCCAGCCCCTCATCACAACGTGGCATTTGACAAGTCATTTTTCAAAAGGAAATGTAAAGTGAATTATCTCCATTTTAGATTAGAGAAAGGACAAAGTCAATAAGTAAAAATACTGAATAGTAGATGTTTTAAATGTGATTTTTATCAGAGACATAATCTAAAAGACAACAATTGGATGGTTCAAAGCAGAGGTCCACCTGCATCGCTGTAATGAATATGAAACACTGATTTATCGCCTCAGTATTCTTTGGACTACAATCAACATGGTTAAAGCCTTTCAGATTTCTTTTCCCCAGCAGAGATTATACAGGCTTAAGCTGCAATCAAGGGCTGGGGTTGTGGCTCAGTGGTAGAGCGCTTACCTAGCTAGCATGTGTAAGGCACCGAGTTTGATTCTCAGCACCACATATAAATAAATAAATAAATGTCCATCAAAAACTAAAAACATATTTTAAGAAAACTGCAATCAATTTTTTTTCACCAGAAACACTTTATACAACACTAGTTCAGCCTGAATCATGAAAGGTTTTCATCTAGGAGTCTAGACAAATAAGATTCTATTGAAAATACTAAGAAACAACATCATAATTTATCAGTCTTCTCACCTCAAATGGTCTTTCTGATTTCCCTTTTAGTTTTCCAAGCTCTTCCTTCAATTTTTCATTTTCATGACTCAAGGCCATCAGGCGCTCTTTGGCTTCTTTGCTCTGTATCTCAAAAAACTGGCGTTCTTCCTTCTGTTTCTCTGTCCAGGCTGAGAGCTCCTCAAATCGCCCTTTCATAGCTTGATTATTTAGCTTCATGGCTTCTGTATGGGGGTCAGAATGAGGAAGTCACACACACCAGGAGAATGGACCAAATGCGCCCACAGCCCACTTCACCACTTGGCTCTGGATCTAAACAGGCCAGCCTTGGCCTGGGCCCAAGGGTCAGCAGGAGAAAGATTATATCAAAGTGAGTGGTTTTTGCTTTCAGACAGGACTAGTGAACATTTCTAGTCCTCAAAGTATCAAGAAAAAAAAATTGATTTGGATACCTCCACTATAGCCCAAATTCCCATTTCTAACTAGGAGACTAAGGAAGGTCCTATCACTCTGTGATGAGAACACCCTTTCTGCCAAAAGCCATAGTTTGACATATCAGAATGCTTCCTACGAATAGGTAATATTTAGGACTAAGTCTGTATTCAAAGAAGCTTTCCTTTCTTTTCCCCCTTTATAGACTAAATGTCACTATACTATTTCCCTGAGATAGAATTTTTTTTTCTTTTTCTTTTTTTGCAGTGCTGAGGATCCATCCCAGGGCCTTGCACATGCTAGGCAAGCATTCTGCTACTGAACAACATCACCAGTCCCTGACAGAATATGTTTTATTCTTACGTTATCAAGAGGTAAATAACAGAAAGCATTTTAGCCCTACCAAAAGCCATCTGGGCTCATGTAGGAGACTTGTTACAAAGGAATTATGTTTCATAAAGGCCCCAGGTGAGTGGAGAATACGGGTTGGGTGGCTGCTCACCTTTCAGCTGGTGGTTCTCAACCAAGAGCTCCTTCATCTGCTGCAGCAGCTCCTCTGGGGTGAATGTATCCAGGCTGGGGTGAGCCAGAATGGGGGGTCCATTTCCTGTGGTCTCAATGGGACTGTCCCCCTTTTCAGTCAGGCAGCTGAGAGGTTGGTGGGACATGGCAGAAGTTCCTATGAAAAAGCCACAAACTGAAAATCTAGCCATGCCCCCTCTACCAAGGGTGTCCTTGAGTCTCACAGATCCATTAATAATTACTAATATTTATTTCCAAAGTTGCCAACTTTCACCACTTGCATTTTGAACTTTTTAAATTCTTTTTTTGTTTTAAACAAAAAGGCATATCCCAGTTTCAGGAAAACATGCATGCGTGTATACATGAGTGTACAAAGGAATACAATAAGAGACTGGAAAATGAGAAGGAAGGGTATGTGTAGACATGGGCAAAGCATCATTAAATTTTCCCATGTAGATCTTTAAGTTCAAATCTCCTTACTTTGAGTGAATTATATGGTATGTGAATTATATCTCAGTAAAACTGTTAATTTTCATATATTTATTTTTCATAGTTTTGGTTAAAAGGGAAGGGGAGATTTAACATTTTTTTCAATGCTTAATTTGTGTTAAAACACCACCCAAACATGTCATTGCCTCTACATTCTTCATTAAAAGTCACCCAGGTAGCTATTTTACTATGAAGAAACTGAGTTCACAGAGGTATACAGCTTGTTCATGGCAAAGAAGTGGCACAAACAAGTATCAAAAGATGATTTCCACACCCACCCTATTATACAATAAAGGTGCTACTAAATACATGGCCTTCAATATCATATTTTGCAAAACATATACCCAAAAATTTTAAGACATCTTTCTATTTTATATTCTGAAAATATTTCTATCATATGACTTTATTTTGTAAATGGGTCAGTGTGGACTTAAAAATACAAGATACCAATACTTACCAACTCTATTTCTTTATTATATACCACCCAGACAAACAAGGACATCATTCCATGACTGGATATATGCTATGTGAAAAGACTTTTATCTTCACACTTTTTTTTTTCCATCCAGAACTGATGTGGATGGATTATAAAGCTAAACAAAAGCCACTGACACCAAAGAAGGCCCTAGGATGAAGAAGTAAGCAAGCCCATTTTTAATGGGAGAAAGACATTGCTCTCAGACCCATCAGCTCCTCATGATTACAGAGCCTGTGTGGCCCCTTTGAATTGTGCATGAAATCAGTCACTGCAAGACAAGAGGCAAGAGAACTGCCTTCTAAAATATAACAAGAGGCAAGGGTTTCAACTCTCTGCCTGTGCTTTGGAAATGAGAGGATGGCACACTGATTTTGGTAGGGAAGAACTTGTAGGCAATCAGAGACAATGCTACCACCAATAGAGACAGCAGGTCCTGCAGTGCCACTAGCCATGTGACTTCTACCTAAAGCAGTCAGCACAAAGAAATGCATACTCATGAACTAGTCCCGAGAATGGCAACTTTATGAATGGAAAACACTGATAAAGCATTTTACTCAATTCTGAACCTCTTGCATTTATGTCTTACACAACTAAATTGATCTAGAAAAAAGATATCATGCCAAAATGTTCCATCATTTAGCATCAAGGAACTAAAGCAGACTGCTCTTCTAGAAGGAAGGGAAGGAAGGGAAGGAAGGGAAGGAAGGGAAGGAAGGGAGGGAAGGGAAGGAAGGGAGGGAAGGGAGGAAGGAAGGAAGGAAGGAAGGAAGGAAGGAAGGAAGGAAGGAAGGAAGGAAGGAAGGAAGGAAGGAAGGAAAGAAACTGCCAATGTCTATGACTTTCCATGAATTTATTTCTGTACAGAATGATCTTGGTGTCAACATTTCATTAAAATGAGGTTTTTCCTTTTTTTTTTAATGGGGTTTTCTGATAACAGTGTTCATACCTATTTTGCAGAGGAATAATAAACTTCCAGGTAATAGGCCTAAATGTGTAATTCATCAGCCAATATAAAATTTCCTTAGGTATTCCTCAATTACATTATAGTTTGCAAGGGTGCATCTCTCTCTCTCTCTCTCTCTCTCTCTCTCTCTCTCTCTCTCTCTCTTTCTCTCTCTCTCTCTCTCTCTCTCTCTCTCTCTCTCTCTCTCACACACACACACACACAAGGGTGCATCTCTCTCTCTCTCTCTCTCTCTCTCTCTCTCTCTCTCTCACACACACACACACACACACACACACACACACACACACACATATTTTTTTTTCTCTTAGTACTAGGGATCAACTCCAAGGCCTTGTGCATGCTAGGCAAGTGCTTTATTACTGAGCTACACCTGCAGCCCAAAATATTTTTTAAAATATCTAAACACTTATCTAGAGATGTTCTCAGTTTTGTCTTTTCATATGAACAAATTTTCCCTTAATTGTTGTTCCAAGGGAGAAGGAGTAGAAAGGGAAAGGAAAAGGGGAAGGGAAGGGAAAGGGATGTTCCCTTGAAAAGTATTCAGATGTTTTCCTCCTTGACCTTCCTTGACACCTTTACCAAGTCTACAGATAAACCATAATAAAGGTAAAACCAGTTCTAGTTGTTATATCAGTGCTTCCAGCTTTTTCAGATTGTCCAGGTTTTATAAGGATATTGTAAACAGCCGGGTTGTGCTAAAAGAGGCAGTAGAAAAGCACTTATACCACTAGCCAAATGTGTGGCCTTGGGAAGTCACCTGACCTGTTGTGATAACTCACTGACTGGTATAGCAGATGATATGCTTCATTGTTGCTCTCAGCTCAGCAACCCTGTGAAAGGTATTCTTTGGTTTCTAAGATTATAGTCCTACTTTCCCCTTCAACATAGACACACCCTCATGAGCATGTCTCTCACCAATTCATATATCTTTCCTAGTTACAGCAAACTATTTTTATCCAATATTGTTAGGAAAAATTAGTTTTTAATTCAAATGTTATAGTAGATAAGAAGTTAGCATGCACGATAACCATAGCATATAGATTCTATCAAAATTTTACTAACAGTAATTTAATATAAAATAATTTTGGATGACTCAAAGGGCACTTTATTATTTTAGAATGTTCTGGAGGAATTATTATGAGTGATCACTGTAGAGTGCACATGTGAAATATCTATTGGTAGAAATGCCAGTTAGGGAAAACTGAAAATTAAGTTTTAACATCACCTTGAGAAACCTTCAAGTGGGCAAACACAGAGGTATATTATAAATCTTTGCACATATATTCAGAGATTACAGAAATTGGAACAATGTCATTTAGTCCAAGAGTCTATCTAATAACATATTTTCTCATAATAATCTAAATGACCTCAATCTGAAGTGTGTCAGTTCTCAGAAAAAGTGATATTTAATAATGGAAGGATTGAGCACAGAATTTGTCAAGATTTCACCAGTAAGGAAGACTGAGAACTACCCGGTAGGTAGAAGGTCAAAAGCAAAAATCAAGATTTTATTCTTAGATCTGCTACCTGAATTCCTAACATCATATTCTTATTTTTAATTCCAGAATATCAAGTAATTATAGAAATGACTTGACCTTAGAGACATGGATATAACTCTCATTCCTGAGTTGGCCTTAGAGATAATTTAGTCCAACTTCTTATTCAAAGCAAGAATGTCTAGTTTCCACGATGCATGCTCACAAAACAGGTTTGAATATTTCAATGACAGAAATCATGAACAATAATTCAAGTTGTGGGCACTGTGTCTTCTATTACAGGATGGCTGATGGCCAGAAAATTGTAATGTGTTAAGTAGAATTTACTTTACACTGGCTTCTACCCACTAGACATTAGACACAAAATAAGATTAGGCCCTTTCCCTGATGCAGTTGTGCCTTCAAATTTGCTACTGAAGTATTCATGGGTTCAATTCCTACATGGATAAATCACATTTTTTTGTTGTTGTTGTGTTTGTTTTTGGTACCAGTGATTGAACCCTGGGGTGCTTAACCACTGAGCTACATCTCCAGTCCTTTTTTATATTTTATTTTGAGACAGGGTCTCACTAAGTTGCTTAGGGCTTCGATAAATTGCTGAGGCTGGCTCTGAACCAATAGCTGCCTAATCCTCCTGCCTCAGTCTCCTGAGCCTGGGATAAATTAGTCTTAAAGTAAAAACTTGTTTCTTGATCAGAGATAATAGTTGGCTCTTGGAAGTATAGTTGGCTCTACCAGTATGTATTCACAGAGGGGCTAAGATTCCAAGGTTGCATCAGCTAAACCCATCACCACACTGGAAAAAGAACTTAAGAGTATTTATAAAAGAAGGCTTACCATTATATACTAGAAATTCTAGTTTGATATAATATCTTCCTATTACACAGAAAACAGAAACAGCTTTAACTTAGTCACCAAGATAGGAACCTGGGAGTGATGCTTGATACTTTGAATTCCCTCTTCTGTCAAGTATAATGGATCCTCAAATAGTAGTCTTTCCCACCCACTGAATGCTTCTCAACCTCCTCTCCATCCCCAAAAGCTTAGCTCAGGCCCTTCTTAGTTTGCCTGGACTTTGGAAATTCTGACCACCATTGAGAACAGGATTTTTTATTTGTTTTGTTTACTTTTTGTCTACTGCTGTACCCCCAGCCCTGAGGACATTACATAAAACATATAATGAAAGGTTCAATATATCCTTATTGATTGAATTTTAATAGCTGCCTTTAAATGGTCTGACTTTTATCTCTTTCCATTTCAGTTCCATTGTCTCTTCTATAACATGAGGTCATTACCTGAGTACAACTATTCTTATAAGACAGAATTCTGGCAAGACAAATATGGCCTTTCAGGTCCAGGCTCAACATACCTATTCACGATGTCATCTGTCACCAAACTACTCATACTCAAGTACACAGAAAGGCTCACAATTCTCTGTGTTCTTAGCCTCTGCACCCTTGTCTCTCTTTTGTCATTTGCCTTAGATCTCTGACTCCATCTCAAATATGATGTCCTGTATCAAATAAACTCTTTCTTCTCTTAAGCACCCAAGAACAATTTGTGTCTCTACTTCCTTGGCCTTCCTTCCCCAAACTTACTGTTATCATCTTATGCACATCTATTTTCTCTCTGTTATTCTTACTAAAGACTGCACACAGCAGGCTTCCAAACAATGTTTGCTGAAATGAAAAGAAAATACAGCATAATCAAGTATTTTTAAGTCTAATGCCTGTAAAGTGTTTTCTGCTGTATAAATGACAAACCCCACATGCTGGTATTGTTATGTTTTCCTAGAGTTCTATGGCATTCACTTCCAGATTTCTTTTAAATCAACCTTAAAACCAATTTTAAAAATCAAAATTGCTTTTTATATCACTGCAAAGGCATCAAAATACTATCTCATAACATATTCTCATGCTCCATTGCAATACACATGTTGAAGTGGAAACAATGAAAACTTTTAAAATGGATTTTATTTTTAAGATTTTAATTTTTTCCCTTTGCTTTTTGTTTACCAGTCTATAAATTCTAAAGAATTTATTAAATAGGCCAACTCTATAAAATTCAGATAAGCAGGTTTGAGGATCACTGGGTATTTTTCATGGTGAGAACACCTACGTGCTACTATTTGAGAATCAGAAAGAAAGTAATACACTGATCAATTCCTTTCAAGTTTTTTTGGAGGGAAACCTCAATTCTGTATCATAATATGCAGGTTAAAGTTTTGTTGTAACACAAAGACTGTGTTACTTTTATAGTGTTGTACACACTATATAAAGATGTCCTAAAACAGATTCAGTGAAAAAAACAGATCAAATACCCTTCAGACTCAAATCAGTCCTTGTCCACTACAAACCACACTCAAACTGCACTTGTCTTGTCCATTCCAGGGCAGTCCCTGGCCTTGGCTTCTGCTCTGGGTCCTCTCTAGTATAATACAAATAGGCGGGTCCTGGGAGGCAGCCTTGGCTCCCCACCTCTTCTTTCCCTAGGTCAAAAGAGCCAGGTGGCTGGCTGCTCTTGTCACAGTGCTGCTCTGCTAGTCAATTCTTAAGCTTCTGGGCATCCTGACACTGTCTTCTGTGTTTTTCTAAGTCTTTCCCTAAGGCTTTAATTGTCCATTTCATCCTTAAACACCTCTGTGGCACACATTTCCATAAACAGTACTCTTGGTAGCAAGGCCTGGCCAGAAGCTAGGTTTCATTTCTTCTGAGCCTGTTTATTGCCTCATCTTACACATTTCTGACTCTAAAAGCAATTCCTTTGAGATTGTCAGCTCATCAAATATTCATCCTCTCTCCCTCTGCTGTATATCTATCTGTATAGCAACATAAAGTAAAATCTACATATATATGTAGATTTCAGAGAGAGAGACACACACCTTCCTAGACACAACTGTTTACGTTGACTCCTCTGAGCTGACCACCTCAGAGAGCCCACCACCTTGGAGAGGGGTCACTACTCTTTACTGTTCCTGGAACACCTCGTTGATAGTGTTTTCATGTCTTCCAAGAGTGCACCTTTAACCACTTCCTCCTACAAGAGGACATTACCCCCAAAACACCTCTGTGACCTGCAGAGGAAGTCACCTGCAGCTAACCAAGCCACTGTTTTTACTATTCCGGGGCTCAGGGACCCTCTGGGGTGGCCGCATCGCATCGGTCGCCCTTTCACAGCAGGTCACGATCCGGGGCCTGAAAACCCTCGCACGGCAGTTGTCCCACAGGAGGTGTGCCCCATGGCCGCCCCAACCCTCGTCATCCTCACCCGGCAAGCTCAGGCCTAGAGGGGGGAACCGCTTCCAGGGCGAGAAGCACTCCCCAAGGAAGGAGCCACCCCCCGCCCAATCCCTGTCGCTCCCTACCCCAGCTCACCGGCCGCCAGCGATCGGCTTCTCTCGATGTCACTGACCCCTAGGCATCGTGCCCCTGGAGGAGAGCTCCCGGCCCGGATGTGGACGCCGGCTGGGAGACCGGCCAAGGGCGGGGACCCGAGCGGCTGGGCCCGGGGACTTACGATCGGCCTCGCGACCCGCCCGGCGCCGCTCAGCTGACCACAGCGCCAGCTCCCCGCCTCTGCCGGGGAATTTCCCAGGCTCCGCCCAAGGCACGCCTGTGGCCACGCCCCTCGTGGCCTCGCCCAACGTCCCGCCCCTCTCTCTCCTGCTGGTGCCCAGCGTTCCACTCTCACTGCTTTGGTGCAGTGCCAAGCTCCCCACCCAGGGGGTAGGAAAACGCTTAGGTGACAGACAGATGTCCTTAATTAAGATAAAGTACGAATTAGAAGAAGCGGGTGGAATCGGTCTTCCCTGATTTGCTTCTTGCTCTGCAAGACCAGAGCAGCAGGTCTTGGAAAGAGGAAGAGGGTCCCAGGCAATGTATATATATGTGTGTATATATCATACACACACACACACACACACACACACACATATTAGTTGGACACAATACTTTTATTTTTATTTATTTTAATGTGGTGCTAAGGGTCGAACCCTTAGCAAGTGCTAGGCGAGCGCTCTATGGCTGAGTCACAACCCCAGCACACCCCCCACCCCAGGCAGTTTCAAAATGAAGCCTTTATCTGTTTTAAATCAACCTTAAATCTAGGCATAGTTAATAGCATAACAGCTTTCCATCCCAAAGACACCTCCCCTTTTGCCTTAATTGAAAAGAAAGTGTTCAGGATGCTAATTGGGCTCTTATTCTTCCAGATCTGTTAACACCTGGATGCTTCAGATGCCCCAGGCAGGTGGGATTAATGGATTGATCAGGATCATAATTGTGAAGCAGTCTTTGCTGTTGTGGGAAGTATTGATCTATTATGCCAAAGAGGGGAAGATGCTTCTGCATTGGACAGTAGAATTAAAGGGTTGAAAACAATAGGAGAGAAGATCTTTCCTGGTGCAATCCAAACACCGGAGAAAGCATCAGTGAGGCATTGTCATAGGACCCAGACTTCAACTGATCACAAGGGCAAGGACTTGGTCAAAGTGTTGAGACCAAAAAGGGGATCCCAGAGCAAGACACGTAAACAAATTAGGGTGGGATCACAGGTGGTCTGGGAAAGCGTTTGTGAGCAGGTTTGTATTTAAGGTAGAAAAGAATGTCATAACAGGGAAGAACTTGATCTAGGAATACAAGTGTTGACTGTGTTACAGTTAAAAGCTTCATCCTAGGGTTTTATAAACTGACTTCCAGACCACTCACATATAATTGAATCAAGTCTTTATTGAAGCACACCGATGGCGGCTGACCAGAACATAAAGTTGTTCCCCTGATCAGCCCCGAACAATTGCAAGGGCACTCCTTATAAGCCTGAAAACCCCAAAAGGGATGTTGGGGGGGGGGTCTAGACAATGCAAGCAAGCCAGGTTACAGAAGCGGGACAGTGCAGTCAAGCGGAGGGAAACCTAGCCAATCACAGTTAGCCCAGTCACCCCAGTTACAGAAATAGAGCCCCATTACCCTAGTTACAGAAATAATACCCCATTAGGTAGTTTTGTGTTCTTAAAGGTTCCTATAGCAAAAGGAATAGAACATCTTGCCCCAGTCATGACTCTTTTCCTTGGCATGGTTGTTTTATAGGATGAAGTCATAAAACAAAATGAAGTCACATTTGCTCCTACTATCACAACTGTTACTCACATCAGTGGGAGTAAGCAGCGCATGTTACTAATCTATGGCTGCTCACAAATGGGAAATAAACAAAATCCTAATCATTGCCTGGAGCCATTGTGCATGCCTATAAACACAGATACTGCAGAGGCTGAGGCTGGAGGATCACAGATTCTGCTGGCCTAGGCAGAATTAGTGAGTTCCTGTCTCAACTAAAACAAAAAGGGATGGGAATGTGGCTCAATGGTAGAGCACTTGCCCAGTATGTGGAAGATTCTGGATCCCATTAGCAGCAACACACACTCACAAGCCCTCCTAACCCAAAAAAGGAAAAAGGCAGAAAC
Source organism: Ictidomys tridecemlineatus (assembly GCF_052094955.1). Lineage (NCBI taxonomy): Eukaryota > Metazoa > Chordata > Mammalia > Rodentia > Sciuridae > Ictidomys > Ictidomys tridecemlineatus. The sequence continues at coordinate 98,280,739 of NC_135486.1, forward strand.
ACCCTCTCCTCGTGTACTGCAAAGGTATAGCTTTGCTGTGTAGATCTCCTGCTGCCTGGCTCTCAACAAGCCCCTGGTGTTAATTAACCAAAAGTGGGTTGGGGTCTGAGAATATAGGACAAAAACACAGTTTCTCCCATCCTCTTACTCCACAATCAACACAGAAGAGTTCTATGACCTCTGATCACCAAGAAGTGTGTGTATGTGTTGAAATGCCCCCCCCCACACCAACAACCAGCTCTCTGGGTGACATTGGCTGGGTGTCCATTAATTCAATTATAACTCTATCTACCTGGATGTGGTGGCACATACCACAGGATAAGGATTCAGTCCCATGGGACTGACCCCCACTTCCAATGCCATTTGCAATATCTAGGTTGTTTGACAAGAGTTTCTGACCAACTGACAAACTAACAATAAATTGGGGTTTCCAGGAACCCTTTGTTTAACCCCAGGGCTGCAAATGTCACAAACATACTGTTTACTAATCACAAAGAAAGAAATCAAAGGATTCAATGGAGGGGGGTTTGGATATTACAATGGAGGGCTGCATTGCATTTAGAAGCAGGGGAAATGTACAGGATAGGGGGCATATCTACTGCCCAGGTGGACAATCTAACATTTCCTTAGATGTTTTATAAGTACATTTTTCTACTTTACAACCAAAGTCACTGCTTTGATCCTTATCTAAAGATTGGTGACAAGGCAAGTGTCTAGTTTCCCCTCTCTATTTCCATTATCACATTCTTGAGAGTCCTTCATAACTACTTTTTGGAACAGCAAACTTTCTTAGGTACTAACTAGTGTTTACCCAAACACTCCACTCCTTCAGTGCCTCAGAAGCCCTTAAATGTACTGCCCATGTCTTTTGGAAAGTCCTTGGGACAGAGCTCTGGAGCCCTGCATCCATATCTTACTAGGGCAGTACAAAGAGCAAGAACCTATCAACAAGGATGTTAAAGTAATGAAGATTGCAAGTCCATTTCATACCCAGGGAAGTTCTTCTGCTGCAGGTACACAGAATTCTGAGTAGATCCAACAGTGGGTCTGGTTGGCATGATGTGCAACTTCTGTTGCCCAGTCCAGGAAAAGGTTACTTGTTGCTAACCTATGGAGAATATGACAAATGTTTAATGGGCACCAATAATGGCAAATCAGCTCCATTAGGCAGTATACCGGTTACTGTGTGATCTTGATGTTAGTAGAGGACCTTGCACAGTAGCCCTGCCTAAGCAAGTACACCATGCTATCTGTTTGCACTCTGGGGGCATAGAAAGAATAAGACACTCTGAAATGTAACTGCCATAAACTGATACAAAGTGTTCCTCAGATGTACAAGGGTGACATCGCTGGTACTTGTGAGGGCTAGGTTCCCCACACAGTGGGCTTTACTTGTAAGTTTAGGCTTGCAAGTAAACTTTAGACCCACAAGGGATCACAGTAAGGCAAATCATCGGGGGCTTCCATGATCAACTAATACTCCTTGTCTCTGATATGTTTTCAGGTGTCAGCAACAGTAAATTGTTACTTGTGTTCCCAAGCCAATTTAAGAAAATGTTCAGTATATTTTTTTTAGAGTTGTAGATGGACAGCATGACTTTACTTGTTTATTTTTATATGGTGCTATGGATTTAACCCAGTGCTCACACAGGCTAGGCAAGTGCTCTGCCTCTGAGCTCAGCCCCAGCCCATGAGTGGACATGAGTGAGTTAACATAGAAAAGTCTACATGCTGCTGATGTCTGGGTTTCTCATTTAATGCCCTCAGTGCTTCAGGCAGATGAGCATTCCACCCGTGCACAGAGTTGCCCTCAGTCCTTAAGACTTTTTTCAGTAGGCCATTCATTCCAGTTAACCCAGCTCCTTTTAAATAGTGTGGCAGATGGAAAATCCACAATATGTCTTGGTTTTGAGCCCACTGTTATATGTCATGGCCTGTGAAACAGTCTCCTGGTCACTCAATTACCTGTGGTGTGCCATACATGGAACTCAACAGGATCAGTCCCTTAACAAAGAGCCTTTGAATTGACTCTTTTACTGGGGAAGGCTTGCATCGAGCTTGTAACTGTGTCCACACAAGTCAATGCATAGCAGGTCCCTTCTGATAATGGGAGAGGGCCAATGTACTCTATCTGCCACTGCTGAAGAGGGACAGCACCTTGTTTGATATGCCTTTTGGTGGCATCCAGTCATTGTGAGTAGTGCTGACAGCAAGCAAGACATTGCTGGAATGCAGTGACCGTATCAGATATCTTCATGTGCAGTCCCCAGAATATTATAGCTGGAAACATAGTCTTGTCCAGTATGATTAATCTATGATGTAACCAAGTGGCAATTTTCTCCTCTGTGTCTTTCTCCAGCCATCTTATGTTTGCTAGTTGTATGACCTTGACTGGTTCTACTCTGATGGTTATGGGCTTTGTGGCAAGAAGAGTAGCACAAGTAGCATACAATTATTTTTCCAACAAGTAATAATGTTCCCTTATCCCTTTCTATAACTGTGAAAAAATCCACAAGAAGTCTCATGTCCCTTAATCCAATGCCAGAAGCCCCAACCAAAATTATTTAGGCTGACATGGACAGTAAGCTCAGTAGGTATCAATCAATGTGTCTATTGTCCCAAGGGCATGCACCTGTTTTGTTGTTCATTTGGCTTGATAAATAACTCAGTACTCTAGTCAGTCCAGTCCTATAATGTACCCCTCCTGCACAAGTTACATAGGGATCATTATAACTGACCCAGATGAGGGAATGGAAGCCCTCCAATGGCCCAGTAGCCCCACAAATTCTTGTATTTGCTTACTATGTTGGGAGGTAGACATATTTGAGCTTCATCTATAACAACTTGAGTTATAACCTCTGTTTTACTTGACCAGACAACACCAATAAGCCAGGCTCCTGCATTTTTTCAGGATTTACAGCTATTATCTTCTCCTTTGCAAGTCAGTCAAAAGCATGGGGGTAGCCTTGATGTGCACTGAAAGAAAATCAGATATGATCATTATGTAAACATTTTTACCAGTGGAGGGTTGGGACCAGGTTTATTACCATTTTATGAAACAAGGTGGGGATATCCTTGAGGTAATATGGTGAAAGTCCATAGTCTGCTTTCCCACATGAAGGCAAATGGGTCTCAACCCTCAGAAGTTGTATCTGTGCTAAAAGGGGCATTATCAAAATCTAGCACAGAGACTTTGCTGTGCTCTTCTCATGTGGCTATGATGAGAATGACTGCTTAGAGGTATCACCCTATTTAATTTCCTATAGTCTACTGCCATGTGCCAAGTTCCATCCTGCTTTCTTACCAGCCAGCTATGTAAGGGTTAAAAGTACTTTGGAGCTGGGTGTGGTGGCATATGCCTATAATCCCAGCACCTCTGTTCTGGAGGCTGAGATAGGATGATGTCGAGTTCAAAGCCAGCCTCAGCAACAGCAAGGCACTAAGCAACTCAGTAAGACCCTGTCTCTAAATAAAGTACAAAAAGAGGGCTGAGGATGTGGCTTGGTGGGTTGAGTGCCCCTGAGTGCAATCCCTGATACCCCCTTCACACCAAAAAAAAAAAAAAAAAAAAAAAGAACTGTGGATTGTGTGAATTATATTTACTTTAGCTAATGCATTTATGGTCTCTGTTATCTCTTACTGGCCTCCAGGAGCTCATCTTGTTTGGTAGCAAAAATTCAGCAGGAAGCCAGCAAAACAATAGGGAGATGTTTAGCACTCTCTCTTAATATTTCTTAATATTTACTTTACAGATAACACATTCTTAACAGCTGACACATCTCCTGGCAAACAGGCAGGGCTCCCCTATTGTGGTTTGTAAATGTTTACCCCATAATGTATCGACACCTATACTGTATACAGGATGGAAGCTATGAATTCCAGGTATGGAGTGGGTGCAGGTGTTCAAGGGGCAACATCAGTGTTACAACTCTCTCACTGTTTCCCCATATCCATCAATAGCAGTTAATCTGTTTGAAAATTTGTCAGGATTACCATTTATCAATGTGCCTTCATTTCTCATGTCCAGTGCTGTTATCTTTTGCATATTTTTTGAAGATTAATGTGTTACTCATTCTCTGATCCAGAGACATAGCTCAGACCCCTGAATTTTGACCTTCTCTTAGTTGTCCCACAATCAAAGGGTTCTAGTGTGTGTTGGGGGTGACGGTGTTGTGGGAGATGCTTGTCTTTGTCTCCTTTTGAAGTAGGAGTCCAGTCTACCTTTCTGACCGCCTCCCTTTTCTTTTCCTTATTGAGAGTTAATGGCTGAAACCATTTGTCCTTTTTAATAATTGCTTCCATAACTACCAGGATGGCATTAGGCTATTTATCCATTTTCCTTTCATCTAATACTGCTGCTATTAAGTCCACCCACATCCATTTATGGGAGACTTAGAGAGGTCCTTCCAGTTTGGGTTGAGATACAGACTCCCATTTTCTCTCTCAATCTGTCTCCCCTAGATCTGCTATCAATTGTGCTGCTTGCTGGAGAAGCTGCCCTACTAATGGGGCACCATAAATGAATGAAGGGGCTATGTGTAACACCATATCCGTCATCCTGGCAGTGAAAGTCATACTGTCCAGTCCTGGAAAGAGCTGCACCTAAATAGCATGTTTCATCCCCAGGTCCTGCAAACAGATCTGTAATTCTTCCTTAGAAGCCCAGGTGCTTCTGGGCATAGGAGTATATCCTAAATTTGACCAAGAAGCAGCCAAGCTGGTAATGACCCCACACTTACATCAGCAGCACTGGCCTAAAGTCACTGATGCAAAGCAGCGTGAGCAGTTACTGAAGTCATTTTAGGTAGTTCTAGGCCATTCAATATCATCCCCACAAATGAAGCAGCCATGCTGGTGTACTTTTTTTTTTTTTTAACTTTCTGCCTGAACTTGGACCCCTGTCCCACCAGCTCCACAGGGGCAGTGGGGGGTATGTGGTCTCTTGGCAGTATGTAAATATGGATTTGGAGCTGGAAATAGATGTGGATCTGCATCCTCAGGCCATTCCTGGTGAGTCTTTACCTTTTGGACAACTACCACTCTAGCTTCCATTATATCTACATCCTTCACAATAACTTCTGAGTCACTGGAACTAGCAGAGTCTCTGAGTGGGTCCTATGTCTGAGGGCCCAAGTATTTGCTAGTCACCAATGCCCAAATACAGACTCTGGATCCATGGTGTCTACTCATTTTATCATAAGGGCACTCCATGACTTGCAGGTGTTTGTCTGCAAGTTCTAAATGCCATGACAGCCCATCCTTGCTGTCAACCTGTGCTAAATGGACTTCTCTTTCTAGTTTTAATTCTTTCTGTACTAATGTGAGTAGCTAACTCCCAGATTGTGACTAACTTTAATGCGCACATCAGAGGCTTTGTCACCAATGCCTGACATTTTTAATTTCTCTTTCCCATGACTACTTTGGATGTTCTTCCAAAACTTGCAGCACCTCTATTTGGATTTTCAGGGTGTCCCTGATTGTATGCAGTGGTCCCCACCCATCCAATAGGGAAACCACTTCTAACCACATCAAGACTTATGGCCAGCCTGGATTTTCCCCACCGACCCCATGCCCCTTGGCAACTATGGAGTCAACATGTTCCTCTTTGAGTTCCTGCCAGTTACACCAATTTTCAACTCTAAGGATGTAAATGCCACAAGCATTGTGTTTCCTGATTCCAAAGAAAGAACTTGGAGAATTCAATGGAGAGGTTTTGGACATTTTATAACTCTCATGCTCCTTGGGGAGAGGAGAGTTAGAGAGGAAGAGGGAGAAGGAGAGAGAGAGTGAGAGGGAGAAGAAGAAGAAGAAGAAGGAGAGAGAGAGAATGATAATATGAAGTTCTTGAGGTTTTTGTTGTTGTCTAACCACTGGGATAATTCAAGCATCAGAGACTTGGTTACAGCTGTCTCCTGGGAACTGTGGAAGAGAATCCCTCTTGGACCTGCTAAGTGTACCTGGTATGAGGCACATTTCACTTGTTAAATAAAAATTACAGAAGGATGCTTCTTTGGACTAATTTTTTGCATTAGGCTCCAAAAGACCAGACTAAAAGTCTAAATAGATTCACTGAAGCTAAAGTTCCATTCACCAAGTTTAAACAAGCTGTGGGACACTGGATCTGATAGCATAACTTATTTATCCCACCTGAGATGTCAGTGTTGCAGAGCAAGGCTGTCTACAGAGCCAACATGGCCATAGATGTCTTCAGTCATTGGTTCTTATGCTAGAAAAATTTCAGATGAGTCATTCAATGGCAATCATGAGTTTATTAGAAGGAATAGGAAAAAGGAAACACTTTCAAAGGAGAAAGGGAGAGAGTGGTTCCTCTCAGAGAGGAGAGGGACAGTGTGCTCTTCTTTCACTCCTGTTTCATTAGGGGCTCCAGGGAAGTTTCCATGGAATCCTGGCCAGGTCCACCTCTTCACTTTTGACTAATAGAGGATCCACTGTGTATCATCTTACCCCATGTAGAGGAGATTTTACTATTACAATGACATGCTAAAGAGCCGAGTCAATTCTGTGTCACCTTGACCTGTGCTGACTTGTTCCAATTCCAGCTTTTTCTTATAAATTTTATTTTTGGAGGCTTCACTTCTAATTATCCTGTCTCCCTAAGTCCTGGAATCTGGTCTGTGTAAAGGTCATAAAATCCCCCTTCAAGGAAACCCATGCACTTCTTAATGGCAGGTAGGAGTCCTTGGGCCTGCATTTCTCCTGCAGATAACAGGTTATTTTCTGAGGAATGTAGAGTATCCCGCTAACTCAAGCCAGGCAAGGCCAGAGTGGCCTCAGGCAAATGTCCTTCAAAAGAAAGCATGTGGGTGTCAACACAGTTCACCCAGTCCACAGAACCATCTTCCCAACCTCACATTGCCACACTTAATGTATGTCTGCCATCTATTTATCAGGATTAGAGAAAGAAGAGACAAATTTCCCAGTCTAGATTCAATTGATATGATAATGAAGTGTCCTAATTTTTACACAGGAAAGTAAACTTTTGTTGACCAATTATTTATTTAATGTTTGTCTCTCTGTCCCTGCTTTATACTGAAAGTAAGTTTGAAATGGCCAATTCACTTTTTGGTTTTATTAGTTTGTTTCTGGTTTTCAGTCTTTTTTTTTTTTTCTGTCTAGAAAACTAATCTCTTCTACTTGGCTCATCAGATCACTTACTCTATTTTTTGGTATGAAGTGTTGCTGATTCTAAAGTCAAAAATAAAGCCAAGCTGGGTGCCATGTCACACACTTGTAATTCTGGCAGCTCAGGAGGCTGAGACAGGAGGGTTGCAAGTTCAAAGCCAACCTCAGCCAAAGCAAGGCACTAAGCAATTCAGTAAGACCTTGTTTCTAAATAAATTGTCCAGCTGTCCTTTAACTTGAAATCCTTCTGCTTAGCCACCCAAGTCACTAGGATTATAGGTTTGCACCACCAAACTGGCTGATTATTTGTTTTATTGAAGGAGCGTTAATTAGTTTGTATGAGAGCTGCTTCAAATCCTCTTGGAGTGTTATGTGATATAAATTAGATTCATTATACCTTTCTAAAACTCTGAAAGTTCTGAATTATGAAATAGAGCTTGCTCCAAAGGTTGCAGATAAGGGATTTGTATCTGGAGTACCTGCTGCCTGAGGACATCGTGCATGTTAAAGGCATAGTGTGCATAAGGCACTAGCAGGAGACCTGGCACCTAGTGTTTGCTGCTATGATCTTTGCTAAGCTCAGAGCCAGCAGTCTCTCAGCCTGAGTAGTTGGCTAGGGGCCTCCATCCTCCTCACACTTCATAAGTAGCTGGAATCCCAGTGCAACTCAGAGGATTAAAAGTCCTACATGATTTACTGCCTCACTGCTGTGGATTTGTGGTAGGTAATACACAGTAGAGTATGGGTATTAATGAGATGTTAATGTGTGTGTCAAAGTTTTTTTGTTTCTCCCCACCCTGGTCTCCTATATTGAGTTAGTAGCTAGTCCCCTTATGTTTCCTATCTCAAGGGCATTTGTAGGATTCTGAGCAACAGCTATTAGAAGAAAAACCTTTCTTGTTGTCTTTCGAGAAAACCCAATCTCAGTAGGTACGTTATCTACCCCAGGTGTCCTGGGGGGAGAAGGGAGAGAGCCAGGGTGGAGTGGGGGATTTCACAGCAGTTGGAGGGAGAAGGGACTTCTTCAGCTTGGGAATGGGGAGAGGCTGGTGGTCTCATGCACATCCAGGACTCACACTGTTGTCCCTGCTGTACCAGGACAGATGGTGATCTCTTGGAGGTGGCACAGCCATATATTGCATCTATTAGATGTCTGCAACCTTTGGCAGATTCTGGTGACTAGGCTTGTCATGGGAAACTGCAGGGTAGCTTTCTCTTTCCCTAGAAGAATGCCCTGTTGGATTGAGGGCATTAGCAGTGAGGTTGATGGGCTGACAAATAAATGACACTCCAATAGGTCCCAAAGCCCTATGGGTTTTTTTTTATTCTCATATCTTTATAGGCCACAGCTAAAGCTACCCCTGATACAGCATTTTTAACCTTTTCCCATCAGAATAAAAAAAATGAGCATTACAAAAGCAAAGAAGTTTAAGGAAAAAGTAAAACAGTTCAAGTTTTTTGGGACGGAGAGTTTTCCTAGAATGTAAGATTTTCAGCACTAAAACCAGGATGACTCTTGGTCACTGTGTTAGGCCAAAAAAAGTGTCCTTCCCCCAGTATCTATAGCCTAATCTCTGGAACCTATAAATGTTACTTTATTTGGAAAAAAGACTGTGTGGATGTGATTTAGTTAAGGATCTAATCTATCTCTAAGGAGATAATCTTAGGATTATCCAGATGGACTCACAGTAACATTAGAAGAGAGAGGCAGGGAAATTCTGCACAGAAGAAAAGGAAAGATGGTCATGAAGGCAGAGATGAGGTTGCTGTGGCCAAAAATGAAGTTATACTAGTGAGCATCAGAAGGAAGAGGCAAGAAGATTCTCCCCTGGAGTCTCCAAAGGAGTGTGGCCGTGCTGAACATTGAATGTTGACCCAGTGATGTTGGTTTTGGGTTGCTAGCCTGCAGAACTGAGAGAGAATAAATTTCTGTCCCTTTAAACTACTAAGTTTGGGGTCACTTATCACAGCAGCTATACAAAACTAATAGGGTCATCTTACCAAGATTCCCTCACTCTCTTGTTGGAGTTTTTGGTTGGAAACAGAAAAACTCTGACCACCTTAAGGAATAAGTGAAGTGGAAATCCAAGTGCTGGGGACTGAATTAGACCAAATTATATTTTGTGCTTTTGTGATTATGTTCATATCCCATATCCTAATATTATGTATAACTAAAAAGAATCAACAGAAATACTTAGGGGAAAAAAGTGAAGAAAAAAAAAGAAAGAAAATTCAGAATAAGAAATCTAGCTAAGCTGCTGCAGCTGAGGGAAGGTGAGACTCTGACTGTCAGGTGATCCATGACTATATTCAGTGGTGGAAAAGGAGTTCATTGGAGCCAAAATCAGAGATGCAACACATTATGCCTGGTTCTTAAGTATGGCTCCTATGATTAGCAACATGAATGCCACCTAGGAACTTATCATATGTGTGGATTCATGGGCTCCACCTCAAAACTACAGAGTTAGGAACTCTAGGTTAGGCACAGAAACTCAAAAAGTCCAGGTGAAGTTAGATAGCCCCTCACCTTTTGGGTGGTTCTGAAGGAAGCCAAACTTTGAGAACTGATGATTAGATTAATCAAGGCTTGCTTATCTTGACCTAAATACCTTTATCTTCCTCACTGCTTTTCTTCTACATCCTAATTTAAGGTAAGCCTTTAGTGCCTCTTGCCTGGATGATTTCCATAGTGTTCTAATTCATCTCTATGTTCTGCTCTTTAATTTCCTAAACATTGTTCAGAGTAAACTATATAAAATACATGCATGATCATTTATTCCCTGATGAAAATAATTTAGTAGCTTTCCTGTATTTCCAGTTTTGGCAGTTCATCAGGATAACTGGGGAACTTTCTATGATACAAATTCTGTGTGTTTTTTTGGAGCAGGGGTATTGGGCATTGAATCTGGGGTACCATCTCCAGCCCTTTTTATTTTTTATTTTGAGATAGAGTTTCCCTAAATGACCTAGGCTGACCTCAAACTTATGATCCTCATGCCTCAGCTTCCTGAGTTACTGGGATTACAGTGCCAACATGCCCTGATTTATGAAACAAACTTTTGAACATTATTTGAAACCTAGCTAGGTTTCTGCAGATGAGAGAAGGTGGGACTCTGACAACAGGTCCTCCATGACTGTATTCAATGGTGGAAAAGGAGTTCATTGGAGCCAAAATCAGAGGTGCAACACATTATGCCTGGTTCTGAAGTGTGGTTCCCATGATTAGCAACATAAATGCCACCTAGGAACAGTGAACACTGGCAAAGCCTAGGAGTCTAACAATTATAAAACAGGCAATCTGTAATTGGTCCATAGACCAGTATTTGGAAACCAGTTCCTTCAGATTAAGTCTAAAACTCTCAAGAGCTGCCCCTTTTCCTACTTCAGCCATTTGTCTCCTACCAATGTCTGCCTTACATCATATGTTTCAGATACTGAATGACTTCTCTTTCTTTTACCTACTTAGTGTAGAGTAAGTAACTATGACCACTTCTGAAATTTTATGACTAGCATAATACATGACATATTTGTGGAATAAAATGGTGTCATTTTGTGTGTGTGTGTGTGTGTGTGTGTGTGTGTATGATTATAATACATTATATATGGTGTGATTAGCAGTTTCTGAGACATCATTTAAGCCAGACAGGCATATAAACAAAGAGTAGTATTTAAAAAGCAGTGAAATAATTATATTCAGAGTAACTAAAAGTGGGGTTCTAACCAAAACTGTCAGACTCTAAATTCTTTTGCCTTTACCACTTTATTTTTTCTTTCTTTTCTGTTTATTAGCAGTTGGTTCTTACAGGAGAGGAGATGCCTGGCAGATAGAGCATAATGTATTACCTGGCACACAATAATAGTAAATTGAATTGAAACAATAGCAAAATCTAATGATAATGTTTTTGGGAATTTATGAGGCAAAAAAGAAATGAATAGTGCCTCCATTAAATCAATTTTTTATTAAAAAGATTCTGCAAATTCATTTAAATTACCATAGATCAGTCTACAATTATAGTACTGATTTATTGAAATAAATAAATCGAACTCCTTATTTGGGGTATTTAGAAAAAAAATAGTTTAAAATAACTATTTTGGGGGCTGGGGATGTGGCTCATCCAAAGTGTTTGCCTAGCATGCACAAAGCCTTGGGTTTAATTCCTAGCTCAGCAGAAAAACAAAAAAGACCATTTTATTTTACTTTTCCAAAGGATTTAAACAGCTGGTTTCTGATGTAGGGTGCAATGCTAAGAAGTGAAGAATGTCTTAAAACATATTGAATGTGGCTTTTGATAGCAACTTCTGCTGAGATTGGGGGTGCAGAGGGGACAAAGGCAAAAAAACATCAAAACTCCTTGTCAGGCACTGCCATCTTCTGGTCAGTTCTCAAAATGCAGCCTTGAACTCATTTCTCATTAAAAATATAATTCAAAGCCAGGTGCCCTGATGCAGGCCTGTAATCCCTGCAGCTCAGGAGGCTGAGGAAAGAGGATCTTAAATTTCAAAGCCAATCTCAGCAACTTGGTGAGGCCCTAAGCAACTTAGTGATACAATGTCTGAAAACAAAAACAAAAACAAAGGGCTGGAGCTGTAGCTCAGTGGCAGAGTGCTTGCCTAGCATGTGTGAAGCATGGTTTCAAATTTAGCATCACATAAAAGTAAAATAAATAAATAAAATAATAATTATTAAAAAAACAACAACAGAGAATCGGCTGTGGATGTGGCTCAGTGGTTAATAACCCCTGGTTCACTCCCTGGTACCAAAATATATAATACATATATATTTTACCTCTATCTATCTGAAACCCATACCTTGGCTACTGTGAATTGTGCTGCTATAAACATTGATGTGGCTGTATCATTGTACTCTGTTGATTTTAAATCTTTTGGATATGTATTGAGGTGTGGGTATAGCTGAGTCATGTGTTGGCTCCATTCTTAGTTTTTTGAGGAATCTCCATATTGCTTTCTAGAGTGGTAGCACTAATTTGCAGTTCCATCATCAAGGTAAGAGTGTTTATCTTTTCCCTCACATCCTTGCCATCATTTATTATTATTTTCAGTCTAGATAATTGCCACCTACTCTGACTGGAATGAGATGAAATCACAATGTATCTTTTTTTTTTTTTTGCGAGGGGATTGAACTCAGGGATACTCAACCACTGAGCCACATCCCCAGCCCTAATTTGTATTTTATTTAGAGACAGAGTCTCATTGAGTTGCTTAGCACCTCGCTTTTGCTGAGGCTGGCTTTGAACTCATGATCCTCCTGCTTCAGCCTCCTGAACCACTGGGATTACAGGTGTGCACCACCACGCCCAGCTCAGTGTATCTCTGATTTGCATTTCACTGATTCCTAGAGATACTGAGCATTTTTTCCATATATTTGTTGGTCATCTGTTTTATTCTTTTGAAAAGTTGTTTAGTTCTTTTGCCCATTTATTCATTGGGTTATTTGTTTTTTTGAGTTCTTTGTATATTCTGAATATTAATGCCTATCTGAGGAGCAGGTGGCAAAGATCTTCTCCCATTCTGTTGGCTCTTTACACTCTTAATTGTTTCCTTTGCTGTGAAGAAGCTTTTTGATTTGATGCCATCCCACTTATTGGTTTTTAATTTTATTTCTGCTGCTTTAGGAGTCTTGTTGAGGAAGTCTGTTCCTGAGTTGACACTTTGAAGTCTTGAGCCCACATTTTCTTCTAGCGGTTGCAGGTTTCTGGTCTAATTCTTAGGTCTTTGATCCACTTTGAGTTGATTTTAGTGCAGGGTGAGAGATAGGGGTCAAATTTCATTATTGTACATGTGGATTTCCAGTTTTACCAGAATAATTTGTTAGAAAGGCTATCTTTACCTCCATATGCAGGTAAATGGATGGAGTTAGAGAGGATAATGCTAACTGAAGTTAGCCAATCTCAAAAAACCAAATGCCGAATGTTTTCTTTGATATAAGGAGGCTGATTCATAGTGGGTTAGGGAGAGGAAGCATAGGAGGAATAGACAAACCCTAGATAGGGCAGAGTTGTTGCAGGGGAAAGGAGGAGGCATGGGGTTATAAATGATGTTGGAATATGATGATCATTATTATCCAAAGTACATGTATAAAGACACGAATTGGTGTGAATATACTTTGTATACAACCAGAGACATGAAAAATTGTGCTCTGTAAAATAAGAATTGTAATGCATTCTTCTGTCATATATAAATAATAAATAAAATTAAAGAGAGAATAAATATAGACTATAGAGTTAAAAAAGGCTATCTTTCTCCCAAATGTATATTTTTGTCATCTTTGTCTAGTATGAAGTAATTGTATTTATGTGGGTTTGTCTTCTAACTCTTTCATTTGTTTTCATGCCTGTTTTAGTACAAGTACGATGCTTTTTTTTTTTTTTTAAATTTGAGGTCTGATATTGTGACGCTTCCTACATCACTTTCTTGCTAAAGATTGCTTTGGCTACTCTGGGTCTCTTATTTTTCCAAATGACAGCACAATTCACAGTAGCCCAGGCATGGAACCAACCTACATGCCCTTCAACAGATACATGGATGAAGCAAATGTGGTTTATATACACTATGTAGAATTACTCAGTCATAAAAAAAGAATGACATTATGGTATTTGCCAATAAATATATGGATGAAACTGGAGAGTGTCATGCTAAATGAAATAAACCAGTCCCAAAGCATCAAAGGTCAAATGTTTTCTCTGATGTGGAAGCTAATCCAAAATAAGCAGGAGTGATAAAAAAGAAAGAGAGATAGAAAGGGAAATAAAGGGAGAGGGAATTTCATCAAAATAGAGGACATATCAGTAAAGCCAATGAAGGTGAATGAGGGAAAGAAGGGACAGTAAAAGGGAAAAAACTGTGGAATGAATCCTTCCAACTTTGACATGAGCATACACAGATGTGGCCCTGTGGGTCTCAGCATCAGGTGTATCCATGGACACCAATGAAAAAAACAAAACAAAATGAAGTATAAATGGATTGAAGACGGATGGCTGGAGTGGAGGAAGGCGAGTGGGGGTAGCACGGGGCAAGTGCTGGGGACTGATTTGAAGCAAGCTGTGTTTCATGCTTCTGTGATTATTTCAGGGTGTATCATTGTGTTTTATATAACTAAAAAGAATAAAATGAATATATCTGTATATGTGTACGTAGAACTCAGTGTTCCAATTTCCTGTTATTCAAATGTATGTAAAAACTGGGAATCATAAAACAACTATGTTTGAATATTAATCAGGTATAAATAAAATTTCAAGCTATTGAAACAATGGAAAGAATATTTTCCTTATAGTTTAAAAGACATGCTAATTCCATATTTAAAAAAAACCTGTTAAAAATGGTGATTGCTATCATTTAACCACCTGCATGGGGTGAAACCAACAAATTAAAGAGCCCAGAGGCCTACCCTCTCCAAAGTTGACTAGATTTGAGATAAATTCATTTAATTTTCGCAGTCAAGGGCTCATCACAGTGCTTTCTCTGCACTTCAGATGAACACATCATAAAAACTGAGTCTTGCCTTTGCTAGGGATAGTCTGGAGCCCCTTGCTATCCATAGTTAGCACGTCCTGTTCTGCATCTGATTCTGACATGGTCATCAGCAGCTCGGGGCTTAGTTCCTGCTCAGCCTGGAAGGAGCCATGGAGATAAATGGCAGAGGGAGTTGGCTTTGTTGTGCTGGGTGTGCAGACCAGGGAGGCCAAGCCAGGATGGTGCAGGACCATACAGAGGACCATGCAGACTGCATTTCCATGGGACATGCCCCAGCCAATGGTTAGTGTGAGTTTTCTGGACTGGACTTCTCCTGCCTTCAGATTTTTCCTGTGTTGCAAAGCAAATGTCCTCTCCCCAAGGTTAAAGAAGTTTTGCTGATAGTTGTGATAATTTTCTTTCGTGTTCTGCAGTAGTCTTTTCCTGAGCGTGCTTTCTAGCTCCGTCTTGGTGTTCTTGGGTTTGTATTGACAGTTACCACTTGAGAGACGCCAGGATGTTTGAAGCAGTCTTGGGGCTAAGCAGATGTGTTTCATCAACCTAGCCCCTTAAGGGACTGATGCTGGTGACTCTCTGAGTCTCTTTCTTACTCAAAATTTCTTATCTTCAAGTTCATATATGACTTTACCTATGGACTTACAGGGTTCCTGAAACTATATAGATCGTGTGTGTATCATGGCATTATATATATTTTTTTGTTCCCAAAGTATCCCTAGGCTTTCACGGAGTTTTCTAAGTGATTTATAGCTTCTCCCCATCCCCCAAATGCTTAAGACCATCTGTGATTATGCTATTAGATGAAGATTCTAGTGGTACACAATTCCCAGGTCGGTTATGGTGATAAATTAGAATGGACAAAAATCACAGGAAGAACATCTGGTGCATGTACATGTTAGTTTCAATGAGGGGATCAGATAGGGGTCAAAATTATTCTGAAAACAAGAGATACAGTGTATGCAATTAAGATGAACTCTGAATGGATGTACTGCCAATCACATAGTAATTGGCAGCATCCTGCGTCACTTGAAACAACCAAAATTAACAACAAAACCAAGCAAACTTGAACAATGCTGGAGAAAAATGTGACCCTACTAAATTATATTTATGTTATTTGATGCAGCAAAGGAATTTCCAAAACCAATATTCATACATACCATTTTATATATACATAATTTTTTTTACCTTCTACACTGACTTTGGAACCAAACTACCACAAAAAGATATCTGCTGCACTTTTCTGCACACAGAACTATTCTAGAAACATCTCATAGAATTAACATTCCTCAAAACACACTTTGGAAAACTGATTTTTTTGTATAAAGTCAACACTCAAATTGAATGTTCATTATCAATTTTGAGTGATACCATGCTGAAATTATAATATGATTAAATTTCATATAATTGCATTTTAATTTCAAAAAGTTGAAGCTGTAAACTGTAAGGATGTATTTACTAGGATTACAAAATATTATCTCAAATTAGAAGATTCATTACACTCAAAGGAAAGTCATAGCACAGATTCAAGAGAGAAGATAAAATTGTCAAAAGATATGATCTACATTCAAGACATTCCTATAACAAAAAGGTTAATTCTAATACCAGGTATAAAAATGCTTTTTAAATTCAATCAAATAAATTAAGTAAATAATAGTGTGATAGTAGGAGCAAATGTGACTCCATTTTGTTTTATGACTTCATCCTGTAAAACAACCATGCCAAGTCATGACTGGGGCAAGATGTTCTTTTCCTTTTGCTATAGAAACCCTTAAGAACATGGAACTACCTAATGGGGTATTGTTTCTGTAACTAGGGTAATGGGGCTCTGTTTCTGTAACTGGGGTGACTGGGCTAACTGTGATTGGTTAGGCTCCCCCCCCCCTTGATTGCACTGTCCGGCTTCTGTAACCTGGCTTGCTTGCATTGGCTAGACCCCCTGAACATCCCTTTTGGGGTTTTCAGGCTTATAAGGAGTGCCCTTGCAATTGTTCGGGGCTGATCAGCTTTATGTTCTGGTCAGCCGCCATCGTGTGCTTCAATAAAGGCTTGATTCGATTATACATGGGTGGTCTGGAAGTCAGTTTATGAAACCCCTGAACAAAGCTTTAACTATAACATTAGTACCCATAAGAGTTCACTTTATTTTTTTCCATAGCCATAATCTAAATTTGCAATTTAATTTTCTCTCCTACAATGCCTATTCCTAAATGCTATTATAACGCTCTTTCTAAATCACAGGTCTTCTCATATTGTCCTCATAATCAAACACTTGCAGTGGCTTCTCATTGTACATTCAGTTAAGACTGACCCCTTTAAAATACCATTTAATATAACCCATAGCCAGACATCAACCAATATCCATATTGGTATCCCTCAGCTCCCTTTGACACACTCTGATTTCCAACAAAAATGTCTGAGATTCTAACATGATTTAGGCACGATGGTAAGTTGTAAAATATTCTGTTTCAAGCCAGGTATAGTGGAGCACACCCATAATTCCTGGGTATTCAGGAGGCTGAGGCAGTAAGTTTTAATATCTTAAAAATTCAAATAATTAGAAAATTATGCCAAAAAATAAAATCATGTCAAAAGTTTTATTCATAATTCAGATCAACAACATTTTCAAACATCTATTCTGCTTCAGGATATTACCAAAGTAATTTTGGACAAAATTGAAAATATCAAATTGCAAGAAAATTCCCGTTACTTTTAATTTTAAAATGAAATTTACCCTTTTACATTTGGAAAGTCCAGATGTGGCAAAAGTTTTCTTTTAAAAGGTCCGGGGAAAGTTGAGAGCAGCCTTTCCATGTTACAAGCACAGGCCTTAGGCTAAGGGCCAGTAAATCTTCCCAAAGGGTCCAGGGCTTGGAATTGGCCAGTTAGGGTTTGTCTGCCGCCTTTTCTCTCCGGTTGCGGAGTGTCTGCTCCCACTCCAGGATCTCTCAGGCTTCTGTCCATTGTGGTGAGGTCTCAACGACCCGCAAAGCAGTTGCCCAAGGCGCTACCGGCGGCCGCTGTCAGGGCGTCCTCTGCCCTCCCTGGGCTGGAAGGGGCTGACAGCCTCCGCTGCGCTCCCGCGCCGCCCTTCCCACCACCGTGCCTGTCCTCTGCGGTGGCCTCGCCTGAGCGGGACAGTCTGGGCTAGGAGACCAGGCAGCGCAGGGTCCGGCCCCGCAGGGCTCCACCAGACTCAGCCGCGGGGTCCTGGAGAGCCTGAGGCCACCGTGCTTTACAGTCTGGCCCCGCCATGTGCAGCCACAGGGGGGCTCCCGGGAGTGGCTGCGCTTTTCCCATCAGGATCACTGCCGGACCGCAAAACAGACACTCGAAATTCCCGTTACTTAATTTTAATTTTCTTATGTCAGATTCAGATTGTGGCCTCAATGCCTTTCCAGATTTAAAAAAAAAAAAAAAAAAAGCACAGTACGTAGTCTTCTGGCGCTGGGTGCAGAGCGCTTTCCCAGTATGCACAAGGCCCCTGGTTCCATTCCCAGCACCAAACAAGCCGAAGTTCTTGGGTGCCTAGTAGGTCATTTTACATTTAACCAGTTACTCTAATATTCAACAGATTTTCTTTTTCCTGTGATCTGTTTAATTAGTGGGCTCTGAGTTCAAGTCTCCAACTGAAGGTGTGTTTTATTCAAATTCCATACACAACCTTCTGCACATGTTGAAGGATGAGCTGGATTAGCAGGAAACCTTGATCTAACATAGACGGTCTGTTCATGACTCATAAACTGCCCAGAGTTACTTCCATAGAAAATCCTCTTTCACAGCTGGGCTGGCTGACCTT
The DNA here is from genome assembly GCF_052094955.1 of Ictidomys tridecemlineatus. Taxonomy (NCBI): domain Eukaryota; kingdom Metazoa; phylum Chordata; class Mammalia; order Rodentia; family Sciuridae; genus Ictidomys; species Ictidomys tridecemlineatus. The sequence goes on from NC_135486.1 coordinate 98,299,166, forward strand.
CGCCACCCAGAAGGACCTAATGAAGATGGTGCGGCCACCCTACTCATACTTGGTGCTCATCGCCATAGCCATCCACAGCGCAAAGGAGGACAACCTCACGTTTGCCACATCTACCAGCTCCTGGCCATTAGCTTCCCTTTGTACCAGTGCAGCAAGGCTGGCTGGCAGAACTCCATTCGCCACAACTTGTAGCTCAACGAATGCTTCAAGAAGGTGCCCCGCGACGAGGACGAACCCAGGGAAAGGTAATTACTGGACTCTGGATCCAAACTGCAACATGATGATGACAATAGAAACTTCCCTCAGAAGCGAAAGAAGCGTTCTGAGGCCAGCGGCAGCTCTGTGGCAACTGCAGGGACTTCCAAGTCAGAACACCTGTCTTCAGGATTGCGGACTGGAGTGGGTGGCACACCGGAGGGATACCCACCTCCTCAGTGCTGTGGCCAGTCGCCCGAGACTGAGGGCGCCAAGAATCCCGTGTCCCCTCAGGGGGCCCGGTGCTGGCCTCTGGCTCCTGTCTTAGCGCCTTCTTCAGGAGCCTTGGCACCCTTAGCAGGAGCATCAAGCGCGCAGGCCCAGTAGCTACTATCTGGGGGTCCAAGGCGCTCAGCTGCCCTCAAGCAGTGCCTTCCCCCGCGACCTCCACCACTGAGGCCTCCGCAGACACCGTCGCTGAGCACCAGCAATGGCAGCAGTCAGTGATCTTCCTACAGCCCCTTCCCTACCAGCACCCCTGGGCGCCAGAGCATCCCCTTCAGTAGACCCCTGTACAACTTCGGCATGGTCAACATCTATCCCTGGGAGGCCTCTGAGGTGTAGGGCCGTGCTTCTCAGGTTTTCACAGCACATCTGAGGTCGCTGCAGTGCAGATTCCCAGTGCTGGGTCTGGGGTGGGGCTGAGATTCTGCGTTTCTCCTGGGTGATCCTGTTACTACAGTGGAGGAACCATGTGGAACAGGGAACTCCTAGAACCCAACAAGCTTTTACAGATTTCCTGGAGATGAACCTCTGGGGAGAAATCCATCAGCATTCCGATCCAGGTAGCCTGTGAGCCCTGTGAGGGCAGGGACTGGGTCTGTCTAGCTTGTGGCTGTATGCCAGGTGGTGGGCTCAGAGGTACTTAGGTAGTTGGAACAAGCCCCGAAGTCGCTAGGTGGGAAACGAAGCAGCTGGCACTTGGAGCAGGTGGTTGGACCCACCAGTCAAAGGCTTGCAGAGCAGCTGTTTGGCTGTCTCCTGTCTAGCAGCTTTCTGATTGTTCTAGAAAAGACAGGTAGTTGGCTCTTTATTATGAGACCTCCAACTTTGGCCCCCAGGTATGGTTTGTATCAGGTGTGCCCATGGGAAGCACTACAAATCCCAGCTCACAGGTCACGTCTGGTACTCCCGAAGTACTAATCGCAATAAAACCGTGCAGTCAGGCAGCCTGGGCACCAATCTTTAGCCCACGGAATCCTCACCTTGCAGGAGTGGCAGGGAGAGCCCTGTCCCACGCTTGCTTTCCATGCAATGGATGTGGAATTCTGAGATAAGAAATGACTTGCTCAAGGTCCCAGAGAGGAAATGGTGGAGCTGGGCCCTGGCTCCAGAGCTGGTGCTGGTAACCTGTATCCTAGCTGCTAAAACAAACTGCATCATCTGCAGACATAAGTAAGTAGGCATAACAGAAGCTGGATCTCGCTCTACCAAAGACTCTGGTTGAAATAGCAATCCCTGGTGATATTCCCCTGAGCAGGAAAGGGGGACACCCACCAACTCTGCCTCACTCCTGCTGCCTAAGTTCAAGGTCTTCGGTGACTGCTTAATCAGTTGATGACATCCTGTCCCTCTTAGCTCCTGTCCTGGGTATTTCATTTCTCAACAAAGTATTGTTAAAATTTTATTAAAAATAGTTTTTAAATGGAATTTCATAGTTTTTAATATGGTTTGTATCAGTGTGCGGCCATTTGTGGTCAAAAATTTTAAAAATAATAAATGCTTTTATTATCTTAACACTCCCTTTCATTTCTTGGAGGCATTTTCCCTGAATAACTCTCATGGTCACCCTCCCAGTGCCCAGCAGAGACCTGGTACATTACATGGCAAACATTGGGCCATTATTTGTTGAATAGCAAGTTATTTAAAAAGTGTTAATTAAAAATGAATGGTTAGGGGCTAGGGTTGTGGCTCAGCGGTAGAGCACTCACCTAGCATGTGTGAGGCCCTGGGTTGGATCCTCAGCACCACATAAAAATAAATAAATAAATAAATAAATATTAAAAAATTAAGTGGTTGTTGGATTTATGGGATCAGCATTCCACTCAGATGGAGATAGCATCCAATGAGTTACCTTTGTGTCATGTTTTTAGACTTTGATGTGAGCATGTTTTAGACTGGGGTTTGGAATTTTTTAGAAACAGAATCACATGCATATAACAAAAACTACTCCAACCAAACAAACAAAAAGCCTTTTCCCTATGTAATAGGGAAAAGCAGAATATTATCTTTAAGATAAAATATTTTAAAAATCTTTATTTTGAAATAGGATGTGGAAAAAATCATTATGATTATGTCATCATTACTTTTTAACCATTATGCAGAAAGACAACCAAAAAGACTAGCTACTCTCCTACTGTGTGTACAGAAAACTGTATCTAAGGATATTTTGAATGTGAGCAAGCATATGAACTTTTATAAATATTGTTTCTAGCACAATTCTATATTTATAAATTTATAATGTGAACCAGAACAGCAAAGAAAAAAAAAATTCTAGGAAAGTAAACTGCATGCTGAGAAGGATCACATGAAACAAACTCTAAGTGGGATTAAAAAAAAAAAAAGAAAGAAAACCCTCTGTCATGTTGTGCAATACTATGATCAGGTCTTCTCAACTTATAAAATACATGAAAATATATTAAGAATTGCGCAGTCTGGCTGGGCACAAATCACCAGCCACTGAAGCAGGAACAAACTTTATTTTTGAACTGCAAGAAAAATCCTCACACAGCTCCTGGGGAATCCTCCCGAAAAGCCAGTGGGGGGGAGGGGCCGGGGCTCCTGCAGGAACCCCCAGCCGGAAATAGCTCCCCGCAAAATCCCTCCTCCTACACTTACCAACCAATGGGAACTCCAGGGGAATCCGGGAAATCCCCATGAGAACTCCAAAATAGCGCAAGCAGCCCCAAATAGCTCCAGAACTCAAAAGTAGCAGAAGAGGCGGATATTAATGCCTCGCCTGTCAATCAATACTGTTGGCAAAATGCCCAGGAGCCATACAGACTCGGCCGTGGCTCTCAGCAAAGAATGTAATATATATATGTATATAAAATGTAATATATATATTCTTATATATAAGAATGTAATGTATGTGTATTACATTCTTAATATACTTTCATGTATATAATATATATAGTATATATTTATGAAAATATATAAAATGTTATCTATTTTTTGCAATATTGGAGATTCAACCCAGGGCCTTGTGCATGCTAGGCTCCACCACTAAACTACATTGGTGGCCCATTTTAAAATTTTAAGAAGGGTCTCCTAAATTGTCCAGGCTGGCCTTGAACTTGTGATGCTTCTGCCTTAGCCTCTCCAGTAGCTGGTATTACAGGTGTACACCACTGTACCTAACTCAATTATATATTTTTTGATAGTTTAATCTATTTTATAGAAAAGAGAAATAGATTGCTTGAGATCAATGTAATTGAAATCATGAAAGAAAACTCTCTTGCCCAGCAAAATGAAATATGGCTTGGGATCTTTGAGCCATGGAAGCCGCTCCTTACCTCCTTCCTACCCTAACACACACCCAGAGTCACTACATAGCTGGGTAGGGAAGACTCAAAACTTTTCTCCAGATTTTTTAAAATTTTGGAATTCAAAAAAGTATTTTGAATTTCTTTTCCATTTTTTCATAGTAAAATACAAAACACAAAATTTACCATCTTAACAGTTTAAGTGTATAGATAAGTGTCATTAAATACATTCATAATATTGTACAGCAATCACAACCATCCCATTCATGATTTCCCCACATGATTTACTGAAGAGGTTATCCTTTCCTATGGTGTGTATTATCAGGACCCTGTCAAAGATGACTTGACCATATTTGCATTGCTTTCTTTTGGGGCTTTCTACTCTGTTACATTGTTCTATTTGTATATATTTATGCCAGTGCCTGGCTTATTTTGCTTAGCATGACATTCTCCAGTTCCATCCTTTTACCAGCAAATGCCATAATTTTGTTCTTATTTATGGCTGAGTAGTATTATTCCATTATGTCTCTCTCTCTCTCTCTCTCTCTCTCTCTATATATATATATATATATATATATATATATATATATATATATCTCACATTATCTTTATTCATTCATCTGTTGTAGGCTACCTATGTTGGTTCCACAGCTTGGCTGTTATGAATTGAGCTGCTATAAACATTGAAAACCAAAAGCAGAATATTCTTTTTGATACGTGGATGCTAACCTACAACAAGAGAGGGGAAGATTAGAAGTTCATCAGACTAGACAAAAGGGACTGAAGGGAAGGGAGGAGGGCTGGTAATGGGAAAGATAGTTGAATGAATGGGACACAACTTTCCTATCCTCATATCTCATATATGAATAATACATGACCAATGTAACTCCACAGCAAGTATAACCACAATAACTAGAACAAGTTATAGTTATTTTATGTATGTATAATATTTCAAAATATACTCTACTGTCATGTAAAAAATAATAAAAATGGTAAAAAAGCTAACCCCCCCACTTGTCACTAAAATGATATAAACAATTTTATTCCTAATTAGCATAAAGTAGGCTAGTATATGTAATACCTTAGAAAAGATGCCTCCTTGATATTCATTTTTGACAAATGAAATCAATCCAAAATATTTCAAGGTAAAAAATTTTAAAAATAAAATTAAAAAATTGTTTTTATTCATGCTAAAAAATTACATCTTTACAAGATATACGCAGACATTTTCTTGTCATTATTCTCTAAACAACATAACAATTATTTACATAGCATTTACATTGTATTGGGTATTGTTAGTAATCTAGATATGATTCATATATATAGGAGGATGTGCATAAGCTGTATACAAATACTATGCCTGTAAGGGGCAGGAGCATCCCATGGATTGTGGTATACATGGGAGGTCCAGGAGCCAGTCCCCCATGGATACCAAGGGATGATTGTAGTTTGCAATCAGGAAGTTGATGCCTCCAACTCTATTCTCTCTTTTTAAGATTGCTTTATTTATTTGTGGTCCCATATAGATTTCAAGATTTTCTATTTCTGTTAAAAATCCTGTTGAAATTTTGATTGGGATTTCACTCAATCCCAATATGGCCATTATGATGATATTAATTTTTTCTAAGTTGTCAACATGAGATATCTTTCCATTTATTTATGTCTTCTTCAACTTATTTAGTCAACATCTTGAAGTTTTCAGTATACATATCTTTCATCTCATTTTTTTCCCAGATGTGCAAATTAGTATGGCCTTCTCTAGGTCCTTGGGAGAGCTCCTGCTGGTTCCCTGGATGGGTCCCTGCCCTGGCAGACTGGCTCCAGACTTCAGCAGAGAGGAGATAGAACTGAGTTACAGTGGTTACAGCATTGCTTCAGCTGAGATGAAGGCCTGTTTCTGAGAGCACAGGTGGGTATACTACCTGCTGGTTTCCTGGGCAGGCAAGGGCTACCTCTGGACTACAGCTGAGCAAGTCTGGAACTGGGACATGGTGGTCTAGTCTGACCACAGTTGGCTGGCCTGCCTCCAGGAGCATAAATATATTTGTGTCCCTGTCAATCCCTGGTGAGCAAAACAACTTGTTCCTGGTCTGTGGCTGGGGTGGGTGTTGGAGCCAACTTGTAGGGATGGAGCTATTTGAGGCCCTGTTAAGGGACAGAGCTGCCTACTGGCTGCCTCTTTGGACACAGACATGACTTCCAGTGGGTCCCTTGTTGGTCAGGGTTGCTCTCAGACTGCAGCTAAGGCAGACAGGGCTGGGGCTAAATTACAGGACTGCTTCAGGATACGCAGTTGAAACTGAGGTTGGCAGGCTAGTCACTCAAGAGTGGGCATGACCCCTCCTAGAACCCTTGGCAATGGTGCTGGTAGTAGAACTGAGGCCAAGAGGGCCTGTTGTTCAATGTGCAGGGATTCAGGCTGTTACTGGGTCCATAGCCAGAACAACATTTGGCAGGCCTGCCACTTGGATGTGAACCCGTCCTTTCTAAATGGTGTCCCTCTGTCTTGGATTCCATAACCTACAACATGCAGTTCCAAAAGGGCACTTTCATTTGTAGATGGCTGCCAAATTCTAGCTGCTATGGGTGGGACATGAATAGGTCACTTGTGGTCCACTGTCTTGCTGATATTACTCTTCTTTTATTCCAGATCTGGGAATTTAACTCTGGTGCTCTATGACTGAGCTACAGTCTCATCCAATTTTACTTTTTTAAAAAATATTTATTTATTTTTTTTAGTTGTAGTTGGACACAATACCTTTGTTTTTATTTATTTATTTTTATGTGATGCTGAGGATCGACTCTAGGGCCTCGCACACACTAGGCAAGTGCTCTACCACTGAGCCACAACCCCAGCCCCCAATTTTACTTTTTATTTTGAGATTAGGGTATCTTGAAGTTGCCCAGGTTGGCCTCAGACTTGCAATCCTGCTGTGACAGTTTCCTGAGTAGCTGAGATTATAGGCTTGTGCCACTGTGCCATATTACTCTTCTTGAACTACTACTTATTAGTGGAAAAATTTCATTTAGCTTTTATGAATATATGAATGGCTAAATTACATGGTTAAATTATATTTTGCATGTATTTCTCTGATGGAGATGGAGATAAAATTTCCTATACATTTTATTTTTTAATTTGTGTATAGTTTAAAAAACACCCCAATTGAATATGAACAAACTTATTCTTCCAATCAACACTTCTCTCTCTCTCTCTCTCTCTCTCTCTCTCTCTCACACACACACACACACACACACACACACACACAAACACACACACACACACATCTGCTGTGAGGCTTTGAGTGCACTCACCTGAAAATGATGTGTAGGTTCAATATTTTTGGTTTGTTAGAGATACTATTTAAAAAATACCACAAACTGGGCGGCTTAAACAGCAGAAAATGATTTTCTCATCATTCTGGAAGCTGAAAGCACAAGATCAGGCATTGGTAGCTTTCATTTCTAAGGTCTCTCTCATAGGTTCACAGAAGGCCACCTTTCTTACTCTGCACTCACATAGCTTTTTCTCTCTGTGGGTCTCCCTGGTGTGTCTGTCAAAATTTCCTCTTTTTGTAAGGACATCAGTCAGATTGGGTTAGGACCCTCCCTAACATCCTCATTCTAACTTATCCTCCTTTTTAAAAGTGTTCAAATATAGTCCCTGTCTGATGTACTGGGGGCCAAAACTTTATAACATTTGAGGGCACATAATTTGAATATAGCAAATATATATTTTCTAGTTTTAGCTATTCTGACATTTATTCTTCTTAGTGTTCTGAGTTTCCTGGACCTATAGTCTGGTGTCTGACATTAATTTAGGGAAATTTTTAGTCATTTTGCTTTAACTTATCATTATTATTATTCTTATTTCTGGTGTTACTAGTGATTGAACCCAGGACACTCTACCACTGAGTTACATCCACTGTCCTTTTATTAGTTTATTCTTCATTTTAAGATAGTATCTCCCTCAGTTGTCCAGGCTGTCCTATAATGCTTCTGCCTCAATTTCCTGAGTAGCAGGGATTATGAGTGTGTGCCACCACCCCAAGCAATTTTTATTATCAGGCTTTTTTCCCTTTTTCAGTTTTGAAATTTTCTGCTGATATATTCTCAAGCTTTCTGGTCTTTCCCTTCATCAAGTCTGGTCTACCGTCAATCCAATGAAAGGCAGTTCTTAATTCTGATAGAGTATTTTGACATCTAGTGTATCTTTTTGCTTTTTCTTTGACTACTCATATCACTGTTTATATTATTCGTCTGTTCTTGCATGTTGTCTACTTTTTTTCTTTAGGGTCTTTAGCACATATATCACAATTATCTGAAATTTCTAGTTTGATATTTCTAACATCCCTGCCTCTCTTGGTCTGGTTCTGACACTTTTTCTGTCTCTTCAATCTCTGCTTTTAGTATTCATCATAAAGCTGGTTGTGACTTATAGGGTAAGGAACTAAGGCAGAGATACAGACAGTAATGTGGTTGTGAGAGGTGGGTGATGGGAGGTGCTATACACTGCTGGGATGAAGTCTCAGGCTTTTAGTGAACATCTGTCACTGGGTTTGTGTTTTGTAAGAGCTTCCCAGGTTTGACTTCCTCTCAAGTGGGATAGGAAGGATCAGGTGGGCTGGAGTTGGGCATTTCCTTCTCTCGGATAGTTGTTTACTTGAGTAAAACCAGTTTTTAAATTCATGCATGCTGAGGTAGAATATTTACAAAACCAGACATATTTGTTTGCCTCAAATGAAATGACTTGTTTTGGGCCATTTTGCAAACAGAAGGCTCTGCTCATTGATGCTAAGGCTGGTGCATCTGCTTTTGAATCCATTCAGAAGGAGGCTCTGGAGTTCCCAAATTGGCATCCTCTAATGATGTATTTCTGAGAGGATCAAAAGTGGAGAAGACTTTTGTAGAGTTTGGATTCTGAGAAGAATAGAGAGAAGTGGGGAGGCTAGAAAGAGCACTGAGACTTGCAAGAAAATGCAAGCAGATTCTGCAGTAACAACAGGCAACTGCCCCCATCTCCCCCATCAAATCCTTGAAATGAACACAGCTATGTTGAGTATTAGGAAAAATTAATAAATAATATAATTAATATTTACTGAATATTATCTCTGGGTGGGGGCCATCTCATCTCCAATACCAACCTTACTCTTCAAGAGAGTAATTATTGCTTCATTCCTTCAGCTCTGGGAAGTTGAGGCCAAGAAATAGAAAATGAGCTGGCCAAAGATAACAGCTTCCCAGCTCTGAACTGGGATGTCCACAAGAAAGCCTTTGCAAGGCAGAATGGCCTGTGGTGCTTGTTGAAAACGCAGGTCCCTGGCCCCCATGCTTCTCATGTCTGACTCAGTAGTTCCCAGATGGGGCCCAGGAATGCTTATTTTAAACAAGTTTTTGTGTGATTCTAATGGGCAGCCTGAACATAGCACCTCTCAAGGCAACAGAAACTCTTCAAGCAAGCCAGTGTCAGGGTTGGACAGGCCCACTTTATAAGTATGAGCAGATAGACATGTAGGAGTTTTGCTTGAGAAGCTTAGAGAAATTGAAGGAAGCAGTCCTACAGCTCATCCCCCTGAGACTGTGATTAGTTGGCTGACATTTTCCAAAGGAACCAGGAAGTAGTGTGAGAATGGGAGCAGGATTTAGGGCATGAGAAATGCTGGCTCATGGGGTAAATGGAGTTGCCCTAGATGGTACTCAGATGTATCAGAAAAAGAAAATTGGGCAGAATGGATCTATTTTTCTGTGGACATTTCCCTGATTCCACACATTGAGACAAGATCGCCTTTCTAATTAACTCTACCTTTTTGGCCTAAACCCAACTGAGAATGTACATTTCATTTTGTTTGCAAGGAGATATGAAAACTGCTAAACTTAGAAGTCAAAGATGGGAATATTTGCTGATCTGGGTAAACAGAGCTAGACAAAAGAGGTAGACTCAGGATTCAGAGGTGGCCTTGGGTGGTATGTGAGTTAGCTTTCCATCACTGGGACAAAGTACATGAGAAAAGTTACTTAAAGGGAAAAATTTTTATTTTGATTCATAATTTTAAGAGGTTAAAGTCTGTGGTTACTTGGCCCTATTGCTTTGGGCCTCTGACAAGTTAGAGCAACATAGCAGGGAGCATGTGATGGATCAAAACTACTTACTTCATGGTGGCCAGAAATCAGAGTAGGAGGGTTGAGAAAGGGGATCTGGGAAAAAAGTCAAAATGTACCCTTCAAGGGCTTTCCCCCAATGACATATATCCTCCAAATAGGGCCCACCTCCTGACTAATGTCTCTAGTTACTAGAAGTTTCCATCACCTCCCAATAGCCCACAAAGTTACAAATCCATCATGAATCCTCATAATTCATTTATGACATCATAACCCTTATGATTGAGTCACCTGCCCAAGGCCCTAGATCTGATCATTGTTGCACTGGGGAACAAGTCTTCAACACATGGACTTTGGGGAGACATTTAAGATTGATACCAGAGCATTCCGCCTCCAATCTCCAAAATCTGATGTCCACCTTATTTTGTGACAATGCAAATTGTATTCAGTTCATTTCCAAGAGTTCCTATGAATCAATAGTTCCAACATTGTTCAAACATCCAAGTTCAAAGTCTTCTTTCAAACTCAAGGCAAACTCTCTGATGTGAACCACAAAGAAAGTTAAATACTCCCAAGATACAATGCACAGGCTAAATATCCCCATATCCATAGGAAGGACTAGGTAAGTGATAAGGAGGAACTACTCCAAAGTAAGACCAGAACCCCAGCAGGGCAAACATCAATTCCTGTAGCTCTATGTTTGGCATCTGGGTCACATGGTTGCATAATGTGAGCTCTAAAGGACTTTAGCAGCCCTCATCCCTATCACCTTGCAAGACAACTTTTTTGGGCTGGTTATGCAGTCTAACTACAGCTTTTATTGGTTTTATGTTCCTGGCATTTCTGACTAATGTCTCTAATTACTAGTTAGAGAAATTGAAGGAAGCAGTCCTCCAGCTCATCCCCCCCGAGACTGTGAATACTGGCTGACATTTTCCAAAGGAACCAGGAAGTAGTGTGGGAATGGGAGCAGGGTTTAGGGCATGAGAAATGCTGGTTCTCATGGTCTCTATTGCAGCTCACTCTTCACTCTTACAGCTTCTCTTATCACTCTTTTATTGGCTGTTCTTAAGGATTCTGACCATGCCATGCACTGCCTGGCCTCCAAGGCTTTCCTTTGCTATCTTGGTGGAAGCCTCCAGAACCCTGTCACTTGTGTTTTTTCCATATCTATAAAATGAGCACCCTGCAAAAGATTCCAGGGCATGACACTGGCAGGAGTAATAGCCAGGACCATTTGGAAAGTGGCTGCAGCAGCTACTGAGTTGCCTGGACAGCTGGACCTTGAGGAATGAATCCCCAGGAAATAATTCTCTACACAGCCCTGAGCCAAAAGAGTGCCCTGGGGTTTTCTTCCTAACACAAAGTCTTTGAAATGGGTTTAGACTTTTATACACATGACTAGGATGGAGGAGTATGGCCAGTTCCTGAGAGATCCTCAAAAGTTCTTTTCTATAGTTGCAATTAAAAATAGTTGGTTTCTCTTTAATGGCACTAATCTCTTAAGCAACCACACCCTCCTTGGGCTCAATCTGAAACCTTCTACTTTCTCTTGCCAAACTGCATGGCTTAAAAGTCTTTCTGCTCTGTAAACCTGGCTAAAATCAGCTGTCACTACCCACATTACTACTGTGCCTGATCTTATCTATTTGTTGTTTCAGATTACTAGTCCTGGGCATGAAAATCTAGCTAATATGTCTGATTACTGTACCTGGTCTGGTTAGTACCTTTGGTTCCTGCTCATTGTATCTGCATATTGTTTCTATGTCCTGTAGCTGAGCTGTCTGGAAATTTTCTTCACCAGATTATTCTGTGACATTGCAACTCAGCCTCACAGAGTTTCCCAACGCACAGTTCCTTGCTGGAATGTAACACGAATGAAAATGCCTCTATTCCTATTCCTAAGTCCTTGTTTCCATTCAGAACCCCATTGGCACAGTCTTTACTCTTGTATCCCTACCAGCGTTCTGTTCTTTTGAGCCACCACCAGTCACCTATTAAGCTTCACTCACAGAGTTCTAAGATTTTTCTAGCCTGCTTCTCCAAACTTTTCTAAATTCTTCCTGCAACCCAGTTCCAAAGCTTTCTGACATACATGGTCAGATAAAGTTAGAGCAGTGATCTTATTTCTTTGCCAATGGCTTAGGTTACTGAATCTGGTCACAGTATCAGGCGAATGTCTCTGTTTACTCTACCTGTCACTGTATATGGCTAATGTCTGTGATTTTTCTATCTGGTTCCAGTATCTCCTTAATGTCTCTAGTACTGTACCTAGTCCCAATAGCTTGCTAATATCTCTGTTGACTGTACCTGGTTATGCTATTTATTGTTTCTGTTTACTGTATGTGGTCCCTGTAAGTGACTAATGTCTCTGGTATTAGCAAGACTAATGTTTTGCAAATGTCTTTGTTTACTGTACCTGGCCACAATAACTGACTAATGTCTCTAGTTACTTTAAGTGGCCATGGTACCAGGATAATGTATCTGGTTACCATATCTGGGTATTGTCTCTGTTTTCTCTACCTAATCTTAGTACTTGGCTAATATCTCTTGTTCCTGGTCCTGGTTGTGCTCTTTGACTAATATCTCTAGATTCACAGAATCTAACTAATGCATCTGGTTACTCTACCTTGTCCCAGCATCTGGATAGTGTCTCATCTTATTTTCCTAGTATTATTTCCCAATATCTAGGGATTATCTCTACCATACCTGATCAAGGTATCTGGCTAATGACTCTAGTTAGTGTACCTTGTCAAGAACCTGTGTTTTGTCTCTGATTACTTTAGTATCTGATTATTTCCTCTGGTTACTGTGCCTGATCTCGCAATCTATTTGTTGTTTCAGATTACTAGTCCTAAGCATGAAAATCTAGCTAACATGTCTGATTACTGTACCTGGTCTGGCTAGTGTCTTTGGTTCCTGCTCATTGTATCTGCATATTGTCTCTGTGTCCTGTAGCTGATCATAGTATCTAGGTATTGCCTCTATGATTGTACCTAGGCACAGTATCTGGACAATGCCACAGTATCTGAGTGTTGTTAGTGTTTTCTTTACCTGGTCTCAGTGTCTCTGTAATATCTTTGGTTACTTTTCATGGTCAGAGTATCTGGGTAGTGTCTCTTGTCACTGTGCTGAATAATGGTACCTTTGTACTGTTTCTGTTTATTGTCCATGGGTACTTTGACTGTATTGGTTTGGGCTTCTGGCACATTAGGACATTATGGCAGGGGGCATGTGCTGGAGCAAAGCTGTTTACCTCATGGTAGCCAGGAAGCAGAAACTAGGAGGGGTGAGAAAGGGAGCCTGGGATAAAATGGCAAAATGCACCCGCTAGGGTATTTCTCCAATGACCTATGTCCTCCAACTATACTCCCAGCTTCTGAGGTTTTTCACCCTTCCAAATAGCCCATCAAGTTATGAATCCATTGTTAATATCATAAGCTATCTATGAGATCAGAGTTCTTATCATTCTGTCACCCGCCCAAGGCCACAAATGTGAGCATTGCTGCATTGGGGACCAAGTCTTCAATACATGGGCTTTTGAGGGGCATTGAAGATTCAAAACATAGCTTGGCTGTTGTAAGTTGAGCTACTTTAGATTTTGATGTGGCTGTGTCACTGTAGTATGCTGTTTTCAAGTCCTTTGGATATAGACTGAGGAGTGGGATAACTGGGTCATATGGTGGTTCCATTCCAAGTTTTCTAAGGTATCTCCATACTGCTTTCCATAGTGTTCGCACAAATTTGCAGTCTCACCAACAATGTATGAGAGTGCTTTCCTCCCCACATTCTTGCCAACATTTATTGTTACTTATATTCTTGATAATTGTCATTCTAACTAGAGTGAGATGGAATCTCATTGTGGTTTTAATTTGCATTTCTCTAATTACTGGAGATGTAACTCTGCATCATATACAACCATAGGAATGGCATCCTAGATGGAATAAGTTATACTCTATGTATGTATAATTTGAAAAATACATTCTACTGTCATGTATAACTAAAAAGAACAAATAAAAAGGGATTCAAAACATAACATTCTGCCCATAGCTCCTGAAGTCTTGATGTCCACCTGATAATACAAACTGTATTTGGTTATTCTCCAAGATTTCTGTAGTGAATAGTTTCAACATAGCTAAAACATCCAAGTTCAAAGTCTCCTCTGAAATTCAAGGTCAACTCTTTGATGTGAGCCACTGTAAAATTTAAAGCACAAGGGCTGGGGCTGTAGCTCAGTGGCAAAGTGTTTGTCAAGCATGCATGAGGCATTCGGTTTGATCCTCAGCACCATATAACAATTAACAAATAAAAAAAGGCATTCTGTCCATCTATAACTACAAGAAAAAAAGAAAGTTAAAGCGCAAGTAACATACTCCTCAGACACAAGGCACAGGGCAAAGATCCCGTTCCCAAAGGAAAGATTAGGAAAATGGTAATGAGGAATAGTCCAAAGCATGACCAGAACCAAGTGGGTCAAACATCAATTCCTGTAAGTCCAGTTCAGCATTTGTGTCACACAATGGCATGCTTTGAGCTCCAAAGAGCTTTTACAGTGTCCCATCCCAATTACCTTGCAACACCACTGTCCTGGGCTGTCTCTGCTCATTGCCTTCAGCTTTCCTTGGCAAACATTCCACATTCCTGGCATCTCTAACTTCCTGGGATCTCCACTGCTGCTCACCCTTCATTTCACAGCTTCTCACATCGCCCACTTGTAGGTTATACGCAAGGGTTCTCACTGTGTCATGCACTGAGTCTCCTCTTTGGCTTTCCTTTGACATCTTTGGTGGAAATTTGTGGGACTCTATAACTTTTGCTTTGCGTATACCTATAAAAAAAAGCACCATGGAGAGGACATCATGGTCTGCCACCATAGAAGCAATACCCACCCACTACTTGAATGTGCCTACAGCTGCCTCAAGTGTCTAGATACCTGGAGAATGGGAAGAAAATTCTAGGGCAACAATTCTCTACAGAGCCCTGTGCCAACAGGGTACTCTGGGGCGCTTTCCTGGAACTGTCTTTCAAATGAGCTTATACTTTTATGTTTGAGTGGGATAGAGGGTGTGGCTGGTTATTAAGAGGTCCTCAAAGGAGCTTTCCTATTGTCCCAGTGTATAAGCTATCAGAGGACCTTTAAGATCCAAACCACAGCATGATGCATGCATACTTTGCTAAGAATGTGGATTCATTGCAGGCATAGGATCAAATGGTTCTCAATTCAGATCCATTTCTTCCACTTACTCTCAAAGTTGTTGTGCAAACTGGATATGACACTAAACTCCACAAGCCTCACAGTTCATTATCTTTCAAGAGTCTTTATTGAGCACCTGTTGTATTTATTTCTATATCCTAACCCCCAAGGGCACACCAACCCATGAGATAAAGCAAATTTCTGCCTCATGTCAAAATGGAAGCCAAGATTTTAGCCTCACAGCCAATGGACTATGTAAATGAGGTGGATCATGGTACAGCATGTGACATGTGGAAACATTCAATTAGCATTCATTTCCTCCTGCTCTTCTTTGTTCTCCATCACCTTAGTCTCAGGAGACTCAGCTCTACAAATGTCGACAGATGGTCTGAGGTAAACCATGGTGTCTAGAACAGGATGTGCTAGTCCAGCTTGGAGAGTGCTCCCATGCATGCTTTCTACTCACTCAGGTTCAGACTGTGTCTGGGGCATTCTGGAGGGCCTTGTTTCTTTCCTGACACAGGAGGTAGAAACAGGAATCAGACTCAAGTCAAATTCAAGATGACCCAAACAACCATCTGACTAAGTGCTTTAGAGATGTCCTCTGGTGATTCTTTAGACAATAGGCCAGGGATATTTGGTGGAGTAGGCAGCCTACTGATGTACTTGAGGGGGTACTGCACTGAATTACTAGTTATATTAAATCAGCCTGTCTGAATATCTATGTGTATTGCAATCATCATCTTCAATAAATAACTAGGAGGCAGGTAGCTCCGTGTATGTGTCAGTTTGACCTACTACTGTGTACTGGGGAGTGAGGCCTCTGAACTCAGGATGTGAAAGAAGGACTGAACAAGATGGCTCACCTTTCCTGGGCCTCAGTTTCCTCCCCTACAAAAGGGAAATAGAACTACCTAGGTTTCAATTTGACCTTGATCTGACCTGTACTTGGCTTCCCATGTGTTCCTGACCTTTTGTGGGTTCACACACTTAGGCCTTCTTGTACCTCCTCCCTCTAGGCCCATTTATGTCCACAACTTTTGTCCCAGATAAGCACTCTGTCTAGAGCATGCTCATAGATCCATCCAGGGCTGGAGGTACCTTCTCTGCTAGTTCATTTAGAGAGAAATTTGATCCTGTTTTCTTTTACTTATGCTGCTCCCTGTCTTTGGATGGGGGAGTTTCATGTATTTTTTCGCTTAAAACACATCCTAATAAGGGAGGAGTCCTTGTGTCTTTTCATTGATTGCTTCCTGTAGTTCTTTTGTCCCTAAATTCCTGCATACTTTTCTTCTTTCCTGCATAGCTGATTTTTGTAGTAAAATATTTGAATTCCCATCTGTCTCATTCTCATCATGTACATTAAGTATTTCTTTGTGGTTCCCATGGAGCTCCGTTTGACATGTGAAAGTGATCTTATTTATGTGGTTCAAGAGAAGTGTGAGTTCCATAAGATTCTAAATGCTCTAGTAAGTAAGCAGCTCTACCCTGTTTCCACTCAGTTATGAATGTCACAATGTTCCATGTGCATGCACCATGTGCTCAGTAACATAGACTAATAATTAGATTTTTTTGTTCATTAGTCTCTTTAGTCATGTAGAAAACCAAAGTAGCACTAGTTTTTTATAGTGGTCATGAATTTGCCTTTACTAGAGCACTTCCTGTTTTTATCCAGCTGTAAAATCCTATTGAATGTCTTTCAGTTCAACTCAAAGAAATCTCCACATGTCCACTGGTGACCAAGTCCCTTAGCCCTTGTTTATCCAATGTTGTAGTTCAATTTTATGTGTGTCCCTCCAAAGTTCCTGTTGAAAGATCAAGCCAAATGTAACAGTATTGGGAGACATGGGCCTGATGAGGTGGTCAGGCCATGAGGCTCAGACATTATGAGCAGATGTGTGCCTTTAGAAAAGAATCCTTGTATAGCATGCATGAGGTTGTGAATTGGTCCCCAGCAAAACACACACACGCACACACACACACACAATACACACACAACACACACACGCACACACACACACAATACACACACACACACACACACACACACACACACACACACACAAGCTCATATAGATATGAGCACGCTTATTAAGCCAGGAATGGTGATGCACATCTGTAATACCGATACTGGTGATGAGAATCAGGGCCAAGTCTTGTTCCCCTGATATAAATATTGAACACCTGAGAAATGCTGAGACAGTGTAGAAAGCAAGTTTTATTTAAAGGATAGAATAGAGATAGACTTCTACAAAGAGAAGGGGACCCAGAGCTGGGTGTCTGAGGAAGTGGGGGTGTTCTGCCCCTTTTGCACATTTTAAATTTTCTTTGTTCTCATGCTCTCTCCTCCCTGCATCCTGCCCATGTGACCCAAAATGTGGAGTGATCCAAGGGTAGAAATGAAGCCACCCAGGGGTACAGACATGAAGGGAGTGGTTGGGGAAGCATTCATTAACACCTGTTTGTAGAAAGGAACAATTCTCTGAAAGCAGGTAACATTGGCAACAGGTTGAGGAGGAAGGGAAGGGATTCAGAGGTATTAGCATTTTATTCCCTTTTGTTTTGAACCAGGACCCATAGTCCCAAACTGACTCAATTATTTATTACCTACATGGACTACCCTTTGCTCTCCAGACTCAATCCCAGCTACTCTGGAGACTGAGGCAATAGAATACAATCTCAAGGCCAGTCTGGTAACTTAGCGAGACCCAGTCTCAAAATGTAGTAAAAAGAGCTGGGAGGGAGCTCAGTGGTTGTAGTGGTTAATTTGAATTGTCAATTTGATCAATTAAGAGATGTCAAAGATTAAGAGGCTTCTGGGTGTTTCTAGGATGATTGGCAAGTGGGGTAGTGACCTGAAGTGGATACAGTCCCTTAGTGTGTGCAGCACCATCCAATAAATTGAAAGATAGGATGGAATAAAGGCTGGAAGGACAAGAAAGCAACAGCAGATGCAAACTCAGTTCTTCTGGAATGGGTTCTTGATTGCTTCTGCGATGGCCTGAGGACCTCAGACCTCTTCTCTTCACTCTTACAAAGCAGACTAATGATTCTTCATGGAGTTTCCAGAAACCTTCAGTCTTAAACTAGGATAGCATTATTGATCCCTCTTGTTCTGAGGCTTCAGCATTTTGGACTGTGTAGCTACTGGTTCCTCCATCTCTCCAGCCTGCAGACAGCCTTGTGGACTATCCAGCTTCTGGTTGTGTAAGCCTATCTAATAAATACTCTTTTTATAATCATACCTCCGGTTGGTTCCGTTTCTCTAGAGTAACCTAATACAATTCTCTATGAACTTGCCAGCATGTCTTAAGCCCCAGTACCATTAATAATTTTAAAGGAAAAGGGGAAGGAACAAAGAAAGGAGTAGGCTTGAGGGAGTGGGTTCAGTCCTTCTGAGTGTGATTCTGCAGTGGACATGCCACTATGTGCAAGCTGTGTTTCTGTGTGGTGATGGGTTGTATTGCTCTGGCTTGGCACTGGCACACTATACTTCAGGCCTGCCACACCTTTATGGTAGGCTCAATGTGGCCGTGGGCCATGCTTGCCCCACACTCCAACCCACCTTCCACTCCACCATTCCACCCCTCTGCTATCACTTCTTGGCAGGGACCAGTAGGCTGTCTGTGCAGATGGGAAGCTGAGGAACCATGTCACTGGGAGTATGAAAACCAGGAGAGTCCTTGGGGTCTACAAAGCCTGCTAGGCCTCAGCAGACTTCAGTTTTTCAGGCAGCCAAACACTTTTCAGCAGATGAAATTTAATGTCATAGGAGATGTCTTGGTAGCAACTCTGCTTTCTTTACTGTTCCCTGTTTATTGGGCACTTAAACTGTTTTCTACTTGGGGCCAGTGTAAGTCATGCTGGAGTGAACATATAAGTCTTTGTCAATATCTCTGGCTATTATCCTGGCAATATACCAGAGGCAGACTTACTGGGTAAATACTATGTACATTTTTCAGTTTCTTCATATCTATTGTAAAATGATCCATAGTAGTGGTGTCATATAGAAATATTTATCCAAGAGCAGTATAGAGGATTGCTGGGCTCACAGCAACTGTACCATCTGGACTTTCATACTTGGTGTGAATCCTTGCTAGGTGGATATGCAAGAGGTATTGTTTTCTGCTCAAATCAGGCGCAATGTCCCTGGCATTGTCACTAGTGGGAAGCCAAAATGGAGACTTCTTTCTTTGGGTTTCAATGTGGTTTTGCTGAACCATTGATGCATCACTCCCAAAACACACACACGCACGCACACACACACACACACACACACACACACACACACACACACAAACACAGTATTAACCTTAGGATGAACATATGCTGGAGGTCACTGAGCTTGTACTTGTGTGGCCTTTGCATGCTGCTCTTAGTTCAATATATATAGTACCTTTTCTCTAGAGCATCATTTCACAATAGATATGAAGAAACTAAAATGGATGTAGCTTCCTGGGACTCCTCCTGTGTCAACTAGGAACCTTGCTTTGTTCCTCCAAGTCTCTGACATGTCAGCTCCTCCTGCCTAAGAGACTCATTGCTGTGGCTGAATTTCTATTGGAGTTTTGCCAGCACATGTCATGAACAGCACTCTCTGGGGTGTTATTTTCAGCTGGTCTCACCATGATAAACTTCTCAGTGGAATTTATCCTATGTATCCTCTCATATAATGTGGCCTCTGGTGAGTGGGAGGGGATGTTAAAGGGGTGAAGTATAGGTATCTTTTTTTCTCCTGGTAGCATCATCCTTTCCTCTCTGGGAGCACTGTGTTCTTCAGCTTTCCCTCACTGTGCCCATGACCTTAGGGAACCAATTTACAAGGGGTACAGGCTTATTTGGGCTTATGGTCTTATAGTGGTTTAGCCCTGTGGTTTTGGGCTGGTGATGGAACAGCCAGTGTGGCAGAAGCACTTTTTGGAGTAAACTGCTCACTTCATGGTGAATGTAGGAAAAGTAGAGACTGAAAAGGACCAAAGTCCCATATCCCCTTCAGGGCCATGCCCCCAGTGACATTCCTTCCTTCCACTAGGCCTAAATGTTACACCTCCCAATAGCACCACAGACTGAGGATGCCTTGAACACCAGGGACTTATGGTTCATTTCAGACTCAAATTGCAGCAAACACCCACCAACTGACTTGTATCTGGTAGGCGGCCATCCCAGACTACAGACATGAGGAAATAAACCCTGAGGTTTCCCAACTGAGGAGAATTCCCTCTAGATCCTTCCAGCAAGGAACAGAATACATTCTCTCTTCTGTTTACTTCAAAGCCCTCTAGGGACAGCATGTGCCAATTTTACTATCCCACTTAGGCTGGGAAGTATGTATGGCAGAGCAGGGACCACCTGCCTTCTGAATTCAGAAAAGCACCCCTCCTCCACCCATGCACCATCTGGAACAGGTGTAGACATTTTGCATTCCAATATCAAGTGCAGGTTGGTAGGAACACAACCTGTGAGCTCATGCATCTGTGTTCTCTGGTGGCGTTACCCTAGGAAAACCAAATCCAATGGTGGGGACAGAGACTATGTGTCCCTCAAAGCCTAACATATTCTCTCTGACTCTTTACAGCAAAAGTGTGGGACCCCTGATCTGAAATTAGTGATGATAAAAGGAGCAATAAGTTGTCCAGTGCGGGGTTCACATCTCTAGCCAGGCGTCTCCAGAGTTTTCCTGGTGTCACCTCTTTTAATCTATTCATTGCCCCCAACCTTCTGAGGGAGGATTTAATACTCCAATTTACAGATTAGAAAATTGAGGCTCATTTTGCTTTTGTTCTTTTGTTTTCTGCATCTGTAGGCCTGGTGTCCCTCCACTTCCACACTTGGGTTCCTTTATATAGCCAAGGCTCCAGGCAACACCAAATCAGAGGTGGGTGGACTAACACATTCAGGTGCCCTTATGTGTCCCACTGAGGTCCTCACCTTTGGCTGCAGCTGTCTTTGCTGCCTGACATTTCAGCAGACTGAGGTTTTGTGGCTGAGGCATTCCTGTCACCTTCCCATTAGGTTTCTCCTCAGAATCTGTCTCTTCTATGTGTTTTACCCTCATAACTGTAGTAAAGAGCCCTGATCACCTGCTGGGAAGTATCCAGCAACAGGAAGGGGTGGGCTCGTCTAGTGTGGTTGACACCTGGAGGAACAGTATTTACACCCTTGAAGGCATCTTCTTGTGATTCTAACAACTGGGTCCCAGAGAGAAAAGAAAGCTCAGAAGATGAGGGCTGGGGAGGGACTCAAATATTAGATGTGTCCTTTAATAAAGGAAGGCACCTTTAAGGCGAAGTTAGCCAAACATGAGCCTGGGCATCCCTGAATTCCAGGAAGCCATTGTTTGGGTCTGGTGGTCACTGACCCAGCTACTGGCCAGGCTTGGACTGTAAGGTCCTTGCCCACAGAAGCCCTTATCATGTGTTCACACTATGGCATGTAGTCCTGTGGACATAGGGTGCTATACTTGATCTACTAGGAGGAGGAGGAGGTTCCAAGGTCATGACTAGGGGTGTGTGTGTGGGTTCACACACTTTCCCCGCCGTATAGGTAAGCATCACCCTGGGAGGAGACTCTCTCTCATCCCACTCAGGTAACTGAATCCCCCTCTGTTAGCACACATCCTGCCCATGGAGTTCAGGGGTGGCCCTCTAAAGTCACAAAGGGCACTGATACTTTCACAGCACCCTTCATGGGCTTAAAGTGTGCTGTGCTACATTGAAAGCCCTGAAGAATGGAAACCAGGGCTTGGATTTGGTGAACATCCACAGACCTGCCCTGCCCTACTAGCTATGTTTCCTACATCAAATCTAGCCCTTCCCTCACCAGGAGCTTGGTTCCTCCTGAGCTGATGGAGTCCACACAGCTTCCTGGACAGAATAAGCTCACCTGGAGAGTCCCCCAGCACCTCCTTATCCTCTTTATTCCTGGATTAGGGGCAGGTAGATTAGGGAGAGAGTGGCCCTGGGTTCAAACTCTGTGCCACACCCCCAGTTCTCCCTCTCCTCTACAGCCTCAGTTTCTCCTCCATAAGCTTGAGCACAGGTACCTTCAGAGTTCCTCCCTCTAGTGGGGCACCGTGTGGGAAGCACAAAGTGATGGGATGTATCAGACACCCAGGCTGTGAGGTCTGAAGACAGGGAGAAGGCCAGGGGGACTCGTGAGGCCCCAGCATCATAGAGACGACACTGGAGCCATCTGGCACACTGGCTGAGAGAGGGAGAAACAGAGGTGTGTGTATATATATATATATATATATATATATATACACACACACATACACACACATACAGAGAGAGAGAGAGAGAGAGAGAGAGAGAGAGAGAGAGAGAGAGAGAGAGAGAGAGAGAGAGAGAGAGAGAGAGAGAGAGAGAGAGAGAGAGAGAGAGAGAGAGAGAGAGAGAGAGAGTTCTTATATTCAGAGACAGGAGGAGAACACAGGAAATCACAAATCACCAGGAAGGTCCAGTTAACCCTCTTCTCAGTGGGCTCAGGTGTTCGTGCCAAGTCCTCTGGAGTATACTAGAGACATTTGCTTTCCACAGATCAGTCTGCTCAGCCTCTAAAGGATATGAGCCCCCCCAGTCTGGCAATGTCCCTTGATGAGCTCTTTCAACTATGCCTTGTCCCTGTGGATTGTATGGGATATCTGTTATATGAGTAATGCCAAATGATGAGCAAAATTGTTTAAAAGAGGTAGAAGTATAACCAGGGCCATGATATGTTTTTAACTGTTTTGGAACACCCACAGTGGCAAAATTTTGTAAGCAATGAGCTATAATATCTCTAGTATTTTTCTCCAGCATGAAGGGAGCCCATCAAAAATCCGGAAGAAGTATCAACTGTAACATGCAAATATTTTAATTTTCCAAATTCTGGCAAGTGTGTGATGTCCATCTGCCACATATGGTTAGCTATCAGTCCTCTAGGATTGACTCCAAGATTAACTTGTGGTAAAAAGGTCACACAATTTTGACCTTGTTTTATTATTTGCCTAGCTTGTTCCTTAGTTATTTTAAAATGCTTTTTTAAAGTATTTGCATTGACATGGAAGGATTTATGAAAATTTGTAGCTTCTTCTAGTGTAGAAAAAATATGTATGCCATGTGTAGTTTTATCTGCTAAATCATTGCCCAAACTAAGGGCTCCAGGCAATCCTGTATGTGCCCTGATATGTCCTATAAAGAATGGATCTTTTCTGTCCCAGATTAGACTTTGTATAGTGGAAAGCAAAGAGAAAACAGTAGAGGAAGGGGAAATACTACCAGCATCTTCAAGGGATACTATAGCATTAACTATATACTGACTATCAGAAAATAAATTAAATACAGAATCTTTAAACATCACAAAAGCTTGTAATACTGCATTAAGCTCTACCTTTTGAGCTGATTGTTTGGGTGCTAAAAATGTACAAATTTGATCAGGGGTAACTACTGCTGCTCTACCATTATTTGACCCATCAGTGAATATATTTGGAGCATTCATGATAGGTGTTTTTTTGGTCATTTTTGGAAAAACTACAGGATGCGAAGATCAAAAAGACAATAAAGGATTAGATGGTAAGTGGTTATCAAATGAAACATTAGATTTGCACATGATTATTGCCTAAGTATTTAACTCATTAGCTAACTCATCAATTTGATCCATAGTATATGGAGTAATAATTTTATTGGGAGAAATTCCAAACACTCCCTTTGCTGCTTTTATTCCTTTGAGTATTAATTGTCCTACAGCCTCAGGATACCTAGTAAGAATAGTGTTAGGAGAATAAGATAAATGTATCCATAATAATGGACCTTCTTGCCAAAATACTCCTTTAGGAATATTTTTTTGTTGGTAGTACAATAAATAATAAAGGCAAACTTATATAAATTCTATCCAAATGCATATTTTCCATATATGTTTCAATGATTTTTAATGCCTTTCTTGCTTCAGGCGTTAACATTCGGGGTGAATTTGGATCTGATGGACCTTTTAGGATATCAAATAAAGGTCCCAACTCTCCTGTTGGTATGCCTAGATAAGGCCTTATCTAATTTATGTCTCCTAATAACTTTTGAAAGTCGTTAAGTGATCTGAGTTGATCAACTCACATTTGAATTTTTGGTGGATGGACCATGGTCGAGGATAATAGAACTCCTAAATAATTAATTGGAAAATTTAATTGTACTTTATCTATTGCTATCTCTAGATTATAATTTTTTAACAAATTTGTAAGTGTGGCATAACATTCTAGCAATGTGTTTTTATCTTTGTGTGCTAATAATACATTGTCCATATAGTGAAATATTTGTAGTTCAGGATTTTGATTTCTAAGTGGCTGGATTTCTTTGTTAACATAAATTTGACACATAGCCATCCCTAGAGGGAGTACTGTCCATTCATATCTCTGATCAGGACCTTCATGATTCAGTGCAGGGGTAGTAAATGCAAAACATGGACTATCCTCAGGATGAATTGGAATTGAAAAAAAATCTTAAATATCTATAACTAAAACATACCAGGTTTTTGACAAAGCAGAGAATTGAGGAATCCCTGATTGAGCAGGTCCCATAATAACCATCTCATTATTAATGGCTCTTAAATCTTGCAATAATCTCCATTTACCAGATTTCTTTTTAATGACAAAAATTGGAGTATTATGGGAAGATATGGAAGGTTGTATATGTCCCTCCTCTAATTGTTGTTTGACCAGTTCATGGGCTGCTTATATCTTTTCTTTAGTCAGGGGCCACTGAGGAACCCATACTGGTCTTTCTGATTTCCAAGTAATTTTTATTGTCTCAGTGACCCCTTCTAAAAACCAAATCCATGTCTATTTATTCCTTGATCTATTTGAATTGGTGCTGCTATATCTTGTTCTTGGTCTCCTAATCTTTTTTCTTTCCTAAAACCTTGTCTAGCCCTAATAGTGGGCACATTTGGATTGATGTTATTTGTTAATGTCAAACCTAATTGATCTAGGACATCTCATCCCCATAAATTTATAGGAAGATGATCCAATACATATGGCTGTATAGTTCCTTCACATCCTTCAGGATCCTTCCAATCTAATACCATTACACTTCTATGGGGATTAGTTGCCACTCCTAGGCCTCAAAGCATTTGAGTGGCCTGTTGTAATGGCCAATGTTTCAGCCATTCCTGATGAGATATGATGCTAAGGTCTGCACCTGTATCCAGTAGCCCATTAAATTCATGTCCTTGAATATTTAGTTTTAGCATGGGCAAGAATCTAAATTTAAAGACAGCATAGCCCAATCTACACCTGTGGAGCCTAATCCCCTGGAATCTCTTTCTATAGTACGACTGGAAAATTTATCATGCAGGCTGGGTATTATTTATAACTGTGCTCTTCTATCTCCTGGTGAAATTACTGATATACCTCTTGGAGAACTAGCTATAATTTTTATTTCACCTTCAAATCGGGATCAATTACCCCAGGACTTATCATAAGTCCTTTTAGAGTAGAAGAACTGAGTTCCAATAATAAGCCTACTGATTCTTTGTGAAAGAGGTCCTTTTACCCCTGTGGAAATAATTTGAACTCCCATCTCTGGAGTTAGTACTGCTCTGGTGGAGGCGCAGATGTCCAACCCTGCGTTCCCTGGGTTTGTCTGATGAGAGATCTAATGGACAATGTGTCCTGGGCACTACCCTGATGATGTTGCTGGGTTCCTCCAGTGCCCCGTATATTTGTGGTCGTGGGCCCTGGAGCATTGGGCCCCCCTGTCCATATTTTGGCAATGGAGCCCGATGCTTTTCTCCACGATATTGTGGGTAAACACCTGGTCCTTGTCCATTTTTTGGTAACGGAGTACCCTCTATGGTGGTTTGAGAACGGCATTCATTAGCCCAATGTCTCCCTCTATGGCATCCTGGGAAAATACCCGGTATTTTACTCCTTTAATGCCTAGCTTTGTTAAACCCTCCTCCTATGGGGCAACTCCTTTTAAAATGTCCTGTTTGTTCACAATTGTAGCATGTTTTCAGCCTAGCATCTAAAGCCTGTTGTACTGCAGCTGCCAAGACTTGCCCTTGTTCATTAGTGTCTCTACATAATTTAATATATGTGTTTAAATCTTCATGTCTCCATGGTCTAATGGCCTTCTTGCAGAAACGATTTGCTTGCTCATAAGCCAGTTTTTTATTAATGGCATCGCTTGTTCTGTATCCCCCAAAACTCTGGTAGCTGTTTGAATAAGCCTATCTACAAATTCAGCATAAGGTTCATTAGCTCCTTTATTGTCTTAGATAATTGACCTTGTAAATCTCCATGTCCTTGTAATTCTTCCATGCCCTAGCTGCATCTGTAGCAATTTGTGAATATATGGCAGGATCATATTCAGTTTGTTGCCACTGACCCTCATAAGGTCCTTTTCCTATCAACATATCTAGATTTCTCTGAGGATACCTGGCTGCTGCATTTCGCCTAGCCGTCTCCGTGCAAAATTCCTCATTGGCAACCTTCCATAACAAATACTGCCCTCCATTTAGCACAGCTTTACACATACTAGTCCAATCTGCTGGCATCATGTCCAAGTTGGTAATGGATTTGACCATGCGTACAGTGAAGGGTTGTTACAGCCTCCTTTAACTGCTTCACTGTTTTGAAATCTAAAGCATGGTGAATTCGCTGCCCTCCTGCCTGCTCAAGTACAGGGCATGCTAATCTTTGAGGTC
This sequence comes from Ictidomys tridecemlineatus, assembly GCF_052094955.1. Lineage (NCBI taxonomy): Eukaryota > Metazoa > Chordata > Mammalia > Rodentia > Sciuridae > Ictidomys > Ictidomys tridecemlineatus. The sequence continues at coordinate 98,325,872 of NC_135486.1, forward strand.
CTGTCTCAGGATCCCATCTATAAACTTCGGGGCTTGAGGGCCACTCAGCATATATTGTCTCCATAGGTGGAGCTGTTGGTTGGACACCCATGCCCTCCGGTGATAGAAAGGCATTAGTAGCAACCTCCCATTGTAACTTGTCTCCTGATAGCCTTTCCTTCTCTAAACTTTCTTCCTCTAACTCAAGAGACTTCCTCTTTTACTTGATCTAAAATGTCTTCTCTTTGACTAAGCAAACAAGATTATACCAATGTCCATAATGGTAATGTGCCAACTGGCAGAGTTCCTGGGTTTCCTTTTCTATCCTTTTAAAATCTTCACCATGATGTTTCATTGTGATATATTTAACAACCCTTCTTTAATGAACTACATGGCTACATCTTTTTATCATCTTAACATATGCCCTAACTGTTCTTGATTTTACTGACATGCCTACTTCCTCTAGTAATTTAATTAACACCCTTTTGGTTTGGTTTTTACTAACTTTTAATTCCACAATCCTTCTATAAAGATAACGCAACCAAACAAGATAACAAAACAAAACAAAACCGAAACAAAATGAAACAAAAATGGAACAAAAATTCACTGTATCAGTTTTTCTATTTTCTTGACATGTGTATCCGTGGTCTATCTCTATCTCTTCCTCAGGGTTGAACAACTTTAAGCCTTCAGCCAACCACTTTCCCCAGTTTGTCTGAGAAAGTTCTAGGGACAGGCAGCTTGAAACAAAAACAAAACAAATCAAAATAAGAACACATTGTTTTTTGAAATGGTCATCCAATCTCTCGCCCTGCCCTCAGGGGTGAGCAGTTTCACTTACTCCCATGCTTCAGGTGTTCCCTGTACGGGCCACCAAATGCTGCAATCTGGCTGGGCACAAAAAACTGGGAGGTCACAAGCCACTTGTAGATTCAAGCAGGAACAAACTTTATTCCCGAATCCATGTGAACTCAATGGGAACTCCACAAGAACTCAACAGGAACTCCACGGGAACTCTGAAAGAACTCAGAAGTAGCGGGCACCCGAGTTAGCAGGAGCCACCCCTTCTGGCAAAATGCCAGGCATCATCTTGACCTGGCTGTGGCTTTCAACACCTGCGCCACCCTTTTTCCTCAGATCTGGAGGCTCCTGCGCACGGATTCACTTCCTGCACTTAAACAGGTTATTGGGCCACTTCTCCCTGCAGAAAGGGACCTGGAAGGGAACACCCAACACATCGCCACAGGACTGGGTGCGCATGCTACGCTGGAGAATAGGATGCACGGAGCATGGACCCGCTCTCGTCGCAGGTTCTGTGCGAGGCCCCTGCTGGCTGGACAGCTGCCCCTTGTGCCTGGTGGTCCCAATCAAAGTCAGTTTGTGGTGTCTGGGGTAAGTTCAGTGTGGCCCAGGAGCGCGGCGAGGGGGACACCCTTCTAACCCTCCTGCTTTCACCCTCCGAGGGTGCCCTGCCTTCTGTGCAGCATTTGGAACTCCTGTGGCTCTCAACAGATCACAAGTTCAAACCCAGCCTCAGCAACTTAGTGAGGCCCCGACAACTCAGAGAGACCTTGTGTCTAATAAAATATTAAAAAAAGGCTGGGGATGTGGCTTGGTGATTAAGCACCCATGGGTTCAATCCCTGGTACCAAAAAACAAATAAACACACTTAATTACAAGTGGTGTAGCAATAAATAGTTCTCTAGCAGACTGGGGCACTGTCCCTTTCTCTGCCCTCACATATTGAAGCAGATCATCAGTGCATTCTGCCTGACTAGCACTGACTGTTGGCCTGTGCCATGGGGTTTGTGTGGATCTAGGGGTGAGAGCTCTGCCTGTTCTGTGTGCTCTGGAATCTGCACACACTGTCCCTGCAGTTTATCTCAGAGCCTTGCTGCACTCCCCTGTTGCCAGAAGCCTCCAACTCTCCACAGCCTCTGGATCCCCTGTGTTCCAATGACTGGAGCTAGACTCCAGAGGCTTCTCCAGCCTTGTCAGCCTGAAAACTGCCTCTTTGGTCCTCTTTGGTTCCAGGAGCTTCCCTGAAGTCAAATCTCACCCCTTCATTCCTGCAGGGGCCTAGGTGCTGATTTCTCATCAGCTCCTCTGTTTCTCCTGAAGAAACTGTGGAAGCTACCCTGCAAGGAAGGGGATGCATGAGCTGAATGTCAAGGGAGATTTGAAAGGACGGGGAGGGTTCACTCACTTCCCAAGGCCTCTGGCACACCAGTGGGGCACTGAGTCCTCAAGACCCAGATTGAGGGGATGTCCAAACATCTGCTGAAGGATGAAGGCTCAGCCAGCCCTGTGATGTCATGAGCATGACTGTCATTGTCAAGAAAAGTGAGGCAAAGGGAGGCTGGGTGTATAGGAATGTCATGTGGAGACTCATATCTCTTCCCACCTCCCTTCAGTGTGGATGCATTTGGGCATCTCAACCAAGTTCCATGGTGGCTACAAGCTTAGACATCCACAGTGTTGGGAGTGGGCCAGATGCCTGAATCCCCATCAAACAGACACTCCCATGGCACTTGGATTTGCAGAACACAAGCTGGGTTTATAGTCTTGATATACACCTGCTGGCTCTTGGCCTGTTTTTTTCCTTCTCTGAACCTCAGGGTGGTTTTTTTTGTTTTTGTTTTTGTTTTTTAATGCCAGGTGTTGAGAGCCACAGCCAAATGGGCCCCAGCAAACTTCCAGCTGCCAGCAAACTTCCAGTTGGCGGCTGATGATTAGCTCACAGCAGCCCCAGCAACATCTAGCTGATTGGCTCCTCTGTGGTGATGCTCATTGGAGATGCTCATTGAGCTGTTTCCCCACCCTTTCAGACTGCCAGCTGATGATTGGCTCACAGCAGCCCCAGCAACATCTAGCTGATTGGCTCCTCTGCAGTGATGTTCATTGGGCTGTTTCCCTGCCCTTCAGACTGCCAGCTGATGCTTGGCTCACAGCAGCCCCAGCAACATCTAGCTGATTGGCTCCTCTGTGGTGATGCTCATTGGGCTGTTTTCCTGCCTTTTCAGACCACGGAGCTGCTCATTGGGGGACTTCTTTGGCTCTGCGCACACAACCCAGCCAATCGGCCTCAAGAGCAGGAGGATTGTGGGAGGTGGAGAGGCTGGTATTGGGGTGAGAGGCTTGTGGGAAGCTGGTGGTGGCAGTTGGGCTCTGAAGGTTTTTTCCTGAGGAGCTGTTTTGTTTGGCATGTGTAGTTCTAAAAATAAAGTTAGTTTCTTTTGACAAGTGGCTCCTGAACTGTGCCCAGCCAGACTGCGGCAGCCAGGAATTGAACTCAGGGCACTCGTCCACTGAATCACATCCCCAGCTCTATTTTGTATTTTATTTAGAGATGGGGTCTCACTGAACTGGCTTTGAACTTGTGATCCTCCTGACTCAGCAAGCCCCTTCTCAAGCCCCTGGGATTACAGGCGTGAACCTCAGTTTTGTTCTCTAAACTGGTGGATGTGAGCTGGTGGCTTAACAGGGTTAACCCCTTGAGGAGTCACATTGACAATATGAATAGGCCAGCCAGTAGTCATCCCATCAAAGATATTGCTTCAATGTGTTGGATTCTCCAATTAGAGCCCAGTGGACATCAATTTAGGAGCCCTAAAGTGCTATTAAGAAGTTCCTTTTGGAAGATAGCCTAAGTACAAGCTCTTGTAGTTCCAGGATTCTCTGTTTAATGAGCTGGGAGAAACTACAGAACTCTTTGCCTGGAAAGTGACAGAAATGATTTTAAATTATCACAGACAAGCCAGCAAAAAATCAGGGAGAATGATCCAAGAAACTAAGATGTCCAATGGCAGATGACCTGAAGCAAGGCTGTATCTGGGAGCTGGGTGATGTCAGCAAGAATCACCTCTTCTGACTTACTTGCTGAACTCTGATTGAGTGTCACTCCTCAGAGGGCCCTGCCTTTAAGGTGACAGAATGGCCACTAACACATTCTGCAACCCTTCCCCAATGCTTCTAGCTCTGGGCCCAGCCTATGCAGTGTGATTGAATACAGCTGGTAATCATTGTGGACAGGGAGGATCCTTTCTGCTGTTTAGCCAGATTGCAGTTACCTAACCCCTATCTCCCAGTTGCCTTGAGAGCAGTTTACCTTGTTTCCAGGTGGCACAGCCTATCATGCCTGTTGGCAGGGTTCAGGATGGAGATGCTGTTTTCTCTCTGCTGTTCTTGACATACCCCAGTGTTTCTCTTCACAGAGGAATTCACAGCAGTACTTCTTCCCTTCTCACACCCATTTCACAACCAAAAATTCAAGATTTCCTGTGTGAAGGTTGAATATGGGATCTGTTCTGGGTTTCTAGGCCTGCTTCTTTTATTACATCAGTTATTCAGTCAACAAACATTCACTGAGCATCTGCTGTGTGTGAGGACAGGGATCCTAAGGAATGATGGTGTTCCTGCCCTCAAGGAAATGAGTCTCTAGGGACAACAGAAATAAATTGAGTGGGGTAAATAGATCTAAAAGCATTCATGGAAGTACAGGGAGGTGGACAGAGACAGTCCCTATGAGGAGGTGCCAAATGGAAGTAAGGTCATGTCCTGTGGCCATCAGAGGAAGAGTGGCCAATTCTGAGGGCAGCTCTTCAAAATTTCTGATGTTAGAGCACCATGGGGTTCCTGAAAAGAGGTTGTAAATACTTGTCAAGAGCCAGATGGTAAATATTCTAGCTTTTGAGGGCCATAGCCCTAGGTCTCAACTGCTCAGTTCTGCCATTGTCATTCAAAACCAGCATTGGCAACACCTAAATGACCAGGGGTGGATGTGCTCAAAGAATGCTTGCTAAATGGACGTTAAATGGGGGGATTTCATATATTTTACACTTGGCATGAGGCAGTGTTCTTCTTTTTATTGTTCTTAGTATACAAACGTACCTGAAAGGCCTGAAAACACCAGAAGGCGTACTCCATCCAGAGTCTCTAGTGTGCACACTCTTGTTGGCAGAGGTTTGCAAAGGCAGCTAGTGAGGGAGCAAGGCAGTAGGGCAGAGCACCTGGGGATGGGATCAGTTAGAGGAACAGTGGCCCACGAATTTGGCCTTGGGGACAAACCTGGAGCTGCATGTATTCCAATGTACCCTGGAAATGCCTCTCTGGATTTTCAGAACAAATGGTGATTCTCTCCAGCTGAGGTCACCCAGGGAGTCTTTCAGGAAATGAACTGTGTCTGAGGAAACAGCTAAAGGCTGCTAGTAGACCAGTTCTAAAAGTCTGTGTGACTTTGATTGAATCACTGTCCTTGTCTGTGCTTCTGCTTTCTCAACACTGGGGCACTGGGGGGAAGTGATCTACAATAACCCTCTTGGCTCCCACCAGCTGACATTGGTCTTTGCACATTTCTCTCCAGCTGTTTGGCCTTCAGCACCCTAGACAGCAACCCACAGTATTGAGTCATATCCTTCCTTTTTGCTGTCTGCAGGGGACAAACAGGCAGAGGAAGTAGGCTGTTATTATCAGCGGCCAGCACCTCACCAGGGTTATTCTTCATGTTCAAGATGGGGTGAGCCACCTGAGAAAAATATAGTCTGAAGTAATTAGTGAAGAATAAGAGACAAAGTCAGAATTAGTGTTTAAAGCAGAGCGCCTGATAGCTTTTTCCAGTCCTAGTAGGAGCTGGAACAGACCAGTTTAAAAATGGCTTTGATTCTTTATTTAAAGGAAGAGCATAAAAGGCAGGGATAAGATTTCAGGGGTGGATCTTGCTTCATGATGTTCTGCAGTCAACAGGTTAATTGGCATCTTGGCAGGCTACACCCATCCCTGAGAGGCTGTGTGGCTGTATGGCTCCAGCAGGTCACCCCATCTCCGGTGCTGTGTGGGACATTTTGGCAGTGCTGAGTGGGAGTTCATGTGTATCAGGCCATCTCGTCATCGGGATTGCTGCTGTAAGTTCCATATCTTTCTCCTCAATGACTTCAATGCTGAAAAGGTCTACACATATTTCATGGGTGGCTCTTGACAGATGTGTCTGTGAGTAGTCTCCCAGGCTTTATGTTTGAAAGAGGAAGAGCACGAGACAAATCACTGGAGAAAGTTCCGCTTTATTGCAAAAGGCTGTCGGCTTATATAGATCTAAGGAGAGATGGCAGGGCTTAGTCAAATCATGGGCCACCCATTTATTGGAAAGTTCTTCCAGATATCAGTTCCGGAGCCCACGGAATTAGTTCTTATTGGGGCTAAGGTTCCCCGCCAGCGAGATTTGAAATATTGGTACCCGCGGGAGAGTTCGTGCCCGCGGGAACTTTTTGCGCCCGTAGGAAAGGGAAAAGTAGGAAGGGAAGCTCCTCAGGTGCCATGTTGGTTTTTTTTCCTGGAGTGCAGCTGCCATTATACTTTCTCCCAACATTCCTCCCTTTTTGTTTTCTTAGGAACTGGGGCTTTGTTGGTCAGACCTGGCTTCTTCCTGCTGTGCGGGCACAGCGTGGGACCTAGAAAGGGAAAGTGGAGGTATGTTTGGGGGGGCAGGTCCAGAAATAAAACCCAGTGGCTATAGATAGCTACTTCAGTAGGGGTGAAGTCTATAAAAGTTCCTTGAAGCCACAAGTCGTTGGTGGCATTGAATCAGTCCTGGATGGAGGAGATTTTTGGTATCAGCCACTGGTCCTGTAACAGAGACTCTAGGAAGTATTGGAAGCATTGCCTCAACATGGCATCACCAGCACCTGAAGAAGATCGGAGCAAACAAAAACAGGATGAAGATAAAAATTAAAGCAAAGGTCAGTTTTTGGCAGAAGTTCCATGTTGGGGGACTGACAGAGAAGAGGCCAAGTGCCATGAGGAGGCTTAAAAGGACATAAAGGCTCAAAAATCCAGGATGGTAGACTAAGAGCTTCTTGTCTCCCGCTGTCCAATGTCCATTGCATTCCATAATGCCTGGTAGTAAGCTTCAGCACTGAGTGAGCTGTTCTCTTGACAATGTTGGGGGTTCATTGGTCATCAGAGGCTTGTAGTGCCTAAGCAGAAACTGGTTGAAAGTTTGATTAGACATTTTCTGTAATTGGGTTTGAAGTAACTTCATTATGCAGGGCAAGAGAGTGCAAAAAAGGAGCATCCCAATAAGGGGCCCCAAGAAAGGTAGCAAGTACGTGGTGAGAGAGGATTGGAAGAAACCCATTAGGGGATTAGGGTAGGTGGGTTTGAGCAATTGGGTCAATAATTCCTGCAATTTAACAACATTCTTTTCTATTAGCCCAGACTCATTAACATAGTAGCAACATTCCTCTCTGAGGAACAGGCATGCACCCCCTTTCTCTACAGTGAGGAGATCAATTGCCCACTGGTTCTGTAAAGCCACCTGTGCCAATGAAGTAACCTGCTGCTGCAAGGAGCCCAGAGATTCAGCAGTGGTATCGAGTGCTTCTTGAAGTTTTTGTTGAAGGTCATTGGATGCCTATAGAGCATGACCTATAGCTCCACCAGAGAGTCCAAGACTCGCCACTGAGGTTGATAATGTGAGGCCTACCAGAACCAGCAGAAAGACTGCCCTACAGTGCAGGAAGTCAGTGTCAATTGTTGGAATTCGGTGGGAATGTACAAAGACAGCTGAGGGACTACAGTAACCAAGAAACAGGGCCAGAGACATTGGTCGTTGAGGTACTTAAAGACCCGTTACACCAGAGGAAATGTCCAGGTTGCATAAACGCAAGGCTCAATGGGGTGCTATAGCTCAAGGAACAAATGGGTGAAGGATTCATTATTGGTGGGTGAAAACAGATGAAAGGGAATGAAGCATTGGTGGAATAACTTTCCCATAATGGGATATGTGCCACATCTAGGGCTTGTCCTTTATTAGAGAAATTGTAGGTTTTTGCTGAAATATTTCCTGCCACTAATGAGACTGCTGCTAGAAGCAGATGACTAGGTGAAGCACAGAGGAAGCACTGAGAAGTTGGCACAGAAAAAGGAGTGGAGTTTAATAATCGGAGGGTTTGGTGTAGCAAATTAAGCCATGTGGGAGGGGGGCCTGAGGGGGTTAAAGATTCTGAATCCCCTTTTGATGAGCTATGGATAAGATCTCGAAGTTTTGATTCTGACTCCTTGATGTGTTCGACTACCTGGATGGTTGCCTTAGGTGGCGTTATCAGGGAGCGGCCAACAGTCATCCATTCTGTGGGTTTGGCTGAAGTTGTCCGAGCATAGACAGCAAACTCAACATAGTCCCAATGCTTGACCTTGGGGTCAGGTATATCTAAAGTATACATCCATTGTTATTGCATGGAGAGCCCTTATGCCATTTGAGGTAACTAGTAGTCCACCCTTCAGGGTAGCCAAGTGAGAGATAAGAATAACTACCGTGTTCATCATGGAGCCTGCATGACCAATAGGGGCACCCATTATATACCTCAGGCCACCAACGGCAATAGTCTTTGGTTTGATCAAAAAGGAAGCAAGTGAAAGGCCAGTTCCAGCTATCAGGGACGAAGGTCCTGGAAAGTGACAATTTTAGGGAAACAGTGGTGCAGTTGTGGATGAAGCAAGTAGTTACATCCACTATGCGGACGTTCTGCATGCCATGTTCCGAGTATCATTCCTGAAGGGTGAATTGGTACATGGTAGGAGAGGAAGGTAAAGACCAGTCCCAACAGAGCCCAGAAAACAAACAGAGCACAAAAAACAAGCAGAGAGAGAGGATTAGGGTGTTGGGAAATCTCATTGTGCCTTCTTTAAGAGGAATTGGGCTGCAGGGAACACTGTGTGAGCTGCAACTTAAAGGGATGAGATGGGTGTGGAGAGCAGGAGTAAAGGGGAGGTTCATGAGGTGACTCTTGGAGTTCCTCTGGGGTGGTCCTGTAATCAGCAGGTGGGGCCTCTTGGTGATATGGCTTCAACCTAGAAATGTGAATCCAGGGGGTGAGATGGTTGTCTGGTAAGGAGAGTTTGGCAGCGGTGGGGGTACAGAGAATGACTGGATAGGGGCCTTACCATTTTGGGGCAAGAGGCCCTTTCTCCTCTGGGGTATTATAATAGACTAAACTCCCAGGTGTTAAGAGAGGAGTGTTTGGAGAGGAGTCTGGGTCCAGAAGAAGCCAGTCCTGATATTTCCAGAGTTCTGAGCAGAGTTGAAACAAGAGAGGTAAAGACAAATCTCGTGTGAGAGGTCCTTGTGAAACGACTAACCCAGGTGGTAAAAGAGGTCTTCCATACATTATCTCAAATGGAGACTGTAAATAAAGATGGTTTCTTAGGGAGAGCTCTGATCTGAAGCAAAGCCAAGGGAAGGAGTTTGACCCAGTCTAAGTTTAATTCCATTGTCAATTTGGTAAAGACTTCCTTCAGAGTCCGATTTACCCTTTCCACTTTCCCTGAAGCCTGGGGGCGATATGGACAGTGGAAATGCCACTTGAAGGAGAGGGCTTTAGAGACCTTTTGTGTGATCCTAGAAATAAACTCAGGGCCATTGTTGGATTGTAGGGAAGTGGGCATACCAAACCTGGGAATAATGTCTGTCAGTAAGATTGAAGCTACAGAGGAAGCCTTTTTATTGGAAGTGGGAAATGCCTCAACCCAACCAGAGAAAGTGTCCACAAAGACAAGGAGGTATTTAGTATGCCGTACTGTAGGCATGTTGGTGAAATCTACCTGCCAGTCAGCAGCAGGAATATGTCCCTGGGCTTGGTGGAAGGGAAATGGTTTAGGCCTTAAAGGAGTATGAGGGTTGGTCCACTGACAGATCTGACAATTAGAGGCTATACTCTGTAGCATGGCTTTGTCAGAGGGGGTGAGGGAGAAGAAGCTCTGTAAAGAGAGGGCCAAAGACTGAGAATTGGAATGGAATAGAGTATGGAGGAACTCAAAAAGATCCTTGTTCTTACTGGAAGAAGTAGGGGCTTCAGATGGACAGTCTAAAGTGGCCATTATATGTCCCCCAGGGGGGTCATAATTGGAAGTGATAGCAGCCATTCATGCCACCTGGTCAGCTTTGGCATTGCCCTCAGTGATAAGAGAGCCATCCTTCTGATGGGACCTATAATGGACAACTCCCAACTGGATGGGTAAGTGGGAGGCCTCTATCAAATTGGTTATAAGAGCCGAATTAGTGATCGCATTAACTTTGGTGGTAAGTAGGCCTTACTCCTTCCATATTGCAGCATGGGATAATAGAATATGGAAAACATATTTTGAGTCAGTATAAAGGGTGAGGGATTTTCCCTGTGCTAGAAGGCAGGCACCAGTGGCCACTACAAGTTCGGCCTGCTGGTTGGTAGTACCTGAAGGCAGAGCTTTGGCCTCTATAATCTCAGTGGCCAAAACTACGGCGTATCCAGAGTAATGAGTGCCGTTCTTCCTAAAGGAACTGCCATCAGTGAACCAAATAAGGTCAGGCTTGGTTAGTGGTCCCTCAGAAATGGAAGAATGACAGGGGAGGAAATCATCCAAGGTTTCCAAGTAATTATGAGCTGGTGTGTCAGGTGTGGGGGTCATTGGGAGCAGTGAGGCAGGGTTCAGTGCAGGGCAGGGGAGGAACATAATATTAGGGTTTTCCAGAAAGGAAGTGAGGAGTGACAGGACTCTGAATGGAGGAAAGGTTTAAAGGCCCTTATAAGCTAAAAGATCTTTCAAATAATATGGGGAGTGGATAGTTAAAGGGACCCCGAAAGTCAGCTTAGAGGCTTCTTTGTGTAAAATTTGTCCAGCAGCCAGAGCTCTTAAGCAAGGTGCCCACCCACGGATGGTAGGGTCTAATTGCTTGGACAAATATGCCACAGGTGCAAATGCAGGTCCATAGTTTTGACCCAAACCCCAAGTGCTTGCCCCCCTTTTTCATGGACATATAGGTGGAATGGTCTTGAAAGATCGGGAAGGTGAAGGGCGGGTGCCTTTAAGAGGAGTTGCTGAAGTCTGCGGAAGTGGTATCGGTGGGGAGGAGGTGAGAGATTCACCAGGGGGTCCCTTTGCTTGGTCATACAGGGGTTTGGCTAGAAGAGAGTAATTTGGGATCCAGGCCCTAAAATATCCTGCTAGTCCTAGGAATGATAGTATTTTGGCTTTTGTATGAGGCACTGGAAGATTAGAGAGGAGTTGCCTTCTATCCAGTGTTATTTCCTTTTTTCCCAGTGCAAGGTGAAAACCAAGGTAGGTGACAGTAGACTGGGAAACCTGGGCCTTGTGGGGAGACACCCTATATCCCTTACCTGCTAGGAAATTGAGAAGCTGGGCAGTGTGGGATTGAGAGTGTTCCCAAGAGGGACTACATAGAAGAAGGTCATTGACATATTGAAGGAGGGTAGAGTCAGGACAGGTGGAGTGGAAGGATGTGAGGTCCTGGGCAAGAACCTGGCCCAAGAGATGGGGACTATCCCTGAATCCCTGCGGAAGGGCGGTCCAGGTAAGCTGATGAGAATGGAGGGTGTGAGGGTCAGTCCATGTAAAAGCAAAGATATCCTGAGATTCTGAGGACAAGGGAATAGAAAAGAAGGCATCCTTTAAATCTAGGACTTAGGAGTGGGTAGTAGTAGCAAGGATCTGAGAGAGGAGGGTGTAGGGGTTGGGCACTAGTGGGTGGATAGGGACCACAGAGGAGCTGACAAGGCGAAGGTCTTGAACCAGTCTGTAGAACCTGTTAGGTTTCTTAACTGCCAGAATGGGGGTGTTGAAAGAGGTGTGTAGGCCTAAGATACCCCTTCTGTAATAAATCATGGATGATGGGTTCTAATCCGAGGAGGGCTGTGGTTGTAAGAGGATATTGTGGTTGACTAATATATCTTGAAGGGTTCCATAAGACAATATGAATAGGACTGCATTTAGCCATAGAGGGTGTAGTTGTGTCTCAAACCTCAGGATTAACTGGTTTAGATAGTCATGGGAGAGTGCATGATGGATGTGTATCTGTCCCTAGGATCATCATGAGGAAATGAGAGGCGGGGGAGATGGAGGGTGATATGTGAATGGTGACCTTCAATAGTGAGAGTATGTCCCTTCCCAGAAGAGGAATTGGGCAATGGCTCATAATGAGAAAGGAGTGTGTGAAGGACAAAAAGAATCCCTGAATATAACATGATGGGGGGGGGCGTTTTGAGGGAAAATCTGTTTACCTCCTACCCCAACAATAGGAGTTTTTGAGGGTGTGGTAGGACCCCAATACTCCCTCAAGACTGAAAAAGTGGCACCAGTATCCAAGAGGAAGGTAATGAGTGTCCATCCACCAGGAAGGTGACCCTAGGCTCTTGCTTCTTGATGGTAATAGTTGGGAGGGAAGGCCCAGGGCTCCACTCTGGGTTGTTGGGCAGTCTGCCCCCCAGTGCCCACTTTGGTGGCATTTTGGGCAGGGGGCGAAGGACAATCCCTGGCCCAATGTCCCTCCTTAACATATTTGAAGCAAGCTTCAGGAGGTGTCTTATTAGGACGGTGTGATGATGACCTTCCATGAATGACTTGGGCCAACATTTGGAATTTGGCATTTTCAGCACTCTGCCTGCAGTGTTCACTTTCGTCTTCTCTACCATGGAAAACCTTGAAAGCAACCACGAGGATTTCAGTCTGAGAAGTAGCAGGGCCCTGTTCAAACTTCTTAAGCTTGGCTTTAATGTAGCTTTGGGCCAGGAAATATGTCATTAAGACATGATGGCTGTCAGGAGTTTCTGGGTCAAGGTTTGTGTACTGTTGGAGGGCCTTGGTTAGTCTATCCAGGAATTCTGAAGGTGTTTCTTCCTTCTTCTGAATGACCTCCTGCACCTTTTGAAAATTAATGGCCTTGTGGGTGGCCTTCTTCAGGCCCGACAAGAGGCAGGATTCAAAAAGGTCACGAGACTGTAAGCCTGCAGGGGTGTTGTAATCCCATAGAGGATTCTGCTCTGGGTGTGGGCCCGTAGGGTGGTTGGGATTGGTTCTATGATTTTCATCTGCATGGGCCTGGGCTAATTCCCAGACCTGTCTCCTTTCCTCAGGGAGAAGTGTATTGACTAGGAGCATGTAAATGTCATGATGAGTGAGGCTATATGCTTGCAGGACCCATTGAAACTCCCGAATGTAAGTGGTGGGGTCAGTGGTGAATGAGCCTAACTTCCTCTCTAGCTGAGTAAGGTCCAACATGGAAAAGGGCACATGTACTCTGATAACACCCTCTGGACAAGCAACCTCATGAAGGGGTGCGATTGTCTAGGGGGTGGGAAGGAGTCCCTTAGACCTGGTAATAGGAGGATTGAAAGAGGCGTTCGGTGACAGACAGGAAGAAGAGGGAGGGGAAGGAGATGTCTCTGTGGAGGAGGAGGTGGAGTGGGCAGAAGAGGGTGGAAGGGAGGGGAATGAAACGGAAGGCTGAGGATCCATGGAATCAAGTGGAGGAAGAGGAGGGGATGGTGGGAGAGGAGGGGTGGATGGGGCTGAGGGATAAGGTGGGGGTTCATCTGCTGGGTCAAATGAGGAAGAATCTGCGAAGTCAGGAGTAGAAGTAGGGGAGGGGAGGGGTTTGCAAGCAAGGAGGACTTGAGAGGGAGAACAGGGGGAACACAGAGCAGAATGTTGTGTGAGAAGGCTAAAGCCTTCAATGCAGGGAATCTCCCTCCACTTTTTCAGATGCTGACAATAGTTAAAAAGGTCTTGGAGGATATTTGGATCTAACGAGCCTTCTGGAGGCTAATGATTGCCATTATCCAGTGGATATGTAGGCCAATCTTGGGTACAGAATTTGATCAGAAGTTTGGGTTTAATATCTGGTGTGAGAGAGAGTGTGGTCAGATTTTTTATCAAACATTTGAGGGGTGAGGTTTCAGGTATAGACGAGGAGGCACCCATGGTCACAGGAAGAGATGGAAGAGAGAGAGAGAGAGAGAGAGAGAGAGAGAGAGAGAGAGAGAGAATGAATAAGAGTAAGAGAGAGGGACAGAGAGAAAACCCGGGCCAGAATAGCTTCCTGGAAGCTCAGGGTGAACAGAGGATTAAGTGGGCATCCCCCAAATGACCAACTGTCGCGAGGAAATACAGAGGGCACTTCCCAGTTGTCACCAGTGAAATGTGATCTGTGAGACCCAAATAGGTCCGGAGCCACGGTCAACCTGATGTCAGGAAAGTTTTTCTACTGGAACGAAAGAGTCAGAGATGAGAGGAATGGAGCTCCGGATGGAGCACTCTGGGCGGAATGCAGCTCTGGCCGAATGAAGCTCCGGCAGAGGAGGAAGAAACTGAGGAGTCTCTTGTCTAAACCCAGAAGCCTCACACACCAAAGGGAAGCGGGTTTCCAGAAGGTCCACTGTGGCCTGTGAAGGTTTTAGTGGGGTGGGTTCCCTCCTCCCTACCAGGCGTCAGGAGTGTACCGGATCAGTTCCTGCTGTTAGCCCAAAGAGAGTTGGTGAGCCAGGGAGGGGGAACTTACCTAAGCCAGATCAGTGGTGAGTGCAGGGAGCCAGTGTCTGAAAGAGCAGACAAGGGCGGAGTGTTTCGGTGGAGAGGCAGACGGGGGCTCTTGTTAGAATGAGCTCACAAGAGCCTGGGTTTTGGCATGAGAATGAAAGAATCCTCCATGCAAGATAATTCACCGGGAGAGTTCCAATTTTATTGCAAAAGGCTGTGTGCTTATATAGATCTAAGGAGAGATGGCAGGGCTTAGATAAATGGCAGGCCACCTATTTATTGGCAAATTCTTCCAGATATCAATTCCAGAGTCCAGGAATTAGTTCTTATTGGGGCTAAGGTTCCCCACCAGTGAGTTTTGAAATTGGCGCCAGCGGGAGAGTTCACACCCATGGGAACTTTTCGCGCCAGTGAATAAAGGAGAAAGTAGGAAGAGAAGGTCCTTAGGTGCCATGTTGGTTTTTTTTTCCTCTGGGGTGTGGCTGCCATTATATTTTTCCCAACAAGGTTTGTGCAAAGCAAGAGGCTACGTTTTGGAAGGTGGACAGACTTGTCAGCTGAGGCCCAGCCCCTGTCCCTCCAGTGGACCTTTTGATAAGGTGACACTTTCCAGAGCTACCATTCCACCAATCCTGCTAGCCTGATCAGTAGGTTATGGTGTGTGCTTCCAGCATTGTGCACCCAATGCCAGGCTGGTTGCATGGTTGATGAGAGGATGGATATCTGAGAGGCACTGTTTGGCAGTCCCAGGCTTGGTGATCAAGGAATTGGAGGGGCTTAAAGTGTCTGGGAAAAGGGCCCATGGGGTCAGCCCAGGGGAGGGTGTCATGAACCATTTCTACCACCAGCTGCCATAGTTCCATGGCCCCTCCAGGACAATGGCAAGAGTGGCAGGTGTACCTAATCCCAGTCCTTTCAAAGGATGCTGATTTACTGAAGGGCAGGCAGTGCAGCCAGCTTGAGTGGACAAGAGAGTGGGCTGAGCCACTTCCGGCATGGAGTAGGCCTTATCTTATCCTACAGCCTGCAGAGGTCTTCTTCCAACACCCCTACCTGTCAAGGAGGATCCATATATCAAGTTTGTCTCCTGGACAGGGCTGAAAAATACTGAAAAACCCCATTAGTTCACCTTGACTGGATCCATCTGTTATTTTTCTAACTTAGGAAACTTGTTAACCAATCAGGGGGTTTCACGACTTAGGGACTCAAAGCTGTAAGCACAGCCATGAGAGAAGAATGAGGAAGGGTCATTATTCAGAACAAATAAGTAGAGCACTGGAGAAGGGCTTAAGAAGTATGTCCTGGAACATGGGGATGTTACTGGGACCTATGCATGTTTGTGCTAGTGAGACCTGTTGTGGCCCACAGTGCTGCATCCCTCCCCTGACTCTGGCAATGACATGGCCCTATTGAGGTGGATGGCGCAAGGCGTCCATCCTCTGGAGGAGCGCAGTATGTTTCTGGGAATGGGTTGATTTGTTCTTGTATTCCTTTAATAAGTATAGTTGTGACTTCTCATATGACCATTAAGTATGAAGGAAAAAAACATGACTTTACCAATTAATGAAACTACTTCTAAAGAATAAATCTGTTTGCTCTAAATGCAATGATTCAGCTGTGGAATGTAAATTGTTAATGTTTAATGAAAAACCCCCTGTAGGAAAAACAGTCAAGGAAGTTTTTGAGAAATTAAATTAAAATCTAGAGAAGAAGAATTAATGTTAAGAAGACAGATTAGTGCTTAGTACTGGGCAACTTGTTCTTATTCCTGTGCACAATAGTTTGTGCTCTTATTCTTGTCTGATTAAAATTAGTAGCCTCTCTTTTCAAGTTAACCACTTTCCATAACCATGGTGCTAATTCTAGTCAGTAAGTCAAGAAAGAATAGTCAAGGTATAGGCCAATAGTCTGGGACATTTCTAACTATTATTAAAAGTTAACTAAGCAGAAACAGCTCAAAGCAAAACGTGAACTGAAAGTGAAAATGCTTGCTTATGCATAAGCCAAGATACATTCTTCTTATCTAATTGTAGCTACGTAATCTTTTGTTTCTTTGAATAATGATTCCTGTTTTGTAACCACAAAGTACTGTGAGCTTGCCAAAATGAAAAGTATATATGATTAACTTCACAAGTAAATATTGAATTTCAGCACCTTCACTTTTGTGTCTGTGTTGTTTCTCTACCCACTTTTCACCAACTCCTCACCATCTGTTCATATCCTGAGACCCCCTGTTGGAGCTGGACTCCAACACCACAGAGGTGGGCACATTCCTTCCCATGTGCAGTTCAAGGTCACAATTTTTCATGCATGGCATGTTTCCAAATGGCAGATGGTCACATGATGGTGCATACTTGTAATCCTAGTTCTTCTGGAGGCTAAGGCAGGAGGATCATAAGTTGGAGGTCAGCTGCAGCAAGTGAGCAAGAAGCTCAGCAACTTAGTGATATCCTGCCTCAAAATAAAATGGTGCATGGGATACTCACACAAAGACAGGGGACACCAGGATTATCAGCAGGAAGCAGTGTTTATTTGCAGATACAGCCTCAGTGGATTCTTATGTAAAGGCTGAGCATTTGGTGTAGGGAGTCATAGCCACAGCCATTCTTATTAATTTCCTTTTACATACTAGTTCTTGGTCTCTCATATGAGGTAATACACATTCCTGTTTGGGCATTCTATTTCTATACTACAAAGTAGCAAAAATGTTACAACTGAGTTGTGGAAGGCTCACAGTGATACTGATAGCCTTTCCTTTGTTCTGAGAAATCTCTACTACAAAAACAAAAGGTCTGGGGATGTAGCTCAGTGGTAAAGCACCCCTGGATTCTATTCTAAGTACCAAACCAAAGCAAATCAAACAAATGGCAGATGCATTTCATTTAGGGCAGAGAACTTAGCATTATAATGAATCAGAGTGAGCAAAGTTTCCCCTAGGTCACTTGGATCACCTAGAAGAGAAGCTGTTATCTTTGGCTGGTTTAAGCTGGTTCTTCCAGATCTTTTCAAAAGAGCTGTTTCTGAAACAAAGAACAACCTCAAGTGATGTTAGCAGTGAGCAGCTCTCTGACTGCAAGCACAGGTGTTTGTAAGTTCCTGCCTGGCAGCTCACCACTGTGCAGAATGTTTCCTGTTGGAGAAAGGCCTGCAGTGGGGCAGAGCTTGACTTCTGGATCTCTTGGGGAATGCCCCTCCTCTTCGGCTATCCTAACCCACTCCCTGGCAGCATCTCTAGTATCTGAGCTGCAGAGATCTTGAATGGCCTCCAGACCCAGAGGCTTTGAGCTGGATCAAACCCAGGACTCATAGTTCTAGGAGAGTGCTCTATCGCTGAGTCACAACACCAGGCCTCAATTTTTTAACACAATCCTTTTACTCAGTATCAATGCTCTCAGGTCCATAGCATATTTGAAGAATATTGATATCCCTGAATGTATGAATTTAACTCATTTCAGCAAATTCTACCATACCCATTTCCTCTATTGTAGAAGAGTAGATGCTGATCAAGTGCTAAGAAATATTTCAGGCCTTTGGTAAAGCCACTATAGAATCAAAGAATCCCTGTAATGAATAGAACATTAGAAAATAATTCAGGTATAATTGTTATTGGTTATCTATTTTTGGCTTGTATTTCTTTGATAATGGAGATTTGCTCATTTCCTTTTTAGATTAGTTTTAGTGGTTATTAAAACATAATCATGGGCTGGGGTTGTGGCTCAGTGGTAGAACATGTGTGAGGCCCTGGGTTTGATTCTCTGCACTACATATAAATAAATGTCAACAACTAAAAAATGTTTATAAATAAAATGCTTAATTATATATGTATTAGTTTCATTCACTCATGCTATATTTCTCCACATAAGTCATGTAAAAAAGATTATTCCTTTAATTATAACAGTTCAAATATCAGAAGGAGGATTTTTCTTTAGTTGTGGGAATTTTGATTTTTACAATAACAGCCAAATTATTTAGGTAAAGTACATATAAATATGTACTGTATACATGACTTCATTTTTGGACTTAATACTTCCTTATTTTTCTATAAATTGCCAATTTTTTGATGGACACAGTATCTTTACTTTATTTATTTTTATGTGGTGCAGAGGATCAAACCCAGTGCCTTACATGTGCAAGCTAAGCGTTCTACCACTGAAGTATAACCCCAGACCATATAAATCACCAATTTTAAATATTGTTTTATTTTATTTAACCCCCAGCCCATATAAATTACCAATTTTAAATATTGTTGTATTTTATTTAACTATCATTTTCACAGCTGTAAACAAAGTTGGAACCTGATTCAATAAATTGTGTCATACTTAGACGGGCCTTTCAGGTTTTTCTTCTGAAGCTATAACTTTTTCTAGGACTATATCATGGTATTCAGGCATTTCAGTTCTGTTTTCAACTTGAAATTACCTTACTTCCAGTTTCTTGCTGTAAAACAACAATATTAGCAACTATTCTCCCATAGTAGTTAGGGCAGAAGAGTTCTGGGTTAACATTAGTGGGGGATCATCAACCATTTTATACCGACAGACCATGGATATAGACTGCCATCCACTCATTTAGAGTGAGTAATATTTTATGCTGGAAAGTGAAAATTATTTGTAGGATTGATTTAGCAACCAGTATTACTCTTGAGGGCAAACAGATTAGATTTATTGAATTTGTAAAGTTTCTTTCTCAAGGCCCAACTTTTTTCTCATTTAAATTAATTGTGGGCTCAAGTATCATTAAAAGTCTTCACTGGCCATTAACTGTGATAAAGCTGCTTCTTATACTTAATAAGAAAGTTATATTACTGCATTTATTTTAGTCTAAAATGTATACTCTTCACAAAAAACTGAAGAGCATATTTAACACTTGGAAAAAACCTTAACCACTAATCCTTAATTAGGGTATTTTTATTTTATTTTATTTTTTTATTGTTTGTTCAAAAATTACAAAGCTCTTGACATATCATATTTCATACATTAGAATCAAGTGGGTTATGAACTCCCATTTTTACCCCAAATACAGATTGCAGAATCGCATCGGTTACACATCCACATTTTTACATACTGCCATATTAGTAACAGTTGTATTCTGCTATCTTTCCTATCCTCTACTATGCCCCCCCCTCCCCTCCCATCTTCTCTCTCTACCCATCTACTGTAATTCATTTCCCTCCTTGTTTATTATCCCATTCCCCTCACAACCTCTTATATGTAATTTTGTATAACAATGAGGGTCTCCCTCCATTTCAATGCAATTTCCCTTTTTTCTCCCTTTCCCTCCCACCTCATGTCTCTGTTTAATGTTAATCTTTTCTTCCTGCTCTTCCTCCCTGCTCTGTTCTTAGTTGCTCTCATTATACAAAGAAGACATTTGGTATTTGTTTTTTAGGGCTTGGCTAGCTTCACTAAGCATATCTGCTCTAGTGTCATGCATTTCCCTGCAAATTCCATGATTTTGTCATTTTTTAGTGCTGCGTAATATTCCATGGTGTATAAATGCCACATTTTTTAATCCATTCATCTATTGAAGGGCATCTGGGTTGATTCCACAGTCTAGCTATTGTGAATTGTGCTGCTATGAACATAGATGTGGCAGTATCCCTGTAGTGCGCTCTTTTAAGGTCTTCAGGGAATAGTCTGAGAAGGGCAATAGCTGGATCAAATGGTGGTTCCATTCCCAGCTTTCCCAGGAATCTCCATACTGCTTTCCAAATTGGCCGCACCCGTTTGCAGTCCCAGCAGCAATGTTCAAGAGTACCCTTTTCCCCACATCCTCGCCAGCAGTCATTGTTGTTTGACTTCATAATGGCTGCCATCTTACTGGGGTGAGGTGGTATCTTAGGGTGGTTTTGATTTGCATTTCTCTGACTGCTAGAGATGGTGAGCATTTTTTCATGTACTTGTTGATTGATTGTGTGTCCTTCTCTGTGAAGTGTTTGTTCATGTCCTTGTCCTATTTGTTGATTGGGTTATTTGTTTTCTTATTGTCTAATTTTTTGAGTTCTTTGTATACTCTGGATATTAGGGCTCTATCTGAAGTGTGAGGAGTAAAAATTTGTTCCCATGATGTAGGCTTCCTATTTACCTCTCTTATTGTTTCTCTTGCTGAGAAAAAACTTTTCAGTTTAAGAAAGTCCTATTTGTTGATTCTTGTTATTAACTCTTGAGCTATGGGTGCCCTATTAAGGAATTTGGAGCCCGACCCCACAATATGTAGATCAGAGCCAACTTTTTCTTCTATCAGACGCAGAGTCTCTGATTTGATATCTAGCTCCTTGATCCACTTTGAGTTAACTTTTGTGCATGTCGAGAGGAGGGGATTCAGTTTCATTTTGTTGCATATGGATTTCCAGTTTTCCCAACACCATTTGTTGAAGATGCTATCCTTCCTCCATTGCATGCTTTTAGCTCCTTTATCAAATATAAGATAGTTGTAGCTTTGTGGATTAGTCTCTGTGTCCTCTATTCTGTCCCATTGGTCCACCCGCCTGTTTTGGTACCAGTACCATGCTGTTTTTGTTACTATTGCTCTGTAATATAGTTTGATTCACACTTCCTGCTTAGAATTGTTTTTGCTATTCTGGGTCTTTTATTTTTCTACATGAATTTCATGATTGCTTTATCTATTTCTTCAAGAAATGCCATTGGGATTTTGATTGGCATTGCATTAAACCTATAGAGAACTTTTGGTAATATTGCCATTTTGATAATGTTAGTTCTGCCTATCCATGAACAGGGTATATTTTTCCATCTTCTAAGATCTTCTTCTATTTCTCTCTTTAGGGTTCTGTAGTTTTCATTGTATAAGTCTTTCACCTCTTTTTTAGGTTGATTCCCAAGTATTTTATTTTTTTTGAGGATATTGTGAATGGAGTGTTTTTCCTCATTTCCATTTCAGAAGTTTTGTCACTGATATACAGAAATGCCTTTGATTTATGTGTGTTGATTTTATATCCTGCCACGTTGCTGAATTCATTTATTAGTTCTAGTAGTTTTTTTGTAGACCCTTTTGGGTCTTCTAGGTATAGAATCATGTCATTCCCAAATAGTGATAATTTAAGTTCTTCTTTTCCTATTTTTATGCCTTTAATTTCTTTCATCTGTCTAATTGCTCTGGCCAGTGTTTCGAGAACTATATTGAATAGAAGTGGTGATAGGGGCATCCCTGTCTTGTTCCAGATTTTAGAGGGAATGCCTTCAATTTTTCTCCATTCAGAATGATGCTAGCCTGAGGCTTAGCATAGATAGCTTTTACAACGTCGAGGTAAGTTCCTGTTATCTCTAGTTTTTCTAATGTTTTGAACATAAAGGGATGCTGTACTTTGTTGAATGCTTTTTCTGCATCTATCGAGATGATCATATGGTTCTTATCTTTAAGTCTATTGATGTGGTGAATAACATTTATTGATTTTCGTATATTGAACCATCCTTGCATCCCAGGGATGAATCCTACTTGATCATGGTGCACAATTTTTTTGATGTGCCTTTGTATCTGATTCGCCAGAATTTTATTGAGGATTTTTGCTTCTAGGTTCATCAGAGATATTGGTCTTTAGTTTTCTTTCTTTGAGGTGTCTTTGTCTGGTTTTGGAATCAGGGTGATGTTGGCCTCAAAGAATGAATTTGGCAGAGCTCCCTCTTTTTCTATTTCCTGAAATTACTTGAAAAGTATTGGTATTAATTCTTCTTTAAAGGAAAGTGAGTGGAGGACTTTCTTGCTAATTTATTTGTTCAATAAT